>NW_027468650.1:5917748-6575248 GCF_046254945.1 Alosa pseudoharengus | reverse complement strand
TTCTACATAAACAATATAAAATATTATGTAGCCTAGGCTATATATGGCCTGATGAAAGTGGACAGCTAAGAGGCCTACTGGCTATCGAAGTTGTGTGGAAGATCTGCTCCAAGAAAATCCTCATAAAAGACGGATAGACAGCCAATCTGAACACTTGAGCACCAACCAGCATACAATGTAAGAGAGGTTATCTTTCAGTCAAGTTTATTCAATGTTAAACAATGGCAAGTCCACTTTTGGTGGCATCATTGATCTGAATCTCCAATTAGCAGTCTTAGGGGAATAATTCTGCATGTCTTATCCTATATAAGGCCGTAGCATTTCAAACCTGCAAATAATACCCCCCCCCCCCCCCACCCCCCCAAGCCAGCGGTATGTGTTCCCATACTGTAGGTTAACATCAAGTCAACTCGACTGAAAGAGAATGTATGATTATGTACTGTACTCTATATAACCTTGGTTCTCTGAAGGAGAATATGAGACGTTAACCCTTTCTGCCTTATTGACTCCTGAAATGGTTGCTTCAGAGTGTCGATAGGGGAAGAATATATTGCAGACATAACCTTATATAGGATAAGGCATGCAAAAATATTCCCCCGAAGATGGGTGATTGGAGATTGGTCAATGACGTCACCAACAGTGGACTTCCCATTGGTTAGTGTCTTGTGTTCTCCTTCAGAGAACTGAGGTTATATACATACATTTTACTGAATACTCTTAATCAAGAGTGTCCATTTCCCTTGAACCATATAATTACTGTATCAGTCATTATGTTAATGACGAGAGTTCATTCCTTTCATTCAGAGAATAAATAAATTCAATGAGAGGGAAGCAATTTATTCAGCAGTTCACCATGGCGGTAACACCACTAATGACTCTCTTTAGGTTAGTGAAGAGATGCTATCAGAGGACTGGGCAGTGTCAGGAACAATGCAAATCATCTTATTTTCTGTAAAGTCTCTCCAGAGAGCTTGGTGCACAGAAAACTAACGATAACTGCTCTTGCCTATAGGGAAGACAGAGAGAAAAAGATAGCCATAGAGAGAGAAAGACGCAATGGGACATAGATTAATCTAGTCTGTTAGTGTGGGAGAGTGCTGAAGTACAGGGAGAAACTCGGAGTGAGACAGGGGGGGAAAGTGGTCTCAAGCATGTTCCACCGTTCTCCAGGTAATGCCTGCTCCCCATTATAAGGCATCCATAATGGCCAATTTCTGAATTGTTAGCTCTCAGACGGCCAACAGGAACAGCTGCAATGGAGGTAGAGTGGAAATGTTTTTTTTTCAAGGCTTACCCCAGAAAGCCTCTCTTGTGGCCATGACTATTTAGTGTTTATCAGGCCAGGAAGCAGGCATGACGCTGTGCTGAGTAAGATTCCCAGCGGGGGGCTGTGCTCTTCACGCCCCCCCCCCTCTCCCCTGGGCACCCCCATAAGAGCAGCATGGGGCAGGCACCCACAGGAGCTGAAAGGGGGAGACAAAAGAGTCGCTCACCCAATTTTTCATGATTACCAAGAAAGTAGAAAGTCAGGGAGAAGAAGATAAAGGGATGAGGAGAAAAGAGGTACAGAGAAAGAGAGAGAGAGAGTGTGTGATAGAGGAAATAAGGAGAGGGAGGGAGTGGAGGGAGGGAGAACACAAAGTTGGCCAAAAAGCACTATCCACTGTACTGCATCACTTCCTGTTTTTCCACATGTGCTTGGCTCAGATAGAGGTGAGGCGGTGATGTGTTGATCTAGATAGATAGATAGATAGATAGATAGATAGATAGATAGATAGATAGATATACTTTATTGATCCCTAGGGGAAATTCAAGGTCACAGTAGCATACAGACAACACACACACACACATTCAATAACAGCAGAAAAAGTAATTAAAAGTATATAATATAAAAAACACAACTAAGCAATAAGGACTGTAAAAGATAAAGAATATACTAAATATACAAAATACAAATTATACTAAATAAAACTTAATCAAAATCAATTCTAAAAAACAGTATCCACATAATGGGTGAATAATCAATCAGGTGCGCTTGCAATGACTGAAGCAAGGGCTGAGCCTGTTGTTCTCAGGCATAAGGTAAAGTAATGTGCTCTGTGTGAATGAGTGTCATGGTGATGGTGCAAATGAGTAAGTCAAACAGTGCAACAGTGCAAGAATAAAGTCTATATATCTATATATCAATAACTATATTAAGAAAGGTATGTGGCATGGAGGGAGGGGTTGTGCATATGTGCTAATACAGCACGCAAACAGTGAGGCAGAAGACAAATGTTAAGTGACTAGTGGACAGACAGTTCAAGACATTGGAGGTGGTGAAGAGGCAGACAGACTATGCGGAGAAGTCTATTTCTCCTTTTCCCTTAAGTGATGCATTAAACAGTTCAATGGCCCTGGGGATGAATGACTTCCTCAGTCTGTCTGTTGTGCAAGGCAGTGAGCGAAGTCTCCAGCTGATCAGGCTCTTCTGCTTAACAATAGTGCTGTGGAGTGGATGACACTCATTGTCCAAGATGTTGATCAGTTTGTTCAGGGTCCTACTACAGAGCCAGCTTTCCTTACCATCCTGTCAAGTCGCCCCGCATCCTTCTTCTTTGTGCTTCCTCCCCAACATACCACTGCATAGAAGAGGACGCTGGCAACAACAGACTGGTAGAACATCCTGAGGAGCTTGCTGCACACATTGAAGGAGCGCAGCCTCCTCAGGAAGTACAGCCTGCTCTGCCCTGTCTTGTAGAGTGCGTCAGTGTTGGCTGACCAGTCTAGTTTATTGTCCAGGTGGAGACCCAGGTACTTGTAGGTGCTTACCACCTCAACATTGACCCCATCAATGGAGACTGGTAGCAGAGTGGGCTTAGATCTGAGGAAATCCACCACCATCTCCTTGGTCTTTGAAGTGTTGAGTTGGAGATGATAGAGTTTGCACCACTGCACAAAGTCCTCCACCAGGCTCCTAATACTCCTCCTGCCCGTTCCTGATACACCCCACAATTGCAGTGTCGTCAGAAAACGTCTGCATGTGGCATGACTCAGTGTTGTAGCGGAAGTAAAATGTGTACAAGGTGAACAGGACTGGAGAGAGCACAGTTCCCTGTGGCGCTCCGGTGCTGCTGATCACAGTGTCAGAGAGACAGTTCTTAAGTCTGACGAACTGTGGTCGCTCCGTCAGGTAATCTGTGATCCAGGTTACCAGGTGAGCGTCCACACCCATCTGCATGAGCTTGTCTCCCAGTCTGAGGGGTTGGATGGTGTTAAAAGCACTTGAGAAATCCAAGAACATGATTCTCACAGCACTTTTCCCCTTGTCCAGGTGAGAATGTGTCCTGTGTAGAAGATAAGTGATGGCATCGTCCACGCCCACTTTCTCCTGGTATGCAAACTGTAACGGGTCTAGTGCATGGCGTACCTGGGGTCTGAGCATACCTAAGACGAGTTGCTCCATTGTCTTCATCACATGTGATGTTAGAGCGACAGGTCTGTAGTCATTAAGCTCACTAGGATGTGGCTTCTTAGGGACAGGGGTGAGACATGGGGTCTTCCACAGTGTTGGAACTTGTCCAAGGCGTACACTCAGATTAAAGATGTGCTTCAGTGGCTCCCCCAGCTCAGCAGCACAGGCCTTGAGTAGCCTTGGACACAGTCTGACCGTCTCCGGTGGTGGGAGAGGAGCTGACTTTGTAGGTGGGGGAGAGGAGCTGGCTTTGTAGGTGGGGGAGAGGAGCTGGCTTTGTAGGGGGGTGGTGGGCGGGGGGGGGGGGGCCATTGTGGCATCTTTTGCTGCCACTTCTATGACATATGAGACCATGAGAATGAGGGAGTCTTTTACAGGGAAGAGCTGAGTGGATTAAGAGAAGAGGAGGAGGAAGAGAAGCAGGAAGAAAGAGAAGAAGAAGAGGAGGAGGAAGAGAAGGAAGAATGGTACCTAGGGGCACTCAAGCGTCACGGACCCCTGACTGAGAAAAGTGTATTTATCAGCTTAATAGCAGGTGTCTGATTGAAAAGGAGCACTGAAGCGAGTTTGATTACAGTATGGCGTGCCCCCTGCAACCTCTCTCGCTCTGCCTCTTTGCTTTTCGCACTCTTCCCCTTAACCTGGCCTTCTGTCGGGTTGTTAAGGAGGAGGGTGGACGCAGGGAGGCTCGTGCTTGCCGGGGCTCTGTTCTGCTCGCTGGTTCTCTGGTGCCACTGCATGGAGGGTGAACACAGCGGTGGAGAAAGGAAAGACGAGTCGCGGGACTGCTGATTACCAGAGACAGGGAGCGGGAGCAGAGAGAGAGAGAGAGAGAGAGAGAGAGAGAGAGAGAGAGAGAGAACAGACAGACACAATTAGTGAGACAGATCAACAAACAGAAACAGACATAGAGACAGACAGACCAACAGAAGAGAATGAAAATACAACAACAAAGGAGGGAAAGAAAGGAGTGAAGTGAGAAGAAACTGAAAAAAAAACAAGACAGATGGATGCTTTCCAAATTGTAAAAAAATACGATAATTGTTGGAATAGATGACAGGTTAGTATAAGAATAGCCAAAAGAGAATCAAAACAACAGCAAGATTTAAAAGAAGAAATAGAGAAGAGGAGAGAAGAGAAGAGAAGAGAAGAGAATAAATAGAAAAGGGAAGAAAAGAGAAGAGGAGAGAAGAGAAGAGTAGAGAATAAATAGAAAAGGGAAGAAAAGAGAAGAGGAGAGAAGAGAAGAAACTAGAAAATGCAATTCCAGGGAATTACCATTGCATGTAAATGCAAAAAAGCTGCTGTGTATAACATTATATTACTTACAGTATGATTATTCAGATTACACAGTCTTACAGTATTCTTGAAAACCACTTACTTGGTTAGATGTTAGCTTAGAGTATATGACAGTCAGTAAAAATAAATGGTCAATTCAATATTGATCAACATTCTTTGTTTTAATACAGCAGAATGATACTCAGAATACACTAATGAACAGTTACCAATGTAAGCTTGAAGTAAAAATCACAGTTGTGTGTATATATATATATTATATATATATACAGAACTTGATAATGCCAATCATATTATCCTAAAACAGATTTATTTATCAGTGGTAACTCTGAACTGGCAGCAACAGCTAGAGGCCTCAGTTAATGGTATTAGGTCAAATTTGATGGTAATATATACACTGAAGAATAAAAGAGTCAGCCCTTCAGATGATCAGTTTTAGACAGAACTTAGGTTAGAATCTTATTTTTCACACAGCACAGCTCAGGTCTAAAAAGAGAGGTCTAACAGCACAGCTATGTTTCACAGATGTTATAGCACAGGAATGATTCAAAGGTATGAATGGTTGACAAATATGATTCACCGGTATACATGTTCCATATAGTTAGTGAGTATAGTCCTCACACAACAATATAGTTCTCAGAATGTCTCAGTGTAGATCTCAGATAAGTCTCAGTATGGTTAAATGGTATGTGCACAGATATGGTTACATGTTTGTAAGAATGTATGTTAGTATGTTGCTAGCAACATTGTCAGAGATGTATGGTTGACAGGTGTGCACACAGACAGGCACACACGTAATGTCATACATGGTCATCACCACTGGTCTGGTCTGGAACCTAAAAGACAAAAGCAAACAAGTTTAACAGTTATGCCAAAACAATACAAGGAATGTCTGCAATTGTCCTAACAGTAGCCTATTCATGGCTTTCATAAGGTCCCTTTCCACAGGAGTATAATCAAGCACCAAATGCATTCATAATCTAGGTGCTTGATTGTATACACCTGTGGAAAGGGACCTGATGAAACCCATCAATAGAAGAACTATGATATAGTGTTTACTTAGGCTACGTAAGAATCAGGAGCATAGAATGAAAACATAGCCATGGCCTATTTGATACACAAACAAGCGGTAAACAACGTTACAAATTTGGTAAAAATAAAAACAGGAGCATATTTGTTAGCTTTAACTAAAATGTGAATGGTGGAAGCTATAACGTTATGACCATCAACAATGAGTCATGTTATTCATGCCCTTCATGACACCCATGATGGGTTTCATCAGGTTCCTTCACACAGTATAATCAAGCACCAGTCTGCATTCATAATCTATTCTAGTTGCTTGATTCTATACACCCGTGTAAAGTGACCTGATGTCGAATAAAATCAGAGCCATAGTAGGCTATCTGTAGGCCTACTTACTTCTCTGGTTTACGTTAACGTTCTAGTTAAAACGCTGCTGGTTAGTATGCCTAATGAACAAATGTAACGTTAACGTTAGTGCATTAGGCCTACGTTTGATTGTTGTTATCTATCGAAACCTACAGCTAACCGGTCACTGTAACGTTGACGACATATTAACGTTGATTAACAGTGGGTTTCCTTACATAATCAACGTAGCAAGGTGCTAACGTCCACTAGCCTATTTCACTAATGTTAAAACGTTAACGTTACCTAACGTTAGTGTAGTTTATACGTTTCATACATTCATACATATATAACGCGTTACATAATGTTTGACGACATAAATGACTCAAATACCAAAAACCGGAACACTTACCTTGTCTGTAATTAGCAGTGGTGGAATGTAACGAAGTACAAATACTTCGTTACTGTACTTAAGTAGATTTTCCACGTATTTGTACTTTACTTAAGTAAAATGTATAGTGCATACTTTTGACTTTTACTTCGTTACATTTTACAGCAATAATCTGTACTTTTACTCCGCTACATTTCTACAACACCATCGTTCCTTTTTACGATACATTTTATGATCAGTTTTTTTTTCTCTCTGACAAACACGTTTGTTTTACCAGGGGGCGGGGTTGCTACCAAAGATTCTGGAGCGCTACGTGCATTCTTAGAAACATAAGCTTTTAGTCTAGACCAGGCAAAGCGTGAGCTTGTAGCCATCTGCATTCGGTAGGCTATATTCACCAGACCCATGGCTACACTGTACATGCAACTGTGTTCTGTGCCTTTCTCTGTCTGTTATCTGCAGCGTTAGGGCCTCCTCTCCGATGAGATTGCTATCCGCGGATCAGCGAAGTTACAGGCTATGCCCATGCTTCTGTCACACGTCTGATCATTTGCGGCACAAATGAATGGTAGCCTAGACTATTAATGAACCGGTGGCCGGAAAAAACGTAACATTTTCCAGATTAGGAAATATTCCTTAATTGTGTGTGATCAAATAAAGATGCATAGCCTACAATTGGGGGGTAGTAATGTGAGCGCTCATTCAATGTCTATGCGTCTGCGCAAGTGAAACTGAACCTAATCATAAAGACACCTTTCTCAGCAACTTTTCTGTTCAATCAGCATAATTAGCATTACGATCCACCCGACGTTTCCCTTGTCTACCCCGTTAAACTTCAGGCAAAGATCCTTGATTACTAGCTCCGCTTTAACCCTCTCTGCTTCAGGCTCTCGTGTTTTGCTGAATGATATTACTCAGCAGATCACCCTAGTAACCAGAATTACAGTCTTGTAGGTCAGAATGTAAACTGTGCCACAGATGGCAAGCACAATTGCATTAGCTTAAAACTATTTAGTCGAGTATAACCTAAAACTAGCTTAATTAAAATACCACAGCCCATACTGATTTTTCCTTTTAGAATATAGATATTAAGAGAATAAATCATTATGCAAATACTTTTACTTTTAATAATTAAAGTACATTTAAAAGCAGGTACTTTTTACTTTTACTTAAGTAGGGTTGTCATTGTGGTACTTTTACTTTTACTAAAGTAAATATTTCTCTGTGTATTTGTATTTTTACTTAAGTACTGAGTTTCAGTACTTCCTCCACCACTGGTAATTAGAGAAATGTGCCTCTGAATGAGAGTTTCACGAGCAAATAAAGTGACCACGGCACAGCAGCCGAAGACGTTCAGCAGATTCACAGCTCCAGGTAGCTCTGCTACTGTTGATTGCTTTCAGGTGGAGGTCACGTCATAATGCTAAAAGTTGCCGCCACGGCGGTCAATGTTAACTCTATGAGAATTTCTTGCTCTTTTATCATAAATATCTAAAAAAGTATAAAGTTCACAAATGTGAAAAAACATAGAACAAATCTCCGTTACAAGACCTTTATAGGAGTGGTTGAATGGCGTCGAACGGTTCAGTGGTTTTAGAGCCTTTGAACGTCAAATTTGGTCGGAAGAAGAATAACAATAATATTAAGAAGAACAGCGATAATAGTCCATTGCATTTACATGCAATGCAATATAAAAGAGAAGAGAAGAGGAGAGAAGAGAAGAAATATAAAAGAGAAGAGAAGAGGAGAGAAGAGAAGAGAAGAAATAGAAAAGAGAAGAGAAGAAAGAGAAAAGAGAAGAGAAGAAAAGAGAAGAGAAGAGGAGAGAAGAGAAATAAGAGGTAAGAGCGTAGGTAAATAGGAGGCTGGCGATGTGGAGGAGACAAGGTGGAGGGGAGGTGTGGGCTGTGGGGGGAAGGAGTGATGGAGGGGAGGTGGAGGGGAGGTGGAGGTGGAGGCGCTGATAAGAAGGACATCCCTGGAGTTGTGTCCTGCATCTCGGCAGAGTAAATGAGATCCAATTAAAAAGTCTGGCTTGGAGACAGCACTCCCTACAGCCACTCACACCACGAGCCTGCTGCCCCACCGGCTAGTGCCATGGCTCTATATGCACTCGGTGTTCTCACACAGAGAGAAAGGGGGAGAGAGAGAGGGGGAACGAGAGAGAGAGGGAGGGAGGGAGAGAAAGAAGGAGAGAGAGAGATGTTGACAACACGATGTAAACAAGGCCCTTAGGGCATGGATTAGTGTGTTAGATTTTTTTAAATATATAAATAATAATGAAGAAATCACCGACCTCTAGCTACTCTTCCACCAGGAGGCAGAGGCTGCTTGCTTTTAACGATTATGATCTGTATTCATTTTATTTGCAGTTTTATTTATGCATTTGCTTAACCTGGACTATAGAGACGCACAAGTCCTACAGCTAACAAAGTGTGTTTGGTTTAATCTGCAACATACTGTATGTGCAGAATGACACAGGTAAAAGCACACACACTTCATCATTGTTTCTAATAAATTTATCACATATTTAGTAAAGATCTGAGATTATGCACTTCGGCGACTCAGAGAGGCCTAAATCCTTTCTTCGTCTGCCCCACCCCCCGCGCATGCCTTCCTGACGCCGTAGTCCGCCACTCGGCGTGTGCGCCAGAACCGCTTGCTTTTGCATCAGCTGGGGTGCAGAAGCTATGGCTAATTTAGCCAATTAGACAAGGGCATGCTTTAGGTGGCCAGATTGAGAGAGCCACTCTTGGAGCCGGTCCAGGACACTGGGGTTAGCACCCCTGCTCCTCTGCCCGAGGAGTCAAGGGGGCCGTGTTAATGACCACGATACACCGCCACTCCAGCCGGCCCCTCAGAACCAAGCCTAGATAATGAGGGGCGACTGGACCTCATATGGCCACCTATTTGCAGCACCTCTGCCTTTTTTTTTTTTAACAAAAAAGAAGAAAAAAATGAGACACAACTGCTCGGGACCCAGCGTGTTTTTGTGAGGACAACAAAGCGGCATACTACGTCTCTGCTGTTGTATTTCAGCTGGCGTTCATAAGCAATGGGAGAATAAAATGGCAGCAAATGCAAACCGCGAGGCAAGAGACGTGAAATGAGTCACCACAGAATGTGTTTGTCTGGAGTGACTGAAAAGACCTGGGGTTTTCAGAACGAGCGAGAGAGAGAGAGAAAGAGAGAGAGAAAGGGAGGGAGGGAGGGAGGAAATAAAACAAAAGAAATATGACTGATGCCTTTTGTCTGGGTCCGTCATGTGGTGGACTGGCCACTAGCGGGAGGTTTGAACTGAATGGCTGCCTGCTCCAACGTGGCTCTGTTTGCTTGGAGCCTTCTTGACAGAGAGCACAATTACCTTTCCCTCGTCAGGGAATACAGGTGCTGTCAGCGCCACCTCATTCATAATGAATACCTGACATTCTGTTACAGTTACCTGCAGCATGCAACCAGTCAAACAGTAAAAGGTGTTTATCTGCGCTCCCGCCAATCCAAATGTTAGATATTAAAAATTAATGAGCATGATTAAGATACTTTAAAATCCGCAAATGGTATATTTAAATATTAAGTCACATGTAATTAAGCGAAGAGAAATATTCTGCCCCGTAGTTAAGGGCAATTATAACAATTTCCATCAAGGGATTTCTCAGTGTGACTTTTGTTCTGAGCTTTACTGATTAACATTATGTTTAATTGAAGTCATTTTCTGAGACTCGGGGTATTTCTTTTTCTCGCCCCTCTCCATCCTGGAGGGAGTCTCGGCACTCTAAAGGGTCTCTACGAATTTTAATAAAAGATTTCCTCCTCCGTGATGTGTGGCTTCATGTAATTGTCTGTTGGAGGGCTTCCCCTGATGCTTGGAGAGGGTTGGCCCCTCCTGCCCACACTGCATGTGTACTCTGCATGGGCTGATGACCCAGTGGGTGGACACGGCTCAGGCCTGACCAAATCTCTCTGAAGACAAAGGAAAGAAACCACACACACACACACACACACAAAGAGAGAGAGAGAGAGAGAGAGAGAGAGAGAGAGGGAGAGGGGTTGCCACTCAAAAATCAGTATATTGTTCTGGAATCATACTTCACAAGATACATGGGAACAAATGAACATGTATCTACATAGCAAATGGCTGAAATGATCTTATCTGAGTGCATGTAAGAAAGGCAACACGTGGGTCCATGCAGTTGTACTGTATGTTGGCTAAAATATCCCAGCAGAAACAGCAGCACTGTAGAAGTAACAGAGTTAACCTTCAGTGACACTAAGTCCTTCTCAAAGTAATAAACAGTCCATCTCCTTAGAGACTGTTTTGGCTTGGGTACTCGCCAGGCCAGGACAGAAATGTTTTCCAACGATCTTTACCATATGCCCCATGAGTATCTGTGTGGCTTCTTTAAAAAGTGCCTCTTCCGACCAACAGACCACCAGCCAGTCACCAGACCGACACAGAAGCCCAGTTCACATTGCTTTTACAGAATCTAGCCATGTAATCCCATGCCATTGCACTGGTTTTAGCATTCAAAGGCAGTCTTTCTCAGAAACTAATACCCTTGACATACTGTATGGACTGACTCACTGTGGCTCCATTCAGTAGTGGTCCAAGCCGATTTGAAAACATTGACGCCAGCCTTAGAGAACGCTCCCAGCAGATGTCTTCCCTCCGAATGTTATTACAGAGACGCAAGGTCAGATTGCAGAGGTGATACATTGGAGATGCCTTTGAAATAAGTAAGTTCTCTCACTCTCTCTCTCACTCTTTCACTCTCTCTTCTTTTTTTCTCCCCGTGCAAGCGTTGCATATTGACCTTGGCATTTTTGACAATAGCATCCATCATGTGCATGAAACCCTTCCAACGGGCAACATTGGCCCGCACTGAGGCCAAATGAATCGGATTAAGGAATAATACAAGGAGATGGATGTTTTACGTCCGCCGGTAGACGGATAGGCCCTCCGCTTTACCTTGCATCTGAAATTTTCCCCACCTGCTATGTGATTCTCCATCTGTCTCATAACTCTTCTCTTTGACACAGATAAGGAAAAAAGGCAGAAGTGCATCAATGCTGAATCAAAATTCTAAGATTAAATGGACAGATGAGGCCATTTTCAGGCAATGACTCTCACTGGCAATAAAAGTTTATGCAGTCATTTTACTGACGCTTGGCTCTAAAACACATAGATAACAATGCACCTTCAATTTATATACACTCAACCTTTGGAGCACTGTCTGGACTTTAGTTTATAAGAATCCCCTGTTGGCAATTGGAAATACTGCAGGCATAATTAGTTGGAACAGCTCCTCCGACTATGTCTGAATAACTTTGAATGTGTCTAAATGTGGCATGCATTGGTACAAATGCTCCACCTTTTCCCCCGTCTCTGATTTCCAACATGCAGCTGCGTATAAATGTAACTCTTCCTATTGCCTATTCGGTAAGAAATATACACCAACTTTTCTCGCTTCTCGCACTTACCAGGCATTTTCTGTGGCTCTGGTGGCACGTAAAAGAGCCTTTCATGATGTCACAGGATGTTAACACCACATGTGCGTGTGTTTGTCAGTGTGCTGTCGACTGGAGCCTCAGGAGAGGCTGGCTGGGAGTTGTTCAGTCAGCGACCTCGGCCTGTCCTGCTGTGCTCTGTGTGAAAGTGGCAAAACTCAAGAGGACAGTGGAGCATTGTGCTGGGCAAGGCATTCTGCAACGCTGGACTGCTCTCTCTCACTCTGTCTCTTTCTCTGTCTCTCTCCCTTTCTCTCTCCCCCTCCACACAGGCCTCTACCCATGGTTCCCTTCTGTTTGGTCATGGACACTGACAAAGGTACACATACACATGCAAACACATACACCCGCACAAAAACACACACACAAAATCCTCTGTACTGGTCCCTCTGGACAGTTTAGGCAGTACCCTGACAAGTGCACTGTTCTACTCCATGCTTTCCACTGTAAGGCGTTGCTCTTCCATCACCCGATGATAGTATAATGTCACCATACAAAGCATAAGTTATAAAACAACAGATATTATGCAGAGCATGCAAACAATTGAGTGCACTGAGCTTTTAACATGTCAATATAGATTTATATATATATATATCACAAATTCAGTTGAATATTTATTTCATGACATAAGTCCACACACATTTAAAATCCCTTATTAACCTGATTGTCTAAATGGTAATTAATGATACTGGTAGGTTTGCTCTGTCTCTGTAACTCCAGTTGATATGCATTTTTTTCAGATGACATTTATTATCAGATTAAAAATAAGACAATACATTTAAACATTAGTACATGAGTAATAGAAAAACATGATTGTGATTTCAGGAATAGAACACAGGTAGAAATATTACTGTGTATTTTTGCTAAATGTATTTTGTCTTTAAGAAGAAATGCTTGTCACAATTTGCATACATTTGAAAGTCATGATATTTTCTCTCATCTAACAAATACTAATATAATTATTAATAATATACAGTAATATAACTAATAGAATACTAACAATCCTAATTAATTATGTGTTTGCCAATTAGTTATGTAAATCAAATCATATTTTTAATGAAACAGTAGTGCATGTAGTCATTTGCTGTCTTTGTCTTTGTGTCCATCTGAAACATGTAGTATGCAAATTATAGAATGTTTTTTTTTTCTTCTAATATGTCCCCCCTGATTAAAAAAAAAGTAATAATTGTGTCAAATTATTACATTAACTAACATATTTTATTTTAATGTTTTAGGGATTTTAATATAGTGGACTAAGAGTGTTATTCCTGTTATAAATCTGTACATTCAGTAATGAATTCAGGGGTAACATAACAGGAGATATAAGTTTTACATTTATATAATTGATCCTTTGTGGCAACATGTCTAAGGTAAATCAGTGCCTTTAATAAATGTCTCTCCTGTTGTTTTATACACAACATATTTTGCACTCACAGGAACAGTTTTTTTCCTCAAAATAAAAAAAAATGATACTTGTATAAAGTAAAATATAAAGTGAATAGAAGTGAAAAAATACAATTACAAAAACATTGTTGTTTGACCTGTAATGACATCACTGCATGGGTTTTTATATTTCATTATAGCACGTCATTTGCTGTTGTTTTGATCCAAGATATTATTTTTCTCTGGACCCAGTAGAGCTGTGTGAAAGATGCTCTTCCTCTCACATGTTTTCTTGGGCGATCTCCCAGAACACCATAACGACCTAACATCTCTACCTGCAACACACTTGAATCATGTTATGAGGTGCGGACAGTCCATGCCATGCCAAAACCCACCGTGCTGTACACAAAGTGTCCACTGGCCAGTTGCACCGCTGCCCTGTCTCGGTAAAGAGCGGTAACATGCCTTGTATGCACATGGACACGGGTGCAGCCAGGAGGCCCTCATTTTGTGCAGGCGACGTGGAAGGGCGAGCATGCCGGCATAGAGGCTCAAACTAAAATGGAGAGGGGGATTTCTTTTTTCTTTTTTTTCTTCCTGTTTTCAGATGGAAGAAGAGGCGTGGAGTGGTTTTTGGTTGGGGTAGGGGTTGGGGGGAATGAAAGGATGGTTTTGGGAGGAAGGGGCTTATTTGTTTAACACAGACCCACAGTGCCCCCTAGCCGTGGTCTCCCTGAACTGCAGATAGCCGCCGGCCCCCTCGCTTAAAGCTCAGGCGTCTGGGAGCCAGGCCGTCTTCATGGCTGTCTTCTTTTTTCAAAAACAGAAACCATGAAAGAGAAGAGGGCTTCCTTTTAAAAGGCTTCATCAACTGTGACCAACCACCGTCAGCGGTAAGCCATGTTATACAGGCCACAGTTATGACCCCCTCAAAGGGCAGCCCCTGAGGAGGCAGGCGACGGGGAGGGCCGCGCGGCCCTCAGAACTTTCCCACCTTCCCTTGAAGCACGGCAGCGGCGGCCCTGCAGGAGGTGGACGAGGCCCGCTTTGAAAAATAACACCTTTGTGATCCCCCCGTGTTCAGGGATGGAGCATGGTCTGCAGATGGTCCTGCACGGCTTTCTCTCTCTCTCTCTCTCTCTCTCTCCCTCTGTATCACAACACAGAGAAAGGGTTAGAGTGTGTGTGTGTGTGTGTGTGAGAGAGAGAGAGAGAGAGAGAGAGAGAGAGAAAGAGAGAGAGAGGCCTTTGAACTCATATAGAGGATCATCTTCTGTTGTATACCCATGCAAAAGAGTTCACTTCTAAATAGGGTCTCAGTGCCTCCTACTATTTTACGGGATGGTGTTGACAGCTTAGGGCTCATATTAGGTGGGTTTACATGGACACTTGTATTAACGGCTCAATCATAATATAAATGACACATATAAACACCTTGATAGGAATAAAACTGCCGATCTGATCACATAATGATCAGGAATGAAAGAGCTGGTGTATTCCGTTCATATTGTGATTGAACAGTCATGTAGACGGTCAATCGGATTGCCTGCTGTATCTTCTCAAGAAAAAGTAGGCAACAACATCTATTCCAATCAAAGATTCTAGAGCGCTCGAAAGCACCCGATCGGAATAGAACGTAACCCATGTAAACAGACGGCACAAATTTTTCAATCGTAATAGTTCGGGTCGTAATCGGAATGAAAAAAAAACTGTCCATGTAAACGTGGCTATTGTGTCGCTTTTTAGGACAGTCCTCCACCACCACCTCTTCACACAGTAAATGAGAACAAACTCCTTGTGTGTGTGTGTGTGTGTGTGTGTGTGTGTCTGTCTCTGTCTGTGTGAAACAACTTCTCACAAACCTGACTGCTTGGCATCAAAAGACACAACTAGCACGAAAAAAAAAAACTTGCATAGTTTAATAATCACAATAATGGCCTCACACTCAGTAATTATCTACAAATTTGTTTCCCAAAAATTGGTACGTTGTGTTTTAAACATATTACACACTACAATTAGTATTGTAATTCAAATTTGAAGAATCGACACCCACTATTACGTTTACACATGTCCAACTCACAGGAGGGAAGTGGAAAACCTAAGAAACAGACCCTGAGAAGGGAGCCTGGACAACAGTGATGGAGAGAGCCTCAGCTTGGAGAGGAAGAGAGGAAGAGAGGGAGAGAGAGAGGGAGAGAGAGAGGTTTGTAAAAGGGAGCATATAAATCATCACAAGGCTTGCGATGGTGACAGCGTTTTTTCCCTCTATCTTATGAAGGGAAAAGCAGGCCGGCTGAACTTCTCACCCCGTTTTTCTGAAAATCATTTTTAGCTGCAGCTGACAGCCGGTAACCGCCGCCTGACAGCATGGTCCCGACACAGGCCGGCGCTTTCCTGTGCCCCACGCCGGTCCCCTCTGCGCTGGTCAGGCGACCCTGCAAAGGTGATCTGCTGTCGTAGTGCTTTTCTTCCCCCCTCTTTTCCTTCTTCCTCCACTGTTTGCTTTGGCCTTGCATGGTGGGTAGGACTGTGGTTGTATTTCGATACCCGTTCCACTTCGTTTGCAATTACCCTTTGACATCTCAACCCTTTTTTATTTATTTATTTATGAACAGGTTCTTTTTTTCACCAATGTATCGGTGAAATCATATCGACATCCCCATATAGCACTACAAGGCTTTATTTCTGCAACCTAAAGCCAGATCTCCTGCCCTATTTCCAGCGGGCCCCTGGCCTTGGTGTCCAGGCTGGATGCTGGGGTTGGAGTCCTGTGTGCGCGGGTCTCCGTTAGCCCACTCTCCGCAGCTGCGGTGCGGCTTTTGCCTGCTTGTTGTCTTTTGAGGTGGCCCTGCTGGCCCTACTCTATTCAGAGATTTCGCACTCCTCTCACTCACTTCTCACCCGGGCACCTCTCCTCAAAGCTCATAAATTAACCCAGGAAAGAGAGAGAGAGAGAGAGAGAGAAAGAAAGAGAGAGAAAGAAAGAGAGAGAGATGTATGTATATATAAAAGCAAGCTAACACTGACCTTTTATCAATATTCCATCAATATCCATCCCATCACATCCATCATGTTTTTATTTAAAACAAAGTCAAGGTTTAGCTTTAAAAAATACATTTTTTCCAAAAGAAACCAAAATACCTTTTTGTATTACCATAATATTCTTTTTGAATATATTTTTAGCTCAGAAATAAAGGTGTTAAGATGCTTGTATTGTGGGGATTTTAACATTTGCAGGTGAATCACCAGGGACTGCTTTATAAGTTATTTTAATGAAAGCTTTGGTGGCTAGCGCAGCAGCTAATGTGAACACAGGAGAGGTAAATCAGGTGCAGACACTATAGTGTCACCAACTGGCCATACCTCAGAGAGCGTACAGTATGAGGATGCTTATTCAAAGCAGCAGACTGTTCCACTTAAGCATGCCATTACTCGTCCAGAAAACCATGGATGACCATGTGCAATCACAATTAAGAAAATAAATATGTCTACACACAGCTTGGTCCATTGAAGACTAAAGATACAACCCAGCCTTCAAAACTGCTACAATGCTGAGACTTATTTGTTTTCTTTTATGTTTTGGGAATGTTTCTGTGTTTATTATCACTTGTAATATCTTGCTTTCTGAATAAATTTCATTGACTGAAACATTTGCTTGGTCATATGAGGTGATTATTGCACTTTGGGAAGCTCTTTCATAATCATCTTAATTCACTGATGAAACCTTTTATTGTTTTCCTATCATTATCATTTCATATGTTTACAAAACATGACCTTCATAATGCCCACATACAATCATTGGAAAATATCCTTCACAGCAAAGACAAAAACACAAGGAGGACTCATTGTTGTGCTGATTCAAAATTATTTTATATTTTTAAACAGATATGCGAGGGAGCATATGGCTGGATACATAGCTTCTCATCTCATACATGTTTCTTTTTGACATCAATAATTCCTTGGTATCCAGTCGCGTCTGGACCGCTTCCAAAACAATTATAAAGTTGCCGTGGAAACTGAGGCAGGGTGCCAGGGTGAGGCATACTGTCTGCACCCTGAGAAAACAGCACACACACACACACACACACACACACACACTTGTGATGGAACAACTGCTAGACACACCAGATATGCTGTAAAAAGGCATAGGAAGGCTGTGGCTGTGTGTTATTGTGTCGATTGCGTTCATTTTGGGTAAATGCTCTAATTTGTTTCCCTAATGGGCACAATCTTCCATCTATTTCACTCTCACTCCTTCCCTCCCACACTCTCTATCTGTGTGTGTGTGTCTGTAGAACTACAGCCATGTTGTGTGTAGGGTCTGGAATGCTACAGAATCGAATACAGAAGTGACATTCCTCCCTTCTCGGGGCCAGAGATGGTGTTGTTAAGGGAGCCGAGTAATGGAGGATTGTAACCTTATGCTAAACTAATGAACAGGAAGATGAAAGCAGTAATGGGAGTTCTTTTACATTCATCTTTTCTCTGCTCATTACAGGGGCAATATGACAGCCTCGTTAGGGCCACCAGCCCGATTACCCAAGTGAATAAAGAGCAGAACCCTCTCTGTTTCTGCACCCCCCCCCCCCACACACACACACACACACAGCCGTGTTCCATCCTTCCTCATCACTTCCTCTCTCCTCTATTCTCTCTCTGTCTCTCCCCTGATCTCTCTCTCTCTTTTGGTTACATGCAAAAGCAACACACACACACACACACACACACGCACACACACACACACACGTGCAGATACACATACACACACACACGCACACACACACACACACACACACACACAATAGGAGTAAGCTGAGAAGGGGCTCTGATAGCCTGCTGAGCTTTTCAAAGGCCCCTCATGACTCGGTATGTTTGTTCAGTTGGTGTTTTGGGGGAGCCCCTGTTGCAAAGTTGTTGCATCATTTTGTTTGATCTTGGGGGGACAAAATAAGTACGAAGCTGCTGGAAAGGGAGGAAGAGAGAGAGACAGAAAGAACAGAAGAAAGAAAGAAAGAAAGAAAGAAAAGAAAGAAAAAAGAGAGGGAGGATCTCACTACATGATTGACATGTTTACTGTGATCCCAGTTTCAGTGGTTTAGATGATGTGTGTGTATCAAAATATTGCTACAATGTTATTGCAATCCAATGTGCAGCTTGTATGGCTGGTCACTAGGTAAGACATTCTCCGGACATTTAACATGGGATGTCCACAGCTGCTGACTCCACCATAATACGCCTTTATCCTGGCCAGGGAATGATTCAAAGCAATGATTAAAATACAAGCATTTGAAGAGACCAAACATCGGCGAAACCCAGCTAAATTATACAAAGACAGCTTGCATAATTTCACTGCTTGTTTATTAATTACGCATGCTGCCACTGTCCTCTATCCGAAGAGTCAGCTCATCTAAGCTGACATCTTCATTTGTTCTCATTAGTGATACCCAAAGAAATCAATAATTGCAACCAAGGGGACAATTTGTTATTTAAAGCAACTGTAATAAGGGGACCGGCATCATTTTTCCATACCGCATTGAAAAAATAACATTTCCATTGTTGTCTATACACGAGTGGCCATTCAAACACAAATAGCTCTGTTGTTTGTATATGTGGGTTTGCATCGTTTAAGTCTTTAAATGATTTTCCTCTTCACTTCAAATGGATTACTAAAGTTCATACAGTTGTAAGATCACAATTTCATTATGGACATTCCAAATGTCCACAAACATTTCTCCTGTAAAAAAATAAAAAAATAAACAGGAAACTTAGTGATGTATGAAGTCATACTGCCAATGAAAAATAAAGCAGCACTGCCCTCATGTGGTTGGACCATATAAATTCATCACACACCTTATGTAAAACCTTTTTACACTTGCATAATTTGAAGCAGGTTATGATAACAATACCAAGGGGAACTGCAAAAGTACATCTGCATCTTCTAATAAGGACAGCGCAAATTATAATGAGGATGATATTATTTCACACAAAAATCCTTGCAGAAAATAAGTTGTTTAGAATCAGTAAGTCCAGGAATTATTGTAATTTCAAATCTATTCATGCATCTTCATTCATAAAAATGTCTTGATTGGTTTCACAAGCAAAAACGACAAGGGGCAATCACACAAAAAATATAATCGCACTAGACCAATGGGGGCAATCACACAAAAAATATAATCGCACTAGACCGATTCGGGCCGGAATTTTTAGAGATGGAACTGTGTCGATAGCTCAAACGCGACACTCAAACGCTATATGAGGCTATATGAGTGGCCCCTCCCATGTGCAGGGGAGAAATAGCCCTGTTGAGAGAAACTAGAGGAGCGTTCAAATTCGGCAGAGACAAGAGAGAAATTGTACATTTTTCAGGGCTACCCATTCATCTCGGTGGCATACAGTTTTCACTCAACACATGAAAAACCATATCAGCCTAGAAAATCGCCACGTTTCATTTTCCGTTAGTCTTACTGTATTACACTTTCTAACTTGAGAGAAGACAAGTTTTAAATAGGAAATTTACCGGAAATCTTGAAAAATGAACTATACTTAGTCGTTACCAATAAAAATAATAGTCTTCATTTCATTGCGTGAGTCATTACATACAAAATTTGTGAACTAGTTATCAAATTCTGTCACAATGCTGTAGAATTGCAAAGAGTGCAGTAAAACTGTGAAATGTACATATTCAGTGTCTTGTAGGGGTGTGCATTGGCACTGCCCTCACAATTCGATTCGATTACGATTCACCAGGTAACGATTCGATTAAATTCGATTCTACGATGCATTGCGATACATCAAAATTCTACTGCACACAACAAGGCAAATTTTGAGGTCATGAGGCAATACAAGCAGTCAGATATTGAACAACAGATTTTATAGGCTGCTGTGTGTATTATCACTCTCCTGTATCTTTGACATGAATATCATTAAATAAAATAAAATAGAATGGTACAGGGTATTGGATATGGCATTTGAATAAGTTTAATCATTTAAACACATTGTAAAACTTAAAGCCCAAATTTGGAGACATCCATGCATGTCGAAATTTGCTGCAAATTCAAAACTGGATTACTCTGGAACATATACAGGGGACTGCTTTACACCTTTCTGTTCGGTAAGGTCAGCTGTTTATTCTGATATATGGTTTGTTATGTGTTGAACGAAGGGTTCGTGAAGTATCCCACCGATATGAATGGGTAGGGAGATGGGCGCAGAACCTTCAGTAGAATTTATGATTAAATTGAATTATATTATTTACTTTTCTGATGAACCGTTCACCACCACAGCAATTAAAGGAGAATTCCGGTGTGATTTTGACCTAAAGTGTTTTGAAACATGATACCGAGTGTGAACGTATGTCTCATAGCCCATCTCGGCTTGTCCCCTGCACTCCGAAATCTGGCGCTAGTTAGCCGATGCTACCAACAAGGCACCACCATTGCGCTAGTTAGCCGATGCCGAGGCACCACCATTGACCGCATCGGCTAACTAGCGCCAGATTTCGGAGTGCAGGGGACAAGCCGAGATGGGCTATGAGACATACGTTCACACTCGGTATCATGTTTCAAAACACTTTAGGTCAAAATCACACCGGAATTCTCCTTTAATGGCTAACATTGTTTAAAAGCTGAGAAAAAGCTCTTAAAAGACTAAATTAATTTGCGCTGTGAATGCTTATTTTTACAGGCCCAGGGGCGCAGGAGGCACGGGGGACATGGGGGATATGTCCCACGCAGTGCTGAAGAGACAGCCGTTGTCCCCCTCACTTTTGATAAGGAAAAAAAGCCTTATATACGCTAAATAAATAATAACCTATAGGGTTTGCGCTAACTATGTAAAACTCCACATTAACAGCATCACATCACTAACCACAGCCATCTACAGTACTGTAAGACTGCACAATCTCATATTCACTCTGTTGGATATCTGAAGCCAGTTTGTCTACTAACAACCATCATTAGGGCCCGAGCACCGAAGGGCGCAAGGCCCTATTGTTTTTGTAAGGATTATTATTAGGGCCCGAGCACCGAAGGGCGCAAGGCCCTATTGTTTTTGTAAGGATTATTATTTTTATTGAGGCCCGAGCACCGACGGTGCGCGAGGCCGGGACGGTGCGAAGGTGCGAAGCCCTATTGTTTTTGGAAAGATTATTATTATTATTATTATTATTATTATTATTAGGGCCCGAGCACCGACGGTGCGCGAGGCTGGGACGGCCTTGCGCACCGAGAGGTGCGAAGCCCTATTGTTTTTGGAAAGATTACTATTATTATTATTATTATTATTATTATTTTTATTTCACCTTTTTGCTATTTTTGAGGTAATTAACATGGATGAAAAGTCTTGGAATTTGGCACACACATCTGGTATCACACTGGCTACACAGGCATAAATGCTTGGCCCCGGGCGTGGCCCAGGGACTCAGTAGCGCCCCCTTAGGTGATTGATCCAGTGGTTGGCACATACTTTCAGCTAGACACACCAAATTTGGTAGGTGTGTGTATCTCCCCAAGATGAATAACAATGCATTAGCCACGCCCAACAGGAAGTGAGATATTTGGGATTTTGTGCGGACTAAAATGCGATGAATTGTGATGCCAAAAGAGGTGTTTCCCATCAGTGAAAACGCATGAAATTTGGCACACATGTCAAGAGGTACCCTGAATACACAGGGGAAAAGCCTTGGCACCGGGCGTTGCCCAGGAACTCCATAGCGCCCCCTTATGTCACTGTGACTTGTGGTCGGCTTATAGTTTTAGATACACACACCAAATTTGGTGGGTGTATGTAACTCAGGGGGTCAGAATTTGATCGGTTAGCTTCAGCCACTTAGCATGGCATTTGGCCGCCGACATTTTTGAAAACATGGCGTTACATGGTTGCAACTTCCGGCACCAGTTTTTACATGCTGATTGGTAGATGACAGCTCATGCACGAGTTTAGTGTTGGCCACGAGCGTCCTCGCGCGTCCATGTTGGTTTGCATTTCTGGAAGACAACAAATAAAACAACTAACTACTTGGATTAAGCTACTGATACTTGACTTAATGCCTACATGGTTTAGGCGGACTTTGTGGTAAATAAAAGAAAAATGTTAATGTTGTCATATTAGGCTATATTTGCCGTATATGCCAAGTAATTACCTTAAAGTAACTGACTATGACCATACACTTTGGCAGATGCATAGCAATGACCTATATCCAATTATTAGCCTACTCATTGCGTTGTGTATGAAGACTATTTTAAGCACAGGCTGTAGTTCTGTAGAACGCAACGTCTGGATCATATATCCTGTCTCCCCAAGTGATTTAAAACGAAATAAATGTCAATGACTTATTTCGTTTGCTTTCTTGCAACATTGACATGATTAGGCTATGCATTTGATTTAAATGTTTAGGCTTCCAGTCGAGCCAAATGTCCAACAACAGTTGCAGACTCTATGCCTGCTCGAACCACAATACCCCAGGGATGTGCGCTTCTATCGGAAGTTTAACTTGCGTTGGCTTCATTTCGTCTGCCTGCAAATGTAGCCTAGGCTTAACAAGCTGCAAATTCACACTGGGTGCAGCAAAAATCCCAGCTATCCACACGTTTCTTACATACCATGTCTACTTAATTAATAGTCATTTTCGTTGGATAGCCTATTGCGTAATAGCTACAACCTGTCCAAATATAGTATTTAGGGATTATTATTTGTGAAGCCTAAAGTGACACAATATTGATTCGCATCGTTTATTATCACATATGAACATCACATTAAATAACCTAGGACTTCAGAGACAGGGCAAACTTTACCACCATTCGCAAAATGTTATCCCAACCAATTAAATGAATTTGCGCTTATAACGAGGTGAAGCGCGTTCCCGAACAACTACTTTTCCTCTGAGGGAATGTCCAATCTTCATCAACGACATACCGTTGTACCTTACGTTGTCTCCATCTGTAACGTGGAATCTAATAGGCTAATTCTAGCTGGTGCCGGAAACGAACACCCATGAAACGCCATTTTCGTAAAGATGGCTGCGGTCAATTTCATGCTTTTTTGGCTGAAGTAGCTAGCCTAGCATGGGCCATTGAAATGAATGGGGGCGGGACTTAGTCACTCTCTCCAGTTATATATAATACCTCCATGATGTAACTCCCAAAAACAAACTACTTTTGTATTAACATGCCATTAGCCACGCCCACAGGAAGTGAGGTAATTGAGATTTTGTGCGTTGGGGACATGATCAATTTTAACGTACTCCTCCTAGACGGTTGAACCGATTCATGTCAAAGTTGGTATACATGACGCCGAGATGTTCCTGATTATAAATTGTGAAGCTTTTTTTTTATATGTTGTAATTTGACGAAATGGCGACATTATTCATTTTAATACCCTTCCACATAAACAATAAATGTGTCATAATTCACCATGCATGGCTTGAAATGTTTTAAATTTCACAGGTCATTGAAGACCATGTTAATGATAATATTCACATGCCCATAATGCATGTTTGGCATAGCGCCACCAACTGGCAACAGAAAGAATGACAATTATACTGATGCCATATGATCAATTTGAACATACTCCTACTAGACGGTTTGTCAGATTCATTTGAAATTTGGCAAATATTATGCCAAGATGTCGCTGATGTTAAATTGTGAAGGGATTTTTGATAAATTATATTTGATATGATTTTAATATCTCACCACATAAACAGGAAATGTGTCATAAATCACAGTGCATTGAATGAATGGTCTGAAACTTCTCAGGTTAATAGATATCATGATTATGATGATATCCAGACACCCAATGGGCCTGCCTGGTATAGCGCCACCACCTGGTCAAGCATGAAATGTGCCAGAAAATGGACAATGCCTTAAGTGATTGATCTGAACGTTTACAAACAATTTGCATATCATTATTGTGATGATATTCACATGTGTAATTTCCATGCCTAACATAGCGCCACCATCTGGCCAACCAAAAAGTGTATCAGAAATGTTCTTTGCTTAAAATGAATGGACTGAAATTTCTCAGGTTAATATATATTATGATTATGATGACACCCAATGGGCCTGCCTTGCATTACGTCCCCACCTGGCCAAGCAAGTACATGTGGCAGAAAATAAAATACAAAAACAACTAGCACACGCATTAAATATGTACATTTCACAAACGCACCACGTCGGTGCTTTGTTGGATTCCGACATGTCACGGGTTGCGGCCCGCAGGTGCTCGGGCCCGCCATTGCCGCTTGCGGCTATATTTATTATATTAACTTTGTCTCAGAGCATTTTCCTTTTTTGAGGTGGTTAAGAGGGGTGAAAAGTGGCCCAGGGACTCAGTAGCGCCCCCTTAGGTGATTGAGGCAGTGGTTGGCACATACTTTCAGCTAGACGCATCAAATTTGGTAGGTGTGTGTATCTCCCCAATATGAACAACTTTCGTATGTACAATGCATTAGCCATGCCCAATAGGAAGTGAGGTATTTGGGATTTTGTGCGGACTAAAATGTGATGAATTGTGATGCCAAAAGAGGTGCTTCCCATCGGTGAAAACGCATGAAATTTGGCACACATCAAGAGGTACCATGAATACACAGGGGAAAAGCCTTGGCACTGGGCTTGGCCCAGGAACTCCATAGCGCCCCCTTATGTCACTGTAATTTGTGGTTGGCATATAGTTTTAGATACACACACCAAATTTGGTGGGTGTATGTAACTCCCAAAAACATAGCATGACATAGCGTTGTCTGGTCATCCTAGCTCAACTCGTTTCACTAATGCCAATCCAGGATGAGTAGGAGCGACTATGTCAAGCCAGGGGTCCGTTGCACAAAAGCAGAATTAAGACATCCGGGATAAGTTACTGAGCTGCGCTCAATGAATCCAAAACACGAGCGTACAGGCTTAATTGGTTGCACAAAGACCAAGCCAGGATGAGCAGACACGGATTCATCAAGCCAGGTGAAACCTATCCTGGATAAGTGCACGTTCACGGCTCCCTCAAATAGACCCCGCCACCGATCACAGATTCACTGATTCACCATGGCAACTAGAGCAGCTTCATTGCTTCTTCTACGGTGTGAAGTAGGTAGCGATAGCCTTTTCACAACAGCAACAAACAGCAACACCTCTGTTTAGGAGAATATTGCAACTAGTTCAGCGACCACCACGTGCGAAATGGTTAGGCACTCCGTGACGTCACATTGTCGCATGACAGGTCGGGAATGGCGAGTATGTAAAAGTTAATTAATGATCACAAACATTTAAATAATGACCGTGGGTCTAGGTATATGTGATGACAATGTGTAGTGGGCAGTGGAATAACTATTGGTTTCCGTTTGTGGTGACTGCTGACTGAGATTAGGGATGAGATTAAATAGATCCTGGAATTTAGCTCCACAGAATAAATCGCCATGGTAACTTATACCATAACATATCCTGCTGCCCCCTATCCTGCTTTTGTGCAACTGGATCACGGATAAATTGAGCCAGGATAACCAAGATATCCCGGCTTAATCCCTTATCCTAGTTTTGTGCAATAGGCCCCAGATCAACTCGTTTTCACTAGCCTAACTATAAAATACAAGTATATAGGCCTACCCAAAGTTTTTGTTCTAAGACATTTATTTCAAACATAATTTCAAGACACAAATTGGATACTTCAGTTACCTTGGTGCATAAATCCCAGAGAGTAGGCTACCACACCCCAGAGTGATGGGCCTTTCTTACGCGTTCAGTGTGGGGTATAAACAAGCTGAGAATTTAGCGGTGTCACGTCTGGCTGTCACAGACATGGGGAGCTCTTTGAAGCTTGGGATAATGTGGTACAGTTACTACAGTAACAGTGTTTTATTTTACTTTCTTATGTAATATATTTTTTTTTCAATTTTATAAATGCTTTGTTTAAATGCTGTTGGAACAAAGTTGATTATAAAGGCAAATTTCTGTTCCCCACACTGAACGCAATTTTCTGTGTGTTCTGGACTGGTAACTTGTTAAGCCAACATTGCATAAATATTAACTGCAGACACATATGGAGAGTTGGTTTGGTTTAAACCAGACAATTTAGGTACTGTAGGCCTAACTAGGCTATTTGATCATGTAGTCTATGTTTGGATCATAGGCATGATGATTCATTCATGGCTTCATAAAATATCAACATCATGTTGCTTTTAGAGTATTCTACAATTGGCCCAAGTAGTGTAAAATAAATCTAAAAAAATTAAATAAAAGTAGAATTGCACATAGCAAGAAGCTGGTCTGAGGGCAGATCTGGCGTTGTGCTCATCTCACAGTTTTGACAATTTTAATACAAAAATATTTTGAAAACAATCAATGGTATTATCTTAATATTCTGGCAAGTTTAAAATATGATGGTCAAAAGTGGGCCAGAGGTGGCGATCCGATATCTGGAAATCTGATCTCACTATGGGTTTGTGTTCACAATTTGGTCCCCCTCACTTTCAAAATATCTCCTGCGCCCCTGGACAGGCCATAGGCTAAATAAAAATCGTTATTAGTCTGACGCAAAACAGAATATTGAAAGAAGGGGACACCAAGGTCACCGTGGCCTGTAAACCTCTGATTTTCAAAGGGGCATCACGGCCAACTCAAGGGGCAACGATGGCCATGGCCGTCGTGAAATTCCTACCCTGCACATACTGCACACACAGTAACGAAGTCAACTCAGGATCAACATGATTCGTGAAGTTAGTTGTATTGCCAACGTGCTTGATTTTAGTGTGGCAGGTTTTACACACCGTGTCTTGTCTAGTTTCCCATTAACTTCGTAGAATCCGAAATGTGCCCAGATGTCCGCTTTCCAAGCATTGGGTGCGTTTTTAATTACCCGCCTATCGCGTTCATCTCCCTCCGTCATCTTGATTCTTTAGTGTTGTTGTTATCCTAGCTAGTGCTGCCGCTTAGCATGTAGCTACAGGCTGCGCATGTCATTACAACTGTAGCTGCAGCCATAGGAGTTTAATAGTTTCCACTCAGCCTTGCATATTTTGCACCAGCTTTGCATATTTTGCACCATCTTCGCATATTTGCACAATTAATATAATAATGTATTTTATTTTATATACCGTTGTAATGTACAGATTTATCTGAGATGTATTGATATTGTAATGATGTATTTGATTAACGTTGTAATATATTGAATTGACCTCTCCAGAATAAGTCCCGCCTCCGTAACTTCCGTATCCATCCAACTTCCGGGCGTGGATTGTCTATGAGAAATAACATGGCGTTTCGAAATATCATACCGGTAAAACATCTGTAGGTAGCGAAGTTGAAAAAGCTGGTGGGCAGATTAGCCTACACACTTCTGCCATATAGTTTCCACTGGATTTTTTGATTGTCGGTGCCGTTTAAGTAGTATACTATAGACTATACTACTTAAACGGCACCGAAAATCAAAAAATCCAGTGGAAACTAGATGGCAGAAGTGTGTAGGTCAATCTGCCCAGCAGCTTTTTCTACTTTGTCACCTACAGAGTTTGACAGGTACGATCTTTCAAAACGCCATGTTATTTCCCATAGACAATCCACGCCCGGAAGTTGGATGGATACGGAAGTTAGGAGGCGGGATATATTCTGGAGAAGTCTATGGACTCAATCTCCCATGATGCCTATATCTGTCACTTCCTGTCGATGTTTGAAACCTAATGAATGAGCTCGTGAGGCTACAAGGAGCTACCTGTTTGATGCGCTGCAAGTTTTTATCCTTTCTAATGCTTACAAGAGTTACCTCAAGTTTTATAGTCCATTATGTCCAACTCAACAACATCCTCTCTTGGTCTACAAGCCGGCAAAAGTGGTATGTTACGCTTTGTTTGGTTATTGTTTTAATAACGTTCAAGGTTGTGTTTGTGTTTATGAATGTATGATTGACTGTTGTATGTTTTGTCTTGTTTGTGTAGTTCTACGTTGTTTGTTGGAGAAAATAAACATCAGTGTTAAGAACCTGGCCTCGGATTTGGTTGTCACCTTCGTTGGGGCCACTCTTGCCTTCCCCATGACGAGTGTGCAATGTACCTCCCCGTTCACAGTCACTGTCCTGAGGTAAGAGCAGACTCCATAACCGGTCACACTGGCATCAGAGAAATTGTGCAATTCATTGGACACTGGACATCTTTACATACTGGTGGCACATAGCAACGTGATACCTTTATTTAAGTCTAAAAGATCACGGAGCCAGACCTCTCAGTGCGGCTTGAGGTCTTCTGGAAGCGGCTCATCCCAGCCTACCTTATCTCTACACATGGCTTGCAGGATCCTTTTCCCAATCAGAATGAAGGGTGCCACAAACCCTAGCGGGTCAAAAATTGAAGCCACTGTGGAAAGAACACCTCTTCTGGTGAATGGGTTTTCCTTTACAGTTACTCTGAACTGGAATGTGTCAGATGCCACACACCACTGTACTCCGAGTGCCCGTTCTACCTTGGCCTGTCCTAAGTCGAGGCTCAAGTCAGCAGCACTTTCCACGCACTCTTCTGTTGGAAGAGAGGCAATCACCTGCTTGCTGTTGGAGACGAACTTGTGCAAGTGAAGCTTACCAGACTTGCAGAGGTCTCTGCTCAAGACAGCACTATACACTTCATGTACAGCCATGTGAAAACTACAGTAAAGTTACACATTGCTGTAGTTGGGGGAGTAAGTGAGTACAAGACACTGAATACGTACGTTTCACATTTTTACTGTATATGCTCTTTGCAATTCTACAGCATTGAGAAAGAATTTGATAAATAGTTAAACAATTTTCTATGTAATGAAATGAATGATGCAATGAAATGAAGACTATTAGTTTTATTGGGAACGACTATCAGCATCCATAAGTATAGTTCATTTTCACTGACATGACAAGCAAATGATAATGTTATAAAACAGCAGAGAATTGTATGAAAGCAACTGATCCATGTCCAAAAGCATTTGCAATTTGTTCAGAGGAAGAAATTGCTACTATGATGTGCACAAATGACTAAATGTTGTGGAGGTTGAACTAATAGTTATGAGAATTTTCATTCTGATCTGAGAAAAGCACCAAAGCGACTGAGAAAAACTGTAATACTGTCACGCCTGAATTTATCCTTCCAGTCAGTAATCTACTCCTCTAGTCAGTAATCCAGTCAGTAATCTACTCCTCTAGTCAGTAATCTACTCCAGTGATCTAAACTAGTCTATTTATCACATAGGCTACCAAAAGTCCATGAAAATCCAAGTGGTGTCAAAATTGGAATTATTTGTGCTTCTAAAACTGATAGTTCTGGTCCTTGATTGTGATTGGCTGAATTGTGTTCGATGCCGTTGTAAAATGCAGCATAAACACACCTTGGCCGCATTTCGTTCTATATTACTGCGCTACCATAACTTCATACAAAAGTTAACAACGTTGCTTGGCAATCATTCAGATAGACAAAATATATTTATTGGCGGATCCCTTACAAAAAAGTACTATAGGAACCTTGGGACAAAATATTATAGTAATCTTATAGGAATCTTATAGAAATACTATAGTAATTTGGGACATACTATAGAAGTACTGTAAGACTACTATAGAAATACTATAGCAGCTATAAAATATTATAGAGGTATCACAGAACATCACAGAAGTATGTTATGTTCGGTACCTCTATAATATCCTAGAGCTGCTATAGTATTTCTATAGTAGTCTTATAGTACTTCTATAGTATAGATTCCTATAAGATTATTACTGTATAATATTTTGTCCCAAAATACTATAAGATTCCTATAGTACTTTTTCCTATATGAATGATTATCTAGGAATAACTCGTTATATTTCTAGTTGCCGTGCCTTACTTTATGAAACTTAGAAAAGCTATAAGCCACTCGTGCCTAACAACGCCCCTTAGCTGTTGTAGAATCAGTGTAACCTACAACCTCTCGGGGCTTATTGCTTAAATAGGTCAATAGCCAAAAACTGCACCTTTGAACTTTCATAGAACAGGGGATATGTGAAGATTAGGTCAAATTATTTCATAAATGCATGAAACTTGGAGAACTTGTACAGTTAAGAGCCCTGAACATTTTCAGATAGGACTATAAAACCATAATAAAAAAACCCTAATGGTCTCCATGGCAACCATTACATGTTCCACTATAACTCAATTAAGCTTATATTTTGCATCATATCTGAATCAAACATGGTATCTCAGAACAAGTGATGTCTACTGCCAGGGATGGGCAGTATTTATGATACATGTATTAAAAATACATATTTCAAATGCAAAATAGTACTTGTCTTGTCTTCGTATTTTGTATCAAAATACTTTATAGGTGTGTATTTTTGTTAAATATTTTTGGTAAAACCAATAGGCCTACTTTTGGTGTTGCAATGACATCACAAAAGTGCAAAACAATGAATGTAGCCTCTGACTGGTGCTGAATTTTCCCACAGTTGTGATCAGAATATTGAGATTCAGGAAGATGATCCAGTGCAAGATGAGTAACGTGTAGGTTGCTCACTCATCTCTGCAGTGAGTTTAACCACAGATTGCTGAACATCAAGTGAGATGACTTTAAACTGAATTCTGCATTACTCAACCTCGTCCACATCTCTGAGAGATGCACCACTGACAATTTGGCTAATGATCTCACATTAGTTGCTGCAGAATAGGACATTACAGGGAAGATGGTGACCTGTGTGCCACTAATATAGCTGAAGGACAGAACCATCATAATATGGTTGTGGTTATGGGATTTGGCAGATGCTTTTGTCCAAAGCAACTTACAAATAAAAAAAGGCCTAATCTATCTATAAATTGCAGGAACATCTGTCTGTCTGAGTGTGTGTGTGTGTGTCTGTCTGTCTGTTATTCACATATCTCTCGAACCGATGGTCCAACTGACAGGTGTCTTACTACGGGCACGAGTAAGTGCAGTGCCAAGTTTGACATTGTTTGGATAAGAAATGCAAAAGATATCGGTAAAATATGCACACATTGGCTTTCGCCTCTCTACTGTAGCCACTCCCCTCTGCCTGTTGTGTGTTAACCGCATATCTGTCGAACCGTTCGTGGGATTGATTTCAGAGTATAGGCAGGTGTCAGGTGCTCAGACGCTGATTGAAAAAGAGAGGAGATATCGTGTGGTGTGCCTGCATAAGTGATAAAGTCTGCAGGCTGGGGAACATGTCACAGTTCCCTCGACTGATGCAGCCATGCCAGAGGTCAATTTTTTTGTGTAAAGGCCAGGGACGTCGTTAAGCCTATTTTGGGGGGGCTGAAGCCACCCTAAGATGATCAGAAGCCCCCCTAAAAAATATACAGTTATAATATGCGTCCAAATTCACATCCATTATTCTCTGTTGAATTGCTCACGGAATACTTGTCTCACATAAATCACAATGATATTAGCGGCTAGGTACTGTGATAAATGGTTCGCAACAAAATTAACGTTGGACCTTTGAAATTTCATCATATTTCCATTCTCCACAATGCGCTTCCTCCATCTCCACCCATTACTCTCGATGGTAGGCTATCTCACGTCACGTAAGGGTTGTAGGTAAAATTTCCTCACACCTTAAAAGTGCTTCAATGAATTGTAGCTACCCTTTGAGGCCTAGGCTATTTTCAGTGTAATTTTACTATTACAGTAAGCTCATTGTAAGGGCCATCTTTTATACTAGGCTATATAGTTTTCAAGACAGTATAGGCTACCTGAATCTGGGATGTGATCATGCTTGTAATAATAATATATAATATAAAATACTTTCTATAGTTATTTTTTGTAAAGCGTCAGTGAAACCTGACTAAGAGAACACTGACTAGACTTGCACAAAAATCCTCTCTTGAGCCATCGCTGACTGGATGTGAAAGTTGCAGAATACCATGGAATTATAAAAGCAGATTACAGATTACGAAATTTCACACCCGCCCTTCCTCTCCTGTAGCATTTGATCATTTGATCAGTGCTCTTTTTAAGTTAAACTAGGGTAGTGCTTAGCTACTACAAACTACTGTTAACTTATGTGATCATTCAATAATTAAACAATCATCAAACAATATTCAAACAATTGCACCCTAGACTAAGCTATGATCCTTTTTAACCATATAAATTAGTCCTTTGAGGCCTAGGCTATTTTCAGTGTAATTTTACTTAGGTCCTTTGGTCATTGTAAGGGTTATGCTGGGCTATATCGTTTTCAAGACAGTATAGGCTACCCATATCTGCGAAAGTATGATGTAGTCAGCCTATATGTCAAGGAAAAATACTTGAATGTGTTTTTTCAAGGGGGGAGGGTAACTTTAACAGCTGATAGCACTAATTTAGCTGTGACTCCAGAAGGGTTATCATACAAAAATGTTAACTACAGACATGTATCTTTTCAAAAAGTATAAGCAAACCTTTGCCACCTTGAGTGGTACCGACATCTCATCTGGCCCATGGACTATGAGGGTCACCTCTTGTTAGGATGTTGCAATGGAGGCCACCGTGATGGGAGAGCATGATTATGACGTTAAGTCTCCGACATAAAATCCGACTTGACTTTGCATTCAAGTCATTTTTCCTTAGTCGGAGGTCGGGATTTCCGAATATCCAACGTGTCATGAATGCATCATTACATTACTGCAAGCCTAGCAAGGCAGCTAGGTTACATGTAACATAGCATAACACTGATGATTAAATTATGTCTTTGGGAACTTATGGTCTTGTCAATCATTGTAGCCCTCTAGCTCTCCATCCGCGCACGCCGCCGGCTTCCAGCACCTCCACTGCTACTCTGCGTTGTGTTATTATTGTGAACGTGAGGGTGCATCCGGTATGAAGGGAGACACGGACACAGAAGGGTTCGGGATTGTGGCAGACCGTAGTTTACTGGGCTTCATAAACAGCATCTATAAGGTTGATGGCATATACTCCATTTATATAGCCTGACGAGCAAGACCCACATTAAAATGTAGGGTCTGGGCACTCACCGTTCACAGTGCTCAGTCCGAGGGGCGGGATCTGCACGCAATAGGACAGCGCTATGAGTCCCATGCGTTTCCCACCAGCGGAGCTAGTTGGCTAGTTCAAACTTTTGCCAACTTAATAAAAGCTTAATTCGTGTCACACTGTTCGCCAACAGCAACATTATCTTATTTGTTTTCAAGCAGCAGAGAATTCAAGCCAAACCGTTGCAACTCTGCCATCAATCATTATGTTAAGCCCGCATAACGACTCTATACACGATTTGATTGGCCTGATAGAAGTTTAATTTTGTACTATTTTGGCTATTTGAGTTTTTAGGTGGACCCTTCAAACTGGCTAACATGCTACGTCAACGAGTCTCATCAAAATGGTGACGTAGCATGTATCACCCCCGCCTGGTCCTCTCATGGACACACTCTTAAGCTAACATTTAAACATTTTAAGAGCTTTTCTCTTGTAGGCCTATACTCAGACAGAGCAAGGGGTATATGTTTGTCTATGGAGAAAATGAATTGCTTGAGATTAGACAGTTGACAGGTGGCTATAGAGGCCCAGTTGGGACAGGTGGCAATAGAGGCCCAGAAAGAACAAAGAATAGATTTCAACTCTACAAAGTCTTGTGTTCTTCATATCAGTGTTGCAGCACTCTTTGCAGATGTTGGCCGGTTTCTCCACTTCCTAAAGATACCATCATTTCAGCAACACCTTGCTGGTCCTTGCTGCAAGAGGAAAAGAATGACGAGAACGCCGAGATGGGGACGGTGTGGCGGAAGGACAGGAAATTACTGGGGACCATGTCCTCGGTGAGAAGGTGACAGAAGTCTGAGAGAGAGAGGGAGGGAGATAGAGAGAGAGAGAGAGAGAGAGAGAGAGGAAGACAGAGAGAGGGTAATGTTCAGTCAAACCCAGTGTGCGAAGGTTCAAAAGATTTGGATGGAAATCCAAAATTGGTCAGCAAATAACTGCAGAATACACCTTCAATTAATCGCATCAGAATGTCTCTTGCAGAAAACTAATTATCTGAAATACCCAATGGGATGGCGGGTGATGTTTTCCTCCTTAGTCCTTAAAAAACTAATTTTCTAACATTGGAAAGATACACATGCCCCGACCTTACAAGAATGGAGGGGACTGATGAGATATTATTTAAACACATGTCATGGATTTTTGTGAATGTTTCTTCTTTTACATGTTCATAAGTTTAGTCATCTAGTTCATATGATATTCAGCTTTATTGTCAATGCACAAATTAAATACCAGTAGTCTAAAACAAAATGCCGTTTTACCCAGTGGTGCAAATAACTGACATGTCCAAAAGGGCCTTCATGAAATGCGAGTCTGTTCATACACATTTTAACGGGCCAAGTTGAAGAGCTACTGTCCGTTATTGTTTGTGCAAATAATATGCTGATTTATGTTCCCTTGCATTTTGCAACTATGAGGTCCATGGTTAGTCTGGTTTTCGCCAGACCAAGCTCAATCTTTTGACGCAATCTTTTGATTTTCACCCAGCCTAGTCCATGGTAGGCGCCCGATAGAAATATTGTTTAATTTTGCGATTGAGATATCCATGCACTGGCGCCAACGTCCGCCCAACCCCCCCCCCGCCGCGACGTGTTCGCCCCACGGTTTCAGAGCTATTCTAAATGCAAAAATGCATAGAGGGACAAAACCGTGGCTGTTAACAAACTATAAGCTATATAAGCGACCCAAAGAAAATCTCCTTTGGGAACCAATGGCTTACAGTATCAAGCGGACTTAAGCTGCCACCTCTTGGCGAAAAGTTAATAGTTCAGTAGTGCATATCAGTAGTAGGCTAATACATTCACGTAGCTGTGTGAATCACGGAAAGGGTGAATGAAGTGGACACTTCTAAATGGAACCCAACCCACTGTACAGTAGCTCAAGGTCTGGCTAAAGCAGCCATAATTAAAGCGTTATCATTGTTTAGATACTTCACACACACGTGTTTTTTAATCGCATAGACTACAACTACCAAGCTGGAATCAAAGCACATCGACTCCCCTCTCACACCCTAAACACGCACTTCGAACAAACAAAAAGCGCCTCAGTCTCACAGTATAGCCATAGACAAAACTGTATCTGACCGGTGTAACGTTGGTACTAAATCATCCATCGCAAAGAATGATTTTTGTAGTACGTGCAACAAATATGTGTAGGTACAGCCCTGCCCTGAATACATCTCAACGTGCGCTCTAAAACATCTGGTTTAAATGTGCATTACATTAGGCTGACGCATTTTGAAGATGTAGATCACGGGTGCATTAATAAATCTACATTGCGGCGAGTTGACACAAATTATTCACTTTGACGAATTTATGTAGTTTCAGTTACTTTACTTTGAGCCATGCTCTTCCTTACTTGAATCACCTTTGAAAATAGAGGATTGAAGTAGCCTATATGGGTGTTTGGGAATGAACGTTGACTCAGATGCTTTTTGAGACTTTGAGCAGAAATGTGCCATGTGTTTAGGATGCATCATAGACAGGTTATCTTTCAGGTAGCCTATATTTTCCATTAGAAAACCATCACGTAGCAGCTAACTCACTTAGCTCCTGTTAGTAGCCTAGGTTATGGTCATAAGCAAATGAGATGACAGTCGAAAGATACAATTAGTGCTGTTATCAATTTGCTTGGTAGCCTATAAACGCATTTATGATTTTCTACAAATACATCAAATCGGCCTCCATCACTCAACCATGCTAACGGTAACATTAACATTATTTTACCTGCTATTGATAGGATTAACGTAGCCTACCTGCATTAAAAAACAAGCATGTCCGATAAACATTCTCAGATTTATTTTGGCTTCAAGAGGAAATGGGATCCCTTGGGGATCAATAAAGTATTTATCTATCTTTATCTATCTATCTATCTATCTAAATGGGAATTACATGTCATGCAGAAATCATCCTACCCTTATTAGACGTTCTCTGCGGTAAACTACTGTACAGTCTTGTCCTTGTAGGAAGCGTAGTGTCTTTCCAACCCACTTTAGATTAACTTCCAACAAAATTACATCTCACTGCAACGATGCACCATCTAGTGGACAAACGACTACGTGACGCCAATACTGGAAATGCAGCCAAATTAGTATTATGATGAATATTTGGTTTTCCTTTAATCCTACTGAATTTGTAATTATGTATAGGACGTTCTAATTGCCGATACTGATGGTATACGTGTCTGTGTGTGTGTGTATATGTGTGCACCACCATCTACAGGCCAATGAGTGTACAGTCACTAAATGTACACATAACTTAATTTTTTTGGACCCCCCCCCCCCCCCCATGGATGAAATTCTACGAAACTTGGCATACCCCCAGAGAGGTTAATCATACACATAAAATTTGGTGCAGTTCTGAACATCTTAACTAAAGAGAGGGGCGATTAAAGCAGAATGATATTGCATTTTCATTTTTTACCAGGGGGGTGCAAATCACAAATGAGTGATTATGGGCTAGGTTGATGTGGGCCCTTGAGACCAACATACCATAAACATTTCTTCATCCTCGGTGCCACGGTTCAGGTAGTTATTTAGGAAAAACTTAATTTTTTGGGTTTCGGGGGGCCCAGCGCGGTGGGGGAGTGGCCCCCGGGGACCAAACAAAATTTTTCTGTAAAAGTCTAGTGGGGCTACATACCCACCAAATTTCATGTGCCCCGGTGGTTCGGTGTCCCGGGTATCGTTGACCAAAAATTCAGGAAGTAGATGACGGGGAAAAAAAAAAAAAAAAAAAAAACTTTGACCATCCCTATATGACCGCTTCGCTAGCTTCGCTAGCGGCGGTCATAATAACTATCTGTTATTGGAAATAACTGTAGGCTACCATGCACATACCATCCGTTTCAACACCCCCCCTAACAGAAATTGTTCCCACAGACTTTCTGTTGCATTAAGTTTTGGGTTGGGTGATTTTTTTCTTACAGTTTGCCTCGACTAACTGTTAAGAAGGTTGTTGCCTCATTATTGAATGACGAAAATTGAGTTGCATTGCCTATTTGTGCTGAGGTTTGCTACCACAACTACCATGTATTTGCAAGGAATAGCTCTGTTGGTTTTCTTGTGGCAAGATCTTTTGATTGCTGTAGCTGACCCACAGCAGTGCTAACTGATGCAACTAGATTCAGTTCCTCCTCACCCTCCAGTAGCACCTAAAAATATCAAGTTTGGTTCACACCTCAGATGACACATAGCCACATCACAGGCTTCACTCTTTTGGATTGGACAGCCAGAACTACACTGGGATTATAAAAGCTGGCGGAAAGTAACAATCTAGTCACACAAGCAATATGAAGATCCTTCTGCTCTTGGGATTTGTTGGCATCGCTCTGGCTGAGCTGACCAGATTTGAGGGGTAAAAAGATTACACTTCTCTCAGCGGTCACCCAACTGCAGTGTCCAGTGCATGTTCTGATGACAAGTGTGGAGCTCAGATGTAGTGAGAGTGTGTTCCCTCTCTCTCTTTCCCCCTCTCTGCATCAGGGAGCAGGTCTTCCGTCTGAAGCCCACCACTGACGAACATGTGACCCTCATCAAGGATCTGGCCCGCAACATGGAGGTAAAGTGCACGCCACACACCAGTAGGAGCTAGAAGTGTATTCATTAGTCATGTTCACCTTTCCTTTTTTAGGGAACATTTATCTCCTACATGCAAAGAAGATATTCCAACATGCACAGATATTGTGAGTGTAGCCTTCAGGAAATGTCAGATTAGCATTCATGTATCGTCAGGTTTACAGGAAACAGGCACCACAGTGATACACCTTTACTTACTTCAACAGTAAAGCCCATTTTACCAAAGTCATTGTTCACAATAGTAATATTTAACAGATTCCTTAGTCTCTAATTAAAATCAATTGGGTAATAAATTTAAAAAAAGATCTTCTCCAGTATATTTTAACAAACAATGGAGTAGTACGGAGCCCTGGAGGTGACATGAAAAAAAAAACGGAGAAAAGGTATGTACTGGAGACAAACACTGACTAAGTTTGCGAGATCTTGAGTTTGTTTTTGCGAGATCTTGAGTTTGTTTCGCGAGATCTTGACTTTCTTTTGCGAGATCTCGAGTTTCTTTTGCGAGATCTCAAGTTTCTTTTGCGAGATATGGATTTTCTTTTGCAAGATCTCGAGTTTCTTTTGCGAAATTTTGACTTTCTTTTGCGAGATCTTGAGTTTGTTTTGCGAGATCTCGCAAATCCATCAGTGCATATGAGAACCACTAGAAATGTTCCAGAGAGCTTGAGCCACTGAAATTAGGTTGCAGTTCCTTATTTTGCCATCTGCGTTGGTCTGAGGTTGCGTTCCACACTGACTGACAAGCCAACCTAGTCAGGGTGCGATTTGTGAAAAAATCTGAGGGGGGATGTGTCATCACTCCTACACATCACTCCATCCTAAGCCTCGATTTCAATAGTCAATTTGATTTTAGAGGCTTTAAAAATATGAAGTTTTATTTTCTTTTCTTTAACTTGTTTAGCTGGATTCTCCAGTGCAGTGAACAAGCTGCTGCATTCTGCAGTGAGTCAATACGTAAGGGATAATGGACGACACGGTGGTCTGTTCACAGAAGTTAATGCACGGTTGAGGTTGTAAAACGGCCCCGACGCGAAGCGGAACAGACCACCGTGGAGTCCATTATCCCGCTTATTCCACTGTTGCCACTTGCGTTGTGTTCATTTCCTGTTACAATTTAAACGTTTTAATCGCTAAAACTGTCTTGTTTGTAGAACTAATTTCTTCCGACACATATCAACTAATTTCTCAACTCACAGGACAAACTGCCGTTACTAGTTCTAAATGGTTGGTTGCTACGGCCAAAGGCCAGTCGTTAGTTCTATCTCTCTCGTTGTCAAGCGGGCGTTCTGATGAACTTTAGCTTTGAAACATCGCTTTTACTTAGCCACCTCTATCATATGCTACAATGTTGCAATGTTCTGAACGTCTGCATTTTACAGCTCGGATGCAACGTGACAGTTCATTTAAACTTCACAACAAGTTTGGCGAATTAATATACAAGTGTGATACGGCCAAAAAAATGGATCTACTATTTAGACAGGGCCGGTCCTACGTTATTCTGGGCCGGGGAGCAGCATGCATGCGCGCCCACGGGTAGCCAGCCGGGCCTGGACGGCCCTAGGCCTGTCTACTTGTCAGTCTTGCCCGTCCAATCAGAGGGCTTTCCTTCGTTTACGTTCAACACCTAAAAAAGATGCGCAAGTCAACACTGCGCTGAGAGCTCAAGAATCAGTCAAATCGCGAACAGCCGGCAGCTCCGTAATTGTCAGGTGTGATGAAATGCGTTCATATTCCACTTTTTATGTCATAAACGTTGCATGCCTATGGAAAGGCTTTGCAGTAGGATTGTCCGATGGTCAAACTGTTGCTTTAATTTGTGTTTTAATTTATGCGACGCACCGATGCTGGGTTCATGCAGTTTTGAGCAAGTTTAAAATGTTCGACTGCATAATTTGTCAGTTTTTGTTCAATAAATTCCACTTTTCATGTCATGAATGTAACATGCTTATAATAAGGCTTTGAAGTTGTCCAATATGGTCAATCTATTGTCTCAATTGTGTTTCATGTGAAGCGCCAAAGCTAATTCATGCATTGTTTTGCTCCAGTTGAAATTGTTTCTGCGTAATTTGTAGATAGATAGATAGATAGATACTTTATTGATCCCCAGGGGAAATTCAATTCAATTCAATTGTCAGCTGTGATCAAATGCGTTCAATAAATTCCACTTTTATCTCATAAATATAACATGCCTATGATTAATGTTTGTATGGTGTATCTTATCTAGACCTCTCTTATGTTCAATCAAATTGGCTTTGCCCACACGTTTTTTTTTCTGTGCTCACCCATTTGAACATTTCTGTCTATGCTACTGCTACCAAGAACAGAATCTCTTGATCTCACGTCTTGACACTTGCAGTCAGATGGGCTAACGTAGCCTACTATTCCCTACGGGGGAGGGGGAACTTTTGATACATTTTAAAAAATAAATCGATATCAGCCAATAGGGAAACTGCCAGGAACAACAAGCAACAACGCTTTAAGCTGGTAAGTGAGACACATCAATGAATGCATTAAATGCAGAATCACCACAGAAAGCGTTTATTTAATTATTTATTTTTCTGGGGCCCCCCTTCTGACCGGGCCCGGTGCGGTTGCTCCCAGGGCCCCCAGAACCAGCCCTGATTTTAGAATAGTCTTCCAGTCGGAGCAAAAGAAAATAGCCTAATATTTGTCGATCCATCACAAACAAACGTAACGTAAGCGGTATCACTTCTGAGATCTCTTTCAGTGATCCCCTCAGATTTTTTCACAAATCACACCCTGACTAGGTTGGCTTGTCAGTCAGTGTGGAACGCAACCTCAGACCAACGCAGATGGCAAAATAAGGAACTGCAACCTAATTTCAGTGGCTAAAGCTTCTAGTGGTTCTCATATGCATTGATGGTTTTGCGAGATCTCGCAAAACAAACTCAAGATCTCGCAAAAGAAACTGGAGATCTCGCAAAATAAAGTCAATATCTTGCAAAATAAAGTCAATATCTCGCAAAAGAAACTCAAGATCTCGCAAAACAAACTCAAGATCTTGCAAAAACAAACTCAAGATCTCGCAAACCTAGTCAGTGTTTGTCCCCAGTTTTTTTCATGTCACCTCCAGGGCTCCGTAGAGTAGTATGTCACCCATTAACAAACAAAAAAAAGAACCATAGAGTGATTCTCTTCAAGGCCTGTGTACAACCTTATCTAATGTCTTCATCTTGTTAATATCCTACAACTTTGTGCATAATTACAGACATTTTCTGTTTTAGGATTTGATAATGTATTTGTGAGTAGGCGCTCTCTCCCCTCCTCACTGTTTTAAAGATAGTATTGCTTGTGTGTGAATTATGGACATTTTATGAATATTTGCTTTGCCTGACGAACTCCCTTGAATGTTATGGACAGTTCCGAACATTTGCTTGAACGCACTCTGCATCGCGGAAGCCCTGCAAGAGCAGGAGTGCCAACGAGAGACATTGAGCCCTTGCACACACACACACACACACGCACATACACCCCACACCCACACACGCTCACACAGCCGGCGCAGCACAAGGTTTGCCCGGAGTGTGTGCGCTGCCTGCTTACGAACAGAGACAATTGTTTGCCTGTCAGTTTCCGCGAGTGAAACGCCAACACGGAAGTTAGCGCTGGCTGCGCTAACAGTACCAAACCAGCCGCCACAAGTCTCCATACTCATACGGCCCTGAAACATCTCATGCATACGGGTGAGGTACCCACTCGCATGTAACACTGCACACACCACATTATCTCCCTGGTCTATTCATTAAACAAAACGCCATACGTACCTCTTGTGTTCCTCCACCTTCAGTCACCACTGCCAAACGGAAGCATGCGCCATTTGTGTAGTATTTGTAATGCCATCTTGACTTTGGGTATGGGGAATGATGTCGCGAAGGGGGTTTGGAAGTGTGCTTTGTGTTGCTATGCATCTGTTGAATGTTATATGTTTATGGGCTTTACGTGTAGCATAGCAAAGATGTGTGGGATGGGTTTGAGGTACATGTTATTGTTTGGTTTGTGTTTGATGATTTAAACACACGTTGTGTACAAATATGATGGTGATTAATGGTACAGTCCAAGGATGTGTTTAGTCAATTATCTTGTTAGCCAATCATGGTGCGTCTGAGCATAGTAGGACTGGGTATTAAAAACCCGGCTCAGTTTGTGTTGTGGGTTAAGGGGGTGAAGAGCTGACAACCGGAGAGAGCTCTGAAGTAAGTGGACATTTGAACTTGTTGCCTTGAAGTCTGAAGCTATAGTATTTTGATTTGGTGCCTTCTCTTTTTGTATTTTGCCATTTTTGATTATCTTTGGACTTTTGATATATTTTTGGACTTTGCTATATTTTGCCCTTTTGGGAGTATTTTGCCTTTTGCCCTATTTTGCTATTTTTGAACTTTTTTCCTTTTTTGTCTGTTTCGATGGTGGAGGACTAACGGGCACTGTAAAAATAAATACACTGGCAACTTTGAAATACAAATTCTTCTGCATTCCTGACATTTTTTACCCCTTCTCTCTGATTTCCCACCGCAACGCTATCCGGGCAAGTGAGGTGGCCACCCGGTCACTCACATTTGGTGTCAGAAGTGGGATAGATGCTGACAGAAGACGAAATCAGAGGGGAAGCTCGGTGAGATGGCGTATCGCAAGCTGAAGAACAATGAGAAAGCTGCAGGAACATCAGAGGACCAGGAGGACACAGCAGGGGCAGATGGGGGCAACACTCAAGGGTCTGACCTGTCTGCACTGCGTAAGCTCCTGGAGAAATCACTGGAGACCCAGGAAAAGGAGTTCTTCAAACAGGAACAACGCTGGAGGGGCATCCAGGTCCAGCTGAACCTGCTGCGTGATGACTTTGAGGTAGAGAAGCAGGCGGTGACCATGGCTAGAGCGACAGCGGTCCAACCACCACCAGTGGCGGCAGTGGCGACGGCGGCGGGCCAAGCACCAGTGGTGGCGGCACCATCATCAGTAGCGGCAGCACCACCGTCACTTTCACCACCGGCAGCGGCGCCACCAGCACCAATGCCCATGGAGTGGTCCAGACGCGCCATTCCTAAACTGGAGGAAGGAGAGGACATCGAGCAGTATCTCATGACGTTTGAGCGGCTAGCTACAGCATACTGCTGGCCAAAGGAGAACTGGGCGGTGATCCTCGTCCCCCACCTCACAGGGAAAGCACGCGCGGCATACGTGTCGATGGAGCCAAGCCACACCATGAATTATGACCGCGTAAGAGAAGCCATCCTGCAAAAGTTTGAAATCAATGAGGAAACCTACAGGCGACAGTTCCGGGAGCCCGACATCAAGCCCGGTGAGACACCCAGAGAGCTTTACACCCGGCTGAAAGACCTCTTTCATAAGTGGATTAGACCGGCAATGAAGTCGGTTGAAGAAATCTGTGAGGCATTGATACTGGAACAGTACCTGAGGACCTTGGCCCCAGACGTCAGAGTTTGGGTTAAGGAGCGGCACCCACAGAGTGGTCAGAGAGCGGCAGAACTTGTCGAGGACTACGTTGCAGCACGGCAGAGGCACACCAGCTTTCGCCAGAACCAAGACAACAGGCCAGCAGCCAGGGGTAGGTCTGATGGTTTTGGTCAGGGTGGTGGTCAACAGCTTAGTAATCGTCCTAGAGACAATACTGTCCCCTTTAAGCCTAGCAATTACCCTAGAGACAGTACAGTTCCCATTAGGCCCAAATACCCTGTAGCACCCAGAGCGTCCACATCCATAGTGTGTCACAATTGTGGTAAGGAAGGCCATATAGTGCGTGATTGTCCTAACCGTAAGCCCAAGGGAGCCGGATACAGTTGCCTACCGAGACCAGAGGGGGAGGCAGTGAGTTTCCTGGGGAGGCTGCAGACAGTGCAGGTGTCTGTTAATGGGAAGGAGGCCATAGCAGTGTTGGACACTGGGAGCAACCAGACACTAGTGCAGCCACACCTGGTAGAGGAGCGAGACCTGTTACCCGGAAGAAAGGTTTCAATTATGTGTGTTAATGGCGATGCACATGACTACCCAGCAGCTGAAGTTTACATTAATGTCAATGGGCAGGTTTATCAGCTGACTGTGGGTGTAGTGGAGAAATTAAGCCACCCAGTGTTAATTGGCCAGGACATACTAGTGTTACCGGAACTTTTGCAGTCCAGCAGAGTGGTAAACATGGTGGTTACCAGATCTCAGAGCAGCAAGACGGCATGCGCAGAAGGGCAGGCCAGGAGTGACCCATTGCATGAGCTACCCTTTGCTAGCAGTGATGTGGAGTGTGTTAGCAGTGGTAGAGTCAAAAAGTCCAGACAACAGAGAAGACAAGACAAGCTAGAGGGCACGGTTAAAAGGGCCAGAGAATTGCCAGTAGCTCAGTCAGATGGGGACTGGGAGGAGCTTGCCACAGACATAAAACAGATGCAGCGGGAGGATGGGTCACTGAAGAAGGCGTTTGAGAAGGTCATTGAGCAGGATGGGGTCAGGACAGGGGTCCCGCCTAATTTAGCTGGGGAGGGGTATGTCCTTAGAGGGGGGATCCTCTACCATCAGCCAGACGGGGGCAGAGAAGAGCAGCTGGTCGTGCCCACACAGCTACATAGCAGGGTGTTAGCAATGGGGCACAGCATTCCCTGGGCGGGTCACTTGGGGCTCCCGAAAACATATGCCCGCGTGGCAGCAAGATTTTTCTGGCCAGGCATGTATAAAGATGTGCAGGAGTTTTGCCGATCATGCTCAGAATGTCAGCTTACCAGCAAGTACACAGCTAGCCCATACCCCCTACAACAACTTCCTTGCATTGATGTACCATTCTCACGCATAGCCATGGATATTGTAGGCCCACTAGAACGAACGCAGTCCGGCTTTAGGTACATTCTAGTGGTATGCGACTACGCTACCAGATATCCTGAGGCGTTTCCACTCCGCAGGATATCTGCCAGACCCATCGCACAGGCTTTACTTCAATTATTCTCCCGAGTAGGCATCCCCAGAGAGATCATCACTGATCAGGGCACAGCTTTTCTCTCTAAGAGCTTGAAGCAGGTTTATGGCGTACTAGGTATAAAAGGCATTAAGACCACCCCCTACCATCCTCAGACGGATGGCCTAGTTGAACGTTTTAACCAAACCCTGAAAAGTATGTTGAGGAAGTTTGTGGCTGAAAATGGAAAGGACTGGGACCGTTGGCTGCCCTACCTCCTTTTTGCATACAGGGAGGTACCCCAAGCGTCTACTGGCTTTGCGCCATTTGAACTGCTCTTTGGCTGGCCAGTGAGGGGACCCCTGGACGTGCTTAAGGAGGCCTGGGAGGGTCCGCAGGCCACAGAGACACAGTCCGTTCTGGCGCATGTTCTCAAGATGAGGGAGAAGATGGAGCAAATGACTGAACTGGTGCGTGCAAACATGGAGAAGTCACAGACCAGGCAGAAGACCTGGTATGACCAGAAGGCCAGGCAGAGAACTCTGGTGCCGGGGCAGAAAGTGTTGCTCCTGTTGCCTACATCGGAGAGCAAGTTGCTGGCCAAATGGCAGGGGCCATACAACGTCATCCGTCAGATGGGCCCGGCAACGTACGAGATTGAGATGCCAGGGAGAAGAAAGCAGAGGCAGACTTTCCATGTGAACCTGCTGAAAGAATGGCACATAACGACTCCAGCGCTTCGGGTGCAGGCAGTGCCGGAGGATGAAGAGCGACCGGAGCAGTTCTTCCCGAACAGCCAACCAGCAACCATCCCGGACGTGTCGCACTTGACCCCACAGCAGCAGGCCGAGCTGGACCAGATCATTCCAACTGACCTGTTCCAGGAGGGGCCAGGCTTCACCACGGTGGTGGAGCACTCAGTCACGCTGACCGACTCGACCCCAGTGCGTCAGCGAATGTATCGGGTACCTCAACGTCTGCTACCTTCACTCAAGGCAGAGGTGGAGGACATGCTTGCACTGGGGGTGATTGAGAGATCGACAAGTGAGTGGAGTAACCCCGTGGTCCTGGTCCCAAAGAAAGATGGCACACTGAGATTTTGCATTGACTTTCGGCGAGTCAACGCCCAATCAAAATTTGATGCGTACCCCATGCCTCGCTTGGAGGACTTGATAGAGAGGCTGGGGAAGGCCACCTACATTACCACACTGGACTTATGTAAAGGCTATTGGCAAGTCCCATTGACTGAGGAGACCAAGCCCTACACAGCATTCCGCACTCCCCAGGGCCTGTACCACTTCAATGTCATGCCATTTGGCCTGCAGGGGGCGCCGGCCACTTTTCAGCGGCTGATGGACATTGTGCTCTCTGGAACTGAGTCGTTTGCAGCTGCCTATTTGGATGACATTGTGGTGTACAGCGCCACCTGGGGGGAACATTTGCAACACCTGGAGGAGGTGCTCAACAAGATCAAGCAGGCAGGCCTCACCATCCATCCCCGGAAGTGTGCCATTGCCCAGGAGGAGGTTCGCTACCTGGGGTATGTGCTGGGTCGGGGCGTCATTCGGCCACAGCAGGACAAAGTGGAGGCGGTGCGGAACTGCCAGAGACCTCGGACCAAGAAGGCTGTCCGGTCATTTCTTGGCCTGGTAGGTTGGTACCGGAAGTTCATTCCGGATTTTGCTAGCCGAGCATCACCTCTTACTGACCTCACCCGAAAGGACGGCAATCCTCAGGGTCAGTGGGGGGAGGAGCAGGAGAGGGCCTTTGTGGACCTGAAAGGGGCTCTTTGCAAGGGCCCTGTGCTTCAGAGTCCTGATTTCACCAAGCCCTTCACGGTGCATACTGATGCCTCGGGTGTTGGTATTGGCGCAGTTCTCCTCCAAGGTGAAGGGGAAGACCAACGACCAGTGGCTTTTGTTAGCCGCAAATTGTTTCCCCGTGAAACCAGGTATGCAGCAGTCGAGCTAGAGTGCCTGGCAGTGAAGTTTGCCCTTGACTCCTTCAAGTACTATGTGCTGGGCGGTCACTTCACGCTCGAGACCGACCATCGCGCCTTGCAATGGCTTGGGCGCATGAAAGACACGAATGCCAGGATTACTCGCTGGTTCTTGGCACTGCAGCCATACAGGTTCACAGTCCGGTATCGGGCTGGCAAAGTGAACACGGTGGCTGATTTCTTGTCTCGTCACCCGAGTGACTGAGACTGCAGAGGTGGTGGGAAATGTGAGTAGGCGCTCTCTCCCCTCCTCACTGTTTTAAAGATAGTATTGCTTGTGTGTGAATTATGGACATTTTATGAATATTTGCTTTGCCTGACGAACTCCCTTGAATGTTATGGACAGTTCCGAACATTTGCTTGAACGCACTCTGCATCGCGGAAGCCCTGCAAGAGCAGGAGTGCCAACGAGAGACATTGAGCCCTTGCACACACACACACACACACGCACATACACCCCACACCCACACACGCTCACACAGCCGGCGCAGCACAAGGTTTGCCCGGAGTGTGTGCGCTGCCTGCTTACGAACAGAGACAATTGTTTGCCTGTCAGTTTCCGCGAGTGAAACGCCAACACGGAAGTTAGCGCTGGCTGCGCTAACAGTACCAAACCAGCCGCCACAAGTCTCCATACTCATACGGCCCTGAAACATCTCATGCATACGGGTGAGGTACCCACTCGCATGTAACACTGCACACACCACATTATCTCCCTGGTCTATTCATTAAACAAAACGCCATACGTACCTCTTGTGTTCCTCCACCTTCAGTCACCACTGCCAAACGGAAGCATGCGCCATTTGTGTAGTATTTGTAATGCCATCTTGACTTTGGGTATGGGGAATGATGTCGCGAAGGGGGTTTGGAAGTGTGCTTTGTGTTGCTATGCATCTGTTGAATGTTATATGTTTATGGGCTTTACGTGTAGCATAGCAAAGATGTGTGGGATGGGTTTGAGGTACATGTTATTGTTTGGTTTGTGTTTGATGATTTAAACACACGTTGTGTACAAATATGATGGTGATTAATGGTACAGTCCAAGGATGTGTTTAGTCAATTATCTTGTTAGCCAATCATGGTGCGTCTGAGCATAGTAGGACTGGGTATTAAAAACCCGGCTCAGTTTGTGTTGTGGGTTAAGGGGGTGAAGAGCTGACAACCGGAGAGAGCTCTGAAGTAAGTGGACATTTGAACTTGTTGCCTTGAAGTCTGAAGCTATAGTATTTTGATTTGGTGCCTTCTCTTTTTGTATTTTGCCATTTTTGATTATCTTTGGACTTTTGATATATTTTTGGACTTTGCTATATTTTGCCCTTTTGGGAGTATTTTGCCTTTTGCCCTATTTTGCTATTTTTGAACTTTTTTCCTTTTTTGTCTGTTTCGATGGTGGAGGACTAACGGGCACTGTAAAAATAAATACACTGGCAACTTTGAAATACAAATTCTTCTGCATTCCTGACATTTTTTACCCCTTCTCTCTGATTTCCCACCGCAACGCTATCCGGGCAAGTGAGGTGGCCACCCGGTCACTCACAGTATTCGCTATTTCTACCATGGAATGTGTGAGTCATACAGGGTGTGTAGACATGTATATGTTTCAGCCTGAATTACTTTTTAAAATGTTCTAAACTATTCTACATAAATGTCTGTGTATGCATGTTTATGTTTGTTTCTGGTCATGAATTATGGATGAATATGCTTGGTTATATGGCTTATGTGTAGATATAATCTGAACACACCAGTCAGTATGTTTGTGTGATGAGAGATCTGACTCAGGATCGTGTGTGATGTCTGTGCTATTCAGAGTGTGTATCAGTATAAGTCAGTATGTTTGTTTCTCTGTAAGTCAGCATGTGTGTGTAGCTGTGTCAGTGTGGGAGAGAACCATATGTTCAGGTGAGGCTCACTTTGTAAAGTGTGGTTTTTATTTATAAGAGTTTGTGTCTGGCGCCCTCTGCAGGTGGACTTCTGGAGCCCTGAGAGTGCTGAGCTGGTGACCATCGACATTGATGTGGACATCCACATTCCCGCCTCTCACACCTCCATGGTCTACACCATCCTGAACCAGAGTGACATGGAACATGAGTAAGGCAGTCCTGTCTGTTCAATTATCCCTATCTGCACATGATGTTTATTTCAATACATTATATACAGGTGCATCTAAAAAAAATGAATATCATGGAAAAGTCTATTGCCCTGCCCAGACTGAGAGATTAAAAGCTCATGGAACCATTTAACTTAATTAACTGATTAGAGCTATTCTCAGTTCAACATTTCTGTATTATAAATTCTTTATTCTAATATTTTTAGGATACTGGATTTTTTTTTTCCATGAGCTGTAAACCATAATCTTCAAGATTAAAATAAAAAAAAGTCTTGAAATATTTAAATTTATGTGTAATGAATCTAGATTATATGAATTTGTGAGTTCACTTTTTGAAATGATTAATGAAAAAAAAAACTTTACCATGATATTCTCATTTTTTTAGATGCATCCATAGTGGCCGACAGTTCAAATTACACATGCAAATAGTACACAGTAAACTACACAGAAGTGTTATTTATAGAGAGTAGAGTTAGTACAGAGAGAGTTCATGGTCCCCTGCAGGATTCTGATTGAGGATCTCCAGGCTCAGATTGAGGCTCAGATGGACGGACCTAAGGTCAGCCCCAGGTCCCACATCTACACCAAGTACAACAGCTGGGACAAGGTGAGCTTCTCCTTATGCATTTGCGTTCTGTGTCCATTTCATCCTTTATTCTGTAATGTCTTCTACATCTTCAAACGGACTCTTCCACCATCTTGCCTCATCCTCCCATCATCTTCTGCATCTGCTGGTTGACCTCTTCCCCTATCCGTCTCTCCACAGATCCAGGCCTGGATCACCTCCATCACCTCTGCCAACTCTAATCTGATGAGCAGACAGGTGATCGGAAACACCTACGAGGGCCGTCCCATGAACCTGCTGAAGGTACAGACACTGTCCACTAGAAGTCTCTCTTCTCCTTATCACACCATTACAGATGGTACATACTCTTCACTCACTGTCAAAATGGTGCTCTAATGCAGTGTGTCAACATGCAGCTGTAAAAATGGGAATATATTTTAATCCCTAATAAGATTTAATCCACCAATTCAGTAGTTAGGCCTATTGCCACATTCAAAATCATATCTCCTTTTTAATCATGAGCCCCAGTAAACAGCATACATTTGCTCTCACAGATTGGCAAGCAGACTGGCTCCACCAAGCCTGCCATCTTCCTGGACTGTGGTATCCATGCCAGAGAGTGGATCTCCCCTGCTTTCTGCCAGTGGTTTGTCAAGGAGGTATGACCCACCAGTTAGAAACAGCAACAGCTTTCCACTGCATCTACTCTGATTTTCTGCTTTTTGAAAACAGACCTCTTGTGTCTGTTGCAGGCTGTGTCCACCTACGGAACTGATTCTCAGATGACCAGCCTGCTGGACCAGATGGATGTCTACGTTCTGCCTGTCTTCAACATTGACGGCTACGATTACACCTGGAAATTTGTAGGTCACCTATGTTTGAATGTTCATCTTGACGCAAAGCTACAGGCATCTGTGATATTCCTTGTGAAACATTCCTTGTCTTTTGGATTTACAGAACAGGATGTGGAGGAAGACTCGCTCCAGGAAGACCGGAACCAGCTGCGTCGGCACTGACCCCAACAGAAACTTTGATGCTAGCTGGTGCAGTGAGTAACTTCTTTCAAACTAAAAAAAAACATTCCGTTTGAAAGAAGCAATCATCAACTTCAGATAACTTCTCATTAACACAAAATAAAATAAAACATGGATGGTTTCATTTTTACTTCCCAAAGTGGTCAACAGAAGGTGCTGTTTCCCAGTCTCGTCTAACTCTCCTGTGTCTCGTTTGTGGTCACAGCCGTGGGGGCCTCCTCCAACCCCTGTAGCAACGTTTACTGCGGCACCAAGCCCGAGTCTGAGATCGAGGTCAAGAATGTGGCCAACTTCATCCGCAGCAACAAGGCCACCATCAAGGCCTACCTCACCATCCACTCCTACTCCCAGCTGCTCCTCTTCCCCTACTCCTACTCCTACAACCTGGCTGCTGATCACGCTGAGCTGGTATGATCACACTACAGTAATCCTACACCCGATATGAGTAGCGCCACTAATGTGATACACAACACTCGCTACCCACTCAAAATGCTGAACTGTAGCAGTTGCTCTGACACTGAAGTATTACAATGTTGGGAAGTTGAATGTCCCAGTAATCTCAGCTCGTTTAATAACATCAGTTGAGATTTCTGTGTTAAATCTTGTCTGTCTCCTCTTTAGATGAGTGTTGCTCAGGGAGCCTGCGATGCCCTGACCAGCCTGTATGGCACCAAGTACACCCCTGGCCCTGGCGCTGCCACCATCTGTGAGTTCCTTTATTGACAAGGAGGATGAATATCAGCTTAGCATCAGTCAAAGGTGCAGTCTGCAATTCTCTTTTTGGGAAATACCACAAATTAACGAGCAGAGTGGCTCAGTCCGAGCCAAGAATAATTCCAGCCATTCAGCATGTTGCATTAGGAGCAAAAGGGAAGGGTATAATTTGTTTGGCTGTTAAACTCTAATATCAACAACCTTTTGCCAGAATTGAAGACTGCATTTTTAATCTGCTATTATTATGTCTGAAAAACTGGATAGCATTGTGAGCCTGAATGGGCCATCTTCAAGAAATTGGAAAGATTTAACAAATTATTGGTAATTAATTGCAGTCTTTTGAAAGCCACTCTGATTGATGTGTGTTGTCTCAGACCCTGCTGCTGGAGGCTCTGAGGACTGGGCCTATGACCTGGGTGTAAAGTACTCCTACACCTTTGAGCTGCGTGACGAAGGTCGCTATGGCTTCCTGCTCCCCGAGTCCCAGATCAAGCCCACTTGTGAGGAGACCATGTTGGCTGTTAAGTACATTGCTGCCCACGTGCAGAAGAACCTCTACTAATCAGACTGGATCTTCGGAGGACATTGAAGAGTGTCTCCAGTTAATGAGGCACAGCACCATCAGTGCTTTTTCATCCATTTTTCATCATTCCTGTATATGTGAATAAAAATATGGATATGCAGAATAAATAAACACTTGCCAGAAACAATGCAGGACTGAGTTTTTCCTCAGTGTCAAACTGCCAAACTGCCAAAGTAGTACTGAAGTACTTTGGCAGTGTCAAACTGCCAAAGTAGTTCAGTCTCAAATTAGTCTCAACCCTTTATCTGTAGGGAACACCAATGAAATCAAAGCTTTTACCTGAACATCAAAATAGAATGTTCGCAGTGGTTAATGTCCTTCTCAGTGGTGAATGTCTCTCAGGTAATCCCAATGGCTAGTCATTAGTCAAAGTTGAGATATTTAGCGGATATGTGGATATTGCAATAATATTAGTTGCTGTTACTGCCAACAGGAAAGAATGTTTAATGTAAACAAATGTATGTCAGATAAAACACTTTTGCCAATTGACACTGATTTTGGAAATTAATCATTTTTGAAATATTTTAATCAGGTTCTATTGTATTCCTTTTGTATTGCTTTCATCCCTTTACGTAGAGAAGGTGAGGCTGATTCTAGTTGCGCATTTCTGGCTTCTTATGCCATGGTTTTCAGCAATTGAGAAGAAATAATAAATGTCCGCACACTCATTGAAGCTCCCAAACGTGGATTTATTTGCACGACGTTTCGGACATGTTGTCCTTCATCAAAAGTGCAATGCAGAACAGGTGTGGGGGGTGGGGTATATATACCTGGGAATAGGAGAAGGGGTGTGTCACTCATGAGTCAAGAATATATACAAAATGTACACAAGGGGGCCATAATGACCCAAACAGAACTCCCAATCAATATTGGCTGTAATGTTACAGAACAGTTAGAAATTACATTAAGGTCTACTAGAGGCTCATATACATAGTAAGGTTGATGTGAAATAGTCTAATACAGCTCCATATCATTTTATACATATCACATTGTAAAATTTGCAAGTTAAAATATCCCACACAAATGTTCAGTATTCCATGAGTAATGAGGAAACAAGTGAGCTTGTGGTTTTCAGCAATACCACCCCTGTCGGACGGTCCCCCTTGAGAGCTATGAACTAAGTTATGCCTATGCTATGTCCGACTCCGACATCGTTCAATTCATCCCATTTGTTTCAAATTTGCGCATTACACAAAATGGTTTATGACAAGGATATGCCGATGGTAAGCCTATACTTGTTTTTATGCTGGTAACAAAACAAAAGGGTTCACAAACGTTATTCTTTTTTGGTAACACTTCACTTGACAGTATCGACATAAGAGTGACATGACACTGTCATAAACACATGACACTGTTATGACACATGAAACCTAATCCTAACCTAACCCTAATCCTAACCCTAACTTGTTATGACAAAACCCGAATGTCACTTAATATCAGAAGCGTTATGTCATAAACGTTTATGACTTGTTTATGACACATTCAGGACAGTGTCATGCCACTCTTATATTGACACTGTTAAGTAAAGTGTAACCCTTTTTTCTAAATGCGTACCACCATGGTGACAAAGAGAAAGTGAAATGTAAGCTGACTGTTGAAATGAAAGTTGACTGTTGTCAAATTTGCCAAACAAAATACGGGAGAAACTATGTTTCATTCTCTCTCATGCTGTTTCATTAATCCCGATAAGAAGGGATGCACGTCCCACTTTTGCATAAATAATTCCTGAACGGTTTTGGTCAGGGCTGAAAATGCAACTGTATTTGACAGAGAACAGATATAGGTTGCTAGTGACAAAATATTAGCTTTCAGTGTGGTACGATCTCTTTGTAAATTAGAGAGCTGTGATGTCATAATCGGAATTCAAATCCTGAGCATTTCGGCATTCATGTCAATGGGGGCAAAAACCCGACGAAAAACGGGAATAACGCAAAAACGGCAGCCACACGAAAAATACAAGCGTACTACACCAGTTTGGGCCGGATTTTTTAGAGTTGGAGCCGTGTCGATAGCTCAAAAGCTCTAGGAACAGTTGTCACTCCAAAAATGAGTGGATGGAATAATAATAATAAGTACACTTACGAAGAACAATAGTGGGTTTGCAAGATCAAACCCACTAATTACGGATCATCATTGATTTAGTGTTGAGATTATGTTTATTGAGTGAGATAAGACCCAAATAGCGAGGATAGCCAGGAGGAATGAAACACGTTTGAATCAAACGTAATTTACAAAGAGAGTGGCTTTAACCCTAGCAACCAGCATAGCAACCGCATTATTAAGCATAGTAAAAAAAGCCAATCCATGTCAAACTGATCTTTGTAGAGGGGCAGCTGTGGCCTACTGGCTAGGGTTTCGGGCTTGTAACCGAAGGGTTGCCGGTTCGATCCCCAACCAGAAGGAAAAATGTGGGCGGGGAAAGTGGTTGAGTACTGCTCTCCTATGCCCACTTAACCCCTCACTGCTCCCCGAGCGCCGCTGTAGCAGGCAGCTCACTGCTCCGGGTTAGTGTGTGCTTCACCTCACTGTGTGTTCAGTGTGTGCTGTGTGTGTTTCACTAATTCACGGATTGGGATAAATCAAAGACCAAATTTCCCTCACGGGACCAAAAGAGTATACTTATACTTAAGGCCCATTCACACCAAGAACGATAACTATAAATAAATATTGTTCTCGTTAATATGAATGATGACGTTCGCATAAACTATAACGATAACGACATGAAGAACGATATCGTTGGGGATTACTTTCAGAGAGATTTTCAAAACGATAAAAAGCTAATAGCCAATCAGAACCCATCGAATTTTAACCGTCACATTCCTTAACACAAGGAGAGACTTTCTTTATCGTTGTTCAGTGTGAACGCTTTTATCGTTATCGTTATGGTTATAGTTATCGTTATCGTTCTTGGTTTGAATAGGCTTTTATACTTAGATCCACAGTAGGCCATGTACCTGACCTGTATACACATGGTGTGGCTTCAACCAGGCTTTTGCAAAATTCCACAATTTAATTGAAACTGGCTCTTAAATTCCAATTCAATTCTTGAATTTCACTTGCATTTCAATTGAGGTAGTAAACAGGAAGCAGAATTGCAATTTGAATTGTGCACAACCCTGGCTTCAACCCTAGCAAGTAGCAACCAGCATATCAACTGCATTATTTAGCATAGTAACCACCATATGTACCCTAGCAACGCCCTAACAACCATCTTAATCACCCTAGAAACAACCTAGCAACCACCTCTATAATGTCAACCTAGCAAGCATCATAGCAACCAACATGATTACCCTAGCAACCACCATGGCAACCGCGTTATTTTGCTTAGCAACCACCATATATACCCTAGTAACACCCTAGCAACCATCATAAGTACCCTAGCAACACCCTAGCAACACCCTAGCAACCATGCTAATTACCCTGGCAACAACCTAGCAACCACCACCATAATGTGACCGTAGCAACCACCATAGCACAACACGATTACCCTAGCAACCACCATAGCATTTATGCACTTTGGCTTATTGGATGTTGCGTTACTGCAGATAACTTTTGATCCGCGTGCCTGATTTTCAAAAATGGGGTACTGTTGCGATCCGATTGGCAAAGCCCACTCTTGCAGTTCCTCGGATATGCAATTCTAGTTGAAGATTCAGTGTGTGGTTGAAATAATTAATTAGATAACATTTTCCGTCTTTGCAGAGGAAACGTTTTTGTGTGAAGGGAATTAAAGGCCTGTCTCATAGACGCCTGTCTCAAATACTAGCCGGTGCAGTTTGGCGAATTGGGAAAATAAAAGCCTGGGCTATACTATGTTTAGAAAGTAATTACAGAACAGCTGCTCCTAAGTCAGTGTTCTCCTAACTTCAGACAATAAAGGTGTGGCCGAGGCTTTTACAGAAATGTCTTAAGTCACCAAAACTCCTCTTAACTCCATCCTAACTTTTGGATGACCCTGATGCCAGTCATCTCGATAGAACTCTGCTATCTCAATGTATCGCAATGGATGTACTGCTCAACAGGGTGTTCGGGCACAATGCTCTTTAGTAACTTTTGGAACACTTTGTCATTGTGAATAGGAAATGTTTCGTAGGCAGGTTGTTGAACACTTGCCATGTTGGTGTATTTCATATGCTTGAGGTCTGGTATGATTTTGACTGTGGTGTTCTGTGTCTACTTTTTGCTCAGTGTGACAAGTATGGGTGACAAAAAGAAAAAAGAATATTTATTAAAAAAAGTCCACAAAATGTTATATATATGTCTGTGTCTTTTTGTATGTGTACCGTTCATATGGAAATATGTATAAAATCGGTATATGAATAAAAGACTTAAAAACTATCAAATATACATCAGTCATAATGCTCCTACCTTGTGCAATTAACTGTTTAAACAGAAATGTCAAACCGTGTGGCCTTGGCCTTGAGATCATTTTTAGAACATGCTGAAAGTTAATCATTGAAGCTTTATCATTTCATAGATTCAGTTCTTCTCCACCCTCCAGTAGCACCTAAAAATATCAAGTTTGGTTCACACATAAGTTACCTCAGATGACACAGCCACATCACAGGCTTCACTCTTTTGGATTGGACAGCCAGAACTACACTGGGATTATAAAAGCTGGCGGAAAGTAACAAACTAGTCACACAAGCAATATGAAGGTCCTTCTGCTTTTGGGATTTGTTGGCATCGCTCTGGCTGAGCTGACCAGATTTGAGGGGTAAAAAGATTACACTTTTCTCAGCCATCACTCAACTGCAGTGTCCAGTGCATGTTCTGATGACAAGTGTGGAGCTCAGATGTAGTGAGAGTGTGTTCCCTCTCTCTCTTTCCCCCTCTCTGCATCAGGGAGCAGGTCTTCCGTCTGAAGCCCACCACTGACGAACATGTGACCCTCATCAAGGATCTGGCCCGCAACATGGAGGTAAAGTGCACGCCACACACCAGTAGGAGCTAGAAGTGTATTCATTAGTCATGTTCACCTTTCCTTTTTTAGGGAACATTTATCTCCTACATGCAAAGAAGATATTCCAACATGCACAGACATTGTGAGAGTGTAGCCTTCTCAGGAAATGTCAGATTAGATAATTTTACATTTTGATTTGCAAGTAATTTCAGTAGAACTGTAGTTAAGTATTGTTGTTTGATTTATCTTTACTCAATCAAAACAACACCACTGCAATTTTATTGATATCACCTGAAATACATAATGACATGACTTTTTAAAAATGGAGATATAGCGTTTTTGTACCAAACTCTTCATATTTAGACTATAACATATGTTCGGTTAAAAAACTAGATGTACTGCAGAGCGGTACAAAATATGACTGCCGCACAGTCCAGCAACATTTTTCCACAAAAATAAGTCACGTTTGTCAAATTGTGTTCATTTCCTACTTTGTTCCTTTTTTTGTGTTTGTAATTGAGTGTGTGCAGAGTGTGTGGTTATTTTTGTGTATATGTGTGCATGTGTGCGTGTAGGTGTTTATGTTTGTGTGTGTATGTGTGCGTGCATGTGCTTGTGTGTGTGCATGTGTGTGTGCATATGCATGCATGCGTACAAATGTCTACTGTGTGTGTATGTGTCATACGTATGATTACTGTAAATGTATGTGTGTGCATGTGTATCTGTTAATGCACATGTGTGCATATGGAATGGAGGCAAGCATACGCAAAAATTGGTCATCCTAGGCCCTACGGTTCTCAAGATATTCACAGAAAACTGTTGGTGTACAGTCACTAAATGTACACATAAATTAATTTATTGTATGGCCCCTGATGAACGAAAGTCCACGAAACTTGACATGCATTCAGAGGGTGTCATAATGATCCTACACTTTCAGTTTCGTGCAGTTTTGACCATGTCAGCCAGAGATATTGTGATTACAACACCTAATTTTTGCTTTTTCATTTTTAACTAGGTGGCACTATACAGGAAATGAATGGTTATGGAATGGTTTGACATGGCCCTTTAAGACCAACATACAAATTCTAGGCCCTACGGTTCTCGAGATATTCACAGAAAACTGTGTCCGGCCACCTACAGGCCACTTGGTGTACAGTAACATAAATTAATTTATTGTATGGCCCCCCACCCCAATGGAATTCCAAAAAACTTGACGTGCATTCAGAGGGGGTCATAATGATCCTACACTTCTAATTTCTTGCAGCTTTGACCATGTCAGGTCAGAGATACCTGCGATTACAACATCTCATTTTTGCTTTTTAATTTTTAACTAGGTGGCGCTATATATGAAATGAGTGGTTATGGGATGGGTTGACATGGCCCCTTAAAACCAACATACAAAAAAAGGTGGTCCTCCTAGGCCCTACAATTCTTGAGATATTCACAAAAAACTGTGTCCGCCCTACCCTCCTGGAGTTCCAGTCCGACCCCCCGAAAGGAGGGTAGGGCGGACACAGTTTTCTATTAATATCTAAACAATGGTTCCATGCTATCCTTGTGGGGCTACATACCCACCATGCCCACCGGTCTTTCAGTGTCCCAGGAATCCTTGAAGGAAAATTACACATGTACTGTATGCGGAAAAAAAAGAAAACAAAACAGAAGAAAAAACTCTGACTAAAGCCGCTTCGCTGCGTGGCGGTCATTATTAGAACCCTTGATTGTTACTCTCACAGCTCCAAAATCAATTTGTGGGAAAAAGACTCCACTTAATAGCAAAAGGCAGGAGAGAGTGTGCACATGTCATACATCTTTGCAAGCACATTTTGTTGCTTCAGCTCTGCCATGATAAATTAGTTTGTCTTACACCCTTACACCGAATAGGGTAATGGTTCCCAGACTATCAGCTTCAGAAAATAGCTACGCTATCTACCACCAAGCTACTGAGAAATGTGGTTAAGCTAGTAGCTTCGTCAGCACGTTTTTTCTCTGTAAGCATGTATGTGTAGCCAGAGACTTTCTAATAAGGAGACACAGCACTCAAAAAATGCTCCATAGAAATGCATGGGGCTAGTTTGTCACGCCAATATGGCCGTTGTCTACACATATCCCACCCCTTCATCGGCAAAACGTCGACATGTGAATACATTGAGCCAATCATATGGTGTGTTGTGAAAACATCATGCCAATCATGTGTTGTGATCTCGCCGCTGGAGCAAGATTGGTGTCGTGAAGCCTTGCGCACGCGCAGTTCGACCCAAAGACTGTGCCCGATGAGTGCCCATAAAACGTTGGTATATGGCCGCCGAGTGGAGGGACTTGCCTAAAAGGACTTTGGTGTAGCTGTGTAAGTTAGTGTGCCAGTGTGGGAGAGAACCATATGTTCAGGTGAGGCTCACTTTGGAAAGTGTGGTTTTTATTTATAAGAGTTTGTGTCTGGCGCCCTCTGCAGGTGGACTTCTGGAGCCCTGAGGGTGCTGAGCTGGTGACCATCGACATTGATGTGGACATCCACATTCCCGCCTCCCACACCTCCATGGCCTACACCATCCTGAACCAGAGTGACATGGAACATGAGTAAGGCAGTCCTGTTTGTTCAATTATCCCTATCGGCACATGATGTTTATTTCAATACATTATATACAGGTGCATCTAAAAAAATGAATATCATGGAAAAGTCTATTGCCCTGCCCAGACTGAGAGATTAAAAGCTCATGAAACCATTTAACTTAATTAACTGATTAGAGTTCTTCTCAGTTCAACATTTCTGTATTATAAATTCTTTATTCTAATATTTTTAGGATACTGGATTTTTTCCCCCCATAATCTTCAAGATTAAAATAAAAAAGTCTTGAAATATGTAAGTTTATGTGTAATGAATCTAGATTATATTAAAGTTTCACTTTTTGAAATAAATAATGGGAAAAATAATCTTTTCCATGATATTCAAATTTTTTTTAGATGCATCCATAGTGGCAGACGCAGACACTTCAAATGACACATGCAAATAGTACACATTAAACTGCACAGAAGTGTTATTTATAGAGAGTACAGTTAGTACAGAGAGAGTTCATGGTTCCCTGCAGGATTCTGATTGAGGATCTCCAGGCTCAGATTGAGGCTCAGATGGACGGACCTAAGGTCAGCCCCAGGTCCCACGCCTACACCAAGTACAACAGCTGGGACAAGGTGAGCTTCTCCTTATGGATTTGCATTCTGTGTCCATTTCATCCTTTATTCTGTAATGTCTTCTACATCTTCAGACTGACTCTTCCACCATCTTGTCTCATCCTCCCATCATCTTCTGCATCTGCTGGTTGACCTCTTCCCCTATCCGTCTCTCCACAGATCCAGGCCTGGATTGCCTCCATCACCTCTGCCAACTCTAATCTGATGAGCAGACAGGTGATCGGAAACACCTACGAGGGCCGTCCCATGCACTTGCTGAAGGTACAGACACTGTCCACTAGGAGTCTCTCTTCTCCTTATCACACCATTACAGATGGTACATACTCTTCACTCACTGTCAAAATGGTGCTCTAATGCAGTGTGTCAACATGCAGCTGTGAAAAATGAGAATATATTTTAATCTCTAATAAGATATATATATATATATATATATATATATTTCCTTTTTAACCCTGAGCCCCAGCAAACAGCATATTTTAATCCCTAATAAGATATATATATATATTTCCTTTTTAATCCTGAGCCCCAGTAAACAGCATACATTTGCTCTTTGCTCACAGATTGGCAAGCAGACTGGCTCCACCAAGCCTGCCATCTTCCTGGACTGTGGTATCCATGCCAGAGAGTGGATCTCCCCTGCTTTCTGCCAGTGGTTTGTCAAGGAGGTATGACCCACCAGTTAGAAACAGCAACAGCTTTCCACTGCATCTACTCTGATTTTCTGCTTTTTGAAAACAGACCTCTTGTGTCTGTTGCAGGCTGTGTCCACCTACGGAACTGATTCTCAGATGACCAGCCTGCTGGATCAGATGGATGTCTACGTTCTGCCTGTCTTCAACATTGACGGCTATGATTACACCTGGAAGAGCGTATGTCATATATGTTTAAATGTTCCTCTTGATGGAAAGCCACAGGCATCTGTGATCTTCTTTGTGAAATGTTCCTTGTCTTTTGGACTTGTAGAACAGGATGTGGAGGAAGACTCGGAAGCCTAGCAGTTCCAGCTGCGTCGGTACTGACCTCAACAGAAACTTTGATGCCGGCTGGTGCAGTGAGTAGTGGTTCTTTTTGATGAAAAAACATACAATTTAAAACAAGCAAACATCAACTTCAGATAACTTCTCATTAACACAAAATACATTAAAACATGGATGGTTTCATTTTTACTTCCTAAAGTGGTCAACAGAAGGTGCTGTTTCCCAGTCTCGTCTAACTCTCCTGTGTCTCGTTTGTGGTCACAGCCGTGGGGGCCTCCTCCAACCCCTGCAGCGACACCTACTGCGGCTCCAAGCCCGAGTCTGAGATTGAGTCCAAGAATGTGGCTGACTTTATCCGCAGAAACCAGGCCACCATCAAAGCCTACATCACCGTCCACTCCTACGGCCAGATGCTCCTCTTCCCCTACTCCTACACCTTCGACCTGGCTGCTGATCACGCTGAGCTGGTATGATCACACTACAGTAATCCTACACCCGATATGAGTAGTATCAGTGGCGCAAAAAGTGGGTATGCGCTATATGCGGTGCAGAACCATGGGGGCGCCAAAGCGATGGTAATAATAATAATAATAATAATAATAATAATAATATATTTGGTGTATTCTATATGTAGCTACTGTTGTACGTTTCTAAATCATTTCTGCATTTCCTCAATGTTAAATAACATTTTAGAGGACTAACAGGTAGGCGCCCTATCTCATAAGATTCCATCATAGAATTTTGACATAGAAGAGTGAGTGGGGGCGCCGTGAGCGCTGAGTGAGCAGGTACGAGTAGTGAGTTTTCGTCTATGGGGCTAAAATAGAAAAAAGAAAGGGAAAATGAGATGACATGTCAAGGGATGCGACAGTAGTTAAATAAGTGGATGGTGAAAAGCAACAGGTATTTAAAGTGTGACGTCTGTGCTTGGAAGCACACATGTTATTCATGTTACCAGACTAACTAGCGTTTGCTAAGCATATGCCGATTGAAACAGCCATTCAGATAGCTACTGTAGGTGGCTACCATGCCCATACTGCACTTTTAATGGCAAAGTGCAAACAGAAATGTCAAACTAGCAACAACTCATTACATGATTCCATTTCCTAACAATGAAGACTCCTTGTAATAACTTAATATTGTGCTGTCAATGTGGCTCAAACAAAGGCTAGAGTTGAATCAGCCTTATCCTTTGTGAGCAACAGCTGGCAAAATGATGTTATGAGAACCGTTTAGACTCTCTTAAAGTGACAATAGACTTTTAACAATACTTCAAGTTCAAATCGGCAGAATTTCTTAAAAAATAATAATATGTAATACATTATTGGCCTTTGGTTTTACTTTAGTTGTTTGTGTTTTTTTTTTTTTTTTTGGGGGGGGGGGGGGGGTGGAGGTGGGGGGGCGCCAATTTGTTGTTGCATACCCCTCAAAAAATGGGTAGCTGCGCCCCTGAGTAGTATCACTAATGCAAGGGCGTAGGTTTGGTCTGAGCTTTGGTGGGGACACTACCCAGCCCCTAATGTAGCTTATGATGCACACCCTTTGTATGATGCATTACTTACTGTAAGCAGTCAAACAGTAAAACATTTCGTCAAAACACCATGTCAAATTTACCTGTAGCCCTGAATCTTCCCTATCTGAGCAACAACCTGGCCTCTGTCACCTAGGGTGGCCAGACGTCCTGCTTTAGGAAGGACAGTCCTGATTTTCAATGCCCTGTCCTGCATCCTGAGCAACATCAAGTAGGACGCATATTTGTCCTGCTTTTTGAGACAGGCTTGAAGAGCGGAGTTCTAGAATCTTTGCTGGGATGCAGCACAACGTTCAATGCCATAACATATCTAGTCTAACAATAACAAATGATTGACCAAGAGCGGTGTCAGATAAATATCTGAGCAGATATCATTGGTTAAAAATGTAAACGGCTCTATGTGCTGCTACGTCATATGTATTCCGGCTTCATTGACAGAAAGTTAGCCTACTGGTTAGCGCTTCGGACTTGTAACCGGAGAGTTGCCGGTTCGAACCCCGACCAGTAAGAACGGCTGAAGTGCCCTTGAGCAAGGCACCTAACCCCTCACAGTTCCCTGAGCGCCGCTGTAGCAGGCAGCTCACTGCGTCGGGATTAGTGTGTGCTTTGCTTCACCTCACTGTGTGCTGAGTGTGTTTTAGTAATTCACGGATTGGGATAAATGCAGAGACTGCACCCCCCCCCCCCCCCATCCCCACCTCCCCCCAACATTCAAAATCAATTGTATGCACCATATTGCTATGTAGCATAGTAATATTATACACCATGTGAAAGCTTGAACTCTTGGGAATCCAAAAATGAAATTTATTTATGTACAGTCTGTATAGTGCTTTACATTGCCAGATTGATCATAATATGTCTTAATTAAATTTAATCCCTGCTGCCCTCCTCCCCCTCCTCCGCTTTTGGTGCTACCCTGACCTCTGGCTGCAGTGTAGCTGCAGCACAATAAGTAGATGCAACATATTGGGTACTGAAATATTCACAAGAATCCATAGAAATTTAATCTTCATGTTTTTTTTATCCAATATTAGTTGTGCAGATGTATAGTTTATCTTATACACAACCATTGAACCAACAAAGTAAATGCAAAAATAGAGACTTGTAATTATTGTATTGTAATTATTCCATATTTTGTGTAGTCATTCTATATCAGAACACCTGACATACAATCCAAATAGTCTACAAGAAACCTCAGAGTGTTACCTTTCATTTGAGACCAAGATTATGCGTCTAGAGAGGTTGCTACACAGCAAGGCTTTTATTGTCAGTATGCATTTTGGGTAACCAAAAGTCCTATGGGGAGTTTCCATAGGGCATTTTACAAAACGCATGAGCAAATCTTGGTAAATAATGGACTAAAGTACTCATTTTTCATTCTATATTGATCTACTTTTTCACAAAGCTTCACAAGACCTGGTGCTAGGGCTCAGTTGTGTTTCTAAGTCCATTCAACTGACCTAGAGGGCTGAATTGTGGTCAGTTCAGAGATGCTTGCAATCCGGCAGGAAGAAAAAACTATATTCTAACCTCTGTAGCCCTGTGTCAGTACATCACACAGTTATTCTGATTGTTCCCTAAGAAACTACAAGGTCTCAGCTTTCTAAAGTGACCAAGCATTTGATGGTAGGCCAAACTAGGTGGGAACAGTGGCCTCTGAAGTAGGCACAGTGAAATTTCAAGGGGGAAGAGTCTAAAAATGCCCATCCCATATGAAGTTAATCCAGCCGGGATTGAGGAACTCCACATATGACTTGGATTGCATATGGGTTCCCAAAATGCATACTAACAATAAAAGGCTTACTCTGTGGCAACCTCTTGGTGTAGAAGCATAATCCTGGTCTCAAATGAAAGGTAACACTTCTCCGTGGAAGGCACACTGTTTCATATCTTCAGTCGATATCACAGTGTTAAATCTTGTCCGTCTCCTCTTTAGATGAGTGTTGCTCAGGGAGCCTGCGATGCCCTGACCAGCCTGTATGGCACCAAGTACATTGTGGGCCCCGGTGCTGCCACCATCTGTGAGTTCTCAAATATCAAAATATCAACAACCTTTTGCCAGAATTGCAAACTGCATCTTTAATCTACTATTATGTCTGAAAAATATAATATATTAGCATTGTGCATTACCTGAATGGGCCATCTTCAAGAATGATGATGAAAGATGGCACTGGAAAAAAATAACTATTATTAATTAATTGCAGTAATATATTTAATTATTATTAATTAATTGAAGTATTTTGTCGTGTTGCTGATTGAAAGCCATATATGATTGATGTGTGTTCTCCCAGACCCCTGTGCTGGAGGCTCTGATGACTGGGCCTATGACCTGGGTGTGAAGTACTCCTACACCTTTGAGCTGCGTGACGAAGGTCGCTATGGCTTCCTGCTCCCCGAATCCCAGATCAAGCCCACTTGTGAGGAGACCATGTTGGCTGTTAAGTACATTGCTGCCCACGTGCAGAAGAACCTCTACTAATCAGACTGGATCTTCGGAGGACATTGTGTGTCTCCAGTTAATAAGGCACAGCACCATCAGTGCTTTTTCACCCATGTTTCACCATTCCTGTATCTGTGAATAGAAATATGGATATGCAGAAATAATAAACACTTGCCAGAAACAATGCAGGACTGAGTTTTTCCTCAGTGTCAAGCAACTGCCAAAGTAGTTCAGTCTCAAATTAGTCTCAACCCTTTATCTATAGGGAACACCAATGAAATGAAAGCTTTTACCTGAACATCAAAATAGAATGTTCTCAGTGGTGTATGTCCTTCTCAGTGGTGAATGTCTCTCAGGTAATCCCAATGGCTAGTCATTAGCCAAGGTTGAGATATTTAGCGGATATGTGGATATAGAAATAATATTAGTTGCTGTTACTGCCAACAGGAAAGAATGTTTAACAAATGTATGTCAGATAAAACACTTTGACAATTGCCACTGATTTTGGAAATTAATCAGTTTTGATCATTTTTGAAATATTTTAATCAGTTTCTATTGTATTCCTTTTGTATTGCTTTCCTCCCTTCACTCTCCTCCAGCCTCTCCTTCGCATAGTAGAGAAGGTGAGGCTGATTCTAGTTGCGCATTTCTGGCTTCTTATGCCATGGTTTTCAGCAATTGAGAAGAAATAATAAAGGTCCGCACACTGATTGAAGCTCCCAAACGTGGATTTATTTGTACGACGTTTCGGACATGTTGTCCTTCATCAAAAGTGCAATGCAGAACAGGTGTGGGGGGTGGGGAATATATACCTGGGAATAGGGCAAGGGGTGTGTCACTCATGAGTCAAGAATATATACAAAATGTACACAAGGGGGCCATAATGACCCAAACAGAACCCCCAATCAATATTGGCTGTAATGTTACAGAACAGGATAAATTACATTAAGGTCTACTAGAGGCTCATATACATAGTAAGGTTGATGTGAAATAGTCTAATACAGCTTCATAAATATCATTTTATCACATTGTAAAATTTGCAAGTTAAAATATCCCACACAAATGTTCAGTATTCCGTGAGTAATGAGGAAACAAGTAAGCTTGTGGTTTTCAGCAATACCACCCCTGTTGGACGGTCCGCCATGAGAGCTATGAACTAAGTTATGCCTATGCTATGTCCGACTCCGACATCGTTCAATTCATCCCATTTGTTTCAAATTTGCGCATTACACAAAATGGTTTATGACAAGGATAGGCCGATGGTAAGCCTATACTTGTTTTTATGCTGGCAACAAAACAAAAGGGTTCACAAACGTTATTCTTTTTTTGGTAACACTTTACTTGACAGTATCGACATACGAGTGTCATGACACTGTCATAAACACACTGTTATGACACATGAAACCTAATCCTAACTCTAACCCTAACCCTAACTTGTTATGACAAAAACCGAATGTCACTTAATATCAGAAGCGTTATGTCATAAACGTTTATGACTTGTCACTCTTATGTTGACACTGTCAAGAAAAGTGTAACCCTTTTTTCTAAATGCATAACACCATGGCGACAAAGAGAAAGTGAAATGTAAGCTGACTGTTGAAATGAAAGTTGACTGTTGTCAAATGTGCCAAACAAAATACGGGAGAAACTATGTTTCATTCTCTCATGCTGTTTCATTAATCCCGAAAAGAAGGGATGCACGTCCCACTTTTGCATAAATAATTCCTGAACGGTTTTGGTCAGGGCTGAAAATGCAACTGCATTTGATAGAGAACAGATATAGGTTGTTAGTGACAAAATATTAGCTTTCACAGTGTGGTACGATCTCTTTGTAAATTAGAGAGCTGTGATGTCATAATCGGAATTCAAATCCTGAGCATTCCGCCATTCATGTCAATGGGGGCAAAAACCTGACGAAAAATGGGAATAACGCAAAAACGACAAGGGGCAGCCACACAAAAAATACAAGCGTACTATACCAGTTTGGGACGGATTTTTTAGAGTTGGAGCTGTGTCGATAGCTCAAAAGCTCTAGGAACAGTTGTCGCTCCAAAAATGAGTGGATGGAATAATAATAATAAGTACACTTAAGAAACTAGATCAAACCCACTAATTACGGATCATCATTCATTTAGTGTTAAGTTATGTTTATTGAGTGAGATAAGACCGAAATAGCGAGGATAGCCAGGAGGAATGAAACACATTTGAATCAAACGTAATTTACAAAGAGAGTGGCTTTAACCCTAGCAACCAGCATAGCAACCGCATTATTAAGCATAGTAAAAAAAAGCCCATCCATGTCAAACTGATCTTTGTAGAGGGGCAGCTGTGGGTTCGGGCTTGTAACCGAAGGGTTGCCAGTTCGATCCCCAACCAGTTGGAAAAATGTGGGCGGGGAAAGTGGTTGAGTACTGCTCTCCTATGCCCACATCCACAGCTGAAGTGCCCTTGAGCAAGCCACTTAACTCCTCACTGCTCCCCTGTGTGTTCACTGTGAGCTGTGTTCCACTACCTGTGTGTGTTCCACTAATTCACGGATTGGGATAAATGCAAAGACCAAATTTCCCTCACGGGACCAAAAGAGTATACTTATACTTAAGGCCCATTCACACCAAGAACGATAACGATAACTATAAATAAATATTGTTCTCGTTAATATGAATGATGACGTTCACACATAAACTATAACGATAACGACATGAAGAACGATATCGTTGGGGATCACTTTCAGAGCGATTTTCAGAACGATAAAAAGCTAATAGCCAATCAGAACCCATCGAATTTTAACCGTCACATTCATTAACACAAGGAGAGACTTTCTTTATCGTTGTTCAGTGTGAACGCTTTTATCGTTATGGTTATAGTTATCGTTATCGTTCTTGGTGTGAATAGGCCTTTATACTTAGATCCACAGTAGGCCATGTACCTGACCTGTATACACATGGTTTGGCTTCAACCAGGCTTGTGCAAAATTCTAGCCTGATGAGCCAGACCCACATTAAAATGTAGGGTCTGGGCACTCACCGTTCGCAGTGCTCAGTCCGAGGGGAGGGATAATCGGTTGTCTTTCAAATTCCCTCTGCACGCAATAGGACAGCGCTATGAGTCCCATGCGTTTCCCACCAGCGGAGCTAGTTGGCTAGTTCAAACTTTTGCCAACTTAATAAAAGCTTAACTTGTGTCACACTGTTCGCCAACAGCAACATTATCTTATTTGTTTTCAAGTAGCAGGGAATTCAAGCCAAACCGTTGCAACTCTGCCATCAATCAATATGTTAAGCCCGCCTAACGACTCTATACACGATTTGATTGGCCTGATAGAAGTTTAATTTTTCGAGCTCACAAGCCAACAGAGAGTTGCTAGACTAGCCCTGATTTCTAGGCTAGCAAAATTCCAGAATTTAATTGAAACTGGCTCTTAAATTCCAATTCAATTCTTGAATTTCACTTGCATTTCAATTGAGGTAGCAAACAGGAAGTAGAATTGCAATTCGAATTGTGCACCACCCTGGCTTCAACCCTAGCAAGTAGCAACCAGCATAGCAACTGCATTTTTTAGCATAGTAACCACCATATGTACCCTAGCAACGCCCTAACAACCATCTTAATCACCCTAGCAACAACCTAGCAACCACCTCTATAATGTCAACCTAGCAAGCATCATTGCAACCAACCTGATTACCCTAGCAACCACCATGGCAACCACATTATTTTGCTTAGCAACCACCATATATACCCTAGCAACACCCTAGCAACCATTATAATTACCCTAGCAACACCCTAGCAACCATGCTAATTACCCTGGCAACAACCTAGCAACCACCACCATAATGTGACCGTAGCAACCACCATAGCACAGCACGATTACCCTAGCAACCACCATATCATTTATGCACTTTGGCTTATTGGATGTTGCGTTAATGCAGATCATTTTTGATCCGCGTGCCCGACTTTCAAAAATGGGGTACTGTTGCGATCCGATTGGCCAACTGCACCTGATCAAGCCCACTCTTGCAGTTCCTCGGATATGCAATTCTAGTTGAAGCTTATCATCGGATAGCCTGGTCATATGGGTAGACATTCAGTGTGTTTGAAATAATTAATTAGATAACATTTTCCGTCTTTGCAGAGGAAACGTTTTTGTGTGAAGGAAATTAAAGGCCTGTCTCATAGACGCCTGTCTCAAATACTAGCCGGTGCAAAAAAAGCCCGGGCTATTTTACGGTAACTATTGTAACGTCGGTGTCTTCTGGACTGAGTGCTAGCTCCCAGAATGCAATGTGTGTGAATGCTGGTTTGTGTAATGTCGGTTTTAGTGAGTGTAATTGCATTTACCATGTCATGTATGTGTTAGCTTGAGTAGTCTTTCTTTAGGTTGTACGTCATGTATTTTACCCGGTGTACTGTATTTGACTACCCTGTTCGTGTATCATGCTTGTTTTATTGACTTCCCTTGTGTTCCCTATGTAATGGTGTAATGGTTTCCGCATTACAAGTCAAAGTCAAAGTCTGCTTTATTGTCAATTTCTTCACATGTCAAGACATACAAAGAGATCGAAATTACATTTCCCACTATCCCACGGTGGAGACAAGACATATTTTACCAATTAAGTCCACAGACAAACATAACATTCAAGTAAACAATATAAAAAGTAAATAAGAAGGCACATACAATGAAGAAATAAGAGCAGCAAAATTTGGGTTGAAATTGTGCAATTTTCCATACAGTAGACAGTCAATATAATAGTGCAAAAGTCAAGCGAATAAATGGCTGAGGTAGTTCTGTTTGACCTAAGTATGCAAGTGGCATAGTGGTGCAAGTTATGTAAGAGCAGCAGAAGTGTGTTCAGAAGTGTTTTCAGGACAACAGGACAACAACAACAAGTTGCAAAGTGTGCAAGTGTACAAGTGGAGTAGTGCAAGTGGAGTAGTGCAAGGCAGCCATTGTGGGTCCAAAGTCCAGGATGTTATGTAGCTGAGGGTGGAGGGGGGAGAGGGGGGAGAGAGTTCAGCATCCTAACAGCCTGGTGTATGAAGCTGTTGGTGAGTCTGGTGGTGCGGGAGCGCAGGCTTCTGTACCTCTTCCCAGAGGGCAGTAGATCAAACAAATTGTGAGCGGGGTGACTTGCATCACTCACAATTGTGGTCGCCTTGCGGGTGAGGTGGGTGGTGTAAATGTCCTTCAGGGAGGGGAGTGAAGCACCAATAATCCTTCCAGCTGTGTTCACTATGCGCTGCAGGGCTTTCCTGGTGCAGCTTCTGCCCCACACAGCGATACAGCTGGAGAGGATGCTCTCAATGGTGCCTCGGTAGAATGTGGTCATGATGGCTGGTGGAGCACTTCTGCAGGAAGTAGAGGCGGCGCTGAGCTTTCTTCGCCAGTGATGCAGTGTTGGTGGTCCAGGAGAGGTCTTCACTGATGTGCACCCCCAGGAATTTGGTGCTGCTCACTCTCTCCACCACAGCACCGTCGATGGTCAGTGGCAGGTGTTGGATGTGACCTCCAGAAGTCAACAACAATCTCCTTGGTCTTGCTGACGTTCAGCAGGAGCATTAATCGTTGCACTATGTTTAGAAAGTCATTACAGAACAGCTGCTCCTAAGTCAGTGTTCTCCTAACTTCAGATAGGAAAGGTGTGGCCGAGGCTTTTACAGAAAGTCACCAAAACTCCTCCTAACTCCATCCTAACTTTGGGATGACCCTGATGCCAGTCATCTCGATAGAACTCCGCTATCTCAAAGTATCGCAATGGATGTACTGCTCAACAGGACGTTCGGGCACAAAGCTCCTTAGTAACTTTGGAACACTTTGCCATTGTGAAGTGGAAATGTTTCGTATCTGGTTGTTGAACACTTGCCATGTTGGTGTATTTCATATGCTTGAGATCTGATATGATTTTGACTGTGGTTATGTTCTGTGTTCTGTGGCTATGCACTGTTTGCTCAGTGTGACAAGTATGGGTGATTTACAAAAAAGAAATGTGGGAGAAATATTTGCTAGTTGTGTCCATATCTGCTGTGCTGACAGAACTGTTATCATGATTGTGCTCTTGTGAATGAGAAAATTGCTATTTACACTGATGAAAGTTGGCAAAATGTTGTATATATGTCTGTCTTTTTGTATGTTTACTGTCATATGGAAATTTGTATAAAAATCAGTATATGAATAAAAGACTAAAAAACTATCAAATATGCATCAGTCATAATGTTCCTACCTTGTGCAATTAACTGTTGTAAACCGAAATGTCAAACCTTGTGGCCTTGGCCTTGAGGTCATTTTTAGAACATGCTGAAAGTTAATCATTGAAACTTTATCATTTCATAGATTCAGTTCTTCTCCACCCTCCAGTAGCACCTAAAAATATCAAGTTTGGTTCACACATTAGTTACCTCAGATGAAACATAGCCACATCACAGGCTTCACTCTTTTGGATTGGACAGCCAGAACTTCACTGGGATTATAAAAGCTGGCGGAAAGTAACAAACTAGTCACACAAGCAATATGAAGGTCCTTCTGCTTTTGGGATTTGTTGGCGTCGCTCTGGCTGAGCTGACCAGATTTGAGGGGTAAAAAGATTACACTTCTCTCAGCTATCACCCAACTGCAGTGTCTAGTGCATGTTCTGATGACAAGTGTGGAGCTCAGATGTAGTGAGAGTGTGTTCCCTCTCTCTCTTTCCCCCTCTCTGCATCAGGGAGCAGGTCTTCCGTCTGAAGCCCACAACTGACGAACATGTGACCCTCATCAAGGATCTGGCCCGCAACATGGAGGTAAAGTGCACGCCACACACCAGTAGGAGCTAGAAGTGTATTCATTAGTCATGTTCACCTTTGCTTTTTTAGGGAACATTTATCTCCTACATGCAAAGAAGATATTCCAACATACACAGACATTGTGAGAGTGTAGCCTTCTCAGGAAATGTCAGTTTAGCATTCATTTATCGTCAGATTTGCAGGCAACGGGCACCACACTTACAGTGATACACCAACTTACTTTTATAATAAAGCCCATTTTACCAAAGTCATTGTCCACAATAGTAATATTTCTTAAAACAGAGGCCTAACCACAGAGTGATTCTCTTTGAGGCCCGTATACAAAGTAAATGACTGTCTCCAATAAAATGTATCTAGAACAGATAGGATGGGTTACAACTATTACCAACCAGAATTTTCTTTGTTGTTGCATTGGAAAGGGTGTCAATTCACACAAATGAGTCAGTTCACAGAACAATTAGAAATAAGGTCTAACAGATGAAGAAGCATTTATTGTAGTATATCATCTACTAAAACACTCTACTAAACATCTACTAAAACAGCCTTATCTGTCTTCATCGAATTAATATCCTACACATTTGTGTATAATTACACATTTTCTGTTTTAGGATTTGCTATATCGCTATTTTCTACCAGGAAATGTGTGTTATACAGGGTGTGTAAGCATGGATAATAAAATTTGCTAAACTATTCTCCATACATGTCTGTGTATGGATGTTTGTTTGTTTCTGGTTAAGGATTATGGTTGAATATGCTGTATATATAATCTGAACACATCAGTCAGTAAGCTACTTAGAAAATATAGTGAGCTAAGCTAGCAGTTATTAAACGAGGCTTACAGAAAAGCTTCCTCTAGACAAAATGTATCCATAGCTAAGTTATTTTGCAAAAAAATAGTTTACTACATAAGAAGCTACTTTAAAAAAATTACATGAACAAAAAAAGTGAACCAGCTTCATGCCAAGTCAGTGCTATTTGAATGACCAATAGCCAATATAACTCAGTCAAACAGATACAGTAACTTAGTAACCTTTAGTTACATATGTAGGCTATAACATATGTTCAGTTGACCCTTGATTGTTACTCTCACAGCTCCTAAATCAATTTGGGGGGGAAAAGGCTTCACTTAGCCTAATAGAAAAGGCAGAGAGTGTGCATATGGCATACATCTTTGCAAGCACAATTTTGTTGCTTCAGCTCTGCCATGAAAAATTTGTTTGTCTTACAAATTCACACCGAATAGGCTAATGTCTCCCAGACAATATAATGCAATAAAGGACCAATGCCCTTCTTTTCTCAGATTCAGTTGGACAAATGTGTCATGCTTGTCAGATCCATTGAATAGAACTGAACTTGCATGTATCTGCCAGAAGGAAACTCTACTGTGAGCTTCACAAATGCTCTGGAAAATGTCGCTTCTGTCAATGCTACTGCACTACATGGTCAAACACAGCTATAGCTTTTGAAAAGCTGTCAGCTTCAGAAAATAGCTACGCTACCTACCACCAAGCTACTGAGAAATGTGGTTAAGCTAGTAGCTTCGTCAGCATGTTTGTTTTTCTGTCAGCATGTGTGTGTAGCTGTGTAAGTTAGTGTGCCAGTGTGGGAGAGAACCATATGTTCAGGTGAGGCTCACTTTGGAATGTGTGTTTTTATAAGAGTTTATGTCTGGCGCCCTCTTCAGGTGGACTTCTGGAGCCCAGAGAGTGCTGAGCTGGTGACCATCGACATTGATGTGGACATCCACATTCCCGCCTCCCACACCTCCATGGTCTACACCATCCTGAACCAGAGTGACATGGAACACGAGTAAGGCAGTCCTGTCTGTTCAATTATCCCTATCTGCACATGATGTTTATTTCAATACATTATATAAAGGTGCATCTAAAAAAATGAATATCATGGAAAAGTCTATTGCCCTGCCCAGACTGAGAGATTAAAAGCTCATGAAACCATTGCCGGTATTGCCGGTTGACTTAATTAACTGATTAGAGCTCTTCTCAGTTCAACATTTCTGTATTATAAATTCTTTATTCTAATATTTTGAGATACTGGATTTGTTCATTTCCATGAGCTGTAAACCATAATCTTCAAGATTAAAACAAAAAAGTCTTGAAAGAAATATGTAAATTTATGTGTAATGAATCTAGATTATGAAAGTTTCACTTTTTGAAATAAATAATGGGGAAAAAATATTTTCCATGATATTCTAATTTTTTTTAGATGCATCCATAGTGGCAGACACATACACTTCAAATGACACATGCAAATAGTACACAGTAAACTGCACAGAGGTGTTATTTATAGAGAGTAGAGTTAGTACAGAGAGACTTCATGGTTCCCTGCAGGATTCTGATTGAGGATCTCCAGGCTCAGATTGAGGCTCAGATGGACGGACCTAAGGTCAGCCCCAGGTCCCACACCTACACCAAGTACAACAGCTGGGACAAGGTGAGCTTCTCCTTATGCATTTGCATTCTGTGTCCATTTCATCCTTTATTCTGTAATGTCTTCTACATCTTCAAACGGACTCTTCCACCATCTTGCCTCATCCTCCCATCATCTTCTGCATCTGCTGGTTGACCTCTTCCCCTATCCGTCTCTCCACAGATCCAGGCCTGGATTGCCTCCATCACCTCTGCCAACTCTAATCTGATGAGCAGACAGGTGATCGGAAACACCTACGAGGGCCGTCCCATGCACTTGCTGAAGGTACAGACACTGTCCACTAGGAGTCTCTCTTCTCCTTATCACACCATTACAGATGGTACATACTCTTCACTCACTGTCAAAATGGTGCTCTAATGCAGTGTGTCAACATGCAGCTGTGAAAATGGGAATATATTTTAATCCCTAATAACATATATATGTTTCCTTTTTAACCCTGAGCCCCAGTAAACAGCATACATTTGCTCTCACAGATTGGCAAGCAGACTGTCTCCACCAAGCCTGCTATCTTCCTGGACTGTGGTATCCATGCCAGAGAGTGGATCTCCCCTGCTTTCTGCCAGTGGTTCGTTAAGGAGGTATGACCCACCAGTTAGAAACAGCAACAGCTTTCCACTGCATCTACTCTGAGTTTGTGCTTTTTGAAAACAGACCTCTTGTGTCAAGAGTGAACCTGATGAAGTATTGGCGAAACGCGTCGTTCACTAAAAAATAAACCAGCGAAGAAAATCCACCAGTGTGTGGTGATCCATAACCTTCTTTTTATATCATAGACGACTGCACCTCATCAGCACCTGGAAGGCTGTGCATAGGAACTTTCCTTTTCAGACCTCTTGTGTCTGTTGCAGGCCCTGTCCACCTATGGAACTGATTCTCAGATGACCAGCCTGCTGGACCAAATGGATGTCTACGTTCTGCCTGTCTTCAACGTTGACGGCTATGATTACACCTGGAAGAGCGTATGTCATATATGTTTGAATGTTCCTCTTGATGCAAAGTCACAGGCATCTGTGATCGTCTTTGTGAAATGTTCCTTGTCTTTTGGACTTGTAGAACAGGATGTGGAGGAAGAATCGCTCCATTAATAGCGGTTCCAGCTGCGTCGGCACTGACCTCAACAGAAACTTTGATGCTGCCTGGTGCAGTGAGTAGTGGATCTTTTTGATGTTTGCTTCTTTCAAACTGAAAAAAACCTACATTTTGAAAGAAGCAATCATCAACTTCAGATAACTTCTCATTAACACAAAATAAAATAAAACATGGATGGTTTCATTTTTACTTCCTAAAGTGGTCAACAGAAGGTGCTGTTTCCCAGTCTCGTCTAACTCTCTGTGTCTCGTTTGTGGTCACAGCCGTGGGGGCCTCCTCCAACCCCTGCAGCGACACCTACTGCGGCTCCAAGCCCGAGTCTGAGATTGAGTCCAAGAATGTGGCTGACTTCATCCGCAGCAACAAGGCCACCATCAAGGCCTACCTCACCGTCCACTCCTACACCCAGCTGCTCCTCTTCCCCTACTCCTACTCCTACAACCTGGCTGCTGATCATGCTGAGCTGGTATGATCACACTACAGTAATCCTACACCTGATATGAGTAGCGCCACTAATGTGATACACAACACTCGCTACCCACTCAAAATGTTGAACTTTAGAAGATTCTCTCACTAAAGTACTACAATACACAGTTGGGAAGTTGTATGTTCCTCAATCCCGGCTGGATTAATATCTTCAGTTGATGTCACTGTGTTAAATCTTGTCCGTCTCCTCTTTAGATGAGTGTTGCTCAGGGAGCCAGCAATGCCCTGACCAGCCTGTATGGCACCAAGTACACCCCTGGCCCTGGCGCTACCACCATCTGTGAGTTCTCAAATATCAAAATATCAACAACCTTTTGCCAGAATTGCAGACTGCATCTTTAATCTGCTATTATGTCTGAAAAATATATTAGCATTGTGCATTACCTGAATGGGCCATCTTCAAGAATGGCACTGGAAAGATTTAACAGATTATTGTTAATTAATTGCAGTCTTTTGTCGTGTTGCTGATTGAAAGCCATATATGATTGATGTGTGTTATCCCAGACCCTTGTGCTGGAATCTCTACTGACTGGGCCTATGACCTGGGTGTGAAGTACTCCTACACCTTTGAGCTGCGTGACGAAGGTCACTATGGCTTCCTGCTCCCCGAGTCCCAGATCAAGCCCACTTGTGAGGAGACCATGTTGGCTGTTAAGTACATTGCTGCCCACGTGCAGAAGAACCTCTACTAATCAGACTGGATCTTCGGAGGACATTGAAGTGTGTCTCCAGTTAATGAGGCACAGCACCATCAGTGTTTTTTCATCCATTTTTCATCATTCCTGTATATGTGAATAGAAATATGGATATGCAGAAATAATAAACACTTGCTAGAAATTAAGGACTGAGTTTTTCCTCAGTGTCAAGCAACTGCCAAAGTAGTTCAGTCTCAAATTAGTCTCAACCCTTTATCTGTAGGGAACACCAATGAAATTAAAGTTTTTACCTGAACATCAAAATAAAATGTGCACTTCTCAGTCATGAATGTCTTATTTTCTCTCAGGTAATTCCATTGGCTAGTCGTTAGCCCAAGGTTGAGATATTTAGCGGATATGTGGATATTGTAATAATATTAGTTGCTGTTACTACCAACAGGAAAGAATGTTTAATGTAAACAAATGTATTTCAGACAAAGCACTTCGACAATTGACACTGATTTTCGAAATTAATCAGTTTTTATCATTTTTGAAATATGGGGATTTTGTCCCCTATCCATAATTTTTGGAAGGGGTTGGCCTACACATAAGTATTATGTAGTAGTAGTATTATAGTATATAGAAATACATAGTATTTCCCCACAATTAAGTTTCTGCAAAATTCACAATTCTGCAAAATTAGACCCACTAAATATGTAGAGGTCAAATAGAGATTGCACTGTGTAAAGTTAGAAAAAAGCAGCAATACACAACAAATGTTGGTTGCAAGGCATGTATGTAAGTATGTAAGTATAGTTAGTTTAATGCCAGATGGCACACACTGGAGAGAGAGTATATTATTCATCCTTATTTGACAACACAAACATTGCCCATTATAAAAGGTTAATTTACAGAAATGGCACGGCCGGGAAAGCAGCAGTAGTCACCTCAGAAGAGGCTGTGCCCTGTTGCATTTGATACTTCCATTGAGAACAATTTGAGATACTCAGCCTCTCTCACTGTATTCATTTAAAGATTGTTTCAGTCCTATCATGTTTCTTATCACTTTCCTTTTGTCTGTGTCGTTGGTGACTGAGGGCACGACCTATGAGTTCTGACAATAAGGAACATTAAGGGGGCGATCAGACAGAACACAGTTTTTGCAGTGAGGTGCGCTTTTTTATGTTGTTTCGTATTGGCAGTAAGCATTTTGAGCACAGCTTATCTCGTGTTTCGTGCATCTGCTGCGCTATGTGTTTTTGTGGAATGAAAAAAGTTCAACTCAAAGCGCAAAAGTGCCCGTGTTTTTATGCACACCTTGAGTTTTCTACGTGGCAAAACGCATCCTGTCTGATCGCCCCCTAAGACAACCAAGGGGCAGCCGTGGCCCACTAGCACTTCAGACTTGTAACCGGAGGGTTGCCGGTTTGAACCCCGACCAGTAGGCACGGCTGAAGCAAGGGAGCAAGGCACCTCACTGTGTGCTGAGTCTGTTTCACTAATTCACGGATTGGGATAAATGCAGACCAAATTTCCCTCACAGGATCAAAAGAGTATACTTATACTTATACTGTATAAAACGCAACTCTGCCACTCACTGAGTCTGATAATAATGTGCTTAATCTATAATGTTTAATTAATGATAAAACATTTCAAAGTTTGTCGAACAGCTTTTAAAAAGAATACTGTATATTTGATCTGTCAATACACCCCTCTTAGAGATAAAGGACAGATATGTCTTTTTTGGTAGTGAAAAGATGGCAGGATAAATGGAATGCTTGTGGTAAATTCTCTCTAACTAAGCTGGAGGAGTCTAGCTAATGATTCCATGTGGACAGTATAACACCCAAGAGTTTGTTCCATTGTGGTTCTCTCTTTCTCTCTCTCTTTCTTTCTCTCTTTGTGTGTGTGTGTGTGCCATAGCACATACATGTCTGAGTGAGTGTGTAAGCTATAGAGACAAAGAGGCAAAAGAAAGGGGGGTGGGAGGGGGGGAGGTGCTATACATTACTTTACAGATTCCATGGAAGCACGTTTACCCTGCCAAGCATGCAGCCACCATAGGGGGAGAGGGCTGAAGTTAATGCACAGATCTCGGAGGTATGGGTGAGAATATAACTATAGGCACTTGTTGAGTGATTAAACAAAGGTCATTCATGTCATTCATGTGTGTGTGTGTGTGTGTGTGTGTGTGAGAGAGTGTGTGTGTGTGTGTGTGTGTGTGTGTGTGTGTGTGCGCATGTACATGTGTGGAAAGGGAAGGGGTGGGGGAGCATGTGTGTGTTATCTTGTTCCTATACAGCTCTTGTAGCCTGTTTCTGGAACACACTGAAACATAACTATGAAACCATGATATTTCATGCAAAAATATGCATTTAATGAAATCAACTGAATCATGCAATCATGATTATGGTGGACATAAGCAGATACACACACACACACAAACACACACACACACACACACACACACATGCATGGTCTGCACATAGTGTAATACAGTATGTTTGCCACTGGGTGGGAATCTCGCAGTGCAGTCCAAGAGTGCTTTATGCATTCACTGTGCAAACTGACTAATAAAAAAAAAAACCTAGCTAGGTTGAATGAAATTAGAACCCATGTGGTATATTGATTTATCACGTTGTTAATCAAATATGTGTAGGCCTACTCCAAAGTTCTCTAGGACAGTAGAGTGACTCCAGTCTCACAAAATGTAGATGATATGTGAAAGTCACCTATGAGACATCTGATGTATAAATATCTTCTTACTAAATTATTGCATGCAGCTTTTTCAGTGGGTTTACAGTTTAGAGATGAGGATCCTGCAACTCATAATTTAACCTAAAAATAAGAAGTAGGCCTACAAATAAAGTGGATTTATTTGGCGTTGGGTTAGTGTTAGTACTCACAAAACTACCCCATGCTGCACCTTACATCACATGCATTCCTTCACTGCAATGTTTGTGCCCATTGCTTCATAGCTTCTCTGTTGAGTTTCATGCCACAAATTATATAGAGTATTCAAACTATCATGCATCACGGAGTTGTTTCCAACTTCTTGCCACACACCAACCTCACAGAGTTCAAAAGACATAGCCTACTAATCAAAGGAATCGAATTCCATGATATTCACTGTCTGCTTTGATGTTTACTTACCATTTTAACACGGGCCTTGCACCCAGTGTAAGTGGTAACACTGATGAAAGTCCCATTGAACAAAATGTTCTTATTGCCATTCTGTAGGCTTAACATTAATTCCTATTTGCTTCAATGCAGCAGTCTAAACGGCAATAGTAGTCTGCAAGCAACATTATAATACTGAGGCTGGTGGACCCCTACCCCAATATCGCAAGAGTCAAGGAAACACTGTAACAGAGTAGCCTAACATGCACAGAGCTGTTCAAGTTAAATGTGTCAGCGGAGTGTAGCAGTGGGTGTGTGCGCTGCGCTATGAGAAAACTATAGCCTAATCACGTGACGCGCAGTATAAAAAATGACTCGCCATGGTGATATAAATCCACCATCTCTAACTTAGCCAGTCTCTTTGCAAGTATAGCTGCCGTTCTCAGGAGTCCAAGCTACAACACCGTAGCTTTCACTTTCACACCCAGCATGGCAGGTGAGTAAAAGTTGTATATAGCTTCATTGTAACGTTACACAGGCTTGGACATGGGCTTTTGTCGTAATAGGCTCATTGTGTTTTGACTCTGCGCAATAGGCTAGACCCACTGCAAAAGTTGAAAAGAAAAACATTGATGATCCTGACGGAAGTAGTGTTTTATGCAGAACATTTGTAATGTTGTCGGTCAAGATTAAACAGGAAGTAGCCTAGTCGAAGCCAATTTAACATCGAGGCTGTTTCTAGATAATCACTATGTCATCTGTTTTCCGTCATGATGTGTTTATTAGAACATGTTTTGTTAAGCAGTGGAATCCACAGAGACTTTCTGACTAATTTAAGACAAGATGAAAACGGAACACGTACGCTACGTAGGCTCATGCTGTAGGCTAGCCTACTAAATGTTACCTCCACTTTATTCTCATGCAAGAACTTCGGAATGTAGGGCATGGCGCAAATCCATGCCTACGCTGCATTTCACTGTCAACGGATGGTGCGTTTTAAAAATGTTCGCATCCAAGTTGTTCAATTGTTTGCATCGAAGCTCTGAAAAGGTTGAATGAATTATGTAAAATAAATTGTTTTTAAGTCTGAAAGCAGGCTGCATTCCCTTACCACATGCATTGCCCTTTCAACTTTGAAGACGTCGGAATGACCAGTCCTATAGGGAAGGGGGTGTGTCGCCTTACATAATAGTCAGAACAATATTCTAACAGCTGACCGCTAAGTAGACAGTCACTGAAAGTGCGCTGGTGACAATGCTGACACACTTATGCGGCATAGTTTCATAGACGTTGAATTGCTAATGGAAAAAGGGACTTCATCAGATTGGAGGGTGTGTCCATTTCCCATGGTTGTCCTTGCCAGCGTCTGTATGCAGTAGGAGAAAACAAAATGGAGTATAAATGCTTGATTGTTTTCTTCATTAGCTCTCAGGGTTGCCGAGTTATTCCCAAGATTACTGTTAACATGTTTAGTCATCACCCCGCCCTCCTCTCCACTATTGTAGAGTAGGCCTAACTTCATTGGAAAAACTAAAGCCAGGGTGCCAGTATTATGTAGACTTTTCCAAAATGTTTTATAGCACCTTTGTGCAGCCCAAAATACTGAATCCAAAGTAGGCTATGCAGTTGGCACAGAGAGTGTTTAGTACCCACAGTGTTGAATAGTAGAGTAAAGAATAAAGATTATAGTAATCTTTTGACTACACAGGCTACTGTCAGTTATACATTCAGAGGAGCCTGCCAAACAAGGGCAAAAGCTAGGCCTAAACCATAACCATGTAGCAGTTCTGACATCGTTTTAATACATCATTTTGTTCTTTGGACATAATGTCCAGAATGTTAGGCCAGGATATTGTAATGCACCACAAACCCATGATTTGTGAGAGCATGCAGTGTTGAAAGTTTTAACTGCTTTCACAAGTTTCTTCTGTTGCCAGTGTAGTATTAGAGGTTTGGTGGTATATTAAATTGTGTCTAAATACTGCATTTCCTGCATAAGAACTGGAAATATTTCCTCCAAAATTGCAGTTTTGATACTCAGAAAACTGCAGCTTTGACACTTGAAGTAATGCAGTTATTTTTTGTAAGGGTCTGCCCTTAGTTTGTCCACATTGTTTATTGTATCCTAATGTAGAAGTGAAACATTTGCTCCATTACTGTTCAATAGCTTAACCTTTACCCTTTTTTTCAGATCAGGCATTTGTCACCTTAGCCACAAATGACAGCTATGCAAAAGGGGCCATGGTTTTGGGGCAATCCCTGAAGAACCATAAAACCTCAAGGAAACTTGTGGTCATGATCGGACCCCATGTGTCAGACCCATCAAGGTAGGCTCTCCAGACAGCAATTCATGCATGGCCGTTAACAGTAATCGTCCCCTTAGAATTATAAGGTTCTAGTTGACATTTTTGTCAAACTTGAGTTATTGACATTCTTATTTTGTGGCAACTTAAAAGAGAAATCCGGCGAGTTTTCACATAGATCTGCGTTTCTCGAGGTCATCCTACTACTGTTGGTACGCAAAAAACTAGAACAATTTTTTTTTACATAGCTCGAGTTGCCACAGCCAGCAGCTAACGCCGCCAGGCAGCTGCAGCGCTACACTCTTATTTGTACACCCTCAGAGTGTAGCGCTGTAGTTGCCTGGCTGCGTTAGCTGCTGGCTGTGGCAACTCGAGCTAAGCAAAACTGATTGTTTTCAGGTTTTTTTTCCGTACCGATAGTACTCCTAGATTTGGACAAAAGCGTAACCATAGCCATAACTGTACTTGGTGACCTCCAGAAACGGAGATCTATGTGAAAACTCGCCGGATTTCTCCTTTAAGAAGGTGAGGTGATTCTTGTAGTTGTATGCATTTTGGGACATTAGATTTAAATAGGTTTGTTCTGCTTATCAGTATAACTCTATGGAATCCTACAATTTTGAAGCTCAATATCTGAGAACTACTCAGAATGTAGTTAGAACCCTATAATTCCAAGGGGATAAGTTTGCAGGTGTTGTGACATTAGAGCTGGCAGGCAGTTACACTGCTACACTCTGGGGGCATGAACATGGGGGCTCATGATCATGCCCCCAAAGCACTTTAGCTGCCTGGTAGCTCTAGCTGTTGGCTGCAGCAACTCAAGCTAGTTAGAGCTGATTGTTTTCAGGTTTTGTTTTCATACCGACCGTAGTCGGTGACCTTGGGAAATGGAGTTCTATGTGAGAAATTACTGGAATTCTCCCTTTTAAGTGAAATATTTTACTGTATGAGAATATTCCACAGTGTGCTCATGGTTGGGGCTGTGGCTGCATTACAGAGCAGTGCTTCGCCGGATCTATGACGAGGTCAGGCTGGTGGACGTGTTGGACAGCGGAGACAGTGCACACCTGGCCATGATGAAGAGGCCTGACCTTGGGATCACCTTCACAAAGCTCCACTGCTGGAAACTCACACACTACTCCAAATGTGTCTTCATGGACGCAGACACGTTGGTGAGTTTCTATGGTCGGTCAGGTGGCAGGGAGGGTCTGATAGTGCATGGATTGTCCGAAATTTGTTATTGAAGTTCTACTTAATCATATTAACAAGGTTAGACAGAAAGGATTGCAGGCCTTGACCTGCTTCAGTCAAACCACATTATTGTGTGTTACACAACAGTGCTAGAAAATGCATGTGTTATTTGTTTTGGGTTGTTGTATCATGAAGTGTGGGTTTTATGCTTGATGGTAGGTATCTAAACCTGGATCTTCTCCAAACCCTGATTATATTTTATTTAAAAAAAAAAAAAAAATTGTAGTTCCACATTTGTTTTTTTATGGCAATTACCTGATCATAACTCTTATGATCCTGGTATGGTGGTTTAAAGAATGGCCCTCAGGTGTTCTACTCCATCTGCCTCTTAAACAAAATCCTCTCCGAGCTCAAGCTGGTCATTACACAGGTGTATTGTCCTAATGCATCTATATGGCCTGTAGCCATGAATAGTAATATAAACTCATAAGGAATTTGGCACCACTCTTGAGTGGTGACCTACCTTATAAGGTTCAGAGTAGGGAAAGCACTTCCTGTATGATAAGAAGCTGCTTGATGGTGGGATGCCTCCTGCAGGTTGTATCAAACGTGGATGAGCTGTTTGACCGCGAGGAGCTGTCCGCTGCCCCTGACCCAGGCTGGCCTGACTGCTTCAACTCCGGCGTGTTTGTGTTCCGCCCCTCCAAGGAAACCCACGGCAAACTTCTTCAGTTCTGCACAGAGCACGGCAGCTTTGATGGCAAGTTACTCCATGTTCAATTTTCAAGGATGTATGTTTAAATTGGATGGTGTTTTGGAGGTATGTGTATTTGGATGGAGCTTTGGTGTTTTTTTTTTTTTTTTAATGAATAATGCTTTATGATGAAACCTCTATCTCATTAGACATAAAGATCTTCTCACTCAATTTACACAATTTAACAATGTAATGGGTTGATCTTTTCTGAATGTGCTTCTTGAAGTTGAAACTGGGACACTCTCTCTGTCTCTCTGAGGCATGTTTGGTATTTGCTTATTTTAGTTATTTAGTCTGCTGATAGTCTGCGGCCAACCCACGTGTCTACCTGCCGTCTTAAAATTGTCTTGATCAGACAACGTTATATTTCTACACATGGAGTCTCCTGTCCCGAGTCCTGCCTCTCCGCACTCTTTGCTGAGTTATTCTTGTCTATGTGGTCAGCCTAACAGGACAGACCAAAACAGAAGACCCTGACTATGCCAAGAAAACGTAGTCTAAACCTCTTGGGATGCCCCGGGCGTGGTGCATCATTTTCTCCTCAGTCGAGACTGGGGATGGGCTTTAGTGACTACAAGCTGGCTCCTGTTAGGGGAAAACAGTTGACACCATAACCAGTTGTCCACACAGCCCTTCAAACCTGTAATCAAGTGTATGGGTGTATCCAAAAGCAGGAGGCATCCTAGCGCCAAGCTGTACCCCTCCACAGTTTTTGCAAGAACAACATTGGGAATTTGGCAGCAAGGTCCTGGCAGAGGCAGCCATGTTATGAAAGGGCCTTTTGTTGCAGCCATGTTTTAGTGGTGTGAGCCTGTTTTCTGCCGAAGTGTCTCATACATTAGTTTGTGGTCTTACTTTTTTAGAGGCAGCAACACCTCACTACACTGTTCATGTTGGGTTCGGGCAGTAATGCTCTCTGCAGACCCATAGAGCATTACTTTGCCAGAACATGAATAGCTAAATCTCTACAAAAGTGAAAATAATTGATTAATTTATTTGGATTTTATTTGCCATTTACATTGAGTGAAGAAGGAGCTTCAGTGCAGACAAGGGTGAGACAATGAATCTACTGTTTTCTGCATGCATGAAGTGATTTCAATGGCACAGTCCCTGATCCAATTAGTTTGGGAATGGCTTTTGAAGGTCCCGGTATAGGAAAATTAAGTCAGACTGCTCTGTTTCGATGACTGTAGTTTTTTATCCAACTGCTGACCGCTTTTTGGCATCTGTACTAATGAGGATCTGCAACTGTTGCCATTTCCACTAAAGGCAAGCCCATGCATCATCCTCAACAAATAGGCCCTGAATGGTGAAGCAGAGGGACTTCACTGCTCTGAATGACGCATTAACGTCCAACCGGCATGATAATTAGTAATCAAGATGTATTTTTAGCAGGGATTGTCTTTCCACAGCCAGGATGGATAGCTGTGACTCGCTGTTGAACTGTGACCTTTAACACATCCAGTTTAACCGGCTGATCACAGATCACCCCCACCCCCCAGCAATGATCACACAGATAGGAACTCAACAAGTGTAAACTTCAAGCCCGTAGAAATGATATGGAAGAAGATTGGAGGGACATCCTCCCTTGATTCCTCGCTCTGTTATTGGCGGTTAGAAATCCTGAGGCTTTAGGGTGGGCACGTGGTACCTCCATTTCATGTGCTGCCAAGGTAAATGGATGATGGGAGTGGTTGAGCATTCTTTACGGAGCTTCCCTTATCCCTTCCAAATGAAGAGACTGAGGCCCATATTAAAGCCCTTGGAGCCGCCCTGGGGGACTTGGCTTCTTGCATGGAGGAGCGCTCAGCGATGGCGTGCCTATTTTAAACCACAGAGCCCAGCGATCTCACAGGCCCAGGAACACTGCAGCCCTGTATGCGCAGCAACATGTGTGCCGCTACGCTTATGTGTGCGGTTAAGTGCCCAACAGCGAAAGGTTATTTCCTGATAAAGCTCTGGGACTGCCATATGTGGACATCAGACATTTAACATATATGCGACCCCGAGGAGTGCTCAATCTTAGGTGTCCTATGATGGGTCTCTCTCTCTCTCTCTCTCTCTCTCTCTCTCTCTCTCTCGTGTGAATGAATGTTCATCAGGTAAATGCCATGGCATTGTGTAATTTCCTTTCATGGTGTGCATGTTTCCCCTGGCCAGGGTGGAAATCTCCACTGTAGTTTGAGGTCCAGTAGCTTTTTTTATAATCATGAGCATAGCATGTTTTGGGTCTGTCTGAACTGGTGCATTTCAGGTGTCAAGGAAAAATGGTGTCCCTGCAAAAAGAGGTGTGCGTGTGTGTGTCTGTGTGCGTGTGTGTGTCTGTGTGCGTGTGTGTGTCTGTGTGTGTGCGTGTGTCTGTGTGTGTGCGTGTGTGTGTGTGTGTGCGTGTATGATGACAAGACTGCATCCCAAAAGACCCTGGACTGGTGTATCATCTCTGCTAAGCACATGTGAAGTCCTGCACAAATATGTCATGACCAGCCCCTCCCCCCTGTGTCCCACAACCATGGAAAATGTCCAGCCTGCTGCTAGATAGTGGATGGAACTCCACAGTATACGCTCTGCCCTGCAAAGACCAACACGAGGAACAGCTTGTCTTCACCAAACGACTCCACTGTATTATCTATAAATACCAAGCTGACCCATAGATAGTGTGTTTGTGTGGCCGTGTGTGTCTGTGAGTAGAATGCAGCGGCCTCCTACAGAGGAGGAAAGAGGCTGGACTGTGTGTTCTGTACATTGTGTCTTGCTCCCACTCTGTTCGCAGCCTGCACAGGGGCTTGTCCAGCCACAGAGCTGTGGGGCTTTTCAACTATCTATGGTATTTGTAGTATTTCCTAAAGTATACAATGGCCTGAATCATTTGACTTATTATGTACACACAGTCCCAGTGCAGACAGAAGTAGTAGCACCGGAAGATGAGTGAAGGGGTGGTGGGTCTGAGTAAAGCTCGCCTGATATGTCATACGTGTGTGGAGGTCTTGGGGGTGGGGTATGATCTTTACGTTAGTGACCTCGTCTCCATTACATATGGCCCACATTACTTCACCGCTGAGCATAGCCTAGCAACTGGTGTCATGTACTGTGTGTGTGCATTCTCTCTCCCCGTCACTCTTTTAAAGAACATGACCTTTGAAGAAACAGGTAGACCTTGGGATTCCTTTCATTCATATAAGTCCATTTGGTTCACATGAAGACACATTGAATCATCTCCGCTGAACAGAATCATATACCGGTAACTTGATGACTAAAGTGACATCACATGGTTAAATAAAAATCATTTTGCAATCATGTTTGTTGTGTAATACCCAGGCCCTCCTCTTGCCAGAGGCTCTTGTCTGTGTTGATTACCTTTGGCGTGTCTGACATGGGAACCAGTTATCTGTTTTTCTTTCTACTGAGGTTGATCCTTCTCACCCTACCTTTAAATCTATGCTGCATTCTGTGATTTGTGCTGTGTGTCCCATGATGGTGTCTAGTAACATGCTCATTCCCCTTGCAGTAGATGAGGTGGCCCTACAGTACTTGCCTCATGTGTCCTAACCTACAGAAAAAAACTTGCCTTGTCAAAGTTTATTTAAATTCATGGTGATTTTTTTTTATTTATTTTTTCTCTTGCATTACAATCAGTAATACAAGGACGTTTACACATTTGAAATTTAAAGTGCAGCGCAGACCGGGCAGACCTCAAAGCATTAGATGCTGATTGACCACTTAGTCGTCTTGTTATCTTTGGGTAGTAAAAAAGATTCCCTGCCTACACAGTACTATGGATGCAGGTAAACAAAACGTAAACAAAGCAGGGCTAGCTTACCATTTCTACACTACTCTTGCTCACCAAAGGCTGTACATAATCTGCTTCTAATCAAAAACATGTTTAATAGGTGGCATATGACACTGGTATTGCCATTCCTGGGTCTTTGGGTTGTGGAAGAAAGCAAGGCTGAGTTTGGAAAAAAGGTGAAACTGGTATTAGCATTTTGCCACTGGATGACTTGAATCTAACTACCAGGATTGTAACCTCTCATGAGAATATCTGGTGATTTACACTGTGCCTGCTTAGCTTGCCAGCTGGTATAGTAGCTTAGAAGCAATCAGAGTAACTCTTTTTCCGATGGCCCCAAGGCCTATTCCACATGTTGAATCGACTGCAAATGAGCGGACAAAGGCTTGTCTGTGTGGTGCTGCTGCTCCCATCACACAGAATTGAGCCACAGGCCAGGCGCTCATCGACCGGTCTAATGTTATCAGCCATCCGACTGTTGGCCAGGTCTGTGCTGTGCAAGAGTTGTCAGATGTATTAAGTATCAGTCAAGCCAGCCATGCTAGTCTATGAACAATGAACCCAGCGAACTATAAACGTTGTGATTTAGTCTTACACTGTAGTGTCTTATGCCATGTTTTGTGTGTGTGTGTGTGTGTGTGTGTGTGTGTTCTGATGCAGGTGGGGACCAGGGAGTTCTGAATGCTTACTTTGGTGACTGGGCAACAACGGACATCAGCAAGCACCTTCCCTTCATTTACAATCTCAGCAGCGTGGCACTCTACACCTATGCGCCAGCTTTCAAACAGTGAGTTCAGTCTCTTTCTTCAGGAGCTCCGAGAGATGTGTGTGCATGAGAGAGGGGGAGAGAGTGTTTTTATGGCCCTGTAGTATTTCCAAATTGCAAATGCGTAAGCAGACACTGTACGCAGACAGAAATCACATGAAGGCTAGATCACGCAGTAACATCAAGTTACCATCAAGGGAGCGGGCAAGAGCAGGCGTCAAGTCTGCGAAACCCTCTTCACTCAACCACCCATTCAACCACACCCCACCCAACCCCCCACCTGCGGCCTCAGAGGCTGATCTAGGATATCAATCATGGGCACTGGCAGCTGACTGCAAGCTCCTGAAATAGACGTGCTTATTTAAAGACCTGCTCTTGTCAAGTGGATGCTGCTCAGTACAGACAAAAGTGTGTTTGTGTGGCTTTTTTTCTGCCATGGAGGAAAACTCATTAGTGTCTGACTAGCCCAGGGGGTCATGTCAGAGGAATGGCATGGCATCCATCCCCAGGGCCAGACAACATGATCAGAGAACTGAATGGGATGGCATGTATTTGTTTGCCATTAGTTGCCAGCATGTCCGGTGGATGGGGAGCATTCCTGCCAGTTGAGAAACCCCTCAGTGGCAGTTGTATCTGAGGGATGCCAGTTGATGGCATGTTTTGGCACACATTGTGCCGACTATGAACCACCTAATCAGAAGCCATTTTTAAAGTGATCTATATGGTCATAAAATGTTTCTTGTCACAAGCACACATGTGTGTTTGAATTGGTCTCTGTTGACCGAGGTATTACATCTGGAAATAAAATTAGGAAATTTGAGAAGCATGCTTATATTATGTTACCAAGGCTGGTCCATATTTAATTACAGCACATTGGAAATAACATTAATGCAATACTGGTAACAAGGTTATTTTAATTCCTGATTTATGAAGTGCACTCCAAGGTAACACGCACATTTATTTCTTATGTGGCTTGATGTGCTAATGTCTGTATCACAGGTTTGGTAGTAAAGCAAAGGTGGTCCACTTCCTAGGCCCCACCAAGCCATGGAGCTACACCTTTGACCCCAGAGCACAGCGAGTCAAGGGAGATGTCGAGGCGGCCGCCTCACACCCCAGCTTCCTGCTGGAGTGGTGGATCCTGTTCGCCAGCTCTGTGGTGCCCATGATGAGGCAGGAGTACGGAGACATGGCCTTCCACTCGGGCTGTGAGGTGAGCAGGAGCGAGTGTAAAGCCCGGTAGCCAGCTGCTCCATAGCTGTGCACTATGTACGTTATGTAAAAACCTCTCTCCCGATGCCTTAAAGGTGCCATGTGTAAGAATTGAGGTAAAAAGAATGAGAAGAAATAAGGGTGATGGTGTCATTTAAAAAATGACAAGGTATAGTGCTGCACAGATATCAACCTGAATTAGCATGTTAAATTACTAGCCACAGCCCTACAGGTGTCATAATACCAGATTCGGCCATGGGAGGCAGTATGCGGGCAACATAACCGCCAGCCAAACTGCAATACACGTGTCTCGGTTGTTTCTCTAGGGTAGACCAACTCACTTTCTGGAGGTATACTGCCCCCATCTTTTATGGAATGTGGAGTATGAATTGATTTTTGGCGGACATTACACATGGTACATGGTGTTAGTGAGCGGGCTAGCAGCCTGGACGATTAGCTCAGTTGCTAGCAAGCTTGACTCCTGATCCGAGGTTCTGCAGTTTGTGAGTTTGAGTTCGGGCGAGTACAGGGCTGAGCTGTGCCGTCAACACGGTATAGGTTACATGAGAGCAATTTCTTTCTTTCATTATGTCCGCAATATGAACAAAACAACATGCCTATATCAACAGCCATAGTGCAGTTTAAAAAAGGATGCCATTCTTTATGCTGGTGAGGCAAGAGTACTAAAACACCATCTAGTGTTGAGGAGAGGTAGAAGTACCATCTATAACTTCATGTTAGCCACCCAGCGAGTAGTGTATACATCATTATACAGTTGAATCATAACATCCAACATGGATTTTGTCTGACTTTTATGGATTATGTGGGACAGAGAGGATGTTTAATGACTAGTTACTTGATTCGTTCAATGCATTCAACTTGCTGGTTTTTGTGTCTTGGACATGGTAGAATGCCGTAAGGTAAAGGACAATAAATAAATAAGTAAATACATTTAGATATTGGATTGACAACCACATATTATCAAATGGTCAATGTTTTTGAATGAATGTTTTTAACAGTTGATGGCATGCTTTGGCACACATTGTGCCGACTATGAGCCCACTAATCAGAAGCCATTTTTACACTTCTACATTGACATTGAAAGAGAAATGAGGAAATAAATTATGTTCATTAAGGTGGTAGGTGTAGTTTTACCACAATAAATGTCTGATGGAATGATTGTATTTTCCAACATTCCTGTGTAATCTGGGTAGCCATTGTTTTTGACTGTTCTTCTACATTTCTTTACTGATATAAATAGGCCTACATGCTTGTTCAGGGCAGATGAAACTGGGGGAAGATATCCAAAGTAAGATTGGTTAATGTCAAAAGGTTAAAAGCCATTCAATCAAGCAGGAAGACATGCGCAAGTTAAACCTGTCTATTCTTCTTAAGTCCTAATTATAGGCTGTTAAATCAATTGAAGGCCTGAAGGATTAGGAACACCATTTTTATATCATGAAAACCTGCCCACCTCCTTGCTCCAACCCTGCTGTTTCTCAGTCTTTATGTGTACTTCCTGGGTATTGAACCTTTGACCTTGGTGGTGCCTCTTGCTCTACCAGTTGTGCCATAGGAACACTATTGTTTATGTTGCGATATCTCTCTACTCTTCTCACTCAATGTCCACCTCTCTCTTCTCCTCTGTCATGCTCTCTCCATCTTTCCATCTCCCAGGAGGAAGAGATACTTCTTGCAGCGCCTCAGCCCACATTGTCCTCCCTGGAGCGGAAAAATAATTGGGAACAGGGCCAGGCAGACTACATGGGAATGGACTCTTTTGACAATATTCAGAAAAAGCTTGATTCTTTCCTGAAGTGAAAACGAGGGAAAGATCAATGTGTTTTCTAAGTTTACTTTTTCATTTTACAGATTGAAAGTTTAAAAGTAGAGCAATAGATGCACTCAAACAATGTAATTGGAGCACATTATGAGTGTTGTGTTATTTTTCACCAGCTAACCAATGCTGTCATGGGACAGTATGCTGATTTCACCTTCTCCTTAAGACTGTTACACACTGTGAAACAAGCCTTTTAAGTTCACATCGTGTTTTTGTTCCTTTTCAGAGGCTCCCTGCCAAAATGTGAATAAGCAAAAGTGGCCAATGTCCAATATAGGAAAAAAAATCCTCATGTTGATGGCAAGTGGCCACTAATTCATAACCTAATTCACGGTGCTTGTATTTGAAAGTCCCTAGTTTTTATGGGGTAAAGTACTTAAGCACAGGGGTACTATGTAGCACTCACTTCCAAGGAGACCTTAGCTGTCTCTAGCTGTATTTTAAGTCATCAAAAGGTTACTGTAACACAGAAATCTGTTACTCCATTTCTCTGACTCTTTGATGTTTTTGATTCATATTACTTCCCAACTGAGTGGAATCATTTGTGGATTGTATAATCTTAAAATATCTTGAAAAAATTATCACTGATAATTGGTTTTAGGTTCCCCTTTTCACAGAGGGACAAGCCCTGCTGCCTTCTTTGTTGTGTCGTTTACAGCTCTCCTTTGCACCTACTGTCCTACTCATTCTTGAAGCTTGTGGCTCTCTCAGAGCTGTGATCTCTGTGCCTTTCACTACTAAACTTTGAGTGGCTGTTGCACTCAATGAAAGTTTACCTCCGAATGTGTGCCTATGTTTATTTTTTTTTACATCAGCCTTTTTCACGCTCATTGGTGCCTGTGCCAGTTCCCTGTCACCTGCCAAATAAAAGCTAGATGAGATTCTTAAGAGTTGCTCCTTCTTTTTTCTCCTTGATGTTGTTTGATTATTTGGTTGAAGTATGGAATCAAATCAGACTCAAAAGGTTTGTATCATGATTTGAATTTGTAGAAATGATTTGTAACTGTGAAAATTATTTGTACAAGTAATTACACCCAGGGTTCGCACTCTGGGCTGTATTTTGCACATTGGCGCATGGCGTAAAACTTGTTTTCCACCCGGCGCCAAGTTTAATTCGGTATTTTGCAGATTTATTTTTTAAACAATGCGCCCAGGGGTGTGGCAATTAACAACCTAGGGAGTGGCCTGGCGCATTGTCTAAAAATCGCTATTGTACACCTGGTCAGAAGTCTATGGCGAGTTGTTTATATGTTATTTTAAGAGCACATTGTCAACAGTCATATTAGCGGGTGTATGCACCATCCTTCTATCATCCATGAACACACACCAGCGCGCATCCATGCAAAACATTATAAATTGCACGATTACAATGGGAAACATAATTAGAATAAAGATATTACGAAATACTGTACATCTCATGATGAGTAGTTATTCACCATCATTTGCAAATTGGTAATGACGGTTAAAAGTGATCAGGGGAGAGGCGAGAGACACGTATGGAGCACAGCTGAAGACGCACTGTCACGAGATATAAGCAACTCCTCTGCAGGATAAATGTTGTTTTATTCAGTCATTTGAGCAACATTAGGGTAAGTGTTGCTTTTTCCAGCCTATGTTTTCGATGGTAACCCATTGTCAGTCAATAGTGAAAGTAACTGCATATAACTGTCTTGTCGTTGACTGACACCATGGTGAAGTTAGTTTCACTTTGCCAATGAGTTCAAATAATATAGGAGTGCAAATGCGTGAAGGCTATGCTAGGTTTTAGTAAAGCATGGTTTAGTGGAATGACTATTCCATGCGGTGTCGCAAGCAGCCTCCTTCAAATGCGCCATTGAATGTCAAAATACCGATGCATTTATTTGACATCGCGCTTTGCGCCGTTAAAGGGAATGACAGATGTCATTCTCATTGGTTAAAATTATGTGATACGCCCCAAACACACCCATGACTGATTTAAAAACCTAGGAACACCTTGTTGCACCATGCGCTCGACGTTTGATAACGAAAAACCTCTCAATGTGGACTGGACACATCCTACTAAATTTGAATAAGCTTTTGACTGTCACGATAGGGCCCTCAAAGTCAAATGTAAAATTCCATGACATAAGTATTGGCACCCCTATGTTAAATTCCCATAGAGGCAGGCATTTTTATTTTTAAAGGCCAGTTATTTCATGGATCCAGGATACTATGCATCCTGATAAAGTTCCCTTAGCCTTTGGAATTAAAATAGCCCCACATAGGGGTGCCAATACTTATGACCCCTGTATTTTAAGGAAGAACATTTATTTATTTATTTATGATACATTATTCATTTACAAAGAAAATTGTCCTTAAAGGTTGGATATTTTCTAATTTTTTTACTTAAGGCATTAAGATACATTTCCAAAAGATGATTTTATATTCCTCTTTAGCAGAGGTGTCAATAAATAAGAGGGTACTGTATCTGTTTTAATGTATTTTGGCATGTAAATTTTAAACTGCTTAAACAAAATTCCCTGATATTCCATGACTTTGCCCCAGGAATTATCAAATTCCCTGACTTTACATGTCTGGAATAGACTTTCTAAAACTCCATGACCCGTGGGAACCCTGAACAGTCAATATTACAAATATACACTACACTTACAAATATATTCTATGGGTAGAGATTTGTTTTACAACTACAAATCAATGTTGTAGGTACATAAAGCCATCCTACAGTTACAAGTATTTTCTGACATATAAGCACACATATACGCACACACAGTGAGTGCATTCTGTGTATGTCACATTTTCAACTGAGAAATGAGATTCGTGAGAGGCATATTATACACACCGACTGATACACTATGTGTAGATGAAGTCCACAGTGCCGCCTCAAGCACTGAGGAAGCTTGAGGTGTGTTGTGTGGCCCAGTGGCCATGCTAATGACCACAAGGAATTCACAAGTATTTCCCCAGAAACGGTTTGAGATCTGCTTCTGAGAAGTCTCCTGTTGAGGGTAGGTCTTGAAACAAAACCAGTAGGGACTCCTGTCAGTCTACCTTTCATTTTGAATTGTTCAAATGTATTAGGCCTAAAATGGCATGGTCACGTGGACTGACCTGTCGCAGCAACACAGTCCTTTTAATAGTTCCCACAGCCATAGCTTACAGACTAGTGGCTACCTTTGGTTTAAAAAAAGAAGATTAAAAAAACCTCAAATGTGTGCAACACAGGTTACAAGTGATGGCTATGAAGAGCATTTGATTAGGCCATGGCAAGTTAATGTCATGAGGGCTGAAATGTGTTTAAATGACATTAAGCCGTCTAAAGAATAGCCTTGAGGACAAGGGCAGCGTACTGAACTGGCTGCAGAATGCAAAGAAGGTGACGAGTGCTTTAGCACTTGTGCTTTTGACTACTTTTCTTTAATGGCTGGTATTGTATCTAAAGAAAGTATTGATGGCAGAGGTGAGAGTCCTAGCTTATAGCTGAGGCTGGCCTACAGGCACTGACAGAAGTTCAGCTGGCAGTAATCTAGCCGATCTGGTATAGGCTACTAGAGCATTAAAGTAGACTTCGTGCTGACATTTTGTAGCCCTGTTCCTGGCTGTGACAAAGGTGCCACATGAATCAGAATGAGTCAATTTCATTTCATTGAGAACGTGGCCGTTGGAGGTTGGTTAGCATTCTAAATTATTTCTCAGAGCCTACATTTTCTGTCCACAAAAATGGCTTTGTATGAACTTAGTAAACACATTTCACCACATTCCTGTTTGTTTAGGACTTTATTTTCCATAAAAGATAAACACCAAGGCCAATGGCTCCGGTGATCAGGGCTCCTCTTTTGATCTTCTCATCCAGCCACGTGCCACTACATTGACAGGTGAAGAGAGGGAAAATGAAAGGACGAAATAGACAGAGAGAGAGATAGAAGAATATTTTATCACAAACTGATCAGTCTGTGTCAAATCAAATCACCCTGAGAGCAACGACTTTTCCAGTTAATCATTCAGAAAATGCAATAGATAATCTAGAAACATTGTAGTTGTTCTACACTGATTGTTCTGCGGTGTTCTAATGTGTAGCCTACCTGTTCTGCTCTGTCTGTGTCTGCTCTACCTCCACTGCCATGGCTTCCAACTCCATAAAACAGGTCACTTGCTCTCTCTCCCCGTCTTGTTGAAGAACCTTCTCAGGATGAGCGATGGCCAATTTCTCACTCTCACATCTGGACATCTTCATCTCCAGTTGGATGTCTCTGTCCTCCTGATGCCCAAAGGCAGGCTTCACCTCCCCATGATGACAGGCTTCCTCAGCCAGAAGACTGGAATAATCCATCTTCATCAGATCGTTCTCCTCCACGAGTCTAATGAGCTCCCTCACCTCCTCGCGCTTGACATCCTCGAGCCCGCTGAACTCTGCTTGCAGCTCAAGTTGAACAACCTTCTCCTCCTCAATTCGGACAGTCACATTCCCCTCCTCAAGACTGACTATGTTCTCATGCTCAACAGTCTCCACGAATCTCATTCCTTCTCCCTCATCAACATGGACGCCATGCTTCTCTCCATCATTCCTAGTGACCTTCTCCACTACTTCCTCAGGCTTGGTGACTTCTCTCAGCTCCTCAGGATTCACTTTAATAACCTTCACAGGGCTGATGTCCATCTCCTGAAGGCTGCTGTCCTCTTCGACCTCCCCTAGTTTCAGCTCCCATGAAGTTGATTGAGCTGAGCTGATTAGGACCTCATCAACCTCGACATCGTCGTAAGATTCCTCCTAATGAATTGAGAAAAATGCAGTTGCAACAAATTGTACAAATTGGACAGCATAAAAACTATGGCTTTGATCAGTGTTGTTGAGGCAAAACATGACAAAATTGGATGGTTAAGTACTCCATAAAATAGCATGTTACAATACTATCAAAGTACCACACCAACAATAACATTTCAGGGCCACACTTCTTAAATCAGGTTTATAAAACTTACTTGAAATCCAGAGATCAGCCCGAGCTCTTCGGCCAAAGAAAAGCGGTTCTCGGTGACCACAGACAAAGAGCCATCTGGGTACAGGAAACTGCCCCCTCCATGGCTGAAAAATCACAGGAGCACATATAAGCTATATTCTAGCCTACATATCCAGACAAATCACAGGAGCACACATAAGCTATATTCTACATATCCAGACAAATCACAGGAGCACAATAAGCAATATTCTACATATCCAGACAAATCACAGGAGCACATATAAGCTATATTCTACATATCCAGACAAATCCAAATGAAGACAAAACCAACGCAAATTAAAAATACTCACGCCACTGCTAAATTTAACTGGTTCTCCAGGTCCTTAACTTTCTCTCTCAGATGCTAAGGAAAAGAAAATGAGGAGGCAGGAAAATTAATGTCTGATCAAAAAACAGAATGTGTAAAACAAAAAGAACATAAAAGCACAAAAACAAAAAGAACATAAAAGCACATCATGTTGTACCTGTCCAATAGTAGTCAGCTCCTCAATTGATGATTTTTGCTGGTTAATGACCACATCTTTCTAAAATGTTTAAGAAGACGGTATGTTAGAAAATTTATAAATATAAAATACAACCTTTTCTTTAAAACAATACTAAATAAATAATACACACATTATAAATGACTCCATCCTTGTCATCAAGGAGCATTCTAGCCTCTTCCAGTTGTTGCTGTATGGAAAACAATAAAAATGTTAGTGAATATTTGCCAACCTCGGCTTATAATTGAAATTTAACTACTGAATTTAGTCTTCGGCATCAGATTATCAGAACTACACTCTTTAGAAATAACAGGCTCATCTACAACAGACTGACCTCTAAGGCACGGAGATGTTGTGTCAAAGTTGTAATCTTTTTCTTGTCCATCTCCCTCATAGACAATATATCGGACATCTGTCAAAGGAAGTCAAATAGATATCAACATGTTTACAGAAACAGTGAAAGCACATTACATTAGATATCCTGCTGCCTCAAACGAAATGTCATTGTGCGACAAACTTTCACTTGTTGTTCTATTAAATAACGGCAATTGAACATATAATTTGCACCCCGTAACTTTACCTCTTCAGTGACGACCACAGTCTGATGACTTAAGGTGTTCGCTTCTTTCTCCTGTGGGCACACAAGGCCACAAACAGGACATGCTTACGCTTCTGACAATTGAATAATAATTACAACAAATAATTTCATATACACTTTTTACTAATTTCATATACATTTGTTTGCTAACTCACTCACCAGTTGGTTATTGGATGCCTTGAGGCAGTGATTGGTTTTCATACTCTCTTCTAGTGCTGCCTGGATCTCATCCATTTCCTCCCTAAGCTTCTCAGAACCATGGATAGCCTTCTGCATACTATACCAGACATGCAATACAACAATACAACTGACCTTAAAACTATTGTGAATTAATTAGGGACAATAAGGAAACACATTTGTTTCTGGCAATGTAAGAACTAGTTAGTAACTTGGGTGTCACAATTGATGACCAACTACATTTCTCTACATTTCTCTACAGACTACATCAGTCAGTCATTGTATGTAGCCTCAGTCTGTTTATCCTATAACATATTTGTAAGACCAGATCTTATACAATATACCACACAGCTTCTTGTACTTCTTGATATTATTCTCTTAATCTATTCAGTCTAGGTCTTAGGCCATGACTTTAATTTAAAGGAACCCTATGTAAGAAATGTATTTCAATTAATCATAAAATGGCCCTGATATGTCACTAGACATTAAGAAATCATGTTCATTTCAAATACTTATATCACTGACAACAGTAGTCCGGCCAGGATATTGTCATTTAAAAAGTGAAGTTGCAGCCCTCAACCGATGTTGATGTTGTCATGTTGTGTTTTGGCCTGATGCGCCACCTCCACCTATCTACTAATCACAAAGTCAGTAGTGTTTCGGCATCCGGGTTGCCAGCTCTGCCAGTCAGGGTGGAGGGGGATGGGATACACCCTCTACAGTAATTTGAAAGTGATTGCAGTACCAGTTTTGGCCACAATCTTACATACAGTTCCTTTAATATAAACTTTTCATTTTAATGTTAATGTTTATTGATGACATTGTAAGTTGCTCTGGACAAAGGCATCTCGTAAGAACCATAAACATAAGCATAGATATTTACCGTTTCATTTGAATCTTAAGAGAAGTGTTCTCATTTTCCAGATCAATTTTGGAGTCCTCACAAGTGTTCAGGGCCATCTGAAGTCCATTGTTGGCTTTCATCAGCCGATTCTTGCGATGCAGAAGATCCACAATGAGTGTTTTTGCTTGTGGATCCCTAACACAAACAGTAGTGTATTACAAATACAATCTTGTTTCATATATTTCTGATTTAGATTTGTTGCACTGCACTCACAAGTCTGAGGAGTTCCAGATTTCCTCCTCCTCTGCAAACTGCAAAGTGTCATTGTCCTTGGTGGTCTCTAAATAAAATGTAAATTAATTACTTTACATACAGACATTACATAGGTCAATAAACTGCTTACTTAGTATTATATATCAAGGTAAGTTGTTTAGGCCTTGTACCTTCAGCTTTCTCATGACTGTCCTCCACCTTTCCAGGGACACTATGGCCATGCTCCACCAAAATTCTTGGTTTAATACTGCCAGAACGAGTTGTTAAGCTCTGCTCACAACTTGGGAGTGTGCCAGTATACCAGTAGCCCTCTCGGACTAGGCCTACTCTAAAGGCTCTAAAAGCTAAACCACATGGGTGTGACAAGCTTCTCTTTAACATTGCTCCAACTTATCTGAGCTCACACTACCATGTATCTGCTATTGAACAGACAATGAAGTAAATGCAACCATAAGGTTTTCGAAATGGGATGTTTTAAGAAATCCCTACTTTTTATAGATTCCTGTGATTGTTCTAAGGTCTATGACGTCACATATGGAATTATGACATGTAGGTAGAACCTTGCCGTTGCGTCACCAAAACAAACGTAGCCTAGGACTAGGCTAGGCCTACGTCCACGGACACATACATTCAGCCAAGTTAGTGACAAGCAACATAGCATATCATACCAGGTACAGAAATGCACGTGTACACTGGGTCAATGTGAAAGATGGCAAAAATTTGTGCACACACGCCAACCTTCCCCAAACTGTCAAGCCTTGTCAAAACTTTGTCATTTTTCATTAACATGTGACCTGTGGTGATTATTGCTAACTTGTCATAAGCCTAATGATAGAAAAAATGTTAAATCAACATTTAAAGGAGAAACCAACACATTATCAATGCTGAAGAAAGTATCACGGCTATTAACGACACATCTATGGGATAAACGCGTCTGTAAAGTAGCCTAGGCTAAACATCGTTCAAGTATTCCAAGGAAACTGAAAATCTCTCCGAGGCATAGGCTTTAGGTGGTGATAAAACATTTTTGGAGCATCTCTGCCCTCTAGCGAACGACGTATAAAATTAAGAAGCCTAGGTTACAGCTGACAAGCCTAGGCTATGCATTTTCTTTCCCTGATCGTCGTTTTTCTTGATAACCACCCCCACACACACACATAACATACCATTTTAATTACTACTTCATTTTTATTCTTTAAAGTTGAGCTGGCTCTTGAGCACAGAATAAATTCCTTTTATGAGTAGGCCTACACGACAATAAACTACTTGAACTTGAGCTTGAACGTAATTGTTTGCAACATTGGGTTTCCGTGTAATTGCCCCACATAGCCTACCTATACATTCCATTTAGTTTCACTACTACCTCCACCACATATAGAATATCAATTTCCAGAATCATGCAGATGTAGTTTCTGTTTTAAGTGGCAACTAAATATTTAAAACAAAAAAACTGAAGTCACATAGAATAAAGAATGCAAACACAGCGGTGGTTAATAAATATTTAGCCTTTATTCCTATTGTTTATAAAACCATATTATGTTTGCCACACTAGGCTTCCATATCATTGCCCCCTTAGATTCCTATACATTCTAATTAGCTGAAGTCCGAAGTTGACCTCAGCCAATTCCCACCAAAAATATCAGAAGTTGCTAGTAAACTTGCAAAATGTGGATGGTGGGAGTTTATTTTTTAGTTGTAAAAGTGGCAACAATTTGTTAAAATAAACAAAAAACAAAAAAAGTCAAATACAAAGAGTATAAACACAGCCAGGGTTCACAAATATTAATCCTTTATTTCTAGTGTTTACATTAAAAATAAAAGTGGACATTTTTAGTATTAAAAACTTGTAATACATCCCACCACATACAAAACTCCCAATACGTACCCTTGCGTTGCAAAGGCCACACTTACCAAGTCCTATCTTACTATTGAGGCACAAATGACACATGTATTCCAATAATCTCATCACACACAGCAACATGCTCCAGATGTCCCTTGAGTGAAAATCAGACTAGGTTGTCTGCCCTATATTTTAATAGCCCAACTAATATGAGGCAGCCTTTGTTTAAAAATCTGACAGTCACAATACTGTCAAATGCTCATTCATACCCTGTGTGCATTCTTCTGATGTGCTGGCCCTGAGTAAACCTGGAGATGACAGACCAAGATGGTCTTCACTTTGCAGACATTAGTCCATTCCCAAACATTATATTTCACATTGATAAGCAGACATTTTACAACACTGGCAAGAAAACACACAGTACCACATAGTCTTGATATTACACTAAGATTAATTACAATGTGAGGACTTGTAGCTAAATAAAGTGCTGATGTTAATTATCTAAAATACAGAGGCACTTAAAAAAACAAATCCATAGGCTGATGTCCAACTGTTCCAGAGTAGGAACACAAAAACATAAATGTTTCCAAGAGTGTGAACTCTACTGTTATGACATCTTAAGGCACCAGATACCCCCATCTCCTCCCTCTTCATCCACCAGCCATCTTGATGGCCACGTGAACAGGGTGTGGATTAAGAATACTGCTCTAGAAATTTCAGGTGGAATTCCTTCACCTTGTCCAAGACTACCTTCAGTTTCTCAGTAGGAGGAAGAATAGTCATCCTATACAGACCCAGGATGAGAGGAAAAAGTAAAGTCAATGCTTTATTGCCAATATGATGAAACATTAAAATGGAATTTGGTTTAAAGGCTCAAGACAGTACAACATACAGAACATCATACAGCGTACAACATCGAGACAGTATGTCTAAAATACAAGGTGTCATAAAAACATACAAAAGTCTGGACCCCTACAATTCAATAAGTAATTAGAGAATAAAATAAATAAATAAAGCAAACGTGCTAGTGCCAGGTTCCTGATGCCAGGTCCTGCCCAATAGTTTTAGATGCTTTATTGACAACCCTATTTAGCACCATTTTGTCGTTGGCTAAGCAGTTTCCAAACAACACTGTGATAGAAAATGTGAACACTCTCTATCACAGCTTTATAGGAGGTCCCTCATCCCAGCCTTGGACACTTGATTTTGTTTTAATTGGTGCAGAAAGAACAAACATTGTGGTTTCTTCAATATGGCTGAGTAACATCCCATTTGAGGTTGAAGGAGATGCTGGTCCCCAGGAATTTGACATTCTCTCTACGGCTAGGTCAGTGATGACCTGAGGTGGAAATACATTTTTGTTTTTATCTTTGCGGAAATCATTTCGTTGGTTTTGGAGAAGTTTAGTACAGGAGAGGAGACAGAACAGCCACCCCCCCCCCCCCCTCCCCAACAGGGGGCACCAATGCTGGTGAAGACAGGTAGTGGTGGACTGGGACCAAAAATCGGCCCTGGCATATTTGGCCCAAGCGGCCCTCAAATCGGTCAAATCGGTCGGGCACACCTAATTAAATACACAATCTTTGCATTACCCTTAAATATGCATATTTCAACTGTCATGGAGCACTGAAAGTGATGTAGGCCTCATTGGCTATCACCATTAGGGTGCATCATTTGCCCCAATTTTGGAAATTCAACTTGTACCCAATTTTAAAATGTGACAATACTAATGAAAAGAAAATGTGTAGAATATTAGCTGGATTGAATAGTATCTAAGGGGTCCACCAAGCCTCTAAAGTTGCTTCTTAGCAGAGCCTGTATCCCCGCTCTGGAAAAATCAGTTTTTCATAAATAACTTCCAAAATAATGCATTTAGGCCTACAGTGTCAATGAAAGTTGAATATAAATGTGGCTATTGCGCATCTTTTGGTACCAGTCTGATATCTCTAGCTTCATTGGTTTCTAAAATATTGCATTATTCCCCTATTTTTAGCGTTTCTTTGTCCCAATATCTATAAAAAGCAGATGTGAAGGTAGTCCAGTCATGGTCTTATATTAATATGAAAAAAAAAGGATTTTCATATAAGTATAAATATAAGTATATATACTCTTTTGATCTCGTGAGGGAAATTTGGTCTCTGCTTTTATCTCAATCCGTGAATTAGTGAAACACACTCAGCACACAGTGAACACACAGTGAGCTGAAGCATACACTAATCCCGGCGCAGTGAGCTGCCTGCTACAACAGCGGCGCTCGGGGAGCAGTGAGGGGTTACAGTAGGTGCCTTGCTCAAGGGCACTTCAGCCGTGCCTACTGGTCAGGGTTTGAACCGGCAACCCTCCGGTTACAAGTCCGAAGCGCTACAAAGAACACACACTCTTTACATGTTTCCCTTCCTCTTCCTCAGGTTTGGTGTTTTCTTTCTGTCTGCTTCCACCACCTGCAGAACATTCTGGTAATGTTCTTCTCCTCTTGCAGAGCCTATGTAGTCTGTGCTGAGCTTCACATTACGCTCTGCGCTGTCATTGACCACATGCATGGACTCTTAGTGAATCAAGGCCTCATCTTGGTGGTTGCAGTGTTCAGTGGCTGTTGACACATCATGGAACGACCTGCAGTTCTTCAAGAATTTGCTGCGGTATTCACATGTTTCAGCAGTGATCTCCAAGAGTGCAATGAAGGCCTTTGAGAGACACCAGTGGTACTTCAGCACAAGAAATCCCTGGCACCAGCTTGCTTGCTGTCAAACCATCTACCTCCTGCACATGTCCAAAAAGACGACACTAGCAAACCTGGGACCTGATTTGTGGTATATCTTTCATCTTCTGCAGCTGGACCCTGCTTTCCTCACCACTGACATCTCAACCTGGCCTGCTCACCCAGCCTACAAGGAGGCCTTGATTCACTTGGAGTCCATGAATGTGGTCAATGACAGTGTAATGTGAAGCTCAGACTACATAGGCTCTGCAAGAGGCGAAGAACATTACCAGAATGTTCTGCAGGTGGTGGAAGCAGACAGAGAGAAAACACCAAACCTGAGGAAGAGGAAGGGAAACATGTAAAGAGTGTGTGCTCTTTGATGTTAAAACATCAACATCATATGGTGGTTAGTTATTAAGAATTATGTACTGTATGTTCTATCTATTCATGGATTACCCATTTGCTCAGTCATATAATATGTTTGTAGTAGGTTTACAGTTTGTCTTACACTTTGAAATGTAAGGTGTTCATAGTTCTAGAATAGGGTAATGTTAGTTAATGGAATATAATTTAAGATTTTATTGATAACTTACTTTCATGCTATTATTATGGAAAATCCATGTGAAATTATGAAAATCCATGTGAAATGACAACTGCCATATCTCAGGAAGTAATAAAGATAGAGACACACAGCTGGCACCAAATGATGCACAATGTAAATATTTATATTCAACTTTCTTTGACATTATAGGGCTAGATCTATTATTTTTGCCGTTATTTAAGAAAAAAATGATATTTGTATGTCCGTTGTTAGTTGGAAACTTCAGAGGCTCGGTGGACCCCTTAGATATCAATAGAATTTTATAAAATTTCTCATGGAAGTTTAATTTAGTTAGTGTAAAAAATCTATTCTAGGTACAGATTGATTTTCAAAAAAATTGAAAAAAGTGGGGCAAATGATGCACCCTAATCACCATGGCTATCACTCTGACCAATCAGAGGTAGCCATAGAGCACATGATCTCCATATTCAAGTAGGCTATACAAGCAATTATTATGACCGCCGCGCAGCGAAGCGGCGGTCATATAGGTTTAGTCAGATTTTTTTTTTTTTTTTTCTTTTTCGCGGTCATATATTTTGTACCGCTCTGCGGTACATCTAGTTAAAGAAGAGTTTCTGCTTGAATTCAAAGTATCATTTCAAATTATTCAATAGGCTACATTTAAACTATACAATGCTCAATTGGCAGCAGGACCAAACAATTACTGAAGCCTATGTGTAAATAGCTAAATTACCTAGATTGTCGTAGACATTAATGTAATTTATACCAGCTATCAGGACAACTGAAACAACACAAAATAAACAGGGCTGTTGCTGGAAATATTTTATTCCTGTAGGCTATATAGCCTACTACCTAAATACATTGCTGGTACATTTTGGAACAGTATAGCTACATGAACTAATGTCTTCCAGTAGCCTATAGGTTATATATAGCTTAGTTGGCTTGTTCATGAATAAGACTTGACGTTTTGTAGCCTACATTTCCGTCAGTCTACAGTCTGTTAGCCCATCTTTACCATGATAACCCTTCCAAGACCCTTCCCTTTCGACACTCTACTTTGAGAGACCAACCAACACTCATGCCAGATGTTGAATTTTGGGTGTCTGACGTAAACTGATTAATCTGACCAACAATTAACGTCGATTTGATACTCTTTTGCTGTCCGGGTTTGCAAATCATTCATTTAGAAAATTCATTAGCCTACCATATAATTACATTATCGCAATTAATATCTCATAATAATCATCATCGTCAGCATGGCATGTCACACATAGCCTACCTGCTCCACCACTGAGTTCTTATCATGTAGCCTCAACTAGGCTCTCCACCACCTGCTCACTGTCCCTCTGCTATGTATGCTTGCTTACATCCTCGTTCAAACTCAACAAACATGTTGCTGACATATGCTGGCCTACTTGCAAAATTGTATTTTTGAAGCTTCTACATTGGTGTTACTTTTGCACAATTGTCACTACCGGCACCCACCGCAATTTCGTGTAGGCAACTTCGATTAACTTTTGATGCGCTCACAGAATCCTGGCTCTGAGCCAAAATGGGAGGGATGGGGCCTGACATGAGCTGTTATTGGATCAGTCGAGTGTCAATATGGAAATGTAACCAATGGGCCGCTGATTATCCTTCCTTTGGGCCGATCATTGGCCAAAATAATTAAATTATATATATAGCCTATTCTATCGGCCGAAAAGGTGCGTCGGCCCACCGGGAAAATGCCAGTATGCCAGATGGCCAGTCCGCCCATGTTGTTAACCCTAACCACTTGTGATCTTTTGGTTAAAAAAATCAAGTATCCATTCACACATGGACTTCTTTGCACCCAACCCAAGGAGTTTGTCATACAGCCTCACTAGGATGATATTAAAAGCTGAACTAAAATAAATGAACAGTACACATGCATGTATAGCTTTCCCTTCTAGATGTTGTAAAATGCTATGAGGACAGAGGGAAAACACATCCTCAACAGACCTGTTTTCTCTGTAAGACACAGTCTAGTCCAGGGGTGGCGAACCTGCGGCTCGCGGCTCTCTTTGCCTCCTCTCGTGCGGCTCGCGGCTGCTCAACTGATGTTCTCACTTCTCCTTGGATTTAGATTTTTTATTTTTTTTTAAATAGCCTATTATTTCTGGTAAATGAAAATCCTTTTCATAAGTTGATAGTACTGCTAATAGGCTGCAATGTTTAAATTAAAATAATTTTACCGTCATGTTATGGATAGGAATCTAGCTTAAAAAGAAGCAGACTTTGTGTCTTTAACCAGGTGTAATGATACTCAGTGTTTCCCCTACAATGTATTCATCAGCGGCGCAGCGCCGCTGCTGGAAATCAAGCGCCACTGCAAAAAAAAGTTGCCTAATTAAAAAAAAAAATAATAGACGCAAGTGAACTTCAGGAACAGCTGCCGTTCGTTCAGGTTTCATGTCAACAAATAATAGTAGGCTAACATTGAAGGCGCAGTCAGGATTCCACAGGAGATCACGCTTGTTTGTGTTTATGTTTAAGTGCAAGAAAACGTAGCCTACATTATGTTAACCAAGAAACCAAATTAAACACGCCAGCGAGATAGCTGCCCCTACCTTCAGTAGCCTATTCCCAGATAAATTTCACGCATTGTTTCGTTTTTGTTTGTGATACAGGCAATGATTTCAAGCCATGTTGCTAATACTAGCCTAGCCTACTGGTGGGTTTAATTGAATTTCAGTAATAGGATACGCAACCATTTACATCTGAGATAGTTTGTAATTCCTGTAGAGCTCACCAAAATTATAGATATGATACAAGACACTTATCTGCTATAATCCAAGATTTTTCTTCGAGTTTTTGAGCATTTATTTTACCAAATGACATGGGAAACATAATTCATTTCATCCACATATGCACCATGCACAACAACGCTGCTAAGTTAGCTTAAAACCTTGAGAATCAAGCAAGCAGTCACGGCATTAAAGTGACAGGCACTCAATTCGACTTGCACAGCACCAATAATGACATGAAAGAGAAGTCTATATAGTTTATACAGTGCTGTGCAAAAGTTAAGACACCCATGCTGAAATTGACTAAAGGGAGGAATAAAAAAATACTTTGCCTTTTGTCTTAATGCCTTAATTAAAAAAAAAAAAAATAGGACATCAATTATTTTTTAATGTATCATGTATCGTAAATAAACAAATGTTATTATATAAATGTCTTAACTTATGCACAGCACTGTATATTTTAAATAGTAATAGTTTGTACAGTGGCCTACAGTGTACCGTTGTACAGTGGCTAATTACTAATAATGTAAATGAAAAAGGTGAAAGAAAAACATGAATAATCCTGTTCAAGTACTGCAATAATCATGCTTTGTAAATGCTTGTGTTGATGGTTATGTCATAATTTGTAACTCAATCTGTCCATTTCTTTCACAAAATCCACCAGAAGTCACCATTTCAGGAATCATTTTTTCAAAATTTTCTCTTTTTTTGGGGGCTTCCTACGATCAACAGCACCGCTGCTGGAAAATTTTCTAGGGGAAACACTGATACTGTTACAATCAGGAAAACCCTGACGCTAAGCGTAAATAAAAAGAGGACATTCAAAAGGAGGATTCATCTTTTTGTAGGCTAGCATAGCCTTTCTGGTTAATATGTCAACGTAACCTAAATAACACCGTTAAAAAAACGTGTTCTACAGGTTAGTTTGGTACTTGGTATGCCAGACTTAACTGTTGCATAAAGCTTCAAACCTGAACATTTCCAAAAGGCACCGACTGACCTTTGCAAGTACAAGGTAAAGGTAGGCTATATAGACGTCAGTCAGAGAAGCAGACTCGTTTTCTTTTTGTGTATTTTCTTTTAAAAAATGTACTGAACACTAGACGGAACATTTACGGTCACATTGGCAGCATATCAGTTGTTACATTGGAGCATTTCTCATGCTAATAAGTCATTCAGTGAGGGGGAATTTGTGATGTGTGTCAGATATTTTTATTGCTTGCTACTCATTCCTGAAAACGATAATTTGTAGCATCTGCCAAGTGTCTCACTTTAAATGAAAAGAGAAGATCTATTTTTGTAGGCCTAAGTCGCTGTTGTAGTGTTGGCATCTTTTTTTGTTGTGCGGCTCTTTTGAGTTGTGTGGAATTTTTTTTTTGGCTCTTCATGCTGGACTGGTTAGCCACCCCTGGTCTAGTCGCTGAAACACTTTCATTATGACCGAAGTTAAAGGAAAACTGGCAATTTTTTACACAGATCTCTGTTTCTCAAGGTCACAGAGTACCGTCAGTACGGGAAAAAAACAAGCTGTTGGCTGAAGCAACTGGAGCTAGGTAGTACCGATTTTTCTCGGTGACCTCGAGAAACAGAGATCTATGTGAAAAAATTACCGGAGTTCTCTTAAGACCACTGGTCTATAATCAGAAAGATGAGGGATCAGAAATATATAGTGAGACAGAGACAAAGAGAATCGTGGTTGAGGAAGTACAGCAGAGATACGGACCTGAAGTGAAACGTTCCCTCCCTTTGGCCAAAACCACTTCCAGGCACCAGACAGACCCCCATCTCCTCCAGCAGCTGCATACAGTAAAACATGTCGGGAGCCTGGCCTGTCTCCTGCAGACACACAGACGTGTACAGCCAGATAGGGAGTGAGCATGGAAGTGCTATTAGAACATGCAAATACTCTGAAACTAAGGGCTGATCTCAAACTGCTGGAGTAGAGACCCGGCAGGCACCTTTGCGGCCTCGATGGCCTTCTGCGGCAGCTCAATCCTGGGAAAGGCGTACATGGCTCCTTGCACAGGGTTACAGTGAATCCCTGGGACCTTGTTAAATATCTCTTCTGTCATCTGTGCCTTTTCGGCCAGGGCATCGAGCACAGCGGTTCGTTCCTGTTGTGGAAAAACACATTATTCCCCAATTAGTACCACGGAGAGCAGTGCAGAGCACCAGTGCACCAATACAACAGAAGAGTGGCACACGAGGAATCTTACCTTCTTATAAAGGGGGTAGGAGGGCTCGTCAGGCTGAGGGGGGTTCATCACCAGGTCAAGGAGGGCCTGCCCTGCCACAGGAGGGCAAAGCCGGACTGAAACCATCTTTGTGAGCTGGACCTTCACATCTGGGTCGAGGTTGATGAGCTCCATGTAACCACCTCGGAATCCACACCTGAAGGAAAGACAAGCAGTCAAGGAACACACTCAAGGAAGTGGTAGCAGAAAAGGAAGCAGAAAGGTACAAACATTTTACATTATTAAGTTGAGATTTGTTTGTGAAATACGTAACGCTAATATGGCAAGATATATAATACTCACTCTCCCATGTAGCACTTGGATGTCGAATGGAAGGAGGCCAGCTCCACTTTGTTAGAGTATTTGGGTCCCATTTCAAACAGTACCTTCTTAAAAGAGTTAAATTTACAACCCTCCGCATAAATATTATCCTGGTATACCTGAAGATGGGCGAGAGAATAGGAGAGCTAATTCAGTACATCCCATGTAAAGAAAGTAATGCTAGAATTGTGAGACATGAACCAGACGTGAATCTCTCCAAATTATACCTCATCGGCCATCAGGAAGAGGTTCTCCTCGGCAGCGAATCGGATCACATCTTCAATGCACTGCCTGCTCTGTACCTGGCCTATTCAAAACAGATGCGAGGATAGTTTTTTTTGTTGTTTTTAAAGGTCATTTTCTTGCTTTCATAATAATCATTGACATTGGTAGAGTTGGTGGGTTTACCAGTTGGATTGCCAGGGTTGATGACACAGATTGCCCTCGGTATGCAGTGCTTCTTAGCCTCCGCTAGTGCCCGCCGCAGCTCACTGACGTCCATGCTCCAGTTGTTGCCTTCGTCCAGGTAGTAGTTGATCTGCACAGCCCCGAGGTCGGCCAGGGCGGCAGAGTAGAGAGGGTACTGGGGGATAGAGATCATCACGCCCGTCCTGGTAGGACCCTCTCCAGATACCAGCAGTTTCAGCATGGTCTGAGAGAAGAATAAGCGGAACAACAGAGAAAGAGGGACAGAGGGACAGTGAGAGTGGAAGAGTCTTAAAGTGACAGTGCACCATTTATAAATAAAACAGCATCAAATTAACATGTATATGTACGTGTGTGTGTGTGTGTGTATGTATATATATATATATATATATATATATATATATAAAATGTATATATATATATATATATATATATACACATACATACACACACACACACACACACACACATGTACATATACATGTATATATATATATATATATATATATATATATATATATTAGGGCTGTCAAAATAACTGATTAATTTCGATTAATTAATTTCAGAAAAAATAACTGATTAAAAAAATTAGTGCAGATTAATCGATTCCGTATGACCTTTGACCCCGAGCCGTTCTAGTCAGCAAAAATTAGACTGTAAAATGAAGGAGAGAAGAAAACGTGCTGCCTGAATCATTGATTGGAACATTTACTTTTAAAAAACGGCCTGATGGTGTTAATAAAGTGTTGAAAATAAAATCCTCTGCAATGTCTGCAGCAAGGAAGTTGCATATCACTGGAGTTCATCAACTCTATAGTCGCACATCAATGCAAAGAAATAAGTGTTGACATTGAGGGGAGTGTTAATTTATTTTCATTGTGTCCCCTAGGTTATATCTGTGGCCTGAAATGCCTTGTATGTGAAAAAAAACTTCTTCCCAAAGCACTTTTGAATTTATTTCCTCAGCATATTAGGTCATATCATAGATTATTATGGCAATTATTTGAACAATGAAAATAATAATAAAAGAGTCTTTGAACTTGAATGTCACTAATGCTGATTATTCAATGATTCATTTGAATTTAAATATTTAAAATACTTTCACAGCAAAAATTATATATGCGATTAATTTAGATTAATTAATCACAGAGTATGTAATTAATTAGATTAATTTTTTTAATCGATTGACAGCCCTAATATATATATATATATATATATATATACACACACACACACACACACACATATATACGTTTTATATATATATATATATATATATATATATATATATACATATATACGTTTTATATATATATATATATATATATATATATATATATATATATATTGCATTTTTTGTGTGTGGCCCGCCGGCCACTTTTCAAGACCCAATGTGGCCCTTGAGTCAAAAAGTTTGGCCACCCCTGGCCTACATGCCACGCGCTTCCGGAAAGGCTTTTCAGTCAGCACATAAACTTCTGATGGACGTCACCAGTGTTGTACCAGGTATGGTTTTACACACAGTTCCAGTTGGGTGTTACACCAAGTAAATGAGCATGAGTGTATCAAATTTGAGTAAAGACTAGCCCTGTTTGGCAGAGACAAGATTTTTAGTGTCCGAGTGAACACGAAAGGAACAGAACATAAAAGATGCCGTTACACTGACGCTCCACCGAAAATACAGTATATTGCTGGCTGAATAGCATTCTGTGGCATATAGTCCATTGTGTGTCTGGTTCTTCTCACCGAGATGGCATCACTGGCTCCAGAAGACAGGTAAATGTTGTCAGGGTTGGAAGGGATGCCATCACGTCGCTCAATGTAGCGGGCCACATCTTGCCTGACCAACTCGATACCCTGACTCATACTGTATGCACCTGAGACAGAAACACGGCAGAGACAAGCCATGAGTTGAAGGGGAAGCAGATCAGTCTACCACAGTGGTTTCCAAACCACCAAAGACTAAAAAAATACGGAACAAAAATGTTAGTTCCCATTTTTCATGAGTTGAGGTAAAAGATCTAAGACCTCTTCTATGCAGGTTTGTTGGTTCACATTTGGTCAAATACGTATTAGTGATCATTTCACCATCACATCACATTATTTCACCATCACATTACTGTACACACTGCATTTTAGAGTGGCCTCTTATTGCAATATTGTGTCTGTGCAATACTCATGCTTTTTAAATCAGCATCTTTTCATGTTGCATGTGGATCGCTTATCTTGGAGAAGGTGCAGTGCTCACTAACACAGATTTGTGAACTTTGTGTACATAGAAGATATTACATATTTTACTTCATGCAATGTATGAGAGAAAATCAAAATCACCTGAGACTTGAGAGAATCACATTTCCATTTAATACTCATCACCTCTCAGTCCTAGTATGTTAACAGACACTAGTAGAACCATGTAGACTGTTACCATGCAAAGCCTTCATGCAGTTTGCGCATTGAATGGCCATTGTATGATAATGTGCTATATAAACGTGAACTAGATAACAGAGGGTACACCTGTATCGGACACTTGAGTTGCACCGACTTCACTTCTGCTGCCCTTCTGAGTGGTATCGATGGCCTTTAACACTGACTTGACTCTGAGAAATGCTGCAATCATCTGCAATAGCTAACCCATGTCAGGAACAGTCAGACTGGCTGTCTTATTACAGGAAAACATCAGTAATTGTTGGTCAATCATAATGGGCCCGAGTTCGGCGGTGAAGCTGCGTCAAGGGGGGAACTCTGAAATGGGCGAGACCTCTCCGGTGAAGTGAAATTGAATAAACCAATCACATGCAACCAGTGTTACATTTTTATCTATGTATCTATCTGTTATTAATTAACTTTGGCCTGACTCTACCCACTTTGTGCGTCTGACTTCGCTCTGACCACAGTGCACTGTTGGCAAAGTATGCTGTCAAACTCGCACCCAATGTAAGTATAAGTATATAGTATATAGTATATACTCTTTTGATCCCGTGAGGGAAATTTGGTCTCTGCATTTATCCCAATCCGTGAATTAGTGAAATACACTCAGCACACAGTGAACACACAGTGAGGTGAAGCACACACTAATCCCGGCAGGAGCAGGAAACCAACTCACCTATGCTACCCCCTCCACAGGCTTGCAGAATGCGCCGTGCTCTGCTTTTGACATCCTCTGGAAACTTGTTATCCTCTAGAAGTTCAGGATATGTGCACAATGCTAAGACCTGACAAGATGGGGTTAAAACATAGCGTAAACATGGCATATAGAATATATGTATATAAAACACAGTGTAAATAAATGAGAGTATGACAGCAGTGTGACGGCTTCTGAATTGTATCTAGATGTTTACACACACCTGTCTGAGGAAAGTGATTGGCCGTTGACCCATGGCATGGCAATCCCCGATGTTGGCTCTTATCACTTCTGTAAATGGCTTCTTAGCTCCCTGAGGACAAATTATGAGAAAGATGCTCTCTGAAACGTGTTTTCAATACAAAGGAGAACAAAACCTTATTGATCAGAAGTAGTAAGAAAAGGAAGGCAGGAGTAAGAAAAGGAAACAGGTTTCACATCACTCTTCTAAAATTTCAGCCCATTTAGTACTGAAGAGACATTCAGAATCCAGAGCCCAGTTCAGAATTTGGGTGTTTTAGGTCTCCGTCTTAATTTTGAACAACTGGCAAAGTTCTAAGCTCGCAAACTGGCAGCTGAATAATTATGCAGCTGGGCTGGGCTGTCTTTGTCTGAAGGTGTGTGCATGTAACTTTTGACCCATGTCCAATTTTCAAAAATGAGGTATCGTTGGAACCCTTGGATGAAGCAGAGTTTAATTAATCTGACTCGGCCAGATGGATTGCTTCACATTTGCTCGACATATCCATCTGAGAACTTTCCGTTGGAGAACTTTTGGGAAGGGATGAAAATACTGGTTAGATGATTGGATAAACCATCTGTCTATCACCACCTATGTTGGTGATAGACGGGCCAAATCAACCATCAGATCAACGAAGCGTATGACGCACTAACAGAGCGTCGACAAAAATACAACCACAAGGTAGGCTACCCTTAACCTAAACCCGCCTCAAAACCAACGCTGGAAGCCAGACTGATCTACGAGTGGAAAAATGGAGCTTGCGAGATCAGGATGGTCTCACGGGGCTAGAGTTTCATGCCCTTGGAAACACACAATTAAAATAGAGATTTCACAGTGCTAGACATTTTAAACCATTTTTCTGTATATCTAGACAGCACCAGTCATGGTCATGTAAAAAAAGATATGACAGAGCGGGTCATGTAAAAAAGATGTGATAATTTGTTGAAATGAAATGTGGAGACATTTCGGTTTGAAATAGCCAGCTACATATTATATTTGATACTCATTTTTATTTATTTTTAGGCTTATTTAGGCATTTCGTTGCATTTTTATGCCTAATAATTATTTTTGTGGTAGAAATATCAGTCTGGCAAGTAAACAAATGTATACTAGTACGGTTTGAAAAAAATATCGCTTTTTAATTTTTTTAAAAAATACCGTACACCTGAATTGTTTTGCATTCTGTGACTTTCAGTCAATGAAAGGCTATTTTTCCAGTCACATATTTCTTTAGTGTTTAGTGCTGTTACGTGCCGAAAGTTGTAACCAAGCCACACTAAGGGGGTCTGGGGACTTATGGATGGAAATATTTCTGCTGTAGCCTAAACTATTTTGCACTTCAGATCTTTAACCATGCACACAGGTGGAATATTTATGATACTGCAATAAGTTCACAACCACAAAGTATTTGGGTGTTTTAGGTCTCCAAATAAATTTTTGAGAATAAGTTCTCTCTCTATCCAGTGTGTAGAGATGCCTATGGGCCAGCCAAATGCCACCTAGAAAACAATGTAAAACAACAACCTTTCTCCTCTTTCACTTTTTTTTTGTTATTTTCCCCTGAAACTATGCAGCACATCTTAATTATTATTTATTAAAAGACACTTAATTTGGACACAGGCTCCTTTTGTTTACCCTTAATCTGTTGGCATTTGGAGCAAACCCTTTTATTATCCCTGAAACCATGCACAAATCTACTTAATAATTTAATCAAAAACTCAAATTACTCAAAACTTCAAATTAAAGGGCTTATTCAACAGTGTTCTTGAAAGTGAAACACTTCATGTCAATCGATTTTGGGGAAACTGCAAATGGCCTCCGAGTTCCCTGTGCAGCCATAATGCTGTTGCACTTCAGGAATGCATCATGCACTGTAGCCTAGTTTCAGAGATTCTTCCAATAACTGAGCTGTTTATCTGCTATTATTACCAATATATTATATTTCCAGTAAGTAGTGGCATTAAGACAAATGAAAAAATTATTCTGATCATAATGAAACACAAACAGAGAAAATTAAACTTTAACAACATAAACACTTTTATTCAACCTCACAATGGACAACCACTGTGCAGACACGGTCTGTTAATTTCTAACTCAGGATCTTATGGAAAGGGAGATGAGGTAAGAATTTAATCCCTCTCCCCACAATTTGTCAAAACAGCAAGCACATTTTTGCCCCTCAGACCACAATGGCTCTGCCCTGCTGTGCCATTATTGGCCAGTGCCTAGGGGGTGTGAGCAGACTGTCGAGTTAAAATGGGTATGCTCCTTCTCAAACTCCCGGTCCGCGGGCCAAATCCGGCCCGCGCCTGGCCCAATTCCGGCCCGCGACCTATGTTAAAATAATAATGTAATCCGGCCCTTGAGGGTATTTTTAATTGCGACAAACAACGGTACTGATTAAAATAGACGATAGATCTCATTTGTAGCCTACTCTCCTCCACTATTTGCTAGACATCCAGAGTTTGATTCAAACCCAAAATCGCTGCACAAAGTGTTCAGGAAATACTTGTAGGCTATTACACGCGATAAACACAAAGACGTGCATTTGTAATGACGCGGAAGCGATGCAGGCCATAGTTTTGCACAAATTAAAGCAGAAATAGGCCTACATAAAACGTCCACGTGTGATGAAGTCTTGAGTAGGCTTGGGTATTCACCTATTCTGATTCTGAAGGAGAATATCCTTTTGGAGATTATCGATCGTCTATTGACTGTGTATCATCATAAATATTCCACCTGTGTGCATGGTTAAAGATCTGAAGTGCAAAATAGTTTAGGCTACAGCAGAAATATTTCCATCCATAAGTCCCCAGACCCCCTTAGTGTGGCTTGGTTACAACTTTCGGCACGTAACAGCACTAAACACTAAAGAAATATGTGACTGGACTACAGACTGACGGTGCGTCTGTGAATGGAGGTGCGTTGCGTGTAGCCTATACGACGGTGTCCACTAGCATACCATGCTTACCCTCTGCCCAACATAGCTAGGAGGTTGCAGTGGTAATTGTGATGAGTGTCCGTAATAGACGTGGTACAGACAGCAGAGGTAGTAGAAACAGGGCTTTGAAGAACTACAAAGTCACCCACGATAGGAACTGATTTGACCAGGATACTTTATTGTAGGCCTTGTGGTTATAGGCTAGTAATAGTTTACTATTGTTGGTACATCTTAGGTGTTTTCCTGTTAATTTGTTATATGACAAAAAAGAAAGTAAATCTGCTCAAATATGTTCATCCAGTATTTACTGAAAGGTGCATCATTTGTGGTGCTTGCCATCCAGTGGCAAATTAGATGGGTAAATTTACCCCCTTCATAAACTTTTGTTTATACTCAAAGATTTTTACATTTACAGTAGGACTTTATCTCTGACCACTTTCAAGCCATGGCCTTTTGAAATTTTGATATAAAAATCCAATGGTGTTGCTTTCTTAACCCTGATGCCTAGTTTGCCAGGTTTAAAAAAGTTATGAGAGGAAAATATTTGTATTTGGTGTGAAACACAGACATAGGCCTACCTGCTTTTTTGTTTGTTAATGTGTATTAATATTTATTTTATCATTATTTTATTTATAAGCTAAGGTTGCTAGCACAGGTGTCTAAGACTTGCACTTTCTGTTTGTAGTTTTGTGTTTGAAAATACAGTATTTGAAAAAAACAACAAAACATTGCATTTTAGGAAATAGCCGTTCTTTTTTTGTATTATTCTTTAACAACACACAGGGATAGACACAGACCTACAGTAAGACCTACAGTAAGAGAGAAGGCCAGTGCTAATAGTTTTAATAGCTGGAAGATTACACACACATCCTTACAGATAGCCCCAATGTTTTTTTGTTTGCTTTCCACTGCACCGCACTTCCGTTTATCTTAATCCACGTATGTCTCATGTTAAATTAAATCCCGTTTTGGTATAGTGTCTTGGTCACAAGAGTCACAGGCGCGCCTGGTCTGCCTGGAATTTAATCAAATCGCCCCTGCATGGCACAGCTCACAATTCACCCAGCACGACCTCAGCATTATGAATCAAATCGCCCCTGCATGGCACAGCTCACAATTCACCCAGCACGACCTCAGCATTATGACAGACTGATGACATGACTTATCAGATGAACTTCCAGCCTCACTGCAGATGTCCAGTTCACCATACCTTCATAAGGCCACAAATCAACTAGAGTTTGTCTTTCAAGGCTAAAACTAAAATGTATGCCATCTACTATGGGGTTATTCCTTTATGTCGACAGGTAGGGCTGTTCGACTGTGGCAAAAATCCTAATCATGATTATTTTGGACAATACTGAGATCATTATTTAAACATATTAAACATAATCAATGATTTTGTAAATATTATCCATTTTCTTAACAGTGAATTAAATAGAAATGTAATATACTCTGAATAGCAAATGGGTCATTCTGTGTCAAATCAGATACGGTAGTTGCTGCACCATCTCAGATTTTGATCAAACCTTGTCTATATCAAGAATGGGTTCCAAAACGAAGGCCTGTAAAATATTTCTGTTCAAATCCTATGTCTTCATATTATTTTCAGCCCTTGAAATCACTTCAGTTTTATAGCATGAAAATCATAAAAACTTTGTAGGGAAGACAAACATGTTCTCTGTATGACGGAACCATTAAAAGTTAACAGCATTCTCATTGATTTTCTATAAGGCCGTAAATTTGAAAAAAAAAAGAAGAAAAAAAAGAGTGACATTAAAAGGTAGTATAAACTTGTTTTGTACGCATTTGGTATTAATCTGTTTCTTTACATACTATATTTTATTAATGTTGTACCAATATTTGAGATCTCCACATATAATGGGCTTGAAAATTTTAAGAATTGAATAAGGGGAGGCTGTGTTTTTCGGTCATTTTCATAGGATTAAAATGGTATGTAGGATAGCTAGTAGGGACTTGAAAATCTATGTGAAAGTAACTAAGTAAAAAGTGGCAATGTTGTACCATAGATAAATATATCGAGTCAAGATTATTGTGTTGCCCCAGGGCAAAGAATGAAAACCCATAGGTATACAATGTAACCAAGTAAGTGTATTTATGTTTGAATGAAACATGGTACATCCTCGCCATAGCATGGACAATCAGTTATTATTGTAAAGCAAATGGGTGGACTGGATTTATAACTCAAGACAACATGAGAGTATTGTTGCCAAACGGAACGCAGCAAAATAATAGTTATATTTTGATTGTCGTTTTCATAGTCAGTGGATGTCCTAATTGACGATTAATCGATTCATTTGATTAAATACAGACCTATGGACAGATTCAGCTTGTCCCTGTCTGATGGGATGGCATGTTTATGGCTCAAAAAGGCTCTTAATAGGAGAGGAGAGGGGGTTCCCAGCAGGCCAGGAAAGGACAACCAAAGACAAAAGGCTCCTTTGAAGCTGCTTCTATTGGATTATGTAACCTAAAATGCAATTACTAGGCTACTGATTCTCTCATTTAGGAACACCAAACCCTTCAGAGATGCCATAGAGCACAAACTATAGCCTAAGTTGTCTATAAATGAAAAACATGGTGTGTGTGTGGCTAACACTGTGCCAGCCAGAAAGGACTTGGTTTTTCTTCTAACAGTGACGTCTTTGTTGAACATCACAGAGAACAACGTAATATGGGGTGTGAAATGTACACATGCACGCGCAAACACACACAGCCGCTCACACTTCAGAGGCACACCCGTTATCAAACAGAAACATGTGTTCAGTTCAGTTTCTTGTGTGTCCATCATCAGCTTAGTTTCTGCAGGACAGTTAGACTGTGGTCTGGATTATAAAAGCTGCCTTTATAGAGTCTGCTCTTGTACAGCACAAACTACTGCATTAAACCGTATTCAAAACATTTGTTTTGTCTACTGTCACACGTCTAGCACTTTCATTCTTCCTTCTCAAACTAATGACTTTGCTGATCATTATATAATTTCTCTGACGGCACTGAAATGAATGAAGAGGATTTACTATATCATACTAAGCAAGAATGATCCCAACTATCTTGACAAGGTTTCTGTCTCCACCTCCTAAGACCAGTTTGGTCGTACCGTACGGATACTTAGGCTACCATGACAGTGGTCTGTCAAAACACTGGTTGTTAGATCTACAGTGGTGTGCAATTCTTTTAAATATTAAATCCCAGTTGAGTCCCTTTAGAATCATTAACCAAAAATGCATTTCGTAAGGTCAGCTGTGAAGTACAATAGGTTAGCAATCACTTCCTGAGAGAAAAATGGGAATGGTTTAGGAATGACAAGCTAATACTTGCCTTGGGTGCCTAGAGGAATGGGCTGGCTGACAGCTGGTTCAACCACAAGAAGCAAGAGCAAGCTATTTAGCCTGTAGTGGCTCATATTCTTTCATGAATTTCCCCTGGGGATCAATAAAGTATCTATCTATCTATCTATATGGCAACTGTGTCTTTAACATCTACATTGTTGTATTCAGCAGCTCTCTGGTGGCAGAGAGCTTACAGTAGAAATGGACATTTGGTGCAGTCACAAATCAACTATTGTCCCAGCAGAAAAACAAATTAATAAAATGAGTCAGACGGTAGGTAGGTATCATGTGCCAGTCATACGGTGACAGGATATTCCTGGACAAGTTTAGAGGATGTATGAACCATACCGTTACCTAGAAAAAAAGTGTACTAATACTAAAGTCACATCACAAAAACACCACGTTACGTTACCTCTTTCAGCTCCTTCTCGATCTGCACAGCCCGCTGCACAATTGGGCCCCGGACTGCATATTCAACCCGCTTCACGTTGGGATTCATGGTGTCTAGAGTGAGCACCCTGTCCGGGTGCAAGATGCCGTTCTCCGTCATTTTCCGTGTGACGATATCTTGTGGCTTAAATAGTGTCGCGGCTATACTCCAGAGTCTAAAATAAATTGAAAAGAAAGAAATGGGGGAATATAACGTTAACTTTACTGTTAACGTTAGAAGTTGGTCTGTCAATGAGCTCCAGTTAACGTACACTTTCATATCCACAAACACACCAATGATGCACACGTGTAGCACTATCCTTTGCAAAAGCATTTCTAATGTCAGATAGATCTACAAGTTCATTAGCATGTTCACCGTAGGCATTTGTTTGGGATATTTGCACGTGCGCGAACGTCAACGTTACTGTACGGATCCCAGTCTACTTATCGTTACCGTGAACTAGCCAAAATATAATCGCAAAAGCAGTTCTCAGTCAGCATTTGTGAAAGCAGCGACAACAGTGCCTGATGTTAGCTAAATAACGTTAAAGTGAGATAGTTAAAGGGAAGTAACGTTACGTTATGGTCTCTTAAAATTCGACTAGATAGATAACTTAACAACAAATAAGTAACGTTAGCGAGCTATGATAGTTTGAATGACGTTAATGTTAGACAAATCAATGCCAATGATTAACTTATAAATGCCACCGTTATTCCTTCTTATTCAGAATCACGAAAACAACATACCACAATGTTTTACAGGAGGGATACACGCACGCAGCTGTTTCAAGTCCACTGCAGGGTGACTGACTGCACACTACTGTCGATGTTGTTGTGTCCTAAAACTTGTAGCTGCTAGTTGGCTCACTTTCCTTTCCTTTCCCCTCTCTTCTGTCCTCCTGATGCCCCTCCCTCCTAGAACTACCCAGTAGAAGCTATGATCATCTAAGGTTAAGTTAAGTTATGTACAAAGGTACAGCAACAATTACTTATTTAAAAAAAGAAAGACAAAATACTAACATTAGTCACTTCTTTGTAGTGAACAGTAGTGAAACATGGGTAACTTAGGGCTGTGTTGGTCTTACTCTTACCATCATGTCTGGCTAACGTTATCTTATCTAGATGGAAAATACTGGCAAACAGCAGATATGCTAGCAAACGTTAACTCTCTTGCTAACATTTGCTAGTTCAAGCAAAGTATAGGCTAATGCTACCTTAATTTTATTTAGATAGGCTAGAACTAATTTGCACAATCAAAGCTGTTCTAATTCAAAGAAAAAATAAGCACACCTACCTTGAAGATACTGCATATCTGAAAGTCATCTCTTTATGTAGGTTATTAAATATTGGCAGGGAATTAATGTTAAGAATTAACACTGAATGTCAAATATTCCTCATTAAACTAGCCAACATGAGTTCAGAGACCGTCAACATATGTATGACGTAATCATTAACAAATTATTGGACTCAAAAACTGATAAGGTGTGGCCTGACCAGACCTACTTGCGTCCACATTTATACAAATTAACCTGAAATAAAATAAGGCTACCATGCCACTTTATTGTTTTCTACCAAAATGCTTTCACCGTTAGCCTAAGGAATTGTGAACCACTTTCATTTTTGACAAATGTTAGGCCTACTTCTTGAAGAAATTCTGTCAACTCAGAGCATGAACTGCAACATTTTTTCTCGAATCAGCTGTAGGACACCAAACTAATGACAATGACAATATTAGATTTTCCGAATTTGGAAATCTGGACTCTTTCAATGCATTTAGTCTAGTCTCGGCTGTGAAAGCAGATAGGGTTACAGCCAGAGCACACTCCCCCTCCCTAAAAAGCTAAAAGACACTTGGCTACAGCCCTTTCAGGAAAACAGGTTGCCTGAGGTAGACTGGCTGAGACCTTGTCATGGTAAATATTCCCCAAAAAAGTCTGTAAAGCAGAAGTGCAGAGACAGTACCCTACCTTCTAGGATGTTATTAAAACGATGGAAGCGGAGTCCTGTCTTTGCTTCTCACAGTCTACCTCTGTCACTTACGGCTGTTTTAAGAAGCCCAGTTATGTGGTATTTAGTATTCCAGGAGCGCACTGGTTACATCATTCCACCATCCCCACCACTTCTCAGCCCCCTCTTCTTTTGACTAGGTCTCGGAGCAGGGAGTGGACCCTCCTTGTGCCCTTTGGCTGTTGGTTCAGCAACCTGTTATTCTACTCTGGCCACCGTCCATACCAACAGAACTCAATTGGCAGCTGATCCTGAGACAGTGTGTTAGCTTGTAATGGAAAGACTCATAGCTGGGTAGCGATCTGAGGTCAGATAGGGAGGAAAAGGTATGGGAATGCAGTAAAGCTGTGCGCATTGAGAGAACACTCGAGGGGGATACCCGATCCTTGCCCATGTAGGGGGACCCTAACATGTCATGTGCCCCACTGACGTTCTCAAGTCTGCTTCCTACGCAGTTCATCCTGTGCACACGTCTTGTCTGTCTAAAATGTCCAAATGCCAGTGGACTCGTGACATTAAAATGAAAAATATTGTGGAAAAAAAAAAAATACACACACATGAATAGAACTTCACTTTTTAGGTTGGAATGACAAATAGGCTAACAGTTCATTCTTCAGCTGTCCTAAGCCCCTGCCTCTCATTTATGTTTCAACAGTTTCCACAAGCATGACCTTATAGTCAGAATAGTCCAGGGGGTGAGGCAGAGGTTCATAGAGGGACACAAGCCTTCGGAGGGAGCACCTAAAAATAACAAGTATTTAATGTCCTGCTCTCCACATACACTGTGCTGGCCAAACAACAACAAACAAGTCACAAACTGACTGCACGACTGTCATGCAAACAAATGTCCCAAATTAAGTTCAAGAAATAAATCTGGCTGGTTCCAAATACTAATTGAGTCATAATTCACACATTATCAGGGGGTGGACATATATTTTTCTTATCCAACTGTAATTGTAGGTCAAGTTGAATTTGTGTAATTCATCATTTCAAATGTGTGAAGAAACTTGGCAGTGTACCAATTAGAGCATGGCAGTTGTTCAATGTCCCCACTAGGGAGCGATGTTTCCAACCTCTTTAGTAACAGTAGTAGAAGAGGAACGTGTATCTCATGTAGTGTGTAGGCCTACTTTAAAATAACCATTAAAGAAAGCACACATACAAATGGAAACAATGCTCCTTACACAAAGAGGCTTTTTAAAAGGTTTATCCATTCACCAACAACTCCACTAATAATGCTGTTTAATGCCAAAATTAAAGTAAAAGTTAAGTTAACCTATGGAGACTTGTTTTAGGGAAGTGTGTGTGAATAGAACAGGATGTATGGCTGCATATTCTCAAATCTGAAAAAGAAAATTTGTTGGGCTATTTATGGTTTAAGGTCATATAATGTCCCCTGTGTTTCTGTTGGCAGTCAATGGTATAATACCAGCTCAGGGCATGATTTACCACACCATGGTCTACATGGTTGAAAAAGAGGGATCATAAATAGAGTGTTGAATATTGACCTGCAAACAAAGACATAATTAAATTAATTTATCAAGTCTTTATTGTTGTGTTCATGTACTGCAGGTCACTGTGGTAAGCATATTAGTGTTGACGCTTGGTGCTCATTAAACAAATGTTATGATCAAATTGAAAATGTTTAAGACGTATGCTACAGTACTTCTCAAATAATTATAAGCACACTTCTAAAACACATGTGAAAAAGCATTTTCACATTTTATTTTTGAACAATAGATTTGTTATTCCATATGGCCACTGTGTTTTTACTCACAATGATATATTGTAGATATGTTATTAATATGACTATATCGATAATTATAGTAAACCAAAACTGAATACCGCTAAGAGAGTGGGATTAGTACCTTCAGGGTATGATTCACTTTCTTGAACACCATGAACGCTACACCGACTCAGATGGATTGGAAGAATCACCTTTGAAAATCATTTCCTTTTATCAATAAACACAATGCTTCATGAAAAGCATAATTTACCTGTACAGGTACAGTAGCTTCAGTTCTCTATGCAGTCTGCACTGGAGTTCTCAAAATACCATTTTTATCTGAAATCTGAGACCCATTCTTGCCACCTGGTTCGAGAGGGAACCAGAGGTGGAGAGATACAGTCCATATGACATCATCGGAGCACATCAAGTACATGGCAATGTAAATTCAAACAAGTAAGGCTTACAGTGATGTCTCATAGTTCTGTGTCCTCTTACAACTGGAGTGTTCAGTTTAACTTCTAAATAAATTAAATAAATAAATTATAAACGACGCTTTTAAATCAGGCATTATGTCATTTTAGAAGAAAAAAAATACAATCAACATTTTTACCAAATCAATTCACCAGCTGTACACATACAAGTCATTACCAATAATTTGAAATAATCTAGACATAGGAAAATATTTGACAAAGTTTTGGGTTGGGCCAAAATCTTGGAAAGCACTTTTACAGAGAAATCTTGTGGGTAAAAAACCTTCCATTAATTAAAGATCTTGTTTAACCCTATAAATTGTACATTTTCACTCATATTAATCATATCACCAAAATCAAAATAGCAACTGAAAAGGGCCACTTGTCTTCTTTAGAAGTGCACAAGCAAACCAAGTGTAATAATATATGATTGTATGTTTTGCAATTAAAGCCACACATGGAAAATATAACTTAAAACATAATTCTGCAACATAGCATTCTTCATTTTAACACAGTAAAGTGCAACATTTCTCTAGTGTCCTGTGTGGAAGGTTTTCTGAGATCTCTGACATCTGGGATTTCCTGTTCACGTAGGGCATATAGTTTACTCAACTCATCTGGAGTGACCCTTGGACTCAAGCCTTAGGCTAGATTCACTGTTAGGTTCTTGATGTAGTTGGTAGTGAGATGGTGTATGTTGGCCCTGCATAAGCTGCCCCGGGCCTTGTAGCCTTTAGAGTGATTAACATCATTCAATAAGGTTTATGCTAGAAAAAAAAGTTTTAAGGCTTGAATGAACTTTGGGATCAAAATCCCATAAAACAAACAACACAGTTGAAATGGCATGAAAAGAAAACAAATCCTCCATGTAATTCCATTATTCCCAACCTCTGACGTGCAACTATGCAGTTTGGTAAGCTTTCCTTTGTTTTAAGTGCGCTTCCCATATATAATCTCAGAAGAGAGTCTACATTTGTCACCTCAAATATTCCATTCCAAGTGTCTTAAAAAAAATAAGAAAAAAAGCGGCACATGTCCATGTTTGCCATGGGATTATGAGTTTTGTTTTTACAGTAGTGACACTCTGTGTTAATTTAGGCCCAAGTGCATGTGTCTGCATGAGGAGTGTAAAGTACGTGTGTTGTGCGTCCATGGTGCTGTGCCATAGTGCCTCTGAGGCTCATCAATTTAACAAAATTAACCAAAAATGTTCCAGAGCTTTTGCTTGTCGCGTGTGTGCGTGTCGAGGTCTCATGTCCTTCTCTCTACATGAGACCACAGCAGGGCTCCTTGGTATTGGGCGCTTCCTCTTCCGGCGCACGCAGTTTCAGGAGGGGTGGGTCCCCGCTGGCCGGCGTGAAGTACACAGTGTTGGGCGAGATCACTTCGTCCTGAGGCACCGTGCCTTCCGGAGTCTCTGGCGTCGCGGGGTCGAGAGAGGCAGGCGCAGGTTCCTCCTCGGCGGGCGGAAGCAAAGGCGGAGGGGGCGCGGGGTGCTTGTGGAGCTTGGCGGCCGCCCGCTGCCGTTTGAGTTCGGCCAGCGTGTGGTGGGACTTCTCCCGGGTCATGCTGTCCGCTCCCTCGCCCTCAGCCAGACTGGCAGCTGAGGGCGGTGTCAGCTGGTAAGACGCACTGCGGTCCATGCGGCCCCCAACGCGGAACTCCCCAAGCATGGAGGAGGAGGACAGAGAGGTGGCGGATCCTCCGTTCCCAAGCACCCCAGGATCTACAAGCCTGTCCCCTTGGCTACCTTCCTGGCCTGCAGCTGAACTTGATGCCTAGTTCAAAAGCACAGGGAAATAAAATAAAAAGTGAGTATGGATTCTCTTGGGAATGTGGCACACTGGCCACGATGGGACTGGGAGATGTGTGTAGATGTAGATGTTGTTTGTGTATTTCTGTGTGTGTGTGTGTGTGTGTGTGTGTGTGTGTGTGTGTGTGTGAGAGTGTATTATATTTTTACTGGATGCACCTGTCAGTTAGAATATAAGTGTTTCGGCATATAAATGCCTGAGTCTGTATCCAATTGGTGGTTACTAATAAAGCTGTATGTGTTTTTGCCTCACCATCGCTGGGTGCATATTGAGCTCAGCATCTGTCTGTCTGTCCTCATCATCGTCCGGCGGTTCAGGCTGCCGGCCCCTCTCCTGCCACACTATGGCCTCTTTACGGTGCTCCCGCCTGTACAGACTCGACCGCTCGTTGACACTCACACGCCGCACAACCTTTCTGCTCCCAAACCAAAACAAAGACACACAAATGGGCAAAGGAAAACAACAGCTCATAAAGCGTTGCGCATATGGGTAACATGGGTAGACCATGTACAGCACTGACACCCTTATTTCTAACAACTTTTGTGAAAAAGAATTTCCCTAAGGGGACAACTAATAAACTAACTAACTAACTAACTTTATAGAGACACATTAACAAAGTCTTCTATGGAATTGCTTGCTGTATATGCAACAATTTAGCTACAATAAATTCCCATAAATAATTGTACATAAATTCACACTGAAACACATTAAAATAGTCTCTTATAGAATTGATTGCCATATATTCAATAAATAATTTAGGTACAATATTAGGTTGTACATAAATACACATTGTAGCTTCTCTCCTTCTCCCGGTCACTGCTTTCAGACCTACGTGTAAGTCAGCATGATCTGCGGATGTCAAGCGGTTGGACCGTATATCTGAACATAACCGGACATTTGGAATTCCGAACTTAGCCGGCTCTTACACTACTCCACTCCTAGTATTTCCGACGGATATTTTTTATGTAAATGAGCTCATGTCTGAACAAAGCGAAGAACAAGCGGAGATTCTGTTCATGTGCGTGTTCAATCACATTCAACCTATTCAACCACACAGAGATTATGCTAATGTGCGTCAGTGTTGTTCACACATATCGCCGCATAATGTCAGCATGTTAGCATCATATCTGAATCACCCGAAGGGTCGGACCTCCGTTTGACAAAGCTGCGCATATATTGCGGAGGACGTGTCTGAAAGCAGCTTGTGTCTTACCCTCTGCTGCTGGCACTGGAGGCTCGTCTCTGCAGGGTGCCCTTGTGTCGATCCTGACTCTTCATGATGGCATCATGCTTGTGCTTGAGCTCCAGCATCTTGGCCCTCACGTCCTCATCTGGACAAACATCTGCATAGCAGAGACAACATCATCTGCATGAACACAGCGCCATCCACAAACATGACAGCCCAATCTTACCCAACCGTAACTGTAATCCTAACCTCAGACAATCAAATAAATCAAGACATGCTTGCAGAGCCGAACCACCTAACTCTTAACGAAATAACCAATTCTTATTCAGGCTGTATGAACACTAATGAATTGATACAAAACCTGCCCATAAACACAAACCAATCATTGCGACAAAAAACAATCTGTAAATATAAATCATGAAGGTGCTGTAGACCCTGTAAACAAAAATCTGTTTGGAAATTTCTTTGGAAACACCTTGTAGAAAACTACTACTGAACGTCAAATATGACATTAAAGGGGTGCTGATGATGCAATGAATTCCACTCTTAGCATAACCTCTCCCCTTTGAGTTGAGTGAGCAAACCCCAGAAAGTAAAAATCCTGCCATATATTCTTTCTGCCTGTTCACGTACCACAAGAGATATTAGTGATCAGCTGATTTACTGGCTGAAGAGTTGTGCTAATTAGGATCAGAAGCTTTAGTGAATAGTTGGAACAAATACTGTATGTGGTAGGAGTTTTCCACCTCTGTGAGTGAGTAACACCGAGTCCTAACTGCAAGTGTGTGTTAATCACACACAAAATCAGTTTGATTACATTGCTTTCAATTGGAATGTCCTGTCTGGATGCAACACATCAAACTGCTGTGCGACGTGATACTGTGCAACGTTTTGAGCAGACATTTTTTCAAACAAATTTGGTGATTAGAAAGCTTCAAGCATTGTGAACAATCTGCTTTCTGTAGTAGAGCATAAGATACATAGTTTGTGCACTTAACATTTGTGTTTTCACCGGGCATAATAATAAATAATATTGTTGAGAATACATATTCGCACATTGGTGGAGACTGATTTGAGGCAAATATCTGTGCTCCTCTACTGAAATGCTCTTACCTATGGGCGTCTCCTCCAGAACTGATTTGGCGCTCAGGTTGGCCCCGTGAGCCACTAGCAGCTCCACCATCTGAAGCTGAAAAACAATGATGGAAACATCACAGTTTGTTTCTATTTCGTGATTTGTATGACATAATGGTAGATCAATAGTGTCATCTTATTTATATTGCATATATGCATATATGTTCAGTACAATTAAAACATATAGAAGATAATTAAAATTAGTTCATAAGTACTATGCTGAATTGTGTGAATGTGTTGCAATGTTCACCTGTCCCCAGCAGGCGGCAGCGTGGAGTGGCGTCCAGCCATCGTTGTCCTTCTCTTCCATAGGGAACCTGTGCTCCAGCAAAAGCTCCCCTACAGACACATATCCATTGGCCGCTGCAATATGCAACTAAACACCATGGAGGGATAATTAATGCAAAACACATTCCAAAAATCCAGCGCTCTTGCAAATTAAGTAAACCTTGCCATGCTCAGTTCTGTCAAAACTACAGTGCATACACTAAGTGCATACCAGTGTGGCCCCATGCTCGTCCCTTGAGGTCCGGTCTCCTCCGCTGTCTATCACAGCCTGGACATCCGCCAGCATCTGCCCCTCCTTCGCCCCACGACACTCATCTATACGCTCCTGTGTGATGCCTGAGAAGAGTGAACAGTTACACAGAAAGCATGATTAAGCTAAAAAGTTAAAAAGTGAGCCTACTCATGAATGATCTTACCCATGCCATTTCTGGCAAAGACTGATTTGGTTATATAGTTTGAGGGCTTAAAGCAGCCATCACCAAATGGCGGACCGCGGTCCGAGTCCGGACCTTGACGTGATCCTGTCCGGACCCAGACCATAATAGCCTAATAGCATTTAGGCCTACTTCAGGAACCATCATTTCGCTTGCTGCTACTCAGCCAGTGAAATCTGTGAATTCTGATAAAGTCGAGTCAGTGAGTAAAGTAGCCTACTATGGAGAAGAGACTGATAGCTTGAAACGAGCGAGGAGAGGAGACGGGACGAGAAACAATCAGATGGAAATCATCGATTGCTCAAAGAGGAGAAAGCTAGACAGCGAGAACAGAGCTTATAACGATACGGGGGCAATACGCAAAACTGTCACGTCCGTAACGCCAACTAAATATGGCAGTTTTGCCCGGAATTGCCCTGGACCTCTTCTATATATTCTGAGACAGGCGATTTTAAGCGCCAATTTGAAGCACCTCTACTAGACAAAGCATATATTTTGAGCAAGCATAGGGTAGGCTAGGCCCATTCAACAGTGAACTGAGACCACAGAATATTTTACGATTTAAGAAGGCAATATGATTGATCCACCACAATCTAGTTAAGCCTACATGCATTCACTGCCCAACAACGTGATATTCCTGGGTTTCCAGGATTTCGGGTCAACATAAAAAAACAAAAAAAATTAAATTAAACTTGCTGATTAATGGGTTCAAGGAACCAGCTGTGGAATATCCATCCTTTTTTTATTTTTTATTTTAAGTTCACGTTAAGATCTTAAAAATAGCCAAGGCTACTCAGTTTTTCTCCCCAATTAGGCTACTCTTATCTTGCCTTATTTCTCCTCATTTCGAATGTTGCCTTTTAGGCTACTTATTTTATTTCACATTAAACATTAGGCCTAGGCCTACAATCTTCTATTTCTTGAATTTCCCCTTGGGGATCAATAAAGTATCTATCTATCTATCTATCTATCTATCTATAACTAGGCCCCATGCATCCATCCTAATATTATACATACATGTATATACATAGCCTAAACACGCATGTTAAACATTATGATGCTCCGGACCTTTGCTTGAGGAAATTTTCCGTAACTGGAGCTCGCTGAAGATTAATTGAATACCCCTGGCTTAAAGCAACACCAAAGCACTTTTCCTCTGTCGCACGCATGCTATTTGTTTATTCAGCACCGGATTTGCAAATAACGATGTCCACAGACAAGGTAGACTATGTTGCATAATTTTATGAAAGTATGGTTATTGCGACATCAGAAGCAAGTCAAATTTGTAGTTTCTTATGTCTCCTTCCATCGAACTACTGATCCGCTACCCGATCTAGCAAACTTGCATAGTGCGGTTATAGCCGATAGAGGGCGGCGAAGCGAATGCAGAAGTGCCGTTCACCCTATTATGAGTTGATGAACTACTGAAACGATTTTGGAAACATTATTTTAAGGTACAACAAACTCTTTGGTGTTGCTTTAAAGTAGGTTTAAGCATTGACTTGCCTTGTTCTGCCATGACCATCTCGATGAGCTCCAGCGTGGCTTCATCCTCACAGAGGTCATACGGCATATTTCCGTCAGCATTCACCGCCAGCACATCGGCCCCACTGAGAGAAGACAGGCCCACACACACACACACACACACACACACACACAAAATGGTATCAATGCTTAGAAGTAGACAGTGAAAGCCACTAAAACATTTGTGGGGAAGGCGAGATCACAAAGGATGCAGACACAAACCAAAATTTAGATTGGAACTGTACACCAAGTATTGAGTGAGACTCAGGTATGCTTACAAAGAGTGAGTCATGTGGGTATGGTATTGGTAAAGCAAAGTGGCCCATTTTCTTGAACCGCGATACATTTTATTCTCTGTAATTTCCATTAATAAACAGATTTAAAAAAGTGATTTTAATGTGGCCCAAATGGAGAGCCTGCAGAGTGAGAGTGAGAGAGAGAGAGAGAGAGAGAGAGAGAGAGAGAGAGAGAGAGGAAAAGTCACTCACGACTGCACTAGCAGCTGCACCAGGCCAGTATGTCCACAGGTGGCAGCAGCGTGTAGCGGGGTCCACAGCTCACTGTCCGCGGCATTCACAGTGGCGCCTGCCTCCAGCAGACAACGCACAATGTCCTCAAAGTCATCTATACAACACTGCAGATGCATACAGACACAGATGTTTTCCATTACAAAATGTATTTTTCCCCAGGTACTAAAACACATTCCAACCAGCATTACTATGACTATGATTAAGAAAGATGGTGGTCAAGAAATGCAAGAACTATTTTTGCTGTGTAATGGGATATTCACATGGGATAAAAAGAAAGCCTCCAAAGCCTATAACCTACATGTTTATTTTGCAATAGGCTTTAGTAAAGTCACTCCCAACTCTCAAAGCAGTCAAATTATTTTAATTTCATTAATACATTTGGCCTCTTGGTCTGGTTTACATACAACTTTAGAACCAAACAAACACAATCCCTTCAAGTCAATGTGGAGATGTGGAGTAATAGCAGAGAGCAAAAATAAAAAATAGTATTTGTATAAGTCCCACCCTTCAGCTAGGTAAACACCCTGTCCACTTTTTCTGGACAGAAGGAGCATACAGAAACCCACACAGGCAGGAGTGAGTGCACTTCAAAGGAACTCCCACTTGGGATTTGTAAGTGACCGTTTTGTTTATTAAGAAGCCTTAGCATTATGCTAGCCACAACACAGTGTCTGTGTGTGTATACAGGGGTGTGTCAACACAGTGTTTTCATTTCACGGACAGAGCCACCTGCAACTCAAAGGCAATACCAAGGTGAGGTATGTTAATATATATGTGTATATATTTATGCGTGAGACTGCTGTACAGACTTAGCAAGTGTGCTGGAGATATTGAATGGTGTCCTTTCTGAATGATTACATTGCCTGAGGGGAACAGTGAAGGTACAGTAAGCCTTCACATGTTACACTGCACAGGGAAGGGCGGGAGCCGAGCTGTGAATAAAGAAGGTACTGTGGGAGTGTTCATTTGCTCTGCCCTCGCTCTCCACTTCTTCCATCACCTCAGTTGTTCTTTCAGGAAAACTACTGTGCAGACCTACATGTACTCTAGTGACTAGCTCAGAGTCTGGGGCCTCAGAGGTAGGCTACCATCTGACGCAAGTAGGAATAAGACCTGCTCTTCGAGATGCTCTCATCTGAAGCTGTGAAAACCACTAACTCTTTCCGTTGTAATTTCATGATGCACACTATCTACACACTATCTGATGAGGGAGCCTATGAGTGAGTGAAAGGATATGTAACTTCAGAAGAAGCCTTTATGGTCTTGGTACACTTAGGTAACATGCATGTATGTGTGCATGTTTTAGATTAGATTAGATTCAACGTTATTGTCATTGTGCAGAGTACAGCACAGTACAGAGACAACGAAATGCAGTTAGCATCTAATCAGAGTGGAAAAAAACAGAAAAGTGCCATGTGAACAGTACAGACAGGTAGTGCAGTTTAAACAGTATATGACATATAGTACAGTGTAGACAGTAGTATACAGCAAGTGCTATGGTTTACAGTAAAGATATGTGCAGTGCATTAACAGTAACATTATACGTGTGTCTATGCATGTACCTGGTGCAATGCTGTGAGTCCATCCTCGTTGACCAGGTCTGGACTGACTCCATTTTTCAGCAGTTCCCTCACTGAGAGAGAAAAAAATGTTATTATTAACCATCATTAGTTGCTAATCACATTCATCAGCTCTGTAATTATGGCCAATCGTGTTCTACCACTAAGCTACTTTTAACAACAACCATAGAGAAAGAAAGTATGTCAGGCCTGATTAGATATAAAAACTATGCAGCCTGAAATATGAGTCATTTCCTTCCAGTGTGAAGCCTGTTTAGAAAAGGACAACACCAAGCTTGATAGATGTCCAATGTCAGGCAGAGCAAAGGCTTTTCATAGTTCAACCATTGGGAGGGTGATGAAAAAGTCAACAACAGATTTGTACCTTAGATTCTGCTGCCAAAAAGCTTTGCTATGTCATGATGAAAAATGTTTTTAGATGTTAAATAGTGCCATCTTTCTATTGCTGCTCTGGAACTGGATGTGTGTAATGTTTAAACTTTTTGTTTTATTTCAATAACATGACCTTGAATGCCTTTCAGCGGTTTCTTTCTACATATTATTATTTCATGTGTTTGTTATCAAGTGTTTTGTCTGCAGTCCAGGTGCACTGGGCGGTATTTCAACTATGTGATATAGTGACAAACCTGGGTAAGTCAACTCATAGTAAAACATCTAAAAGTAGAGCATTTTGGCTTTGTTTTGTTAGGTGAATCAAGCCTTCTATTAGAATGTTTTCCACTTCCTCTGGGTTAACTTTGCCACATGCTTTAGATACCCCCCTGATCTGTTTAGATACCCCCCTGATCTGTTTGATTTAGGCTATTCTGGCTCAATAGAGATAGCTGAAGGGGGAGGCTGAAATAGCATTTCTTTTCAGAAGTAAAGCATTCATGCAAAAATGGCCTTAAAGGCAAGAACTCTTCCCAAAACTAATATGCTTTTGAATGAAACTAATATAAAAGCAAACATATCAAATTGGTAATAATGCTGCATTTATGACATTTCATTGGCCGTTTCCATCCTTGGATTTTGGACAGCAATTAAGGGGCCGCTCTGTGATTCTAGTCCCACACTAGCCTGGGTGTTCCCATGCTACCTTGCGCGCGATTTGATTCACGCTGCTAAGGCAGCCTGGAGACCATGGAGCAAATTTTCGCCTGAGATAGGCGACCAATCACAGAACAAGGGGGAAAGCAAGACGATGATGAGCTATGCACAGACGCATTTGATAGACAGCCGTGGCACCCAATAAACGGATCTGGGCATTTTTTTCAAATACGAGAAAATGAACGTTTGGTTTCCAGACCACGTCTCATTGAGAAGTGGTGGCGCTAGCCAGGCTAGTCCTACACACTTTTTGCCAAATTCAGCAAATCGCTCCTCATGGTCCTCTAGCTCAGTGGTTCTCAAATGGGGGTACGCATACCCCTGGGGGTATGTGAAAGCACTCCAGGGGGTACATGAGATTTTAAAATATACATAAAGTACATATATTAAAACAGTGCTCTGTTTTAAGTATTTTTTTCTCAACTAAAAATGCTTTGCGCTGGTTAGGGGGTACTTGGCTGAAAAAATATTTCACAGGGGGTACATCACTGAAAAAAGGTTGAGAAACACTGCTCTAGCTGTCCAGTTCCATGTTTACAGTCTAAACCCTCTAACAGTGTACCGTCTCTGTAAACAAGCAATGGTCTGACTGAGTCAAAAACAATCCAAGCCAATCAACATGACACTTCTGGAGCATGGGAAGAAGGGGTGTAATCTGATTGGCTATAGAGCTGAAATAACAATTACGTTTTGGAAAAATCTAAACTGTACCACTGACAACATTTTTCTTGGTCAACATTTTAATTTCATTAAATATCATTAACTATGGGTATGTATATTCTGCTGTAAGTGCATGTTGGGTGTTATGTCTGTATACTACTGAGATCCTTGAATTTCCCCTTGAGGATCAATAAAGTATCTATCTATCTATCTACATTAATTAATATTAAAATTATAATATATTAACTTGGGGCAGCCATGGCCTACTTGGGGCAGCCGTGGCCTACTGGTTAGTGTTTCGCACTTGTAACCGTAGGGTTGCCGGTTCGAACCCCGACCAGTAGGCACGGCTGAAGTGCCCTTGAGCAAGGCACCTAACCCCTCACTGCTCCCCGAGCGCCGCTGTTGTTGCAGGCAGCTTACTGCGCCGGGATTAGGGTGTGCTTCACCTCACTGTGTGTTCACTGTGTGCTGAGTGTGTATCACTAATTCACGGATTGGGATAAATGCAGAGACCAAATTTCCCTCACGGGATCAAACGAGTATATATACTTATATTCAGTACAATTCCCTTCTTAGCTTTAAAATTGCTTTGTTTTTGTTTTTATCACAGCTTCAGGTAGACCAGGGGGGTATTCCAAGTATGTGGTTTAGTGACAAACCTGGGTAAACCTCCTAATAGAAGAGCTGTATGGCTTCATTCTCCTAACAAAACAGCACCATATGGTTCTTATTGTAGGAGGTTTACCACTTACTCGGAGTTAACTTACCCAGGTTTGTCACTAAACCACGTACTTGAAATACCCCCTCAGGTACTCTTGTCACTCTGGCCCCTGAATCAGGTATGCTTGTATGGAGCTGGATGCAAAGTGCTTGCTTTGCATACCCTGTCACTCCCTGGGAGTAAGACAAGGCGATCCTACTTTAAACCTGATCTGATGAGGTTCCTTGAGCAGCGCTCTGTATCCATCCCTCCAGGAGCAATTAGCATGCTGGCACACTCAGCTTCCCTGGTTTGGTGATATTTGACCCAGGTTTGTCCTAGCATACAAAATGAGTGTATCCACAGGGATAGTGCTCAGTCAGGATCTACTGCCTTTATGGAAGGCAATCCTGGTCTTAGTGAGTTATTGTGTAATCCATTTAGTAGCTAATTAATGGATCTGATCAACCAAGGAATGCCAGTAATAGCCTATGTTGTTCTTTTTTTAGTAACTAGCTAAGGAAGTGGTTTTCCCCAACCCCCATTGTCCAAACAACCTGGAGTAGTCCAAGAATAAAAGACTTAACTGGAGCAGTATCATTAGGTGAACAGTATTTAGGTTGGGCTATTCCAACCTTTTCTCACCTTCCTCCAAGTCATTGCGTGCAGCTGACTCTAGTAGGGTAATATTACTGGGGAAGGTGACCCTCCGGCTAGGCTCCTTGTCCTTGTCCTTCTTCTTGGCCTTGTCTGCCTTCTGTGACGCCTTCCCACCCCGGGCGCTCTCCTTCTCCATTTGGGCCCAGCCCTTCAGCTGCTGAGTGCGACGCTTCTGGGCATGTTTGAGCCGCTCCGTAGCAGAAAGACGCCCAACAGTGGTCATTTCTGCAAGCAACTCCCCGTGTTCCGCCATAGATCTCTGGCTCCACCCAACCTCTCCCTGCGTGTCCTCCAAACTCTTGACTAGATTTATTGTTGAAGAATTTAATGGATTAAAACATCCCGTGGTTTTTATAGGTGAAGTTGTCTTTTCCTTAGGCGCAGAGACCTTCAGCTGCAGTGTTTACCCCACTGTCTTGGGCTTAATCAAATACAGAGCAGCCCCTAAACATCTAGGATCAAATCAAACTTCCACCACTTGATCAGGAAGGAAGTTGCACAAAACAAGAAAAAGAACAGGATTCAAATTTGTGCAATAAGGAGGTAATAGAAACACACTAGCTGAAAGGTTAGGGGGCTTCTCCATGCCCTACAAAATACAAATAGAGTTTGTATCCCATTCTCTATTTTCAATATTGAACATTCAGCATGGTGACACCATATCTGGTGCCTTTAGATGGTGAAAAACTTAGATCCACATGGTAATGGTTCTGTTAAAAGGCACACAATCGAAGTGAAGTCCTAGCATAGCTGTAGAAATACCAGCCATTAAGCTTTCCTCAGAGGTCAAGTCCATGCTGGATTAGCCAAACTCCTTTCTTTTGTCGCACAGACCCACACACTATTTTCCAAGAAACTCCAGGCTGTACTGGGTTAAGTCTGCTGCTCCACTTCAGACTTGGACTCCAGTGGGCATGGAGGAGCAACATGCTGTGAAGGCTAGAGGATGGTTCTAGGGCAGAACTCTGCAAACCAGTGCCGACAGAGAATTGATGGTATTCCAAAATAATCACATGATTTCAGTTTTAGGCTCAAAGTGTGTTGAAATACGATTTGCCAGTATTATCCATTCTGGTCACGCGATGCAAAAACCAGGATCAGGACCAGGATCACTTGAGGAGGCCTGAAGGAGCAGCATCAGGGTCCGGCTTCAACAGGTCATGGTCCTTCTGATGACTACTGATTCATGTCCAGAACTCTGAGAAGGAAAGAGAGAGAGACTTAGATTGTCAAATGTTCCTTAAACAAAACCAGGCCATAGGCCTAGCCCAGAGAAGACAAAAGTTGGACCCCATCTGCAGACTTACCATTTTACTTTTGTCACACACACACACACACACACACACACACACACACACACGTCTCACATTACAGAGGCTGTGCAGGTAATTCTGTGGAGAGAGTGATGGAAGGTTTTACAACTGTTGTAAACACCAGACATATACTGCACATTGCATTGCTCTTATCATTTCACTACAGCCCTCTCTGCACTCTGTCACTCTTTCGCTCCCTCCATCTCTCTCTCCTTGTGGTAACAAGAGAAGACGCAGGCTTTCATTAATGATTGACTTCTCCAACAGCACCTCTACTCCCTGCATGTTTAGCAATGAGGCGATGTGTGGTAGGGGAAGGGGGGGCATTCCTTAACATATTGCTGCACCTCTAACAAATCCTCACCTTTCCCCTCGTTATGAGTCAGAGTGGTGTACCTCACCCTTCCTCCCACCCTGGGTCAGGACTTATCTCTCCTGAACGGGCCTCTCCGGGCTTCCCATTCATTATTCAGCAGGGTAGATGGGGAGCCGAGGGAAGGTCAACAAGACGACTGTACAGCACATATCTCTAACAGCAGCGAGCAAACACACCGCGTGCGCGTGCTCGTGTAGCCTGTGTTGTGAGTGTATTCATTTACTTTGCTTAAGAACTAGAGACGGCAGTGGGGAAGGTCCAAGTGCGTCGAAGTGTGTGATATGCAGTTGTATACATATGCGGATGTATCCAAATATCATAGCATTTATTCATCTCGGAAGACGCAATAAAGGCTTTCCAGTGATATTTAAGATTGTTCGGTGTCTTTGGTTCCACCGAAACTATAGTACAAGAGATCCCAACCATTTCCCAGGTTTTTGGTTACATAGAGCCAAGCTGATAGCTCTGATGGCAGTGCTTACTCACGCATTACCAAACACTTGCTCCAGCATCAACATGACTCCAGCAACAATGTGATGTCAAACTATATTTAGGGTGAGCTATTCTGTGAGTGCTGTACAATGTAAGGATTTCCTTTGAATAAGAAAACATGCTCAAGTTTAGTGACCTCTCGTTAAATTCCATCACCCGAGAAAGACTGCAACCACCCATCTACACCAAAATATTTTTTAGGACTTTAAACACACCACTGGACTATGCCTTGAACGCTCACCGCAGGTGAAAAGTCTGTCCTGTTGGGAGTATCCAACCAGGTCTATTTTGACAGAACTAAATTCCTAGCTATAGAGAGAGGCTAAAGGAACCCACCCACTAGTTGCAACACTACATCAACAATGAGGCGAGCCTCACCACAATTGCATTTGGCAACCTGGCTCAGGGGCTGGGCTGCTCTGACCTGCACTTCATAATCAGGGGGAGAAATAACCAGCACGTGCTGGGCAATGGCAACTCCCCTGGCCCAGCCTTTCCACCAGAGTGAGCTAGGAAGAAAAGGGACCATTATGCACCGGCTGGCTAAGCAGATTTGGAGAAGAAAAGGGGGTGAGGGGAAGGCCATGGCGGGAGGGGTGGGGACTGAGGAATTTCACCAAATTCATCCAAAACCCCTTCAGTAACACCAGAAGAGGAGTGAAAGCAGAACATGGCAGATGGGAGTGAGAAAATAGAAAGTTGCAAAGAGTACAATGTTTTAAAAAAAGTGTGTGGGAGGACAGAATTTGGCTGCACAATCAATTCATTGATTTTTAACAGAAATCGCAATCTGAACTAATGCAGCTCGCAACTCGGTCCCAATAGTTTATCTCGTCACATCTGTGATTTTTATAGTCATGTCACCCTCCTTGTGTGACAGACAGTGAAGTTCCCCTAACAGGAGTGCTGTGCTTCTCATGCACTAGGCACGCTCACTTATCAGAAGAGAAATTTGGAATATTGCACTTTTCAAAAATGATATTGCAACTCAAAGATAAGAGATATCGCAATTAGATATGTTCCCCAAATCGTGCAGCCCTAGCACAAAGATTTAAAGAGCCTGCAATCTGTCAGTAAATTAGCTCTGTATTAAAAGGCAGACCACAATGTTCACTTCATGCCCTCATATGGAGTTGCTGGTTTTGTTTGTACTCTGTGTGAAGCACGGGAACCAGGTTTTGGAAGAGTGGCCTTGAGGCTTCGGCTCATTAGACTCTGATTGTATTTGCAAGGCCAGTCGCAGGCTAATAAAACCGGTTTACTGTGTACCTCTACCTCATTCAACAGTCACATGTACATGCTCAGAAGTGACTAATGAGTAATGGTTCAGTCACATGTACATGCTCAGAAGTGACTAATGAGTAAATGGTTCACAGGAAATATGACACCACTTTGCATTTGTCACACTGCCACACTGTTTGTTGGGGGAAATTGTAGAAACCAAAGAAAATCAGAGAGAGATGGTGTGTGTCCATGCAATGATAGCATGAACATAGCAGGGGCTATGACCTCACATCCTCTTCCTGTCTGACTCAAATAAGGCAGATGGCCATCGGGAGGAATGCATATCCTCTACCACTACTTGGACCGAGCCAGTAAGATTCTCAGTACCTCACCCAACAGCAGTGTTGGGCAAGTTACTTCAAAATCGTAATGTACTATGCATTACTTATTACTGTCATTTCAAAGTAATTTGTTACATTATAATATTACTGTCTCTGAATTGTAAGGCATTACACTACTATTGCATTACTTTTAAGTTACTTTCACCAAAATATCTAGAAATATGGATTTGCCATTCTAAATGCAGTTTATTACGCTCAATGCAGCTTGCTCTTCCAATGGAGGGAGATGTGGTATAGCATAATGACTGAGCTAGGCTTAAGGCAACAGTAGAATGCAATAGGCGCAGTGCTCATAATGCAATACAAGGAACAATCATAGTCAGAATTTTGTTAAAAACCGACAAAAGGTCAAAGTCTGGTAAATTGTGATAGAAATACTGTAACTTTAAGGCCTAGGCCTACTCATTAAAATCAATAGAGAGCCTACTATATTGTAAATCAAAGATTAAAGAAACCGTATGTAAGATTGTGGCCAAAACGGGTACTACAATCACTTTCAAATTACTGTAGAGCGGTGTATCCCCTTCCCCTCCCCTCTGACTGGCAGAGTTGGCAACCGGATGACGAAACACTACTGACTTTGTGATTAGTAGATGGAGGTGGAGGGTGGCGCATTAGGCCAAAACACAACATGACAACATCAACATCAGTTGAGGGCTGCACTTTTTAAATGACAATATCCTGGCCAGACTACTGTTGTCAGTGATATAAGTATTTGAAATGAACATGATTTCTTAATGTCTAGTGACATATCAGGGCAATTTTATGATTAATTGAAATACATTTTTTACATACGGTTCCTTTAATAAAGACATGTCAAGATGGTGGCCTGCTGGCCATTTCGGTGCCCTAAGTGAGTGGCTTTGAGTGAGTGACATTTAAATGATTACTCAAACACCTAAAGTAAAAAAAATGCCTATTATTTACAGACCATTACTGTGTATTTTTAAACATTAATTTCTGAAGAAATGATGTTTTACTTATAAATGGGGCACTGTCACTTTAAGAGCATTGATCTTTACGTTGTCATAATGCCCTTTTGCCAGCTCTTGTTTACAAGCCTTATTTGTTTGAGTTACATTGATAGCACAATATTAACAATAATATGCACAATGTTAAGTTGTTTTAAGCAACCTTCATTGCTTTGGAAATGGAAGTATGCAATGACATGTTGCTTCACATTTCGTTTTGTGAATGCAAGTGAATTATGAGCCTGGTATCCACCTAGCTATCTGAATGGAATGCGTTGGAAAACGCATGATTGAAGACCTTTCAAACTTCCATGTAACATCGTGTTAGTGCATTTTGACATTGTAAACGTTATTGATGAAGAGTGAAACGCAGTTTGCAGTAAAGCTACTATTCATTGGTTACATTTGGGTGCCCCCTCTGTCCTTTGGTGCCCAACGCAAAGTGTGTGATGCGCGTGGTGGGAGCGGTGGCACTGCCAGGCTACACAATCTTTTTCTGCATTTCTATCCCTTTATTCTCTTCAATTCAAGTTCACAGCACAAAGCTGACATGCACAACAGCATAGTTTGTGTTTTATCAAGAATCAAAAAGATTAGCGTGGCACCACTTTAGATGTTTCATTAATTTACTTGTGCTATTTCGCGACCTGAGAGATCTTTCGGTTTCGCACACAAAGTGCACTAACTATTATGTTGTTCATAGCCTTGTCTCTGACAAGCTGAAAATAATGAGCGTAGGCTTATGTCCATCCCGCAAATAGAGTCCGCCTGCGAGTCTGCTGCAGCCACAGTCATATTCAACCAGTATCAGGAGATAACGTTCCACTGTTTTGCGCGGATTTTTTCTCCTCTGTTGTTCTCGCATGGTGTTTGCGAATATGTATCAAAACAAAACAAGCGCTTAATTTTGGGTTAAACTGCATTGTAACGCACGTTACTGAAGTTTGTACCGAGTAAATATTACCCAATTTTTTTTTGTAATGCCTTACATTACCGCGTTACCGCAAACAGTAATATATTACAGTAATTACATTACTTTTGTAACGCATTACTCCCAACACTGCCCAACAGACACACACACACACACACTATGTACAACTCAACAGTTCCACAGAATGACATTTTCCTTCCTCATTGCCACAAACGGACAAACCCGGACTTACCGGAAAGTCATAGAAGCAACTCTTTCCACGGCTTTGCTCAGTGTCATCTGTGCAACCAAGGAAAGGCACCGTACATATTTCTGTCGCCACAGGGCATATCAATCTGTTCTCATGATGACACACACCACATAAATCCTGATAAGGACTCACGTTGCTGAGCAGGCAGGAAACAAGCAACAGCGGTGCCTGCAAGTGAGTTTTGACCCCTCACACGCAACAACACCCTCCCTTACTTACAGCACCACCTAATAAGTTCAAAGCAAGAGCAAAGTAATAGCCTACTCTTACTAAAGATAGCCATGTTTTAGGGCTGTAACGATACACCAACCTCACGATTCGGTTTGTATCACGATTTTTGACCCACGGTTCGATACGAATCTCGATTTTTTTTTTTTTTTTGGGGGGGGGGCTAGACATTTTATTAAATAACATTTTAATAGCCTCCCTTAGAACACCAGAGGATTACAATATAATATATCTATTATTTTATATCCTGATATAAAAATATTTTTCTGAATGACTGATATTTATGACAGCACACTTTATGCAGATTGATAGCCTAAGCCTACTATTTTTTATTACAACTCTACCTCTTTAATTCAGCTGTCTGGTTGAAGCCTGGAAATATTGTAAACAAAGTAGCATATAGCTTAGCCTATCATAGTCTACTGATTGGACTGTTCAGTTTCCCCATGTGTGTTTAAGTTTCAAGGTAATACTTGTTCTCCTTGGGACAGGCCCCTTTGGGAAACGTTGGTATTGAGATGATCAGTCAACTTCAATGCAAGAGTTTTAAACAAATATGTTCAGCATGCTAATGATGCTAAGCGGATTTAATAGTAATTTAGCTAGTCGTCTATGCGTCCTTGCTTTCACGATTGTGAATGTTTCATTTAAGTCGCGCGTGTTCATTGAGCAGGAGAGGGAGGGAGCGCGAGAGAGAGCGGGGCAAGGAGAGGGGGGTTACTTCTATACTGTTTGGTAAAGTTGCACACATAGTCTACAATGAAAGCAAGGAGAGGTATGAAATTATTATTTATTTATTTATTTGTTTTTGGACAACGTAGGCTACCGATAAGTAAAGCGGGAGTTGTGGGTTGCTTTTGCGGCCGCATAAGCTGCAAAGCACTGCGTGAAACACTAGAAAGGGTGTGTCGCGATTCTGCCTTTTCACACTGCGACACAGTATCGTGGATATGAATGTCGCGATTTCGGTTTCGAATCGTAAATCGTTACAGCCCTACCATGTTTATATTCCTTTTCTGCTCCATTCAGTTTGCTCTCCATTTTATATGCAAAGCAGGCTTGTGCAAAATTCCAGAATTGCATTGAAACTGGCTCTTAAATTCCAATTCAATTCTTGAATTTCACTTGCATTTCAATTGAGGTAGCAAACAGGAAGTAGAATTGCAATTTGAATTGTGCACAACCCTGATGCAAAGCATAGAGCATTTGCAGTTCCTTGTAAAAAAAACAAAAACTCTATACCTCTACACATGCACATTTGTGTAATCACAACTCACTGCACTGCACATCTCATTGCAGTCAACACACTGCGTTTTATGTGCTTTACACCACCTTGAGCTGCTTGTACGCGTATTCAAGCATGTCTTCACCAATATGATCGAGAGATTAAAAGCTGACAAGCTGGAGAGACACTGTTTTTTCTGGCCTCATTTCAATTTAGACTGTTGTAGTGAATGAGAGATTTGGAGCTGAGCATGACTGCAAACAGCAGCACACACATCAGCAGGGCTTCCTCTGGATGATTTGTATTTGTTGAGTTCGCTGAGCCGCCTGTTCTAGAGGCTTCACACGGCGCAGAGCCAGTCACATAATCAGCATTTGAGTTGGGTTTTATGTGTGTGTCAGAGAGTGTGTGTGTGCGTGTGTTTGTGTGTCTGTGAATGCCTACCGTTGTAAACAAGGAGCACAGTGTCACAGGGCCAGACTGACTCATGGTGGACTGACATAACTGGCCACTGCACTGGACAGCCAATCACAACCCAACCATAACTCAGTAAATGCTTTTGTTTGTGCTTATGAGGTTTAGACCAGTGCATCATGTGGAATAAATTGTGAGCTGATCAACTGTATACAAATGTAACTATACTAATGTGCCCTGATTAATCTTAAAAGGGTGAGAAAATAAATTAAAAAGGGTAAGCGTCATTAGGTGCCAGGGCACTGCATCAGTCTGGTACAATCTCAAGGTCAAGGAGGGGCTGGCACATATTATGCCATCATCAGACGTGTGCATGACATGGCATTTAGATTATATCCTTCAATCAGACGCAGCAGGGGAAAAAAAACCTAAAAAAAAAACAATTCCACTGAAGTGCTTAACTAAACATCGGCCATTCCCTGTAAAGCAGAGGGTACAAGCTGTTCTCTAAGGCATTCCAAGATGAGGAAAGTAAGTCACACAGCAGAGCTCTCCAGCCATAACTCTTAATAAACTCCGACCGAACTAAATCAATGTTGCGCTGGAGGTTATCCTGCCATTTGAACCAATGCCCACTGGTCTAATCTCCCGGGGAATATTTGTAAAGGCTCTTTTTTGTGTGTGTTCTTCCCCAGGCTTTGAAATGGTTTAGTAGGCAATTAAGACACAAAGCCTAGCGAAAGAGATGGGAGGCAGGCGGAGTGTGGGACAGTGATAAGCCTGGTCATGTGTACAGTGAGGTTTAAATGGGGGGGGGGGGGGAACTCCCTTTCTCTTCTATTCTCAAGTCTTGTTAATGCGTGTGTATGAGTGAGTCAGAGTATGTGTGTGTGTTTGTGTTTGTGTGTGTGTGTGTGTCTGTGTCTGTGTGTGTGAGAGATGCATAGAAGGGAGAAGTGGGAAGGGAAACAGAATTCCAAAAAGGGAAGAGGGAAATAACGAAGGAAGGGGGTCAGACCAAGACAAAGCATGACAGGGCAAGAGACAGGAAATTGGGGAAGGAAAAAAAGACAGGAGGAACAAGGGGGATAAGATTTAGGGCAGATGAGGGAGTACACAGCTGAGAGATGAAGGTAGTGATGAGAGTGAAGAAGAGCCAAGAAAAAAATGATTACAAGGCTATGAAAGGAATGCTGAAAACAACTAAAGACAGGAATGGGATGCATTTTTGAGCGGCATTGCCCACTCCGATTGAACAGTCATGTTCTTGTTCTTTATTTCAAGAGCAGGCTACAGTCTACAAACTCTACCTTGTAGGCTACATGATACAGTTTCCCCTGGGAGTGCTCGTCCTGGCAAGTAGGATACAGCCCATTTATACGATTCACTATGCACGCTTGAAGACGTTAAATAACAGCTTCTTCACATAGTCAGCAAGACCTGGATTGATCAACAGTCGCTGGGCAGACAGGTCGAGGTTCACCAAATCGAAACAGACAGCTAACCTCAACATGTTCAGTGAGAGATGAGTTATTCTTGAACTATGGGTGTTCTCATTCATAGCAAACGGTTTTCATAAGGCCGCAAATCATTAGCCCTCTCAATTCTTGTTAATTAGGCCTAGGCTGCTTATTTCCCTAAACTGCAGCTTACTGATACGAATGTAGTTGCCTACAATCGACACTGAAGTGTTAACGTGAGGTTTAAAATAGTTTCAAACTGCGCAATCATTTCATAATTCATTTTTTAACAATGACCTATGAATTCTGAACGCTACTTTAGGAACATGTTCGGGATAGGCATACTGGGTACCTACTGTAGGCTATATTAACCTGTTGCACTGCTGTGTGTCGTTCGGCAAGAAGTCTGAGGCTTGTAGAAAATCTTTCAAAGTCGCACCAAAAAGCGCGTCGGTAAAGACTGTAGTTACCATGGCCAACCAACCTGCCAAGGCAAGCAATTTAGCCTGCGTGTGTCTAAAGTAATGCATGTAACATTCTCAATATCAGTTATTCTGATTGGTGTTCAAACCACTCAATATTTATTTTCTGGAATCAGTTAACAGACCATGTTTCTCTGTCGTGATAGCGTCCAACTACCACTCCATGCGTTAACCAGTCAAAGCAACATGTCCTTCATTACCTTCAGTGCATCGAGGGCTAATTAATTAGCCAGCTATCATACTAGCCAAAAAGCCCGACCAACGCAACTGCTTTGGACTTTGTGCGCATCCAAGCCACACTAACTTTCACAATTGTAATATAGCCTACACTTTGGGAGCTGCTTCTTAATTATTAGAAGTGGCGCTTTATCTTACCTGTTCATAGTGCTCACAGTGCTTGACAGGGAAGAGGTGCTCATATCCGTGTTTCTTGGACTCGACCAGCTGCTGCTATGTCCCTCTACTTTCACCTCTAGGGAAATGCTTCACCATAACAACCAACCATACACTTCATTGACTGGATAAAACACGCCCCAAACAATCACCAACGCGTTTTTGGTGTTATGGTGCCCCCAGCAGTACAGAGTGCGGCATAACTACCAGAATTGTCAAGTAAGTAGCTTTCCAAAAACAAATCAACTCGCAGCCTGCTTTTAGATAAAACATGGGGAATGTTTAGCCTATTGAAACGTGAATTATTTAATCATACACATATCTATAACAACTAAATACATAGATCACCTAAAAGCATTTATTTGATAGGCTTGAGTATGTATAGCCTACTGGTCCATTGAAGTGTAGGCCTATGGACTGGCCATTAAAGGGAGTGGAATTCTGTAATAATCCAGACAGAATTAGGATTCTGTATCCCCTGTCTCTGAAATGTTGCACTCAGTCCACTAGAGGCACCTGCTGGCATACAGGTAGTAGGCTTGAAGTTTCATTGTCAACCTGCAGGTGGCATTATTGAGTTAACTTGACCAGAGCTGACTCAAGTGGCTTAGTAGCCTACACAATTTTGAGGCTCAGCCTATCCTGACGCAGCCACTAATGACACAATGGTCAGAAATTAAAATGGGAGATTTTCTAGGTGTCATTTTATAATTTCAATCCATGTTGATCACGCAGTCAAGTCAGACAGGCAGAACACTTATGGAACCCTATGGAAACTCATTTTACTGTGTCAAAGCATGCTGCTGTACTTTTAGCATTGTACCTTTGAGAGCATAGGCTATGGTATGGCAAGTGTCCTGCATCAGACCGTAAAACACTCCAACAAGGGAAACCAATTCCTCATCATCAGTTTGCTCAGCATCAATTGTTGTTCTCATCATTAAGCTCTGCTTCTGCATGCAGGCCAACAGACAACACCAAGAATGTCTCACCCCAACCATGTCCTTTTTTATCCTCCTCCCCAGAGCCATAGATTATTATATTCAAGTAGCCAACTGTATGCTGTATAACTATACATTAACCAAATGTGCACTGTTCATACTGCATTAAACCTTACATTTGCATATTTGCACTCTCTGTATTTAACTCTCTGTTTCTGTCCTCTTCTACTCTTTCTATTTGCGTATTTTTGTATTTTTCACTGTCTGTGTCCACCACTGTAGGCTATTGTAGGATAGACTAGCACAATACATAAAATCATAATGTGCTGTTATACTTGTTTTCTTTCTGCTTTTATCTGGAAAAAAATAGTTTTTAAATTGAGTGATAATAAAGTTCAATATTGAGATAGGAATAATGATTGAATCCTTCTCCCTTCATTGACTTCACTTGAACTTTTATTCTAGGCCAGTGGTAGGCTACGTATTGCTGGACAAACCTAGTGGCACTGTCATTTTATTGTACTTTGATGTGTTGTTGAGCATCAGCTTAATTACTAAATGTTAATGTAACAAAGGACTGGATAAGTATAAAATGTATGGCATGCTCCCACCCCCCCACCCACCCACCTGCTCGTACTTTGAGACTGTACTTCATGTGAATTACTTTCAGGATCACAAACAAGTGTATGCTTACTTCCTTCACAATTTATTTACAGTGACATTTATGTGTACTACATACTGTACATTTGTGTACATGTAGTGATGGTGCTAACTTATTCAGTCTGGAAGTAAAAGTGAGTCTGGCTAGCCTGACGAGCCAGACCCACATTAAAATGTAGGGTCTGGGCACTCAGTGTTCGCAGTGCTCAGTCCGAGGGGCGGGATAATCGGTTGTCTTTCAAATTCCCTCTGCACGCAATAGAACAGCGCTGAGTCCCATGCGTTTTCCCACCAGCGGAGCTAGTTGGCTAGTTCAAACTTTTGCCATCTTAAAACAAGCTTAACTCGTGTCACACTGCTGGCCAACAGCAACATCCATCTTCTTTGTTTTCAAGTAGCAGGGAATTCAAGCCAAACCGTTGCAACTCTGCCATCAATCATTATGTTAAGCCCGCCTAACGACTCGATACACGATTTGATTGGCCTGATAGAAGTTTAATTTTTCGAGCTCACAAGCCAACGGAGAGTTGCTAGACTAGCCCTGGAAGCAAATGTAATTTGCTGCCGCTAGGGTGCGTCTATAGGCTAGAGTCTGGCATCCCTGGGAGAATAACTTTCAAGACAACAACTAGGTTAAACTCAGCAGGACAATGACAACCCTATAATCTACTGACCTCTGAGGTGACCTCACTTCTCTGTCACAATGGTGACATTCTGCAGAGTGTGTGGAGCCAAGGGAGAGATAGTGGCTAGTGTTGTGCTTATCCAGTTGCAACTGTAAAGCTACTTATATTTCACTTTTTTGTGAATTTTGTGTGTCCATATAACAAAATATGTAGATGTTTAACAGAGTCTGCACACCATGTGCTTAAAATTAATGTCGAAAATGGTTGCACACTGACTCTGTCTAAATCCAACTATATTCCCCCAGTTCAAGAAACTGACAGGCGCCAAACCAGTTGCAGTACCAGGAATGTGCTCTACATCAGTATACCCGCAGGTTATGGGGTTTTGTAATGCATATTTCCACTCAGTTCATGAAGCTTGTTTCATATTTTGAAATCAATCAGCCTATATGAAAACCACTATACAGCAGTTCTGAATTGCACATTCAGATAGCCTGACATCTCTAAGAGGGTTGATATTTTAAAGCACTCTGTAATATTGAAAAATAATCAGAGGGGACATGAACTGGAAATCTTCAGGATGATGATGGATTATGCCGATTTAGGAGGATGCTTGATGGATGTGTTCCAAAAGCAGCTCAATTCAGTCTTGGACGAAGAGCCAACTCTGAGTCTCAGCAGGCACCCATGCAATTTCATTCTGCTACAGTGAAGTGGGGGGAGGTGGCAGAGGGTATGAGACCAGACATGACCTTACATGTACTGCCAATATCCCCATGGCATGCCCAGCAGCAGAGCACAGTGATCAGAGATCATTTGCATTGGACACCCAGACATTGAGTTTCTAATCACAACCTATTATCGTGGATTGTAAACTGTTCAGGAAGTGTTCATCAGTATCCCAAGGCTTCTCAACTACTGCCATGACCACTTGTGATGAGTCTATGGCAAATGTTTAAAGCATTTGCAATAGGCCTGGAGCCAGCTTCTGTTAGCCTATATTGATACTCAGCTGTTGGATGAGTGTGTAAAAATATGTGGGACATGTTTATTCAGCAAAAATGGTGTGACTGACAAGCAGTCCCATCCAATCAGCTGTGAAAATCAGTAAGTGATAATTAGCGTGTGGACAGGTGAGATTATCACAACGCGTTCACCTCGAAACAGCTTCACTGAAACTTGCAACACGAAATCATGTTTAAGTTGCTCTCCATTGCTCTTCTACAGACAAGGTGCTGATATCCTGTCACAATTCGGTAAGATATGATAGGTCAAGAGAACGGACGTGCAGTCGTGATAATTCCTGACAAGTCGTAGGCCTAGTTAAATTGTTGGTTATATGCCTTATGAGGGCCACATTCAGTTTTGTAATTTTACACTTAGCTCAATCACAACTAAATGTATTACAATTAGGACATAGGCCTTCGTGGAATTAAGTATAATAGGTCGCTCTGAAGGGCTTTCAGCTTGAGCAGGCTTATCGGAAATTGTAAATCTTCTACTGCGTCCGGTTAAACACAACTGCTTTCACTAGAAGAGGTGTCTTAAATAAATAGTATATGTGTTCAGCTGTGTTGAAGAGTGCAAGGTTTCCAAGATCTTGTTGTAGTCTAAAATAGCTAAAGATTTGCGCTCATAGGATAGGCTATGTCAGGACCTGGGAACTTGGAAAGATCCCCATCTATGTGTGATGTTAGGAGGCATATATGCAAAACGTATTGGCCTATTGCTTGTATTGTGTTTTCGCACATTCAAAAGTCCCCCCTGGAAAGAAATGTCGTCAGCCTGCTGCAGAATATTCCTCTAATCCAACTTGTTTTCAGTGTCTTGCTGCGCTGCAAGGACTCGGACATTAACACTACATTATATAACAAAAGCCAAGTGCTAGGCCGAAACCTTTCGTAAACGAAAACGTTTCCTCTCGAGGAGGCTAGACAGGGCACGCTAAATTCTGAGACCCGAAATTAAAACGTGCCCTAATTATGTAGGTAAAGCCGAGCCTGTACATTTGATCATTTCTGTATATGCTATAGTTCAACGAATGCAAGTCTTTAAGTTTGGTCAAAACAGTTTTCATCTAGGCCTATGAGCAGATCCAACAATAATTTCCCAAAATATTCTTTTTGTTTTCACTGCGTCCTTGAAACCTCAGCAGGTCGGTTGTTTCTTTAAATCAGTCTACTTTGTTTATAGTTATTTGCAGGGTGTTTTTGCAGCATGCTACACATTTTGATAATTAGGCTAATTGCATATTTGTACTGATTGATTAGGCTACTGATATCAGATGTTGTAGTGCCAGTGAGTGAATCTACCGAAAGTGTTAATCTCTAACTATGTGAGAAGTGAATTTGTATATTAGCGTCGCCAGTACATGTATATTGCTTATCATGTATTGTTGACGGAATCTACAATGTATTTTCCCCAAATAACAAACGTATGCTTTTGGACCAGAGTAAATGTTTCATACATGTTCAGTAGTTTTATGCTGAGAAACTGCTGTGCATAATGCGCGTTATGTCAACCATAGGCCCTACATCTATTTGCGTCATGCGCGTTGTCAAACATTCATCTTATCAATGTGGCTATCTGTGCTTACAGTAAATAAAGTCAAGCAATTACGCACTGAGCCGCGGTATGGGGGTCTTTGCTGTCTTGAGATATTCACTTTGATCTGAAATATTTCAAGAGCACGTTACTATTTGTATAAAATGAAACGTGTCCTCCAATAGTGGTAACATAAGTTTGAAATGGACTTGGATGTTGCTGATGTTTTTTTTAACAAGGGTTGTTTAAGGTTGACTATTTCTAACACACGCAATGTTGCCCAGCCCCCCGGGTCGATCAGTCATTCTGCGCGCAGATAGCGCCCCATTCTCCCCTCGATTACGCAGCAGGATTTACATGAAACTGTTAATTGTTTGCTCTTCAAATAGAGTCGACCTGGAGCCAGCAGTCTGCCGGGGGTTAAGGACCGACCCCCGTTTCCCTCCCCCTAAGCTTGACCAGCCGTGTAGCCCGATCTGCGCCTCTCGTTCATCAGCATGACAAAGCACTGGGGGGGTCAGGGCTTGCTGGCACCACTCGCTATTCCCTACCTGCCATCATCAGGATTGGCAGCCCATCGCGGCCATCCACTTGACTTCACCTTTGTTGAAAGGAGTGGTCACAACAATGCCACTCAGAGTCATCCACAGAGCAACGTAGCGCGGAGCTCGTCATTCCAAGATTGGCGAAGAAACCCAAACTTTTCGCCGGTGCTGAAGCGAGGAACTCTTGCAGAAAAGCCTACCCCAGCACCATTGACCAGGGCCGCTGTGCCCATGGATACGGATATATTAAATGACCCTGCATCTGGATACTACGCAGAGGCCACGCAGGCCAAAATGGAACCACCGGCCAAGCAGCAACACCAAACTGGTCTGGGCAATTCATGGGAACATGATGGGAATTCCAATGGAGGCAAAAAGAAGAATTATCAACGTTACCCAAAGCCACCATATTCGTATCTCGCCATGATTGCAATGGTTATTCAGAATTCTCCAGAGAAAAGGCTGACTCTGTCAGAGGTAAGAGTTCCAAATTCCTGTCTAGCCTATCGGTTTTGTATGTGCATGAATGCTTTTGGACAAGGGTCAACTGAATCAGACCACTAAAAAAGTTCTGAAGTTGTTTGGATACATGTTTGCATCTGAAATTAGTGTTTTGTTAATAGTTTAATCTGATGTAGTGACCTCTATTTAAATGTTTAAGCCCTTAGGTTAGTATAATGCAATGTATAGAGGAAATAGGCATTTTATTATTGTGTCTTTGTGAGTAGATGTGATGTTTGGGGACGAGTCTTGTGTAGGACGCACCTAAGCAAACACAACGGTCCGTCTCATCTGACACGCTTGGCAGACAGATTGTCTCTATCGTGCGTTGTTTTAAGATAGCATACAGTGAAACCAGACACCGATTGATAGGACGAAAGCTTGGAGCAGATAATTTAGGCCTAAAGCTCAGAAACATCTTTGCTGCCAGGAGTTCAATATTTCTGAAGTCCTAAATATGATTTTTTAATTAAGGATCGAAGTTAATAAGCTGATAAGTACTGAATGTTTGCCCATAGCAATTGCATTTTAATTGAAATGAATAGTACATGCATCCATTGATGGACGACTGCCCATTGCACAAGAAGATGCCACACCAGTGTCCCACTGTATATTTCTAAGAGGCTCTGGATTGAATGAGAGATCTGTCCTGTCATGTTGGATGTAGTGTTTCAATTTGAACCCAACAGTGCATTTGAAACATGAACCAATAATGTAAAACTGCTGCTTTTATTTTGTATTTGCTCTCCCAGATCCTGAAGGAGATCAGCACACTATTTCCATTCTTCAAAGGAAATTACAAAGGCTGGAGGGACTCTGTCCGACATAACCTCTCTTCATATGACTGCTTTGTTAAGGTTGGTTTGTTGTATGTGTGTGTGTGCCCTCCACAGTCAGATTAAAGCATTATTCCACCTATTGAAATTGTTGAAATTTTTGAATTTCAGTGAATTTCATACCACTGAATACAGGAGATCAGCTTTCAATCCGTGTCACAGTTCCACTCATGCAGTCTCTTCTCTGTGCATCCTGCCTTTCTAGGTGCTCAAGGACCCTGGAAAGCCTCAAGGGAAGGGAAATTTCTGGACTGTGGAGGTGAGCCGAGTTCCTCTCGAACTCCTGAAGCGTCAAAATACCGCTGTATCACGCCAGGATGAGACCATCTTTGCCCAGGACCTCGCCCCTTACATTCTTCATGGGCACTCTCACACCCAAAAGCTTGATGCTGAGCAGCCCACCCCTCCCCTGCCCCCTGTTCCCAGCGGGCATAGCTCCCTTCCCACCGAGGACCTGTACCGCCCCAAACTGGACTCATCCTTCGCCATCGACTCCCTCCTGCACAGCTTTCGGCCCCCCAGCCTCACGGGAGCGGAGGGGCTCCGGAGCCGAGAGGGCTGGGGGTTGGAGCCGCCAAACCCGCCCGTGCACCACCACCCAGTCTCCCCACCCTGTCTGCGTTACTCCTCCTCCACCCGCAGCGCCTCGGCCAGCTCGGCCAGCCCCGCGTCTTCCTCTTCCGACGACGACTGGAGGGGCGCCCCCCGCCGCAGGAAGAGGGCCAATGAGAGCGAAGCGGGCTCTGACGGGTGCGACGAGTCCTGCCCGCCCAACAAGTCGCTGCGGCGAGGCAGCGCGGCTCCCTGGGAGCTTCCCACCTCCTATGCCAAGTACACACCTCCTAATGCCGTGGCCCCGCCGAGCATGCGCTTCAACGGCGGGCCCTTTGTGCCTTTGGGTGGACTGCCGTTCTATGGGTACGGGGGCCCCCCGGTTCCGTCGGGTCACTTTGTCAGCCACAGCTACTGGCCCATCCTTCCCAGTGGGCACGTTTCGCTCCAAGGTCCACCTCTGCTCATGGACTTGGATAGCATGCTGCAATCAGTGCCACCCAATAAAAGCGTGTTTGATGTTCTCGGCCCAGCCAATCAGACGCAACACCCCCCACAAAACCAGTACGCCCTCCAGAATGGCCCCCCTCTTACACGATATCATCAGTATTAAGACTTTAAAGTCCCCTTTCCTCCCTGCCAAAGAAGACACTTGCTCTCCTATCTCTCAGTAGGTGTGGTCTAACAGTAGTCTGTTTACAAATCCTCAGCTTTAAGGCTTCAGGGAAAGTGGCTTCCAAACTACCAGTGATTGCTACCTCATATGAACTCATTACTGACCAAAGACTTTGCACTGCTAGTTTGCACTATTTTATCCTTTTTGTTTAATATGAATGTTTTTTTTAATGAAACGTTTTATAAATGTTACCAACGTCAAATATTGTAGAACCATTCCAGGTGTTCGTGATAGTATTTCTATTCTTGTTTAAAATAGGTGGCCACTATGTAAGGCCTAAAATGTAACAAACGAGGTCTGAAATGAAATCAAAGTACAGGGTGTTTACAGGTCTTTTCCTTTTCTTGCTGTAACTCTGTCAGTGACCCTAAATAAGTGTGTGTGTGTGTGTGTGTGTGTGTGTGTGTGTGTGTGTGTCTGTGGTGAGATATTTACAAAATGCTGTGTTTACATTTTATTTTACTCTGTGCCTTAATCTACAAATCAGTGTTGAGAATGTATGTGATGACTAAAGTTTCCCACAAATAACAAGGCATATTATATAGGGTATGTTACATGAATACAGGGTATGTTACATGAATACTCCAATTTCAAATGTTATACATACAGTACAATCTTTCATACCAGAGTGTTACCTCTGTGGAATTGCATAAGAAGTAAGTGCAAGGTTGTTCAGTATGGAGTGATGAATCCCTCGATTTGAATTGCACCAACCCCACCCCCAACTGTGAATGTCCATCCTGTTGTATCAGCCAATGTGGGAGGATGGACTTAAGTGTCAGGGATGGGGGTGTAGAAAAGTGCCTTATTTACAATTCACTGGAAATGTGTTTCTTTTAACCTCACTGAAATGTCTTGAACTACATAATGGCATTTTGAATGTAATAACTTCTGCCTGGAAAGATTCAGGATAATACTGTGAAAGATGTTTTTTTATTATGTATTTGTTCTTTTTCCTGCGCACAAAAATAGATTATTTCTTTTCATAATGCCTTTGCTTTGTTGTTCATCTCTGTCTTTGTTGGATTCCTGTGATCTGGGCAATTTCCCAACACATGTGGTGTTGGCTGGTTCCATCTGAGTCCAGCACCTCTGATCACTGATCCATTCAAACAGATTTTTATCTCCCTCATTCTCGCTAGTCCATGGTAGGCTGGTACTGTTCAAGCAGACCTCCTGCTGCCATCTCTGACATGACCCACGACTTTAAAACCAGCCATCCATGTCCAAGACCCCTTCTGCTTCACCCACATCACCCCAGAACAGCACTCCCCCCTGGGGTGACAAGGGCCATAACTCAGGGCCTCCGACAGGGTTTCCTTATCTTGTCCTCAGCACAGACACTTTTTATTAATCCTGAACACTCGCTCTACATAGCACTGTAAAAGCAGTGGAAAGGTCCTTTAAAAAACAGTGAGATTGATGGAATTTATCTGATTCATTAATGAGTAAATGTTATAAAACAATATAACTTGCAGATATTAGCTTTGCACAACATTATAAGACTACAAAGTCTTTCAGTTTTCCTGCACTGTAATGACAGTAAGAAAGGTCTTCACACTGGTAAGATTATATTCTTCAAAATTATATATATATATATATATATATATATATATATATATATATATATAATTTTTTATTTTCCCACCAAAAGGCATCTATACCGCTGGCTTTTCTGGAACACTGAACAACACTTGAAGATATGTTGAAACTCAACTCTACCAGAGACAAGCAATGTTTAAGTAGAATAAGGATTTCTCTTGTTTTTTTTTTCATTTATAAGAGAGTTTATGATGTCACTGGAGTTATTTAGAGAGATGAATGACAAATGTAAAGAAAATCAGGTTTTTATTTGAAGTAAAACCAACCATTTTAAAACTACTCAAGGATATTGTGTTGTTTTGTGTTGATTTTATTTATTTATTCAGCTATTCATAGCCCCAAATGAAATAAACAGTTAGTCTAAAAATACTGGCAGGTGATGTCCGTGTGTGCATGTATGGAGTGTGAGTACATCACAGTGTAAAAACACTCATTCCAATTATGGCTACAATCTGCATTGCATCACATGGCAGCAGGAGGTTCTCCTCCATAGTCTTATCAATGGTCAGATATACCCCCACCAAGCTTGTCCTTCACACACTGCATGTGTCCCTGGCCTGAGGTGATAGAGCACTGCTGGGCAGGTTTCTGCTGCCTGTTATAACAAACTGCATGTGTAATCTAACCCCCTGTACAGTGACATATGACTGCAACATGTGATGTGTATGCATTATATGACATTCTGTAACAAAGGTGAGGTGTCACAAATGTTTGTAATTGATTTCAAAAGGTAAAAAAACAACTTTCATAAAAATAAATTTAGATTCCTGAAATAGTTGCCATTCAGACACACCGCTGTATGCATTGGAACTCCTGACACATGAATAACTTCTTCCTACATTCTCATGACAGAAACCCCACACACTTTCTATTCCCTTTCAACCCTTCACATTTTCCCCTTCTTCTTTTTCTTTTATCTCCATCTCTTCCCCCCCCCAACCACCTATCTTCTCCTCACACACTCTCTTGTGCGCGGCGGTACTCAAACACGCTTCCTCGCTCCACAAAGGTCTCGTTGAGCCGCCTGCGCTTGGAAGGCAGAGTTCCGTTGCCATCGTCCTCCTCCTCCTTCCCATAGCCCCCTCCTCCTGGAGTGTATAGACTGAACATATCCTGCGGACACAAACAAAATGGACATTACATACAGAAACACCTGAGGCAGACATGCATGAGACGCAATAAAATACTTAATAAAATACTTCCCAAACATCCACCAAGAAAATATAAAAAGCTCTTCAGCGTGTGTGCACCAAAGTCTATAACTAATGGGTGAATATATTTTATGGAAAAAGGACCATGACAGTCAGATGTCCTTAATGAATTAACATGAGAGAATAGCCCCAAACATTTTACATATTAAGTATAAGTAAGTATATAAGTATATATACTATTTTGATCCCGTGAGGGAAATTTGGTCTCTGCATTTATCCCAATCCGTGAATTAGTGAAACACACTCAGCACACAGTGAACACACAGTGAGGTGAAGCACACACTAATCCCGGCGCAGTGAGCTGCCTGCAACAACAGCGGTGCTCGGGGAGAAGTGAGGGGTTAGGTGCCTTGCTCAAGGGCACTTCAGCCGTGCCTACTGGTCGGGGTTCGAACCGGCAACCCTCCGGTAACAAGTCCAAGCGCTAACCAGTAGGCCACGGCTGCCCCCATAAACATTATACACTAACTACACAGTCACAGTCTTACAGTTCAAGACTATCCTAGTTTTGCATGTTTAAGTTTAAGATTCCTGTTTAAGACATGAACAAGTCCAAGCCTGTCCTCACCCCAGGCTCCAGGCTGACTGTGGTCTTGGCCCCCAGGTTTAGAACTCTCCCATCAGCCCGGTGAAGTAGATTCAGACCTGCTTCTCCACTCTCACCTCCTGAAAGAGCATGAGAAACAGATGCAAGAAAGAGATAGTAAATGTAGTTTCACTAAGATAAAAATAATTAATTATCACTGAAAGGCTATGGCCAGGATGACTACCATTCAGTCCGTATGGCCGTGTAGACCGTCTCTCTGTCAAAACGGACAGGACCACTTTCTCCCGGAACAGAAGTTTCCGAATCACCCCGTCACCCCCACGATAATGCCCTACACCTCCTGAGCCAGGCCGTAGTGAGAACTGCTCCAAGATCACAGGGTATCTAAGAAACGGGTAAGAGTGAAGAGAGTGTAGATTAGAGATTGTTAATCTTGGATGCGTATCTATTTGCCATGTACTGTATTCCAAGCATTCTCTATGTAAATGTATGTCTAAATGTTCTGCTTTGGCAATGAAAAAATATTTGTCATGCTAATAAAGCTCACTTGAATTGAATTGAATTGAATTGAATTGAATTGAATTGAATTGAATTGATAGGAACGGAAAGGGTCGCAAGGAAAAGATAAATAGGTGCACAGGGCCAAAACATTGACAAACTGGTGAACTGAAATGAATGATGTGGAGTTTAAAATACACTGGGCCAACACATAATGTATTAAGGCAGTTTTTACTGGGGAGCTGTGGCACAAGTGGCTGTTGGCATCCATACTAAAACTGGGTCCTAGTGCCCACAGGGGATCCGAGTTCCAATCCAACCTGCGGCCTTTTCCCTATTCCATCCCATCTCTCTTTCTCCCACTTACTTCCTGTCACTTTTCACCGTCCTATCTGAATCTGAATAAAAACGAAAAGGTCCAAAAATATACTTTAACAAAAGTCAGTATTTACTAAATAAACACACCTCTTCTCCAGAATTTCTGGATCAGTGATGCGCGTGTTGGTCATGTGACTGTGGACCCCACTTCGCCCATTCCAACCAGGGCCTGCACCAGCACCCCCGGCAACGGTCTCATAGTAACCACTCGTCTCACTCCCAAAGGACACGTTGTTCATGCAGCCCTGCCAAGCAGAGAAATGGATGAGAAACAGAAGGCAGAGATGATAGACATGCATAGCATACACTTATACATAGTTTGACTCACCTGGGAGGCTGCACAAACTTCAAATGCATGGAAGATGACATCTACAACCCTCTGTGATGTCAGCACGTTCCCCCCCACCACAGCTGCATTCTGGGACGGCTGGAGGATGGAGCCGAGGGGAATGATCACTTTGATTGGCGCAAGGCAGCCCTAAAACAGAGAGATACCGAGGGTCATATCTTATCTCAGATAACACAACTATGCCATCAGCTGAGAGGCATATCTCATTTGTGCTTTAGAATGTGTCAAATAGTGTTTCAAAGACCTGGTTTACAGTGTGTGTGTGTGTGTGTGTGTGTGTACCTGGTTGAGTGGGATGTCTTGGCCCACCATACAGCGCAGGCAGTATATGAGTGCTGATAAAGTGATGGCACGAGGAGCATTACAGTTCCCCCACACTTCTGGCCCCGTGCCTGTGAAATCAAACACTGCACTGCCCTGCACAGAAACAGACACAGAAACAGCTTGTATTATTATTCCTCATCAAGTCAAGATTACTGAATTGAGAGAGAGAGAGAGAAAGAGAGAGAGAGAGAGGAGAGGAGGGGGAGGGCAAAGAAAAAAGACAGCTATAGGAGGACAGTCACAGGGAGATGAGAGACACCAGGGGTCTCATGACTCCCTTACCTCCTGCTCGTTGATCTGCACTCGCAGCCTGATCGGTGTTCCATCGTCCATGTGGTCCTCTGATTCCACTTCCAGGGAGCCCGTCTGTTGCCGGCGACGACGTGCAAATTCTTTCAGCATGTCTCTTACAGCCAACTCTGCATTGCTCTAGAATGAATGAATGAATGAATAAATGAATATGTGTGTGTGTTTAATTCGTATCATCAATATTGGGTCCATAGGTTGATTATCTCTTACAGCCAAACAAATACTGCTTTGACAGTGAATTCACCTGAATGTAGCCCATGTATGCTTGAACTACAGCCAGCCTGTAGCTCCCAATCAACTCGCTCACAAGGTGACTCCCCCTCTGATTGGCTGCTACCTGTGCCCGCAGGTCTGACAGGTTGTCGTGGAGATTGCGAGTCCCGGAGCATCCTGGGTATTGTGCTGGAGCCATGAGGGCCTCTGTGACAGCTGTAGGAGAAGAGTAGGGAGAAGGTGGTCTAGGCTGATGACTGGATAACTTTCATTTAGTTAGAAGAACCAACTTGGCCAGTTCCCCCAGTTAATCAGCAGCTGATATACGGAAAGCTCTAACCTCATTCCCCCAGTTAATCAGCAGCTGATATACGGAAAGCTCTAACCTCATTCCCCCAGTTAATCAGCAGCTGATATACGGAAAGCTCTAACCTCATTCCCCCAGTTGTGCAAGGAAGAGTCCACTAGGCAGAGATATCTGAGGACTATGGCTTTGAGACATCCAAATAATTTAGATGTGTGTGTTCAGAATTAAAAAAAAAAAAAATTTATCCAGCATTTATCCAGTCTATGACAAGCCAGTTCAAACATGAGCGAAGCCTTCCTTGCATCTTGCTTACAGAGATTTGTGTTTCTCAATGCGTTTCTCCATCCATTCTGCATAGTGTATATTTACAATTTCTCTCAGAGCCAGCCCCAACAGTCACAACTGACCTTGTTCCTGGAAAACGCCTCCGGTGACCAGCTTGAAGGAGGTGAAGACGGCCCCCTCTTCCTGCAGAGATTTGGAGTGAGGGGGCATGGAGCCTGGAGTGATGCCGCCGATGTCAGCATGGTGCCCCCTGCTGGCCACAAAAAACACAGGTCCACTCACACCACGCCAGAACACCTACAGGAGATAGAGACTGTAAGTCCTTGCGTGGGCAAATGAGTGACAGAGAGTGAGTGAGTGAGTGAGTGAGTGAGAGAGAGAGAGAGACAGAGTTAGTGAGTGAGTGTTCAAGAGAAAGAAAGATAGAGAGTAATAGAGAGAAACAGAGTGTGTGAGAACAGTGTAGATAGATAGATAGATAGATAGATAGATAGATAGATAGATAGATAGATAGATAGATAGATAGATAGATAGATAGATAGATAGATAGATAGATAGATAGATAGATAGATAGATAGATAGATAGATAGATAGATAGATAGATAGATAGATAGATAGATAGATAGATAGATAGATAGATAGATAGATAGATAGATAGATAGATAGATAGATAGATAGATAGATAGATAGATAGATAGATAGATAGATAGATAGATAGATAGATAGATAGATAGATAGATAGATAGATAGATAGATAGATAGATAGATAGATAGATAGATAGATAGATAGATAGATAGATAGATAGATAGATAGATAGATAGATAGATAGATAGATAGATAGATAGATAGATAGATAGATAGATAGATAGATAGATAGATAGATAGATAGATAGATAGATAGATAGATAGATAGATAGATAGATAGATAGATAGATAGATAGATAGATAGATAGATAGATAGATAGATAGATAGATAGATAGATAGATAGATAGATAGATAGATAGATAGATAGATAGATAGATAGATAGATAGATAGATAGATAGATAGATAGATAGATAGATAGATAGATAGATAGATAGATAGATAGATAGATAGATAGATAGATAGATAGATAGATAGATAGATAGATAGATAGATAGATAGATAGATAGATAGATAGATAGATAGATAGATAGATAGATAGATAGATAGATAGATAGATAGATAGATAGATAGATAGATAGATAGATAGATAGATAGATAGATAGATAGATAGATAGATAGATAGATAGATAGATAGATAGATAGATAGATAGATACTTTATTGATCCCCAGGGGAAATTCAAGGTCTCAGCAGCATACATACAACACAAACACATTCTTTAACAGCAGAAAGAAAACAGTATCCACATAGTGGTGATTAATAAATCAGAGGCGCTTGCAATGACTTAGGCAGGGACTGAGCCTGTGATTCTCTGTGCATAGTAAGGTATGGTAAGGTGCTCTAAGGTGCTCTGTGTGAATGAGTGTCATGGTGGTAGTGCAATGGTGATAGTGGTCATGGTGATAGTGCAAATGAGTAAGTCAACAGTGCAACAATGCAGAAATAAAGTAAAGTAAAGTCTATATATCTATATATTTAACTATTTAAGAAAATGTATAAGTGTGGCCACAGTTCTGCTGTGGCATGGAGGGGGGGGGTTATGCATGTGCTAATGTGCTAATATAGCACACAAACAGTGAGGCATAAAGACAGTGGTACAAGTGGCTAGTGGACAGACAGTACCAAACATGGAGGGGGTGAAGAGGCAGACAGACTATGCAGAGAAGTCTATCTCTCCTCTTCCCTTAAGTGAGGCATTGAACAGTTCAATGGCCCTGGGGACAAATTACTTTCTCAGTCTGTCAGTTGTGCAAGGCAGTGAGCGAAGTCTCCAGCTGATCAGGCTCTTCTGCTTAACAATAGTGCTGTGGGGTGGGTGACACTCATTGTCCAAGATGTTGATCAGTTTGTTCAGATATAACTGAAGCACATGAAGCGGAAACAGGAAACAGAGAGGGAAGTGCTTAGAGTTAATGGCTAGCTGTAGCGTAACCTGAAGAGGCAGAGGAGAGGAGAGCCAGAGGAAAAGACGGGGAAAAGACAGGGATTTGGCTATATGGATGGGTCCAATACAGCACACTGGCTGGAGTGCAGAACGCTCACTCACTGGTGTAATTACAGTAAGGTCCGGCAGGTGGCTTCCTCCAGCACACGGGTGATTACTCAAAATCACATCACCCTCCTTTAAAGTGTTCCCAAGTGCTTTGAGCTGTGATAGAAGGTTGAGAGAGAAAGAGAGAGAGATAGATAGAGAGAGAGAGCGAGAGAGAGCAGGAGAGAGAGAGAGAGAGAAAAGCAGGTCAATTGCATTTTCATATGAAGATGGACCTGTCTGTCAACAAAAATTAGGGATGTAAGTGTGCCATGTTTAACAGGTTCTGTGTTAGAGTAGGAATGTCTAGCATGCATACCAGATAGTATTTCACCAGGAGTTTATAGACCCTTTCAACAATAAAAACAAAAACAATGCTTGAACGTTCTATTTGGTTCCCAATCTACTTCCTCTGCATTAAGATAACATATGGAATGTTAAAACGGAAGCCTTGTGGGGCCAACTATGTAAGGGATAATGTATAGAACGCCGGTCATTATGGGGAAAATAAGTCCCGAGAGGGCGAACCGGACCCCGACGCGCCAGCGGAGGGGTCTTGTTTCGCCCTGAAGGGGCTTATTTTCCCATAATGACCAGAGTTTTATACATTATCCCGCTTATTATACGGCTACTTGCCAAAACGAAAAAATAAACTCCATAATGTCTCTTTACACTTATTTGTTACCGTTTCGTCGTGGCTTTTGCTGAGAAGCAAATAGTTCGCAACACACGCTGAACTTGAATCAAACATTCTTTAGAACACAGCTGATCAACCGTCTGCTTTCACTTTTGAATGAAGTTCCAAGCACAAACTCCGTTGCCATTGACAGCGGTCATTCTTGTTTTCAGAGGTCCTTTCCCAAGAAATAATGACCGCTAGAACTTTCGGAAATCCCATTCTACTTGCATTGTGAAGAGCTGTATAATAAGATGCTGATAATGGAACTCTATTGAAAGGGTCTATATACTATCTTATATACTGTATACTGTTTATATAAGTCAAGTAGTCACGTAACTTTTATTTATATATTGCATTTTTGTATGCAGAGTGCAACCCAAAGAGCTCCACATACAAAGCATTGACACACAAGAAGACAAAAGATGCCGGATGGAGCAGCGTAGTCGCCAGCGTCTTTGTAATTTGTTAATTACAAAAATAACAAATGATAGGCCTACACAAGACAAAAGATGCCGAATGGAGCGGCGTAGTCAAGACACACAACTCTCTCGCGGACAGCCACATAGCCTGCAGGTTTTTCTTCTGAGCTCTAATCAGGTTTTACAGCTGACCTTCCAAACCTAATCATCCATCTCTTAGGCAGGGCACTGGCCTGTCCAGTGGTTCGCCAGAGTAATGAGACCTGTGCCAGCACTGCTGAGCTAAATAAGCAGCCATAGGATGGATGGATGGATGGATGGATGGATGGATGGAGGGATTGGATGGATTGGATGGATAGATGGATAGATGGATAGATGGATAGATGGATAGATAGATAGATAGATACTTTATTGATCCTGCATGACTTTGCCTTTGACACTATTAAGGTTACATTTGTATTTTACATTTACATTTATTCGCTTTGTTATACATATGACATACGGTATGTAGCTAAGTCACTTGTTGTCAAAAGTGACTTACATATGTCAACTAGGCTGACAAGGTATTACAAGGTTGTCCACGGAGCAACTTGGGGTAAAGTGCATTGCTCAAGGGGACAACAGTGCAAGCCAGGAATTGAACCGACAACTTTCAGGCTACTGCATGCTATCCCAGCTCATTAAGCTCTACACTGCCACTGCCCCTACATAGAAGGTGTACTGACTAGTATCCCCTGTTACTGTGCTGATGAATGCAGTGGGTACACAGCAGGGGCGGAGTGGGGCACTAAAATCCACCGGGAAAATTCTGACGGCACCGGCGCCCCTCCCATCATCATTGGATAAACCAGAAACACATTCCCCATTCCCAGGAGGCTTTGCTTCATTCTAGCCTAGGCCTGCGTTAATTTAAGAACAAACAAACAAATTAAATTGTCATTTTTTTTTTATTTGTGACCATGAAAGTTCTGTAACGCCTGAATAAGAAAAAAATGAATTAAGATAAAAAATTAAGGCTAGCCTTCACAAAAATCAGCATGGGAGAGATGAGTGTGCAGGGTAACCATGAATGACATATAGACAGTGAGCGAGTGGTATAAATATTGGTTGGACTTCTTAGACCTCCGAAGTGTAAGTCTCGAAGATTTTAGCTAATATTCTGTAGGCCTATGTGTTTCTCATGTACATGCACAGCAGCGTTAAAAGCTCTATGGGCCGGCCCATCGGGAAAACTCCCGACCGTCCCGATTGCCACTCCGCCCCTGGTACACAGTGGATGAGAGGAAAACTACAACACCCTTATTATCACAGTCACGCAGGAGGAGAGGGGAAAAACATGGATGCTCACCTGGTACTGCACCGTCTCCTGCATGGCCCCCAGGTGCACAGGGATGTGGGGAGCGTTGGACACCAGCCCTCCGTCAGGGCCGAACACAGCGCAGGAGAAGTCCAGGCGCTCCTTTATGTTAGTGGAAATGGAGGTCCTCTGGAGAACACGGCCCATTTGCTCTGTGGGTGTGTGTGTGTGTGTGTGTGTGTGTGTGTGTGTGTGGGTGTGTGTGTGTGTGTCACGTCAAAAATTGATGGAGAAAAGAGAAATGGTTTAGATTAGAATACAGTATATCTCAAGTATATCTGTAGGTTTTCAACCTACAGTCTACTGCTTTTATCCAGATTGCATGTCACCGTAGGCTACATCTCTCTGCCACATTAGCCCCTAATACCTCTCAGCTGTCCCCTTTCACTCTAATCTACATTCATTTCTATTCCTCTACTCCAATACTCTTCACCGCTCTCCTCTCCCTCCCTCCCTCCCTCCTCCCTCCCCCAGTGTCGCACCTGCAATGCTCATGAAGCGGTGAGAGAAGATGGACAGCTGGATTGCGTTGAGCTCGGTGCCCAGTGTGCACTGGGAGTCTGTCCCCACGCCGATGCACACATCACCTTTCTCCGTCAGCTGTGCTGTGCAGCCGGGCTCCACCAGAATGGTGCTAAGACAAATCAACAGAGGCTTTTACATCCTTTACACACAATCAATTAAATGTCAAGTTGGGGACATACACACAGGCCAAACATGGACATACACACAGAGACATCATACCTATTCTTGTCAATGATGATGGCAGGACCCTGGAGGCTATGCTCACATGATAGCTCCTCCCACAGGTACACATTGGTATCCAAGCAGCCGTCCTCAAAGTAACACTTGGTGACCTTAGTAACAGAAGAAGATGAGCAATTTCTTGCTGAGACATGCGTTATTAAAGAGGCCACTTCCTGCACCTGGGCCCTCTTTCTGATGACTTACTCGTGAAGTCTTTTGGGTGCATAATTTAAACAGCCCATGCGCTTATAAATAGGTAAGGGTCCAGCAAAAAAGAACGCCAAATTGTTTGGTGCCCTTTGGAGTACCGCATGTCACTAAATCTTATACACAGAAGCTGTTATCACACTCAAGGGGAAGTTGATTGGCTGTACCGTTGTGGGTTTGGCAGGAGCACAGTCTGATTTAGCATGAATCACTGATTTAATGCCCGATGTGCCTGACCCTCTGATCCGGATGTCATCAACCATGATGGGTCGATCAGGAATGGTAAAACCAAACTCTTTCAGGTATCTTTTCAAAAGAAAGAGAGTGAGAAAAAAAAACAGGTGAAGAAGGGTGAGACACGTAGATCCTGCAGATAGTCTTTCATGTCCCCAGGGGATAATCATTTTCATACAGCACTCCATGCTCCAAAGCTCATAATGTGGGCACAGCACCACATATAACACAGACGTAACACCTGACAGCAAACATAACATGGGACATATCAGGTACTCAGGTACTTCAAAGCATGTCATGAATCCAACAGCAGGCACTCATAGAGGCTACAGGTTACATGTTTACTTTGGCACAAATGCGCATACACCTCAGTTGAGTGTGTGTGTGTGTACTTGCGTGTGTGTGTGTGCGTGTGTGTGTGCACAGTTGACCTCAGTTGACCTCACCTTTTGGTGAATGCAGAGCGGAAGTCTCCAGCGCGACAGGACTGAGAGTTGCCTGGGTAACCAGTGGCCGTTACCATAAGAGCGCAATCAGTTTTCTCATAGCGCAGGTGAAGGAATACTTCAGTCTTGATCTGAGCGCTAATGGAGGGTGAGAAAGACAAAAAAAGGATAGAGTGAGACAAAAGGAGTTAGAGATGGAGGGATTGAAAGGGAAAAAGGGAGATTTTCCAGTTAGATTAATTTCCATGTATGGCTTTTGCATTCTGTGCTTCTGTGAGGTGGTAGCTGATCTGTGGCCATCCAGGCTAAAGTGACCCCTGACCTGCTGAAGCCTCTGGTCCGGAGCGTGTCCTGGCAGCGCTGGGACAGCGCGTCCACCCGGCGGTCGAGCTCGGTGAAGGAGCGCGGCTCATACTGCAGGGAGCATGGCTCCTGCACCTCCTCCACCACGTCGGCCAGAGCTAACCCATAGGCAGACAACACCCCACTGTACCTGAGGGAGGGGAAGAGAGGGACAGAGGGACCAAGGAAGAAAGAGAAGAGAGACAGAAAAGAAGAGGCCATATTTTCTATTCTTTCTCTTCAAAATATTTCAATGTTAACAGTATTTTAATAACACAAGGTACAGTATGTGTTGTGCTAAGGAAGCACATTCCTAATGAGTTCTAAGGAGGATGAAGAGAGAGAAACAGACTGACAGACAGGCATAGTGCAAGACATATGAGGGGGACAAAATGTTCTAGGCCAGCTGTGTTCTGCCATCAGGCTTATAAATCATGGAGCAGAAGTACAGTAGGAATATGTAGGCCATATGTATTAATAAGACCCGTTAGAATGGTCTGTTCACCACCGTTAGCCCGGTCTGTTCACCACTGTTAGCCCGGTCTGTTCACCACAGGCACAGTCTACACGCAAATACAGACATACACACTGTGTTCACAGGAAGATGTACATGTACATGTGTGTGCTGGCACAGAGAACACAGGCACTTAGACACACACACACACACACACACTCACACACACACACACACACACACACACACACACACACACACACACACACACACACACACACACACACACACACACACACACACACACACACACACACACAATAGGAAATGCTGTCTTGCTGGCTGTAAGATCTACCATAATTTCCCGACTATTAACCAAGGTTACACATTGATTTTGCAAAATTTCTTCAGCCGTTAGGTTAATACACAGGGACCAGCAATGTTTGGGAATTTCTTTTCTTCATTCTTCGTTATAATTAAAGCATGATCTGATTCTAATTCATTGGGATATTGGGCACTGTGATTAATACACAAATGCAGTTTATACATGATTTTTTTGTTTTCCATTTGCATAAAACATTGTCCTGCAGTTTATACACAATGCGGTTAATACACAGGAAATTACTGTAATCTTAAATTGTAAGATTAACAGTGGGAAATACTTGTGAATGAAGACAGTCTTCATGCCCAGGGCACGTGCAATAGCACATGCATGTTGGCCACCGGCCCCTCCAAAGCAGGCCAACACATGCTTGGATGTGTCATGGCCCTTTGCCTGGAAACAAAGCGGTAGTCATTACTAACGGAAGTCCTCATCCCACAACATGGTTATCCCACTGATAACAAATGGCACAATATGCATCCTCCATTTTAAGGAATTTTATCACCTCCTCCAAGGAGGTTATGTTTTTTCGGTGCAGTTTGTTTGTTTGTAAACAAGATTATGCTACAACGACCAAGCCGATTTTATCCTCTATTAAAGCATCATTCCATTATTAAAGCATCATCACCCCATTACCTGTGTGAGGGCTCTGATTGGACGACACATGGCCTCATTGGCCACACGGATGAAACCCATGGCAACCTCCTCTACACTCATTTCGGTTTTGCCACCCCGTGCTGCACCGCTGCTTTTGGGCAGGCCGAGACCGTTGGCGCTGTTCTTTGCTTGACCTGACAGGAAGTGGTTAATCTCCTCTGTGAGCTGGCGGAAGTGGCGCATGGTCTCCTCGCTGGAGAGCGGCTCATTCTCGCTGGGGCCGAAGATGCGTGGGAAAAAAGCGGGCAGGAGCCTCCCGAGCGCCAGGTTGGCATCCGTGACAGTAAGAGGGCCACCTATAAAAGAACGCCACATATTTGTTGTGGAACTGACAGTAATTGCATGGGAATATGTATGGAAAAGGCGACTCTCTCTGACCACAACGTCTATGACATGTGATATACAACATACTTCAGCTATTGCATAATGTCAGTGAAAAAGAAGAAAGAACAAAGAGGAAACCAATCATTTAAAGAATGAGAGAAACAATGATAAAAGAAAAGGAAAAAAACTGAAATAAAGAAGAAAAGTCAAAGAGAAAGAGGCATTTGTAAAGAAAACGACACACAAAACAGGGGTAGATCTGAAGAGGTTCTCTCACCCTTTCTGTAGCAGGCTGGCCCCGGGTGTGCTCCGGCTGACTCAGGTCCCACCACAAACAAGCCGGACCTAACCCAGAGGAACGCATCCGAAATACATCAAGAAATGAAACACTTTATCGATTTCATTCTCTGAGAGAACCAGTGTGCATGTTACATGCTACCTGATACAAACACAATGATTGTTGTTAATGTATAGACCATAGGGTTATATAAACATCTTTGAATGCATGCACTGTGAATGATTACACCACAGTCTTGAATCCAAACGCTCTTCATTTTAGGCACTGGTCTTCTAGATTAGAGGTCTTTATTGTCCACTAATTGTCTTTCAAAAGTGTGATGTAGTGGATGAAAAGGATCCTGGACTATCTTTAGGGCTTTCCTCTTAGTGCGTGTTGTGTACAGTTCCACCAGCTGCCTCTGGGGGTTCAGTATGATTTTACTGGCCATATTTATAATTTTTGTTAGTTTACTTTTGCTTCTAGCCCCTAGATTCCCATACCAGCATGAGATGTTGTATGAGATGACACTTTCCAGCAGCTTCTAGCTATCTGTATGCGCTAACCGAGCCACACAATACTACCAAAAGTAACTATTCAGATTTTATGACTTTATGACAATTGCCGAACTTCAAACAGCAAATAAAGTCAGTCTTGGTTTTGTGACACATTTTGGACAGCATCTTAGCCCTGATAGACTTTACAGTCATAACCAGTGTATCTGCTGTACAGTGGTAAAAACCAATCCATACAGTGCCTATAAAAAAGTATTCACCCTCTTGGATATTTTCCCGTTTTATTGCTATTATAAATGGAATCATGGCAATTTGGCTTTCTTGACAAGAATTTGCACAAAAAAACCCTTCTTTAATGTCAAGGTGAAAACTGACTTCTACAATACATTTTATAGCGACTGTAATAAGCAGTGCAGTGTGTTTAAAGCCATCAGTTGAGCCAAATGCATTTCTTGTCACAGAAACAACATATTTTATGTAACATTTAACAGAAAAGATTTAGGTGTAATTCTGGTTATTTGTAAGAGCTGTAGCCTACGTTTTTAAAGGATCTAACCCTGTAAAACACACACAGCTACACTTCTGTAAAAGTAGCATATTGCATAGCTGGCTCAAACAGCTTTGAGGTCAAAGGGTTGTCTTTAACTGGGAACACATTCCCTGATACAGTGCTTGTATAGCGCCTCAGGACAGGGTCGCGTATGGGGAACTGTGAAAGGCTGCTGGGCTAAGCCAAAGTCCTTTTAGGCAAGTCCCTCCACTCGGCGGTCATATTGCAACGCTTTTTGGGTACTCATCGGGCATCCTATTTAGCAGAAATGCGCGTGCGCAAGGCTTCACGACACCAATCTTGCTCCAGTGGCGAGTTCACAACACATGATTGGAAAATGTCTTCATAACACAACATATGATTGGTTCAATGTATTCACATCACACCACATGATTGGCTCAATCGGCCATATTGGCATTACAAACTAGCCCCATGCATTTCTATGGAGGATTTTTTGAGTGCTGTGTCTCCTCATTAGAAAGGCTGCTGGGCTAAGCGTGGGAGAGGATTCTAACCTGAAGAAGAGGCGAGAGCCCCCGCCAGCCGCCACCGTGTTGATGTCCAGCTGCGGGGCCTGCAGCGTGACCCCTGCCGTGGTCGCCTCGAACACGTGCTCGTACTGACCAGCATAGCGGCTCACATCTGTGGAGGTCCCTTTTGGGAAGGTTGACGAAAGGTCAAAGGTGAACGAAAGGTTGATGAAAGGAAAGGTGAGTGAAGCAAAGCACCTAAAAGAATTCATTATCTCTTGATTAGAGTTAGTTGGTCTTTGTTGACATGCTTTATTGTGCACCTCTGGCATACACTGTGCATTGTTGTGTACTGTTATATGAGAGACTGTGTGAGGGCTCATGTGCACTCAGGTGAGCTAGCTGGCTGAACAAAGTCAACATTGCTTGATACATATCAGCCCAATTCATGCTCTTCCATAATCTCAGTCATTCAGTTATCCGTCCATCTCAAGTCCTCACTATACTCACCCTCACTATTCTTACTATATTCACCCTCCCTCTTGCACATCATTTGCTACATGATTTGTCAACCTCACCTCCACACCGTGTCTAACACATATCTCCTTCCCTCTCTACTGAGACTGTGGACTGAGCTCCACCCTGGCCCCATTTCCTTCCCCTTTATTGTCCTCTCATCTTAGTAACTCACCTCTCCTCCCCTACTGGGCAAACAACAAACAACACAAATACATTCCTACACACACACACACACACACACACACACACACACACACACACACACACACACACACACACACACACACACACACACACACACACTTCTTCTCCCGAACATGCACAAAAACACAATCATCTTCTTAGCACAACGGCACTTTATACATCCATCTCATCTTGGCTGCTGATTGTTCTCTGATCTCCTTACCCCCCATGTCGAAGCCGATGACGGGCTTGTTCTCTGTGGAGCTGTAGGAGGTAATGGCGTAGCCCACCACGCCGCCCGCTGGCCCCGACAGCACGGCCCGCGAGCCGCAGAACTGTTCCATCGGGGTCAGCCCCCCGTCTGACTGCATGAACAGCACATCCACATCCTGAGCCAGAGAAAGAGGGGAGAGGGGGGGGACATGGCATGACAAGTCAAGTCAAGTCAAGTCACGTTTATTTATAAAGCACTTTAAAAACAACAACAACAGCTGACCAAAGTGCTGGACAGGCAAGTTAGTACGACTTGGTAGACAACAACAAAAACAACAAAAAAAAGACAACAAAAAGTAAGGATAACATTTTTTACAGGCAGACAAACAAATAAATAAATAAACAAGACAATCAGACTGCGTCAAACGCCAGGGCATAAAAATGTTTTTTTAGGTGAGATTTAAAAACACTCAAGGAAGGAGCCAGGTGTATATGTAGGGGCAGCTCGTTCCAGAGCTTTGGTGCAATCACCGCAAAAAGACAAGACATGGTGGGGTGAAGAAGTAAAGGCATGAAAGACAAAGAAAGAAAGAAAGAAAGAAAGAAAGAAGAGAGGAGCAGAAGGACAGCGATGAAAAAAGATAATGTATGGGCATGCTGCAAGAACAGGGACATTTCACCAGATTTGCAAATTATTCAAATGAAAATGTCAAATCCAGTTTTGGTCCTCATGTCAGTCCAACCAGACAAACAGGGCAACACAGATTGGAGCCTCACCTTCAGGCCTCCTTTGAACCCAGAGGTGAAGCCACGCAGATACTGGCGGATTTTGGGCGTGAGGTAGGCATCTGCACAGACTGTGTAGCCTCTGGGCACAGCTCGTATCATGGGCATCACTTCACTGGACAGTGACACCTGTGTGAATCCCAGTTTCCGTGCCAACGACCCCACAGCCTTCTCATGGGCAGACCACCTGAAACACATAAAAACAGCCAAGTTTGATTTAGGGATGAATTGGTTGATGATGAGGTCTCATTTCAGCAGTATTAAATCCTAGGCAACATAAAGAAGAAAGGTTTAGGAGATCACAATAAAATAAGAGTAAGATCTGCATTGATCCTCAAACTGAGTTGTCACAACAATGTATTGACATTGTATAGACATAGATATTTAAATTCAATTGATTGTCACTTGTTATAGATGCATATTTTACCCAAGTAGTCAGCACTCCAACATTCACTGGACACATACTGTATAACTGTGTTAATATTATTCGGAATGCATAGATAACCTCAGGAGCTGCGGAGAACTGGGGCCTTCTGAAGGTGCCTTTGATAACAGAGAGATACGAGAGGAGAACTATTCCACTACCAAGTCCAACAACAACCACCCTGAGAAAATACAATACAAGAGGTCAAACCCCAAGCTGCAAAAACAGAGAGAGATCAAAGTGTGTGTGTGTGTGTGTGTGTGTGTGTGTGTGTGTGTGTGTGTGTGTGTGCGCGCATGTGTGTGTGTGTGTGTTGTGTGTTTTGTGTGTGTGTGGTGGGGGGCAGGCAGAAAGAAAGAAAAAGAAGTGAGGGGTGTCAGAGAGACCATTCAGAAAGACCAGTATTTCTTTTGCATTGCTCAGCTGAGTAAAGAAATCCTTTAACCTGTGGCCACACTCACTAAACTAACTCTGTAGAGCGGGAAATCCATTAAAAATGACACCCATAGCTACAGATGCAAAGCATATTGAATTTCCCCCAACCTGCACTTAGAGTACATTCAACTACTGTTTTGCAAAAGCATGTTAAGGAGCAGATAATGTAAATTGAGCAACCACTATACACCATATAAAACTGATTAACTATTTGCATCTCCTCATTCTCCGGAGTACTGAGTGGTGTATGCGCACCATTACATAAACACAGCTGACTCATGCTGAGGTGACTGCATCGCTCTTAACACATGGGCGACAGCTCTGGAGGTCCTATGGAGCCATGCTGAGCCTCTGAGGAATGTGGACTGCTATTTCTCCACAACTATCCCCATGAAACCCACACTATCTGAGAGCTCTACTGGATCCCATAGGTTACTCCATAGACCTTTCATTCGAGGCAACAACAACTGGAAAAGAGCATTCTTTTCAGCAGGACCAGATCATGCGTTCTGTAGTCTGTGATAACATGACAACATGGGCCATGACTCTGCCGTGGTGTGTGTTGCTTAAATGCCAGTGGAGGAGTGTGAAACTGGACTCCTCTTACGTGTAGGAGTGCAGCAGCAGCACAGCCAGGCTGGTGATGCCACGGGACAAAACCCCCCTCAAGTCCCGCTCCACCTGGGGCAGGTCCAGCTCACGCCACACCTCCAGACTGTCCCCGGTGCTTCCTGAGAGAGAGAGAGATAGAGAGAGAGATAGAGAGAGAGAGAGAGAGATATTGGAAAGAGATACGAGATGAAATTCAGGATAATGCTAAGCTAAAGAGCACAGGACCACTAAGCAGTACATGTGGATTTAAACGTTCTGCAGTGATAGAACACAGTAATATTCCCATCAGCTCTCAGCTGCTGGCTTGATTCCATCTTCCATCTTAGTCAGTACCAATACCACCACCAATCCTTCCATGGTATGTCATCCTTATTCACTGACCAAACATTACCCACATCATACCATGAGCTGCCAATAGGCAACTTCAAGGAATGGGTGTCAAGACTTTACTTAGCTTTTTAAGTGTTGCATTTTAAAGGTGTTTGGTGTGCTGTGACTTACCAGTGACGGTGCGTTTTGACTCCTTCCTGGGCAGATGGCAGCCATGTTGTTTGAGGACAACACGCTCATCCACCTCAATCACTTCCTCATACAGCACTTCAGGCACTGACACCTCCTATGGAACAGAATCCACAAACAGGATTTATTCATTAAAGGTGCTCTAAGCAATGTTGGGTAACGTCACTTCTTTCTTCTTCGTTCAAACAAAACAGAGAGCTAGCTCACCCCTCCCTCCTGTGCAATTGAAACTCTCCTGAACGCGCATCTTGTCGTTCAATGGCTCGAAAAGTTTGTTATCTTTCATGGTCCAGGCTGCACCAGGCTGCTTTTGTTGCTGTTTTTAAAGCCTGGGCTGTCTACATAGACCGCATTTTTTTACAGTGTATTCAGGGAACAGGCAACTAGCGGATTTTGAGGCGAAAAATGTTTTAGCTTAGAAACCATGTGACATCGCTTAGAGTATCTTTAATGACACAGACTTTACATCAAAGACTTGTGTTTGGTGACTTTGTTACCATAACATATCATGCTAACACCAATATCAGCTTTTTCAATTAATTTATTTTAATTTTCCCCACTTTACTTTGTACAATTGTCCTCAGAGATAGCAAGGACCTAGTTGTGAATGGATTCTGTGAATAAGTTACACATGCCCTCCAAACACATGAGCTGTGTTGCAATAGTTAGCTTGAAGAATGAAGACTTTGTTTGTCCCTGGGCCCACCTACTCATATATTCGCTGAAAAAGTAAATAGGCTAGTGACAATGGCCCCACATTTTTGAGATACCCCTACCGGAGGTAGAACTAAACCCAACAATGTTTTTCCTCATCTCTAAGGTCTCCCATATATGAAATTGATTCTTAGCTAAAAATATTTTACTGTTAAGATTGTTAAATTAAAAGACAGTGTTATACACCCCAAAACCAAAAAAGAATATAAATATAGCCTGTCCGTATTGGAGTTAAGGCATATAAATTAGTGCAGATCAATCACACAAGCTCTGAGAGCTTTGAAACTTGGCATGTTTATAGTCAGGAAGTTGCTTTACCTACTAGAAAAGACTGGATGTGAATATCTTGATGTATGGAATGAATAGAGACATGTAAACATACACCTAAAATAAGCGGACATGCAAAAAATGAATATCTATGCAGAATGTTTTCATTTACTTTGTACTGTAACTGCTTTACCAGGGATTATCATAGAAACACATATGATGGCTTATGGGAAAGGTGGGGTTGTACTGAATCCAACAATAGCAAATATGTAAATATAGTATGACAAGTTAGGGTGTTCTGTCACTCAATGTATGAGGTGTCCAAAATGAAAGAAAACGGAACACTGGCAAACACTTACTGATGTAGGAAACTGAGCCCTCAGCAGGATAGTTCTTCCCAGCAGCGTGTCCAAAGAGAACACACAGAGCTGCACAGTGGGAATGTAACTAAGACCAGATAACAATCTGATAAGAGCACTATAAAAGATCCAGATTGGGCCATCTATTCTCAACCACTTCTGTGTAACCAATGTAAATAAGTGCAAGTTTTAAGTTACACTTCTTTACAACTATATTTCAAAACTCTATCTTCAGTTACTTAACTATTTGGTCAATACCTTTATATATTGAATGTCACTAAAATATGCACCAGATATGGCAACGTAACTGCCATGATGGATCCTATTTTGTTTCAGTTTGATAAATGGAAAATTCATTAATTCACCCATTCATTCATTCATTTAAATAAACTAGTGGCAGTCTGGTCTTCATGTTTTCACTCTTTGCCAGCTCAAACAGTGTCATGGTTCTGAATCTCTGCTGCTAGTAAAGTAGTTATGGTAGAAAATGTTATTCATGCACAGGATTTATCAATGAGCAACTTGGAACGTGGTCACTGAAAACATTCACTAGTGCCATATCAACGCCTAGTAAGGGAGAGATAATCATTGCCATACAATGCTGTTTTGCGGTGAAGCAGATGTCCATTAGTTGGAAGGGTCAGTGTCAGTACCAGTCTGCAGAGGTTACCACAGAAGGGGAGGGGGACACTCTGATTTATATAATAGGTCTTTGAGTTCACCAGTGTGTTGGCAGCTAAGCTCAGTTTTGGCAGCTCCAAACACTTATGGCACTCTCGTCCACTCTTCTCATCCCTCTCCCGCCCGCTCTCATTTGGTGTGCCTGTCACTCACCAGATCAAACAGCCCTGGTCGGGCCTGTGTGCCGATGTGCAGAAGATCACGGAATCCCCGCGTCACCAGCAGAGCCGTCCTCTCCCCCTGCCTCTCCAGCAGGGCATTGGTCGCCACTGTAGTTCCCATCCTGATCCAGCCAATCAGGGAGGTGTCTACAGGCTGGTCCCTGGGAAAGGCCCGCCTTGTTTCCTGTAAGGCAGGAATGTGCCAGAGAGAAGGAGGAGGGGCAAGAGGTAAGAGGATAAGCACAAGCGTGCACACACACCAAATCTCTGTCACACACACAGACGCAGACACACACAGACACAGAGCACCATCTACCTCTGAATGATTGCTGCCTTGCTCACATCTTTGATACTTACTTGCTCCAGGTTGATTGCTGATGGTGCCACTAATTGTAAAACCAATTTATTCGGTTCACCAACATCTCAGCTTTTAGCACACCCCCTTACACAGTATTCACCATAAAATTCCCATCTCCACACCTTTGATCCTCACCTGTTCCAGAACCCGGCGGATGCCTTCAGTTGGGGCATCTTTGTAGTTCTGCGGGTCGTGAGACAGTAGTTTGAGGACCCTCTCCCTTCCATCGGGCAAGCGGGCAAACACATCTGTGAATGTGCCCCCACGGTCAATGGCAAAGTCGAACTTTCCATGTGTCTCAGCCATCTGGACTAGCAACTCTAACTCAACTGTCTAAGGGGGGTGCAGGACACAGGGGGGACAGGATGCCAAACTTTTGAAATTCTTCTGTGGGCTAGAAGGCTGGAAAGGGAACGAAACACACACACACACAAAATTCATCCAGGTCCATTTAGACATACTCCCTGCCAAAAAGCAGCATTAAATTGACATGTCAAGCATGTGTTTACAAATGTCATACACAGACTGTACAATTTGTACTGGATCAGATGCTATGATAATAGACTACATCAGGGGACAAAGGAAAATGTGCAGCCTTAACACAGCCTTAACTTGATCTTGACCTGATTCATTCATATTTTTCAGATACAAAACATACAAAAATAATACAAAAAAGCGAAACGCTCCTGTTGCCAATTGCTTGCAGCTGCCCTGGAATTCGGATCATCTTCTACTTTATATTTGTTCAAATAATCTATTGCTTCTTGTAGACCGAACTAATTACAGTCACATCATTGAGTACCCTACAATGGGCATAGACTATTACAGAATAGAGGCAATCGGAAGGAACACATCGTGCGTTAAATACCCAGCAAGTGATAGGCTACTAGCGGTTCTAATCGCCGAAAGATCATCGCAGCCGACCCAGTAGGCTAATTCTCAAATATTATATGAAAAACTTTATCTCGATCTCATAAAAGCCTACATACCATTGATTACTTACATTGTACCGCTACTAACACCACCAGAGCAGGTTACAGTTGAACTGCACGTTAGAAAACCGCTGCTCTCCAGACGCCATCGACAACTCCAATTTGCTGAAAACCTTACTCCACCTCCTATTCGGGGGGCGGTGCCTAGCAGGTGCCAAAACACAGCTGAGGCTGGCTGAGGGGAGATTCTTGCACGGGATGAGTGAGAGCTCTATCTGAGCAGAGGTCTCAAACTCCCGGTCCGCGGGCCAAATCCGGCCCAATTCCGGCCCGCGACCTATGTTAAAATAATAATGTAATCCGGCCATTGAGGGTATTTTTAATTGCGACCAACGATACTGATTAAAATAGACGATAGATCTCATTTGTAGCCTACTCTCCTCCAGTATTTGCTAGACATCCAGAGTTTGATTCAAACCCAAAATCGCTGCACAAAGTGTTCAGGAAATAGGCCTAGGTACTTGTAGGCTATTACACGCGATAAACACGAAGACGTGCATTTGTAATGACGCGGAAGCGATGCAGGCCATTGGCCTAGTTTTGCACAAATTGAAGCAGAAATAGGCCTACACAAAACGTTCCCGTGTGATTAAGTCTTGAGTAGGCTTGGGTATCACCTATTCTAATTCTGAAGGAGAATATCCTTTTGGAGATTATCGATCGTCTATTGACAGTGATAGTCACGGTGCGTCTGTGAATGGAGGTGCGTTACCGTGGTAAAGTTGGTTTTATATTGGACGTTGGATATTCGACACATTCGAAAAATCTATTTAGCACTCACTACGAGGGTCGAGTTTGTGTCAAACCAACTTTAATGTGTTTAAACAAGGCCTGCCTATATTACACAAAGCTTCTTTTGTCCAAAAACCCATGTTTTGATTTTATGATTTTTTTATGCTGATAAAAGATTTCAATCTATTATGCGGCTTCACCTTTTGACTTACCATACTAAAACACATCTCCTGAACTCGCCTTACTGCCCTTTCTAGTACACAAAGCTTCTTTTTCCCTAAAACCTACTCCTTGATTTTATACAATTTTTAATGTTAAATGTCTCAAATCTATTATGCGGCTTGCCCTTTTGACCTACCCATGTCAAAACACATCTGGTGAACTCGGATTACTGCTCTATATAGTACACAAAGCTTATTTTTTCCAAAAACTCCCTCTTTGATTTTGTATAATTTTTTTACTGTAATTTTTTTTATACATCTATTATGTGCCATCCCCTTTTGACCCACCCATCTCAAAACACGTCTGCTGCACTCATCTAACTGCCCTACATAGTACACAAAGCTTCTTTTTTCAAAAAACTCCTTCTTTGATTTTATATACATTTTTTTACAGTAAAGAAATTATATAAAATCAAAGAGGGAGTTTTTGGAAAAAAGAAGCTTTGTGTATTATGAAGGGCAGTTAGCTGAGTGTAACAGATGTGTTTTAACATGGGTAGGTTGAAAGTGGAAGCCGCATAATAGATTTATAGCATTTTTGAATAGTAAAATATTAATATAAAATCAAAGAGTGAGTTTTTGGAAGAAAGAAGCTTTGTGTACTATGAAGGGAAATTAGCTGAGTACATCAGATGTGTTTTTACATGGGTAGGTCAAAAGGTCAATTCGCATAATAGATTTATAGCATTTTTATAAAGTAAAAAATTAATATAAAATCAAAGAGTGAGTTTCTGGAAAAAAGAAGCATTGTGCACTATGAAGGGCAGTTAGCTGAGTGCAACAGGTGTGTTTTGACATGGGTAGGTCAAAAGGTCAAGCCGCATAATAGATTTAAAGCATTTAGAGCATTTTTTTAAAATTAAAAAATATTTAGAAAATCAAAGAATGGGTTTTTGGGAAAAAGAAGCTTTGTGTACTATATAGAGCAGTAATCCGAGTTCACCAGATGTGTTTTGACATGGGTAGGTCAAAAGGGCAAGCCGCATAATAGATTTGAAACATTTAACATTAAAAATTGTATAAAATCAAAGAGTAGGTTTTAGGGAAAAAGAAGCTTTGTGTACTAGAAAGGGCAGTAAGGCGAGTTCAGGAGATGTGTTTTAGTATTGGTAAGTCTAAAGGTGAAGCCGCATAATAGATTGAAATCTTTTATCAGCATAAAAAAATCATAAAATCAAAACATGGGTTTTTGGACAAAAGAAGCTTTGTGTAATATAGGCAGGCCTTGTTTAAACACATTAAAGTTGGTTTGACACAAACTCGACCCTCGTAGTCAGTGCTAAATAGATTTTTCGAATGTGTCGAATATCCAACATCCAATATAAAACCAACTTTACCACGGTAGGTGCGTTAGCCTATACGACGGTGTCCAACATAGTTTGGAGGTTGCAGTGGTAATCGTGATGATCGTGTCCGTAATAGACGTGGTACAGACAGCAGGGGTAGTAGAAATAGGGCTCTGAAGAACTACAAAGTCACCCGCGATAGGAACTGATTTGACCAGGATACTTTATTGTAGGCCTTGTGGTTATAGGCTAGTAATAGTTTAGCCTACTATTGTTGGTACATCTTAGGTGTTCCTGTTAATTTGTTATGTGGGTAATATGACAAAAAAGAAAGTAAACCTGCTCAAATATGTTCATCCAGTAGGCTATTTAGGCTACTGAAAGGTGCATCATTTGAGGCTTGCCATCCAGTGGCAAATTAGATGGGTAAATGTACCCCCTTCATAAACTTTTGTTTACTCAAAGATTTTTACATTTACAGTAGGACTTTATCTCTGACCACTTTCAAGCCATGGCCTTTTGAAATTTTGATATAAAAATCCGATGGTGTTGCTTTCTTAAAAGGTAGGCTAAACTATATGCAGTATTGGCAATTTCCTACTGTTTTTTTCGGTTTTTGCTTATTTTTCGCTTGCTCTGTGACGAATGTCTGATAAACTCCATCGCTACCTTTTTCTAGCCGGTGCCTGGCATGTATGTGTATTTGAATGCAGTAAAGCAATTTGTTACACTCGTTATAGGCTACTTCCTGACACTGGCCGTCTGCCCGCCGGCCGGTGGTTTCAACAGGTTTTTCCGCTCACAGGCACTAGGGGGAAGCGAGATGGCCACCATTCAACCCGAAAAAAGTCATATAACCATTCCAATGACTCTGAAGCTGGTAAATTAAGGTAAATTAAGCTAAAAAACTTGCATATTAAGCTAAAAAACCTGCATAGTGTGCCTTTAACCCTGATGCCTAGTTTGCCAGGTTTAAAAAAGTTATGAGAGGAAAATATTTTTATTTGGTGTGAAACACAGACATAGGACTACCTGTTTTTATGCTTTTTTGTTTGTTTTTATCATTTGTATCATTATTTTATTTATAAGCTAAGGTTGCTAGGTGTCTAAGACTTGCACTTTCTGTTTGTAGTTTTGTGTTTGAAAATACAGTATTTGAAAAAAAAAACATTGCATTTTAGGAAATATCCGTTCTTTTTTGTATTATTCTTTAACACTGATGTGGCCCTCCAATCAGATGACATTGGCAGAAGTGGCCCCAGCTCATTTGAGTTTGAGACCCCTGTTATAGAGGGAGAGCAGCTTCACAGAAGAGATGGCAAATTTGAGGAAAAGTTGGTAAACCACCCTTCTTAATTTGAGGTGCTGATTCTGAATATTTTGTTTACCAAGCTCAATTCTGAGTTCTAAGCTGCATAATCAGCATTGGTCCGTGTAACGCTTTGCAGTGCTTTGTTCTATTTGCTCCATCCATCTGATCCAAATAAAAAATGTGTTCAATAATCCAATTTTCAATTTTTTTTAACTGGTCAGCAAATAGATAATTGCTGCTATTTTCTAAATGTGTCATTAGTCACGCAGGATAAAGAAAACAGAAACTGGATTGGAAACAAAAGTAAAATTCAGTTAATATTGGATTTTTGCCGGGTTTTTTTTAACTGTTTGGGGGGGGGGGGGGGGGGGGCTGATACATATTGGCGCGCGGTGTTGTAATCACATTTTATCAGCGGATGTAGAGATAGAGTAGCCTGACGTAGTCATACTCAATTCTAGTCAGTTGTGGGCGGGACTAAGTTCGGAATGGCACCCAGGCTAGAGATAGAGGGCTATCAAACACAGTTCAGCTTGCATCAAGGTGCCAAGCGATTGATAATGTCAGCTCGAGATCAGAACCTTAGATGCAGAGGGAGACATTGCTGCGTCCTGACACTTATGAGTAGGCCTACGTGTTCTAGCCTATGTTCTGGGAGGCTTTGAAGACCTACATGAGCATTACCAATGGACTTGAGCCCTAGCCTACAGGCCAATGTAGGCTATTTGCTGTTGAAATTAATAAATGGATAAACTGATAAATTAGGCTCACTGTTGTGTCTTCGTTTAGCCTAATGAAACCTAGTCTAGCGTAAAGCGTTAAATAAGCAAAAATGCCATGTCAAACAGTGCTTGGGGTATAGCCTGCCCGGTATAGCCAAGACTGACGTCGATGGCAAAGCATTCTGCTTTGGGGAATTATTTGGTATGGCATGGCCATGGTATTCAAATATAGGCTAGGGCCTACTGTAGATATGTTCAACATAGGCTGAAAGTTATGTTTAACGTGCCTTGTTTTAGTTATTAATCTCTAAAGTAATGTCAAAATCACAAACAACTTCAGGCGGCGCTCTCTTCCACCATCTAGCCTGGCCCAGCAAGATGGTGTTCTCCCCCCGGTGCTCGTGGTTCAGTCCAACCACAAGCGCAAAAAAGGGAAATTGGAAAATTGACGCATCATTTCAATTTTGAACTTCTGAACAGAAAACCGTAACTGTGCTCAATTGAAAATCAAAATAAGCAACAATAACCCATTTACTGTGCCGTCCTAAATAATGGATAACGGATTTTTAAGCCTATTTTTTTATATTTTTTCATGTGAATTCTGCAAATAGAACATAGCACTGCAAAGCGTTACATGGACCAGCATTTTAACATAAAATAGCGATTATTTTTTAGTAATTAGGTTGATTTCAAAAGTAATCACTAAAACCAAATAAAAGTTTTCTCTACATGTTTGAGCATTAAATAAGCCATACTATAGTTTATTAACGTATTTAATGGGAACATGATTTCAAACATGTATACTTGGAAATTCTAATTAAAACACAACCATATTTTTATTGCTAACATAGTGAGTCACTCGAAGGTTATCTGTGCAATTTGTTATTGTGATGAAATGCATTAAACACCACAACTCAGAATATATCCTACAGTACATATGAACTTAGATAGCGGGAATAAGCCTAATGCAGAACTGCATCTACCGTCAGCAACAACCATCAAGTAAAAAACATTTTACTTCTTGTAACACTGGATTTGGTATGTGTGCTTGCCTCCATACTAGAGCTTGATAATGTGCTCTTCTAATATGCCATTGAGCAGCATCACTTGTTGGTGGTAGAGCCTCCGATCCTCGACATCTAGAAAACAGAGTGGCTCTGGCATAGTGTACCAAAATTATGACTTCGATACAATACCTGCCATAAATATCTTGATACTCGATACTGAAGCGATATCCAAATCCTAAAATATCTGGAAAAGAAAGGACGCAGGCCTCCTCCAAGTGTATTGAGTCAAGTGTTGAATTTGGTGCACTTTTGGTCAATTCTGGGTTTCAAACTTCTAAACTTCCTACATAATTATTATTTTTGTAGTCAGTAAAATAGTAGTTTGTGTGTGATTAAGTCCTTTATTGTTTGTTATAGCTCATTTATATTGTGTGATGTTTTGGCAATAAATTACCTTTAAATAGCCAAAGTAGGCTAGATCAAGGTCAGTGTTCAAATTACTGCATGCAAATCACTTAATGCTATGCAGAAGAGCCTAATCTTTAGGCCATCTGATGTAGGCTACCCTAGGCCTTCCTGTGTTTATGTGATTTCTTTGACAGTTGCAAAGGGAAAAAAGTGAAGATAGTCTTCTTTGCTTCCAGTGTAATTTAATAAGTATGTTTCAACCACTCTTTGGGTCTTTATCAGATGCCTACACCATTATTACATTACATTACAAACATGGTAACAGTTAAGTTCTAAAGCAATTCTCTCAACAATTTTAGGACAATTTAAAAACGGTAGGGTACAGTAAGAATAAGTGCATCAGTGAGTGCTGTTTTTAAACAGTTGAGTGTCAGTTCAAGATGGCTGGTAAGTGCTAGGATTGGCAAGACTTGTTGTAAGTGGTGCTATGAGAGGAGATGTTCTCTAAAGAGCTGGGTCTTCAGGAGTTTTTTGAAAATGGAGAGGGATGACCCTGCCCTTGTAGGAACTGGCAGTGTGTTCCACCAACGAGGAACAACTGATGAGAAAAGTTTGGATTGGCCTGAGCGTATCTGTTGCAATATCTGTGTGCATTCCTACATTAGGTCTATTTCTTTGATAGTCAACATCATTTGCTACCACATAACAAATAACAATACAAAAGTTTCTTACAAACTTTCCTGCATACTTCTTTAATTTGCTGCAGTCAGATGGGTGCCCTAAAGACATAACTAGATCTTGAGCATCTATTACCAGTGTTGAATGAGCAGTTTTTGTAGTGATCACTACTGGACATTCCACATTGCTAGACAGCACTTGAGTGAGGATGACTTATTTCCACTTCACAAATAACCATCGCTATCTGCAATAGCTACAGTACAGGGACATTAATCAGTTCATAGCTGAGGATTTGTCCTAGGTCCACTTCCCTTTCAACATCATATGCAGTAATGATGCACTGGAGAATGTTTCTTTTTGTTGCAAAGGATATCTTGTCTAAATTTTATTTTTATTTGCAAATAATGCAATCTCCATAGAACTCTTCAGCAACCCTCAAACATGCACACTCTTCCATTTTTTTGCATGGCTGGGATTTGAATGATAGGAAAGAGCACCAGTGAGATGTTTTAACTAGGCAAGCACAGTCGCCTTTACAGTAATAAAAATACAGTGTAAATCCTCTGTAAAGACTGACAACTCTTCATAATAGTTAGTGACAAAGTACTTTCTACAGAAAAATGAGCAGTCACCTACTATTCTATCAATTTATTATCAAGGAATCTATTTTGTTTCTAAACGTCATACTGAATTTTAGCTATTATTTCAATTTATATTTTAATTTTATCTTATTTTTATTTGCTACTTGAGGGTCATTGGGGTAATTCCTGTCCTGTCCTACAACATATCTGATACATAAAGAGTATATTAATGCTTTATTTTTTGCAATTCCTATGATATCTGATGGCAAAACCAAAAAGTATGTGAATTATGCTAATTAGCAAGCTTAAAACTCAAAATTGAGCTTGGTAAACACAATATTTGAATTCAGCACCCTCAAATTGTGTGAAATAGCCCCTTCACCGACTTTTCCTCAAATTTGCCAACAGGACTTTTTCTGAACGTTTGTTAGCTATCTGCTCTCCCTATATTAGTAGGCCTAGTGAAGTCTACACAGCACAAGCCTTAAAAAGCAAGTAACATTTATGTGCATGAAAACCTGAAATAGATATTTTGAAAACTTTATTGGCCTGGCCCACGCCTGAATTCAGGCACAGTGTCTGAGAACTTTAAGTCCTGTCATCAACAAAAGAACGATAGACAACAGCTTTCCAGAGTGGCAGTAACCGTTTATTGCATTACATGAGTACAGTCTGGTAAATGTTGGAGATATTTAAATATATGCATATATTAAATGAAATATAAAGTTAGCCGCCACCAATACCACACTGACTTGTATTAAGGCACACTGGTAAAATCAGTCAGCCCTGAGGAGCTCATCTAAAGCCTGACTGTACACACAAAAACCTGATCCTTTCATGGCACTCTCTTTGATTTTAACAGGCTTTGGTAAAAACACAGGGCAAAACTCTCACACACAACACTCAGTCACTTGTTGCATACCAATTCACTGAAGAAATCCTATCCATAAGATTAGGTCAACAACAAGGTGAAGGACCATTGAACAGTCAAGACTACAACAGTGCTCCACGTGCTGAATGATAGAGGAAGGTCCTCCTCAGCCAGAGAAAGTGCACATAATATGAGAAGACTTTCTAATAAAAAAAATCAATTAAGTTACTTTGTTGATTAAAAACCCAAGAGTGCAACCATGTGCACAAAGGAGGCATGCATCTCTTGGCCAGTTTGCTGTGCAATGTGCTGCCTTAAAAACCCAAGCTCATAGCAGGGGTTAGCAAGGACACTTGTTGTCATGGATCAGTAACGCCATGGCTCTTATTTTAGATGAGTTAACAGGTGAAAACAGCCTGTGTATGGCTGTGTAAGTGAACAGTCAGTGCAGTATTCATCTATACAACGTCTGTCTGGGTTTGCTAGTAATACTCATTGTGAGCTTTGGTTTGTCTTGCACTCAGTGGCAGTTCTGACACTTGGGGTGGCAGCGTTGTTTAGCGTTGCAGCGACATCCCCCACTGGTGTCCCCAGGGCCCTAGAGAGACAAGATCCAGAGGTTAGTAAACAGTTGTACAGGCACATCTGTGAGCAACCATGTTTTCCAGATCTTTGATGACCATTTCAAATCATTTCAATAGGTTACATTTATTTCACATACATATTGTTTCATCATCTTGTAAAAATTTGTATTTTTTCAGATCAGAAAACACAGACACACTGACACAGACACACAGACACACAAACTTCCTTTTCTTACCCCAGGTCCCCATCGTGGGCCTCTAGTGACCCAACAGATCTCTGTGTGACAGACCGTGCAGCGCAGCCAATCACAGCCTTCTTTTTTCTGCACAATGATGCCACACTGAGGACAGTGCATGGCCTCACCAGACCGGACAAGAGTCTATGTACAGAGAAATTACATTATGAGGAAACTTCTTCATTCACACCAACAGAAAAATGCATTATAATGAAGCACTGTATTGTGGATTGTCTCTTGTGTTTGCATTCTGTCTGTGGTTTGATGACTTTGTGTGGTGCATTAGCATGCCCTGTTGGTTAACAACTGAAACTACAACCGGCTTTCAAAATGTGCCCTGTGATTCTGCAATTACGTAGCCTTGGTGAACACATATTCTGTTAACGCATTTGAATTTGCACCGCAGGTGCATTTGGTAACTCTCATTTGAGCCAATTTCCAAATCATCAAAAACCTAAGAACCAAATCACAACTGCTTATCTTGTATGGGGCGGGCTTTGTACAATCACAGAGGAGGACAGTTGCCTCTACTAATAGCTGTGCTGATGGCGTCTTTGAATCAGAGTAAACAAATGCATGTAAAACCTTAAGTCAGATGTTTTTGTTATACATCTAAAAGCATTTGGTAAGAGTTTAGTGTTCCACCTTAAGTTTCATTTCCCCACCAGTTACAGCCCTTGGAAATGGGAAATGAACCAAGGATTTCCAGAGCAATTTGGTCTGGAGTTAGCCAGGCTCGCAGTTATGTGGTAAGCTGGTTGCCATGGTTTCAACTTACTATGTGACTACAGTGATTAGATAGCTACCTTATGTGATGAACAAAGTGTATGATGCAGTGAGCAGTTTGTCGCAGTTGTTGTGGACCTAACTACTATTGATGAATTTGACCAACAACAAAAAAGGCCAAATTGGCCCCAGCTGTGGCGCGACTGGCTGGGGCACCTGCACCGTACGCCAGCTCGATTCCCGCCCTGTGGTCCTTTCCGGATCCCACCCCTGCTCTCTCTCCCATTCGCTTCCTGTCACTCTCCACTGTCCTATTATTAAAGGCATAAAAAGCCCAAAAAATATACTTAAAAAAAAAAAAAAAAGGCCAACCTTTAGAAGGTCTCTAGTCCTTCGTGCTGCAATGTCATTACTGGCCCGGGCGGCCAAATCATCCTGGTACTGCTTACAGTTCATTCCTTCGTGAATGGCCTGAGTGAAACGAGAGCGAGAGTGAGGGAGGAAAGGAAATATCGTACAAAAGACAATTTCAGAAATGTTGTCCGGTTGTGTCTCCATGTATACCTTGCAGAGGAGGCAGTTGTGCTTTCTGCACACAGGGCAGTGAAATGTGTTGACCGTGTCCTCGTACTCACACCAGCCCAGGCAGTCGGGCGTGGCGCAGTGGTAGCTACCCTCACAGCGCGACTCGGCCACAGAGAGGCCCCTCTGCAACCACTGTTCATACTCTTCCACCGACACCAGCTGACAGAGAGAGAGAGAGAGAGAACGACAAAGATGATGATGATGATAATGACGAAGATGTGGTGTAGCTATCTGACATTTCAACAAGCTCAATGGCAGTTATGATTGACATCCTTAGAGAAATAATGGAATGTTTTCTCACACTATCTCAAATGGCAGGTTGTGTTAAAGCGATGATTCCGTTAAAAGAGCCCTCACCGCTCGTATTTCTCTCTCCTGTAGAGTGCAGTTACAGGCGTACAAATCATCACGGTATGGACATGCCACCTGGGGATCTTCGGACATCTTGATCACTGAGCGTAGACAATCTCTGCCAAAGGAAAGGAACACTGATCAGATAAATTGCTATTCGAGTTCAGTACACCCATTTATGCCCAAGACTGCAATATATACTGTACAACAGTATATCACTGTAGTCAACAAACTCAAGGTGCTTTGAGCACATTGCAAGAGATTAACTTTTTTTCCCCTTTCACAACACCATCTATAGACTTTGGATATTTGCATTTGATACCTAAAATGTAAAAGAACGTTGCTAGATAACTTCTAGAGTTACTGAACACTTGACGAATGTTTCTACATGCCAGAATTATACCGAGCACTCCCAATCCCTCTGATTTAACCCATTCGCGCTGGATGCTGCATGACGCAACATTGACCCTCCCGCTGGATGCTGCGTAGCGCAACATTGACCCTCCCGCTGGATGCTGCGTAGCGCAGCATGCTTTTTATTTCATGTTTCTAGGTGCTACAGAGGCTTAGATATAAAATTTTGGTAGACGTTGACAATTTTTAGTATGTTTTCAGAAAACCCTCAGGAAATAAGGTTATTTAGTCTAGAATGCCATAGGATTCTATAGGCGTTTTTAGCAGGCATTTTAGGCGTAAATGGGTTAATGGGGGACCCTTAGTTAAATTTGATTGTCAAATTCTAGTCAAGCCAATAGTTAAGCACTGGTCTGGAACTCTGCATTCATCCACTCTTTCCTCGTCTCCAGCAGTCTGTCTCTTACTTGCAGAAGCAGTGCAGACACTCTCTGAGCAGCACCCCTTCCCCTGGCTGCAGCTCCTGGTAGCAGATCCTGCAGTCCACGCTGTCGGGGTTCGGTACCAGGTCCTGGCCGTCCATCTGCACCAAACGGGCAAAATTGTCCCGGCGCTCTGCCTCTCTGGCCTGGAGATAATAAGGCAACACACACACATACGTACACAAGACGTGCCTAGTACTATTGTGCTTCAACCAAAACTCTTTGTTTAACACAACTATACACAACAAAACAGATTCAACACAACAGTTTATTTAATGTAGGATACAGATTACATGTGTAACTTAATATTTATAATTGACATGAACACGGTGAATCGCCTGCCGTCAAGTACATTCAGGAATATGTCATGTGTCAGGACAGTTAGTATGTGGATATGACTTAAAACAAAACATTTTTCTTTAAAGGATATCAACATGTGAGGTCATGCCAAACCCAGCAGTGCAGATGAGATTATACCAAATACTGACAACCCAGATTAACCCATTCTTGCCCACCACAAGTAGTTTTTTCTTCATCCTACAATCCCTCTCAGGTCTTTCTTTTCATCCCAAAATTACAAATCTCAAATTAAAATGAATGGGCCTTGATTCATGCTGTGTAGTTAAAAAAAATTTCACAGTCTTATTTAAAAACATTCCATTTGTACAAAGACACTTACTGCTCCCCTAACCCCGACCTATATACACACATTTACAGTCTCTATACACTAATGAAAACTTCCATCAATCCGTAGAAAATAAAATACAGCTTTGAGAGCTATACAGCTTGCTTTGCTTTCTGGGAACTAAAACTGTCCAAAAGTTAACATTAGTGTCTGTCTGTTTGAACACAGCTTCACTAAAAAGGTCAAACAGGGAAGTTGAGTCAATGGATGCCAACGACAGGACCCGTAATGTCTAAATACTGAATTCAGCAGCTCTATGTCAGCGTAATCCTGCTGAGTTTGAGAAGTAGGTGCTGTTGTATGTATTGTTTGTCGACATGATGCATGTTTCTGCAAGTAGTCCTAATGGAGGTTGAACAGTGAAGAGGCGCGTGTGTGTGTGTGTGTGTGTGTGTTTGTGCCCGTCTGTGTGTGTGTGTATTTGTGTGTGTGTGTGTGTTCGTGCGCGTGTCTGTGTGTGTGTGTGTATTTCTGTGTGTGTGTGTGTGTGTGTATATTTCTTTGTGTGTGTGTGTGTGTTCGTGCGTGTGTGTGTGTGTGTGTGTGTGTATGTCTGTGTGTGTGTGTGTGTGTGTGTGTGTTCGTGTGTGTATATGTGTGTGTGTATATGCGTGCGCGTGTGTCAGTAGTCCTGGTCGAGGTTGGCCAGTAGTGGGTTTGTGGGTTCAGCAGCGGCCCTGAGCTCCTCTCTTCTCCCTTTCTCCTTGGGAAAGACAAAGAGGCAAAAGAGAAGAGAGTCAGCCAGGGGAAACCGCTCCCCCCACCAGCCCTCCACGGCTAAACCCCACACACACAGCCCGCTCTCTCTGCCAACCGCTTCAAAACTCCTCTCTGTTCCTATCCATTTCCAATGACCTCCTTTTAACAATTCTACACTTTAAACGACAAATGGGCTGTAGATATCACTGCTGGCTGAGACAAACAAATTGTTGTTGTTTTTTTAGATGGTGAAAATCATAATGTAAATCATTGGTCCTGAAAGGGAGGCTGCACCAGGCACGTAATTGGAGCGTTTTCTGTTTGCGTTGCGTCTGCTGCAACGATTGGCTTCCACTGTAATCACTGAAACTGGCTACACCAGACGTGATAGTGGCGCGTACATTTAAAGAAATTAGAGCAGTCTTCTAAAACTATTCTTACGTTGAAATGTTAAAATCATTCATTAATTAGAGTCTTTGTATACTGTACGTTTCATGTCTGTCACACTTAGCTGGGTTTTGTAAGGTTTGTGGGGTCTAATATTTGAACACCTTTGGAAAAACGTAATAAAAAAATAAAAAATAAATAAATAAAACTGTTTTTACGCTCTGCAAACAGAGCGCTTTAGTTGCACACCTGGTGTGGCCCTGGTCTTACTCCACTGAACATCAGCAACATGCAAGGATTGTATTAAAGGCTTTGTAATGACTAATAGGAGAAGAAATTATGACTTATGAATGTGTCTGTGTGTCTAAATGTGTGTCAGGGGTAAGTGTGTGTGTGTGTGTGTGTGTGTGTGTGTGTGTGTGTGTGTGTGTGTGTGTGTGTGTGTGTGTGTGTGTGTGTGTGTGTCTAACCTGTTGGTACTGTCGGACAGCTTCTTTCTCCTGCTGGATGCGGCGGAGCTCCATCGGGTCTGGTCTGTAACTTCCAGGGACGGTGTAGCTCTCCGGCCGGTCAGTGCTGCAGATCTCACAGCCAGGGCGAGTCGGCTTATTGATGAACGTGCAGGAGGGACAGGGCCAGCCCATCTACACACAGACACTTCAGTTTACAAAGATTCAGACCAAACACATCAGAAAATCACAACAGTGTAGGGAGTTTACATGTGGCATGGTATGCACGATTTGGAAATAAATCTTACATCTGAGAAGAATGTGACAATTTATGAAGTTAAAAGGTCGACTGATATTTAGCAGATGCTTTTGTTTACTATTGCGTTGGCAAATCGAACTTGGGTCGATCAATTATCAGTCTCCTGCTCCACCACGCCCACACAAAAGAAATATAAGACATGATAGTCCACCATGTTCACCAAATACGCAATGCAGACACCTGTATTGTTAACCTGTGTGTACCTGGTTGTTGTCTTTGTTGGACACAAGGGCTTCATTGAGCTGAGGCATCTCCAGGTGGATCAGGTCACGGATTTCACCAATGCCTAATCTCTCTGCATTTGCTGCTACACTACCTAAAAAATAATTAAAATAACATTTAAAAAACCAGCAGACTATTATAATCCTCTTTGAGGATGAAGGTGTACTTCTGCCTTTCAACTCTGTGACAACTCATCATGGGATTGCTTCATTTGTAAAATAAGCATTGTACCAAACAAGGCATGCCCTGCAACATCCGTACCTGTGCTGTTGTGGCCCAGCCTGGGGGGCAGGGTGCTGTAGCCCCTCCAGAGCTGTGAGGCAGGCCCGTTGCTGGGTGAGGCTGAGGGAGCGGGAGGGATGGCCATGGGGGTGAGGGACGCGGCCGTGGAGAGCAGGGTGCTCTCCTGGTCCTGCTGGCACTGCTGCCGGCTCAGGTGGGCCTGCTGAGCCGAGAGCAGGTAGAGGAAAGCCGTGTCGCCGTGCTGACGCACGCCGTAGGAGGCCAATGAGCGCAGCTCGGTGCACAGGCACTGCCCAATCACCCAGCGCTGCACACGTGGGTGGAAGCCATACTCGACAAACACCTAGGAAAGAGAGGAGGATGCTGACATGACACACACACACAAAAATAGAAAACTAAACTCTATGGGTACACAAATGCAGGAGGGCCACCAAAGAAAGCTGCAACAGGTAAGACACATGACACCTCAGTAGAGTCATGTTTAACATTCAGTGTAAGTCATTAGGAAAGAGGAATGGTTTGTCTGACCTGTTGCTTAAGAGCGGCGACAGTGGTGTGGGGGAAGACTTTCACTGTGACACAGCAGGACGAGGAGGCATCCTCCACAACAACTGCCAGGCTACAGAATGCAAACATAGCACTCTTAAAATGGAACTGTGTGTGTGTGTGTATATAGACACATCATAGGAGGGTGACAAAAATAGACTCCTTACTTTATCTCTGCATCTTCATAGTTTTTCTCAGAGGGCTGAATTCTCAGTGGCATCTGCTTGCGCGCCAGGGATGCAGCACACACTGAGGCCGCTTGAGTATCACCTGCCTCGATGGCCCGGGACAGCTCCACACACATCTCCTCTAAAGAAAGACGGACAGAGAGACTTTCAGAAGCCACGCGAGGGTCAAGTTGACACAAAGTAAACAAACACAGATTCACGGTCAGGTGGTGTTTACTCTATAGTATGCTACACAGACTCCTGGGAGATGCGTGTAAGTGAGGGGACCATCAGTGGGAATGAGGACTCTAGTACCTGTGCTGGGTAAGGAGGTAGAAGTTGGGTTGGGTTCTAGAGGCTCAAGCGCCAGTTGTCCATCACCTTGAGATGAGCCATCTGCCACTAATGGAAGAGCAAGGTAAAGTGTGGTCAGCTTTTTGGGTAATAGCATGTAATTACTAATTATTAATTATGTAATTAGATGGGGGAAATGCATTGAATTATCAAAAGACATGGATATGATGGAGACTGACCTCGGTGTGCCTCCCTAAGTGATGACATCACAACCGTAGCCCACTCCTGTGCCTCTCGCTCACAGCGAAAGTTAAAGGTGATGCGGTCATGTGGGGGCATCGCAAGGCTCAACTCATGACAACGTGGTGACTTCACCTCGTAACGGACTGCCCTGAGGTCAAACTCTGCAATGGACTGTGTGAAACAAAAAGGAAAGAGTAAACTAAAAAACTTAGACAAGCTAGTGCCTTTTGTATGTCTGGTGTGCTGTGCAACATGACAATACCATTGTTATCATAGGTCCACATATTTCTTACAGTGCATAAAAGTACTATTGAATGTTCTGTATTGTTGAGCCTCCATAATCTCAGAAAATTAATTTGTCAACTCATGAGATGAATTCTATTGGTTGACTTTCGAGGCAGGAATAAACACTCCTTTAAATCTCTATAACCCTTGGGTAGGAAGAGACAAGGAGTCACCTTTAAATCAACGAATATTTTTCACATACAAAACAGTATAACCTGCAGTATGCTAGGTCTGGTTGGACACTTAGGCCTAAATGGACTAAATTAAATCCCAAGACACTGCAGGTAGCTGTAAAGTACTGTAGCACCTCACTTGGTAACACGGATAATAATAAAAACAACACGTGACTTGTAACTGTACACTTCGTGACGGTCTTTGTGAATTTACAGTTCACATTAGCCACTGTATGACTTAATTGAATACAAGTCAAGTTTTGCATACATTTACATCTATTCATTTATTTTTAGAAATGTTATATAAATGACTTAGCATTTGACTAAATGTCAAATCCCAAAACATGATTGCAGCGGATTGATTTATCCTTACCACACTTCGACCAGTGGTTCCGTTAGCGTCTCTTAACATCAAGCGGAATTCCCCTGCTTTCCCCGGGTCCATGCTAAGCTGAAGCCGAAGAGACTCATCGCCTGCCCCTGGAAGACAGAGCGGTCGTATACCAGAGTGGCATACTGACACCCGCACCGACATCAACACAGTGTTACAGCCAGATTGTGAGGCTCCATAGCCGGGAAGAGTGGAGGACGGAGCTGGTGTTTGGGTGTTCGTCCACCCGCCTGAACTCAGCGACATTTCGCTGATGTCTTCAGGCGGGGTTTACGGTCAAAAGACACACTGTTCCCTCTATGGTTTTCGTCTTGGTGCTGTCGCACAAAATCTGACGTATATTTATCGACCGTCCTCGCGTATAATACCCAGTTTCGTCATTATGCATAGATTTCATTTGCTAGCTTCATGCTAACAACAACGTAGTCTTGAACAGGAAGCGCGTACGCGCTGTAAACTCTCCTGTGAAACGTTGCGCCTCCGACGATGGATCCGAGTGTTGAACTGTGCAGTAGAGAGCATAGCACCGCGCTGGAGCAGCAGCGAGGGGATGTCCAACTTTATTTTGCCAGTGTCCGATGAGTCATCATGAGATCAGCAATTAGACCGTTTTGGGATTTTATTTCATCTCTCTATCTTTACTCTTCTTAACTGTATGCCTAATAGACAATAGATGCTGCTAATTAATTTGGCTTCGAAATCTGAGCAACCTTGTTTTCTTACCAATTCGAAGTGGCAATCGTTCATTAATTATTAAGCAGGCTATTTGGCTTCATTGTCAGTCTGTCTATAGCCTACCCTGCACCCATGCTCAGGCTTGCCGAATAACTTAATTTCAGTGATTTTTGTATAGGCTATATGAAGCATTATTCACAATTGGAAAAATCACATAGCCTATAGCCTATTTCACACTCTGCAATATTTCTCTACTCGGGCTAACCCTACTACAATAACACGGAGCATCCTGGTTAAACCCGGACAAACTACTGCATAAAGGCTCCAAGCACAGGACTGTGGTGGTCATGATCTTGTAAACCACATTCCTTAATTCGAGCCAATTCTGACTTATACCATTGTCATCCTGGAAGGTTAGGGAAGGAAAAAATCCAATGGGAATACATGTGCAATACAGTGCATTCACAATAGCCACATAACATTGCTGAGCCTAAACCCTCAAAACTGCCTCCAGAGACTTGTAAAGTGGCATGTGCATGATGGATGCATTGCTCTGTGTGTTATCTTTCATACAGGCATACTAATCACTCTCTGGTATAGGATATGCCTAAATCTGGGGTCTGAGAGCATACCGCTTAGTGTGTCACCGGTGGCCTTGACCGGCCACAGAACACATGACTTTATATTCTATTGCTCTTCCTTCAATTAGCCTCACAGAACATTGTGTTGAAATGGATTCATCATGCATAGTGCCCACTTTACAAGCTGCAGGATATTCTGGCATTGTAGCCAGGCCTAAAGATCGGAGGTTACTTCAACAATTTCTTGAAGCATATTACAGGATGACAATATGATTCATCTGCCTCAAACTGTGAAAGAGTGGTTCAAGGAGGATGAGGAACCATTTTCACAGATGAGTCACCACATCCTGACTTAAATCCCACTGAAAGTCTTAGTTGAAGAAGACTTTACTTATTAGAGAATCAAGTTTTCTGTTATTGATACAAGATTCTTGGCACAAAATAATGCAACTCTGGACAAGAACAAATGAGTGACATATGGTTGTAGAAATAATGCCATGGTGAATGCATGATTGTGGATCATAAGCGTCACAATAAAAGTCAAGTCAAGTTTGTTTCATCCATAATAATGGAAATTATTTTACAATTTTTTCAGAGTGAAACAAGCAAAACACTGTAATCAGTCTGTTATTACAGTGTACAGTGCTTACGCCCACCGCCATGCCCACATAAGAAATAAACAAGATAAACATAAAAATAACACTACAAGATAATAAGTTAACATTAAATAAACACACATACAACTAGAAAAGTTACAAATGTACGTTTAAAGTGCTCATTGTGCTGCCTAACCTAACCGCTTGTGGTATAAAAGAGAGAGCATACCGCTTAGTGTGTCAACAGTGGCCTTGACCGGCCACTGCGCTTCATAACCTTGTTGTCTAACATGGAGAGGGTGACAAGAGTCCTGCATAATCTTAGCTGCCATTTTCTCCCATAGTATACTCTATCAATTGTAATTGACAGCCCATTTTTCCTGCTCTTTTGTTCAGTTTTTCAATCCTATTCTTCTCGGGAACCCCTGCATTCCCTCCCCATTCCACAACACAGTAGCTCCACACACTACACATAACAGACATAGCAAACATTTTCATTACATCAGAATATGGCCAATGAAATATATGTGTGTGTGTGTATGTTTTAGGCCGGGCAGTGTATTTTACAGTGGTGGCTACAGGAAAGGCCTGTGGCTTGCAGCCAGACCTAAAGGTCTTAAGGCTTCTTAACAAGATAATTGCACCATTTTAGCTATTTTTTTAAACTAAAGCCCCCCCCCCCCCCCCCAAAAAAAAAGTGTATGCAAATCGATTTTGTTTCTTTTGACGTGTGTAGATTGACATGCGCAGCAGCCAATAGCAGTATGTGTTTTCCTTCCTATTCCGTTAAGAGGGAGTGGTCTTTCACAATGGAAATTTGTGCGATCAACATTTAGTAGGCGGGGTGTGTTCAGATCAAGACCAACAGCTTTGCTTAATCGCCATTTCCAAACGTTCACTAGCTACAAATAGCAGTCAGTAAGATTTTCAGCTGTCGTTATAAAACAGATTTTAAGGACCAATCGATCAAGTCGCCGTATTTAACTGCGACTGTGATCTTTTTCAGGACTTTAATATCTGTCAGACGCAAATCGGGGATGCTGCGGTTGGAGTCTCGGAGCCTCAAACGATCGTTGGATTTAATGTCGCATTTAATCACTAAAAGCAGTTTTTCGATAAAGGAATGCGCGTGTAGAACATGTAATTTTCGACCGAGTCATTTTTCAAGATGGTGAATTTCAACATAGCTATTTTAAATTGATAACATTTGCGCGACCTACAGTAGCTCAGAGGAACCTATCTCCTAGTTGCTAGAAACAAAAACATCAGCTGTTTGTGTGTGAACTTTCAAAATACCAAATAGATTATTGTAGCCTACTGCTACAATATCAGTCGTTTGTTTTCGTCTACAAGTTTCGGTTCGAATTTCCAGGCGGAGAGAAATAGCAAAGGTAAGAAACTGATGTTGTTTCTTATCTTGACATAATGAGCTAAATGATCGCCAGACTAAACTCTTAACTGTAACGTTGATTTGTCTATCAACGTTTGTTATTTTTGCCTGGCACCAGCACCAGCACAGGTTTAGCTATTTAAAAGGATTCAATCTATCCAGTAACTAGGCCTAGTGGAGGACAGTTTTCGAATGAAACTGGTTGGTTTCAACAAGGAAATCGTCGGTGTAGCTTCTAGGCTCGGCTGACCTAGCTATGAGGAGCAATATGAGTGGGGGAGGGGATGATGAGCCCGAAGTACAGGATTGTTGGGTCTAAAATGTTTTGCTACTGAGGTCGGTGCTGTCGGGGTGAATCTATTCGAAACATTTAATAAACGTACATAAATATACAATAAATAAATAGGAGTTATCTCGTAACAGCAGACAATAATGTGATCTTGTGATCGTCATACATAGCGGTCGACACATAAATGTCGATACTTATTTGGGCCGTGTAAGTTCACAGTGCGTGCACTTCCTCATCAGCTTGTACTAGGCCCATCTTATTTGGTGAATAAGTAACAGCAGGTTGCAGTACAGGCAACGTGAAATTACACATACAATTAAAATGTGCAGCTGGTTGTATGCTATTGTTGACGGCAAGCTAGGTTTTGACATTTAATTTATTTCTTCTCTCTCTCTCTCAACGTAGATGAAGCTGTTGGAAAACTCCAGTTTTGAAGCACTGAGCTCTCAGCTGTGTGTTGAAACAGGAGACTCAAACATCCTTGGCAGGTACTGACCTATCCTGCATTTGGCACCACTGCTGTCTAATTATCCTCTACAGATCATGTATCTAGCTCTCCACCACATGACCGACACTAGGTTATTTGTTTATACTTTCATCTGACAATAAATAGTGTGGGGTGTGTGTGGCCAGCCCTCTTGAACTTGAGAAGGCCTAAACATAGACATAGCCACATTGAGTTTTGACATGCATCTTTAAAGGGCATTGTGAGTTTCATGTAGTCTGCAGAACATTCACTGAAGCCTGTGAAAGTATCTATCTATCTATCTATCTATCTATCTATCTATCTATCTAAAGGGGTCGATGTACTTGTATGTACAAGCATTGAACATCCCCATTTTGGACTAATTTTAATTTCTTACATTTAACTAAATCTCTTGAGGTTTTTTTTTCTTTATTTACTTCTTCCTTCCCATTGCCACTCTTTTTTTAACTGAGTTTGATGCATTTTCCCTTCTGTTTGCATACATGTGCAATCTTTGAAATCTGTATGAGGTTCTGTTTAAGTGATTAGATTAACACTGCCCGTCTGTGTGCAGGCATGGACACCAAGTAGAAAGGAGTTACACGATACAGCAGTGGAAAATCTTAGGATTAACACACAGAGACATGGACAGACAGACAGACACACACACTCACATGCACAAAGCGAATTTTCATTTCATTTCATATTTATTATACAGGACAACGGAAACGGAATATGGAAATACTGTGCATACTTCAAAAAACAAATATGTGAACATTTAAAAAATATGGTCTTGGCAACAAATGTGCATCTGATAGTCTGTGGAGAGTGTCACTAAGTACTGAAAAGGCAGCTTACTGATTACACAGTGGACCAGGACTACAATTAGTACAGAAGCATCATGATACGGCAAATTATGCAGCTAACATAAAGTTTCTTTTATTGGAATGCCCTACCTATTTGCTGTTAAGCTCAGTGACATAGTGTGTGAGGTTGCCCGTTTATAAGTGGGTGGGTAGGCATGCTAACATAGATATGGTGTGTTATGTAATGACAGGCTGACTGGCTGATAGTGTTGCAGGGTAATCTATCTCTCTTGAGGAGTCATGATGTTAATGTTATATTGCAGACTAGAGGAACGTTGTCCTCTGTCGGCCTACAGCGGTTATCCAGGGACTCTGTAACAGAGAGTGCCACCAGAAACACACACACACACACGTACACAGCTGAGTTCTCTGTGAGCTGCCAAGTGCACCGGTATTTAACCTGCTTACTGGATTAGTGCAGACCAAAGCTGCATGACAACAGCCAAAAAGAGAAGTGCCACTCAGCAGTGACTCCAGCTGTGAGGTCTGATGCAGACGCTGTTTGTGTTCATCCAGCAGTCAGCCACTGAAACCAGCGCTGTCCCATATACACATGCGCCGCAACGTAAATGCAATACTGATCTAATGAAGCTGGATATTAAATGTGCGTGTAAAAATTCACTCTCTGATGTAATTTCCTACTTTTACCACAGAGACAATCACTCAGGCAATTCGTGTTATGTCAGTACATGCAGAATGAATACTTTTTTAAACCAGCTGTGGAAACATGCCCAGGCTTGTCTGCTGGAAGTTTGGTTTCAGGGCTCATTTTAAGCCTGCTACCCTTGGGTCTCTTACTGCAGGCCTCTTGTGTTACCTCCAGCAAACCAATGGAAACTAGGCCAAGGTGTCTGTCATGTGGCCACTGCGACCTTTACCCTTACACCATAAATAGTCAGAGCTCAAGTCAAACTCCCAGCCAGGGACTGTAGGGTTACACAATTTGTGCACTTGCATAACCATCAAGAGGGAAAAACAAACACACGCACAGCTCTGGTCCCCCCATGACAAGTCAGGAATCCAGACACACCTCAAATAGACAGGAGGCATGTGCTGCGACACATTTAATGTTCTTGAATATTTTGCTGTATCACTGCTAAATTTAAAATAAGTCTTGTGTTTTTGTTTACTGAAGTAGCTGAGCTGTGGCGTTTGTGCTTATGCTGTAGGTTCAGAGTTTTGGTGTACACTTGTAACACATGTGTTGAGCTGTGGTTTTGTGCAGATCTGGCATCACTGCTTACGCTGCTGAGCTTGAATACAATATCACAGTGTGCGTTATTTCCTTCCGTTTTTCACTCAGACATTTGATTCTCTTACCATTGAAACAGGATATCCTTTGGTTTTTAACGGGTAAAGTAACACTGAGATGCTACTTGCTTGTCTACTTACTTCACCTGTATACAGGACAAACCCAAAAGTGAAAGAGCCACATCATTCACCACCAATGACATTTATGACATGTATTAAAGCTCCTTAAACTTGATTTTCCCCTGGGGATCAATAAAGTATCTATCTATCTATCTAAAGAGGATTAAAAAAATCTTTCTCTTTCATTACACTAACACTGTCTTCTGTGTTTGTGTGCAGGATTGAGAGTTACTCCTGTAAGATGGCCGGCGATGACAAGCACATGTTCAAGCAGTTCTGCCTGGAAGGAGAGCCCCATGTGCTGGAGGCCCTTTCCCCCCCACAGTCCAGCAGTGCCCCCAGCCCAAACCTGTGAGTGTCACCTCTGCATCATCACCATACTTCAGACCTAAAGCAATCACTCGCACCACAACGTGAGCAGATCATTGGTATCAGTGTGGGACTAGCATTCATCCATCTATTCTGTTGCTTATCCTGAACCCTCAACCACTTTATTCGTTCTACTGCAGTTTATGTTAAGTTTATGTCTAGCAAAAGGTGCAGGCTACTTAACGTCCTAGGCTTATCAAAATGTTCCTAGCCCCCACCTTTGGGCCCAGTGCTAGGTGTACTATGCGTACTATGTCCATGTCTGCATGTTATCAGTGTTCCAGCACCACTACGTGCAGCACACCATCGGCTTGAATGCTTGGGGGGAAAACTCCAACCTTTTGTTTTATTACGAAAGCTCTCTTGTAAAGGAGCAAAAAAGAAATAATAAAAGAAATAATAATTTCTTATATTATTGTCTAATTCTTATGGTCTATTAGTAGAGCTAATTTCAAAGGATTTGTTTTTTCTCCCCTTTTTTATTTTATTTAGGCTGGGGAAGAGCAGTGAGGATGGGGAGAACCCTCTGAGTGACAAGTGCTGCAGGAAGACTCTGTTCTACCTCATCACGACCCTGAACGAGTCCTTCCGGCCAGACTACGACTTCACTGCCGCCCGGGCCCATGAGTTCAGCCGGGAGCCCAGCCTCAACTGGGTCCGTGTACTTTGCTAGTCGCTCGTGTAGAACCAAGTCACTGCCTTTATGTCTAGGGCTTTCCTTTCTCAAAATGATAGCAAGGTGGCGGAATCAGCACCATTCTGTTAGCGGGTGGCATAGCAACAGATGGTGTGTTTTGGAAATTTGAAATGGCCTTATACCAGCCTTACACCAAACAATTGATTTCATGGTCACTGACAAATTTCTAATGTCAAAAGTAAAATGAGAGCTATGCTAAACTCCCAAGCTGTTTAAATGAGTCTTCATCTCATGCAAATAGTGACATGGCTATTGGTGCTTGAGAGCGCTCACCTATCGATTGATGACACAGGAGGCAGTGCTACTAGTGTTCCATGCTAGCCTTGTTGATTTTCTGTTGATATCTAGAGCACAATGGGAGGTAATCGCAAAAAGAATGTAGCCGCAGTGTTGCAAATACCAACCCTGCGGGAGCCAACTGTTTGCAAAATCATGGTCTGTGACTAATGACACATTGTTTAGATGTGAAGGGGTGTTTTCAGAGTCCTTTCAAAGTATTATAGTGTATGGTTAGATGGCCATGAATTTAAACTTAAAAAAAAAATGCAAGCAACAACACCAGCCATACTGCCATAGAATTTGCATATGGCTGGTCTCCAAAGCAGCCATCATAAGGAAACTTGTTAGTTGAGTTTCAGATATAGAAATCTGACTAGACTCTTCTTACATGCATCGAGTGGTAATTAAATATTTTAGTCTCCTATTATTCTTGTATCTTTATGGTTGCATTGCTTAGGGATACACTGGACTACCATGCTTGTCCAGTACAAGCTTGGATTGCAGGATCCCCATAGCTTCCCTGTAGTCATAGTTTCATGACTATGCGTACGTAACATATTACACAGAATTTCAGTACCTTATTGGACAGATAGTATATTTTCCTTCTTGGGGATTCCTCTCTGTAAAATATGTATTTTAACTGTTTTATCAAGCTGAATACACCATCACTTGCTGGAAATCTGCAAAACATTAGAGTAACACCTCTGGAAAGTCATTTCTTGTCTGAAGATGTTTTTGTTTGCTATTGCCCTCAGGTGGTGAACACTGTGAACAGCAGCCTGTTCTCAGCTGTTGGGGAGGAGTTTAACTCCCTGGGACCTGAGCTGTGGAATGCCATCGACCAAGAAATCACCCTGCAAGGATGTGACATTTATAGGTAAGGACAGAGAAATGAAACAAATTTAAAAAAAGAAAGTATAACCCTGATAGGTGAAGCAAGTCAAAGCCCCAGATGTTTGGGTTGTCTTCTTTTGTGTGTGCAGTTAGAATCCATGTGTGACTGCTCATGTCACTTAAGGATCCTTTACTCTATATATTTCTAAACAATTGTTGTCTCTTGTTCTCTTTCTGCCTGTCTCTACTTAGTTACAACCCTGACCTGGACTCTGACCCCTTTGGAGAAGAAGGCAGCCTCTGGTCTTTCAACTACTTCTTCTACAACAAAAAGCTGAAGCGCATTGTGTTCTTCACCTGCCGCTCAGTGAGGTCTGTCACAGTTAATAGATCTCTTACCAATTTTGAATAACTGCAATCTGCCATCTAAAGTTAATTGTGATAACATTTCAGGGTTGCATTGATTCAGCTCCATCCTCAATGATGGTTTTAAAAATGTGTTTAACTGTACGTCAGGGTTTTCATGAAGATTCCATAAGTCATCAATTAACTATTTTAATTGATAAAAAGGAAAATAAAGTATCACCGCACACTGGTGGGATTTCTTTGCTTTTTTATTTTTAGTGAACAACGCGTTTCGCCTATGCTTCGTCAGGTTCACACACAAGTGAACCTGACGAAGCATAGGCGAAACGCGTTGTTCACTAAAAATAAAAAAGCAAAGAAATCCCACCAGTGTGCGGTGATACTTTATTTTCCTTTTTATCTATTGACGACTGCACCTCACCAGCACCTGGAAGGCTGTGCACAGGAACTTTATCCTTTTAAGTAACTATTTTAATTATTAAGTGTTGTGGTCTGTGCAGTGTCCTCAGTGGTTATGGCCGCGGTTGCCTTGACAATGAGCTGGACATGGAGCTAGACGATGAGGAGGAGATGGATGGTTTCACAGAGGACAGGTGCGTTCACATGGCAGCCTTTAGCAAAAGCTTGTATAACATTTTTCAGTCAGTATTTTTCCCTCCTAACTGATTTTTTTTTTTTCTCTTTGTCACTCAGGTTTCCCAGAGCTCTGTGTGTGTAAACTCTCAGGGATAATGCTGAAGACCTACAACACAGTCTTTCAGCAAGGCATCTATACATCTTCATTTACTGCCCCTTCTTCCTTTATATGTTGGAGTGTTTTTCATCATCGGATGAATGGACTACCACCTTCTTTGCCTGAAAAGCATCAGCTTACATTATGTACATACACACACACATATACGGAAACCGAATATTGGATGTGAGGTCCACACATCCCAGCCCCCCCCACCACCTTGGGTTAGTTCATCTTTGAAGGTAGCCCTGCAGACATGTAGTCCCCCCCCCCCAAAAGTGCTAAGGTCTAGTTAATGGGCCTTTTGGATCCCTGCCACAGTCTCTCTCCACCCAAATTCAACAGACATTTCTCCCTACACCAGGACCAGCCTCTACATGGACTGTTTTCCAAGACAATGATGAAGAGGATTTGCATGTTAAGATGAAGAGAATCCATAGACTTTTACTGAAGCTGGCTATCTCTGTCATCGTGTTGGGTGTCACGGCTCTTCAAGGAGATGCCGTCGTCGTCGTCGTCAACATGCATGCATGCAAGCAAGTTGTTATTGTCCGTAGTGGCTGAACAGTTCATCACCAGCAACAAGGAGAGGGAATGGGCTTCTCATCCAATCACAAACTGAACTCATGCCATTGTGACTATAAGAGTCCCTGTGATTGGCCATGCTATTAAGTGTGCATTTTCATTTGTTCATTCATTCTTATTTGTGTCTGTTTGTCCTCTGTTTACTACTCATTTCAGTCTCTCGACAGTATTCCTATTGACAGTCAAGCACTGAGTTGGTTTAAACAAAGTAAGTACACCCCATAGGGGAGTGTTTGCAAAGGGCAGCCATTGCCTCCCGAATGTGCGGGGGTTAGAGCTACTGGACATTGTTGAGCACAAATAGGCGTGACCTTCAGATTGCCAGCAGATGAAGATTCAACATATGATTTGGAGACGCTTTCTCCGTGTCTGAAACCAGTGCTGGGTGTGGCTTTGGTTTGTTTGTTGTAGGCTACTACCCATAGTGTCAGTTTTATTGTTAAAGGCCTCTAGTCATTTAGGAACAATTTGTATGGGAGGCCCTTGGAAGCAGGTACCTTTGGTGTTAAGTGCTGATTAGCTTTTTTGAACCTTTTAACTGACACTTAATTGTTAATGGCCGTTGAGTTGCTCTGATTCATACTGTATGTCCTCGTTTTATTTACACTTTCAGCGAATATTATGAATAAACTTTTATGTGTTGTAAACTTGCTTTTGTCTTATTTAGGGATGATGCATTTTTTGAGATAAAAGAGAAGATTAAATGTTGGCATATATATGCCTATTGGCTGTAGCCTAGAAATCTAGACGCACCCTAGCGGCGGCAAATTCATTTGCTCAGCCTGTACGTCTAGTATCAAACCATAGGGATTTCTATTGGCTGACGCCGTGGACTTCATCCAATCACAGCGCTCTATTTTGTTAGAGAGTCTTAAGGCGGGCTTAACAGCTGCACAGTCCCGCCCACAGCCAAAATGCGGTTAGGTGCCGGATGTAAGATTCCTATTCATTTGTCCCATTGACGTTTTGAAAAATCCGTATCTAAAGAGTTTTACAGCATGTCTTAGGCTAACCAGCTACGGCATAACTCATAAGCATACAACATATAATTTAGAGTGAAAACACGAAGAGAAAATCCAAAAAAAGTAAAAGGTACAATATTTTCATTTCCGAGCGAAGGAACTACTCATCCCATAAACCACCGCGCCTCACTGAATAATATAGGCAAAATCGGCGCGATTTATTTTGCCATTTCCAACCGGCGACAGCACGCAAACCCTTTCCTCCAAACAGTGATTTTTATATAGTGAATGTGCAGTTAATAGCAGTTATTTCAGGAGTAATCGTGTAAATAATAGTGTTTTGATATTGAATTTTATATTTATCATCGTGTATTTTATATCGTGTGTGTGTGAAAGCGGTTAATGTTAACGGCAGTGCTTCGTACCTGACTCATCCTATGCTGTCATCACTGCTCAGTCAGGCTGATGCATGGACTGGTGCATGGTCTGCCTTTGGACCACCATATTCAGTTTATTAATTTGCTGTGAATTATTACACAAAATGTTCATTAAATGCACGAAGTATTTAGGTTAATGGTTGATATGAATCATACAGTATGAAGGCTACAGTAGCCTAGCTAATGTTAACTAGCACTGCTAGCAGCATTAACGTTACCAACCTCCCTACTTAACTCACCACAACTTTGTAGGTCTTGTCCCTCATGCTGGCCCTTACAAAACCCACAAGCTGACCCTCGACACACAACAGTCAATAATGTGACCCGATTTAAAGTGGTTTTCACCCCTTTGGACACTTGATTTCGTCCTTGAAACAGTGAAATATTCACGGGGGCATGGACGGTTTGCTAAACATTTTACTGCAGTGTAGCATCCAGCTTGTGCTATCAGCTAGCTAGCTAGTTCAAAGGTTTAAGTACTTAATGGGGATACAGGGCTTTTTATGCCTCGACTAAGTTGATGTTTCCTATAAACAACAATTCATGTTCATAGAAACAACAAGGTCACTAAAACATAATATATTTCATACCTGTGTTGCAGCATGTAGACTAGGGTGACCAGACGTCCCGGTTTAACCGGGACAGTCCCGATTTTGAGATGTGTGTCCCAAGTCCCGACAAAAGCCTGTCGGGACGCTAAAATGTCCCGGTTTACATCAACCACTATTAAAGTGTCCCGGTTTTTCAGAGATTACATAGCCGGCATGGTCTTATAGCCCGATCATTAACTAAACCCATGTAGAAAGACTAGCGGCGTATGATTTCAATAATGTGTGCGTGTGTGAGTGTGTCAGTCAATCGTAGCAGTCTGCATAATCTTTGCAACCAACGTTACAATGTATCCGTAAACAGTGCTGCATGCCTCTTCATATCTGCCTCGTTTTAACAGTTAGGCTACGCTACGACAATGTTGAAGAGAAATTTATCATTCTCAAAATTACTGTGAATGTTTTCATGCATGTCTGGCACTCATTAGGCATACAGTACAGGACCTTTTTCTCTGACTGAAAGTGCGCAGAACTTGTGTGTTTGCATACAATATTTCATAAATTTTCTCGGGGTGATACCCCGGAACCCCCTATACCTTTTGGGCTTAAAGAAAAAATTTCTGTGTCTGCCCGAGCTGACGCATGTTCACGTTAAACGCGGTCACGCACTAAGTGTCCCGGTTTTAGTTCCGACAAATCTGGTCACCCTAATGTAGGCTAATGTTAGCATCATTATAATGACATTCTAATGTCTGAAAGGCTAATGATTAGCCTATCGGCTACCTGAAAAGTTAAGTGTTCAAACTAGCATTTACAGTGTTCTATTTGATGGTGTATTTGGCCCTGACTAAGTTCGTGTGATATATAAACCACAATCCTTGTTGATACAAGTACCAATGTTAGTCTAGAAAGTTTTTATTCACATTAAGATTTTCGCCATAGGCAGTAAAAGACTCCGCCATCTTTGTCAATAATTTTCGCTGATAAAGTTTCAAACTATGATCTTAACGGCCTTTCCACCAATCAGAGGCATCACTGTGGGATTGTGGGATTGTTCAGGATTGTGGGTAATGAAGTACTTATCCAAGACATCGCGAAAAAAAGACATTTATCTCAAAACGAGGTTAGTGCCCCGTGAACTTTTGGCGTCTATATGAGCATACACAATCGCTTAGTACAGCCAGGGGCGTAGCACCAAATTCTGGGCCCTATGCACAAGTGGTGGCCATGGGCCCCCCCCCAACCAACCAACCAACCACCAGCTGTAAGTAGGCCTGTCAAACTCGATTCCTTTTAAGGATCTGGGTTATTCTGAGTCACTCACTAAACTGATCCGGGTTGAACGAGTCACTTGAGTCAGTATTGCTAAATCGCAAAGAAATTCAGTCCTACGTTCAAGCAGTGCAGTGGGGTGCTTCATTTCGTTAAGTGCCTTCTCATGTTGGATGTGGATCCTCCATGATTTGAAACCAGGTTTTTGCAGTACTTGCATTTAGCCTAAGAGTTTTGCTCTCCTGGTCAAAGTGCATCCACACATTGTTCATCTTTTTGGTGCTCATGTTCAGAAACTTTGATCTTATTTGACAGGGAGGGTAGCCTATATTATAATAATTAATTATTTGTTGTTGTTTTGTTAACAATAGAAAATTTGCCTAGGTCTAATGCTACTCTGCTACAATGTTTATTACCACTACTATATACTAATAGTAGGCTACTAGGAATCTATTCTAATAGGTATTATAGGCAGCTAATACTAGGCAACTAATATTATTAGCCTATTAATCATAGCTATATATATATATATATATATATATATATATCATGTTAGGTAGCCTAATATAATATCATATATAATATAATATAATATAATATAATATAATATAATATAAAATAGCCTAATATAATAGCATCAAAACCTCCACCCACTCACGGAAAGAAAGCAGTTTGAGCCAGACTGTTTATTTATTGTCTTAACCTAGCCTAAGCAATTGACTTTCAATGTAGACATAGAAACAGGAACGTAGAAATGCCCTGCAGTGAATAAATTATTATTATTGTTATTATTATTACTACTACTACTACTACTACTATTCTCATTAGGCCTATTATTATTATCACCTTGACACGAGTAGAAACTAGGCTACTTGCTCGTCTACAGATCCACTCATGACAATGTAGCCGGCTGATTCGACTGACTCGCACTCATAACAACATAATGTAACCGGTCCGCCCGGCTGATCCAAATGACCCAGGTAGGCTAGCCTACTCAAGGAACTCCATACAGAGCTTGCAATGTTTCGGACATTGCAACTGTCTTCGCGACCTAATTGCATTTTAAAGTAGGCTATGGGTGCAGAATATATGTTATTTCAGAAGTGAAAGCATGGCTTTTGTTGTGGATTTTCTTTTAACCTTGACGAGGAGTTACTCGTTCCTCTAAAGATCGATCCACTCATGACAACGTAGCCGGCTGATTCGTCTGACTCGCACTCATAACAACAACGTAACTGGCCCGCTTGGCTGATCCGACTGGCTAGCCTACTCTCCATACAGAGCTTGCAATGTTTCGGACTGTCTTCGCGAGCTAATTGAATTTTAAAGTAGGCTATGCGTACAGAATATATGTTATTTCAGAAGTGAACGCATGGCTTTTGTTGTGGATTTTCTTTTAACCTCGAGGAGGAGTTACTCACTCCTCTAAAGATCCACTCATGACAACGTAGCCGGCTGATTCGGCTGACTTGCACTCATAACAACGTAACCGGCCCGCCCTGCTGATCCAACTGACCCGGCTAGCCTGAGCAGCTCCATACAGAGCTTGCAATGTTTCGGACTGTCTTCGCGACCTAATTGCATTTAAAAGTAGGCTATGCCTACGTGTAGAACATTGTATGTTATTTCAGAAGTAAAAGAATGGCTTTTGTTGTGGATTTGCTTTTCCCCTTGACGAGGAGTTACTCGCTCGTCTACAGATCCACTCATGACAAAGTAGCCGGCTGATTCGGCTGACTCGCACTCATAACAACATAACGTAACCGCCCGGCCCAGCGATCCGATTAACCCGGGTATACAAATCAGCTCCATTAAGAGCGTGCAATGTTTCGGACTGTCTGCGCGACCTAATTGCATTTTAATATGCTACATCTATACACCAAATCTAAAGTATGCCTAGGCTACATGCAGAACATTGAATGTTATTTAAGAGGTGAAGAATGGCTTTTGTGGTGGAATTGCTTTTCACTTTGAGGAGGATACTCGCTCGTCTACAGCCACTCATGACAACGTAGCCGTAGCCGACTCATACTCAATGTAGCCTAACCGGCCGGCTGATCCGACTAACCCGGCTCTGCGGGAAGTTAACCAGTTATCTCAGACTGCCTGCTCACTCAGTCGCTTGAGTTGATTTGTGGAGTTGTGGTTATCCTACCTACGAAATTGTTACATTTTTGGCAGCTATGATGGCTAGTAGGCTAGCTAATGTTGCAAGAGGTTTGTGTGTGGCGCTGTTTATCGTTTTAGATTGAATTGTAGTAGGACTCAACTGATCCGAGTTAATGATACTAGAGACTCGCGACTCATGGGTTAATTTAAAGATACGGGTGAAAGATCCGAGTGAATCACGACTCAAACAGGCGTAGCTGTAAGCATGAAGCATGAGGTTCACAACTAACTAGGCCTACTATCTAATAACACATTGAATTAATCTAACAACTCTTATATGTACTGTATAACAGAAAATAATCTTATTACCCAAGACTTCACTGAATTTCTTATGTTTAAAGAATGTTTAAAAGCTAGAACATGAAATGAATGAAAACACTTTTGGCTGAGAGAACAGCTATCTATACAAATTGAACACTTTTGGCTGAGAGAACAGCTATCTATAGCTGAGTGTGATGCGTTTCACAAGTTAGCTTTGCTACTAATTTGACAGCCTTTCCTCATGAACCTATATAACATTGAGCCTACTAAGTTAAGCTATGTAAGGGATAACGGCCGCCGAGGTGTCCTGTTATACGGAATTAATGGACGAGGGCGAGGGGCAAAAACTCCCCGACGCGCAGCGGAACTGGACACACCTCGAAGGCCGTTATCCCGCTTATCACCCGGTTGCCACTGTAAACACTGTAAACACGCGGTTCTGTTTAAAAAGAAGCTCACTAGTTCAGCTTGTTGTACAACTTTAGCATGGACAGTTAGCTTGTTTACAGTTGATTCCATTGTTGGGAAGCCTGCAACCAAAAGATTCTAGAGCGCTGCAACCGCCCTCCTACTATGGTTGTTATAGTTACCATTCATAAGCATTGATATGGAACTGTGTCCTGTTATTCAGAATTAAAGGCCACCTGCCAGCCAATCAGAAAAGAGTATTTCTTCTCTCCGGGTGATAATAGCTCATAATAATTTTCGGATTAGTAGGCTATTGAAATGTTGTGGTAGGCTATAAACCAGGCATCATGTTATTTCTAATTTTGTGTTAATGCTGTTTTAGCACTGATAATCGCGGATTCGCGGTGGTATTGAAGTGTTTTGTAACCTTCAGGAGTTCATTTCATTTGTAGACTATTGCTTTCACATTGGGCTCACCTTTCTTGGGAAAGAAGGCTGTTAACACTTGTTTTCCCTCATTTCTTTTTTTCTCCCTTTCTTGCCTCTCTTTTCTTTTCTGGGAACCGGATTTGGCTTTCTTAGACACCGTGACAGTCTGCATTGCCGCTTCGGCAGAATGAAGGCTAGGCCTACTTCAAAAATGCACCTAGCAGGGGAAGGCGGACTGAACCATTTCGTGCAAGGGAGAGGGTGCCTGCCCTCAAACAATGTTGGCTTGGACACAATTTAATACATCAATCAACTGATGCATTTACCCGAAATATTTGCATCTATATTAGTTAATAACATTTATTAAGATCGTTAAATTAAGGAAATTATTTATTATTAAGGAAAATAAAATTCAACTCCTTAGGGGCCCTCCCCCCACTTGGGGCCCGGGTAATTTATTCCCACTTGTCCCCCCACTACGACGCCCTTGAGTACAGCCGTAGCTGGTTTTGAGTCTACCATGTGCAGTTAAGTTGTTATGGCTTATACCCGAATTGTCAATGGAGAAATTGCATTGAATTCTTACTTCCGGAAACTCCTGTGGGCGGGACTGTGATGCTCTATAGGGCACAACTATAGTCTATAGCTAGTCCTATTGGCCCAGATCTTGATCGTATGCCGACAACTAAGATCTTAGGCTATAGGGTCCCGACCCAAGCAAAGATATATACATGCTGGAGTCACAAAAGCATTTCAGTAACACTAACATTAACTGTGAGTTACACATGTAGGCCTATAAACCTGTGTATAATTTGTGCTCAGGGATGAAGCAGACGAGCAGAGTGATGCTCTCCATGCTGCAGAAGAGGAGGAAATATGGAACTCCTCAGACATGTGAGTGTGTTCCTAAAACAGCCTTGTGCTTTGTAAGAGTATCAGCTCAAGAACACACAATAATAGCGCAGGCATAGTCACATTTTAAAGATAATGAAAATCAGGTGCTTATATCTTTAGAAACCCTGAGCAGAAAAGCGACATTGTGAAGCTGCTGCAGAGCAAGAACCGTCTGATGGGGACGATTGCGAATTTGCAGAAGGCACTCAATGCTTGTGAGGATTCAAATGCTGAACTGGAAGTTCAGAACACTGACCTGAAGAACCAGATGAGAAGGTAGAGTTATGTTTGCCACATTATGATCTTGACAAATAGGAAAATACAAGCAAATAGAAAAATACAAACATCACTGTTACTAGAGGTCACTATAAGGTCCTAATCCTTAATGTCTTTTAGCATGAACATGTCCATCAAGGCCATGGAGCAGTACAGGACAGAGATGGATGAAATTCGGGCGGCACTAGCTGAGAGCCAGATGGCCAACAGCAGCCTCAAAGCACAAAATAACAAGCTGGTAAGTTTCTCTTGTTATTTGTTTGATGATGGTAAACGCACACCTTGTGAGGTGCTCACGATGGTAAATAAGACTTGAATTTAGAAGAAGTGTCATGGCACACTCAGAACTTGAGAAATGACCCTGATGAAGGCGCAAGCCGAAACGTTGGTTTAATAAATAACTGCATATTGAAGTTTTTATTGTTAGCCACATGATATTCAAGTAGATAGGCCCAAAGATTGGCCAAAACAGTAAGCCCAATTTTAAGAGTAACCCTTAATATTAAACAGCTGTGCCGATGAATAGTTATGGTAGGTCTAGTCATCATCTCATCTCATGCTTTTCAACTGACGTGCCCACAGCAAAAAAAAAATAAAGTCCTGAGCAACGTCATTGGAGCCAGCAACAATGAGGTAGGCTAAATTGTCAGCAAAAAATAGTTGCTGTTTATTTTGCTGTTCAACTCAAATTCCTTTTTTAATCTCGGGAATACGTTTCATGTGACAGATGTCTGATGTTTTGTTTGCAAGCGATACAAACAAGAAGAAGATAGTAGATCTTACCCAACACATCAAGGCTTTGGAGGAATGGTGTTTTGATTTGGTATAATCTGTGGTCTTGCTCTGTGTTAGATATGATACATGTTAAAATACATATTGTTTTGAGTAGAAACAACTGGAGCAAACAACAGTGGAGCTTGAGGAACAAGGCCAAATTATTATCAATGTGAGTATGACAACAAATATAGATTATACCCATATTTTCATATTAGCCATACTGTGACAGAGCAAAGTTTTATCTAACTATGTCTGTCTCTCCATTTGCCTGTGTTTTGATGATGTAATTCAGTTATTGTTCATTTAATCTCTCAGAAAAAATTTATGATTGACCAGCAAAAAGCCTCACTGGAAGAGATGAATGCCATTGAACTGGTATGTTGCGTCCTATTCAAAGTCCTTTTGCTTTGATTGAAATAGCTTAATCTGAGAGTGATCACTGAAATTCTATGAACAAAACTTTTTTTTTTTTTGTGCCGTTTATCCTCTTTACCTTCTGTTCATTCTGATATAATAGAACCTGAAGGCAAGGATCAAGGACCTGGAAAACCAGTTGGAAATGGCCCTGATGTATGTATTACTGTCTTGCACTTTTTTGCTTCAGATCAAGTTATTTATAGGCCTATAAGAATTGCTTACCCCCCTCCCCACACACACACACATTGGTAGAACTGGACGTGGAAGTTTCCTGAAGCAGGATGGTACTGCCACTGAGAATCAACTTTCTTTGGCTGATGAGCTGGGACAACTATCTGGTTTTCAGAATTCTGCAAGTCCTGCTTTGTACCGGGTTGGCATATATCTACACAACTTTGTTCTCCCTAAACCCACCTACCAAATCATAGGTTTTCCATCCATGTAAAATTAGTTTTTGTATATACTTCTGCAGGTGGAATTTGATGATGATGTAGAGGCATTGGATGAGGACACACACAAGGAGAAGGAAGAAGCAGTCGCCTGCAAGAGCATGGAGATGACCCTCCGTCATGGGATGGAAGAAGCCGGAAAACATGAGGAGGTCGATGAGGTCATCAATCATGTTGAGGTGAAAGAGGAGGTTACAGATGAGACAGTGGAGATGGACAACAGTTGTGAGGAGATGGTCAAGCATGAGATGAGAGAGGCACAGGAGCCTGAGGTGATGAAGCAACTCATCAGGCAAGGGGACATTCACGAGTCCATCAAACTTGAGATGGGGAAGGCAGAGGTTAATAACTATGTGGATTCAGGTGCTGAGAGGCCTGTCCGGGCACAAATCAGCCTCCTGGAGGAGGAAACAAACCAGACGAGAAGAGGTAGCCTATATATTGTTCTCTCTCATAAATTATTATTATTAATATTATTAATGTTTAATAGCCCATGATCTCTGGCCTAACTAGAATGTTTATGTTTTGTCTGTCTGTGTTTCTGTATGTTCTGTGTCTACGTCTGCTCCTGTCACTGAAGCAGTGTTTGCCTGGAGCAGACCCTAGAAGCTTCCAGAGAGCCGCGTTGGTCACTGGTGCTATTGGGCTCGGCGTGCTCATTTTCTTAAAAATAAAGGCTTGAATAAGCTGATTTTATGATTCTTATAGAATAACATTATGTGGACTGTGCTACAGAATCATCAGGCTCTGCAGCACCAGTGCTGTGAGCAAAGAAAGTTTGCACAGCCAGCCCTGCTTGTTACTAAATCAAGTTGCTGCAGATAACAAGGGGCAGGGGAAGCAGACGTACCACAACACCACACTATCAACCCAGAAAATTCCATTACTGGGGGGTAAACCAGCTTATTCCTGTAGCAAAATTATAAATTGAGCTTAATGACAAAGTCCCCACACACAGGTCTTGGTTTTCTGAAGAGTAAACCAAAACTTGCATGCCAAAACTTGTAACTTGTATGCTAAGAGGAATATAAACCTAAGTGTACCTGAGACATCTCTGACGTCTCTGTGGTAAACCATTTATTATTCATCTGTTCAGTGTATGTATCCTGTTAAGATAGACTGGTTTGGCCCTTTGACCACCAGAGTGTGCTCTTCAGTTACATCAGCATCTATAAGCACTCTCATTGGAACATTTCATGAACATGTGCAGATGAGGATGATGATTTGATTGATGTCTAATACTAGAACTCAATGACAAACAGCAACGATGCTTTTATATTTTTTTAAATATAAATACAAATGTTACTGAAATGAAGCATATCTAACCAGTAGAGATAGAGCATTGCAAACATCTTGAAAGGCAACTTGTAATCAAACCAGCCCAGTGGGCATTTGATGTCAATTCAATATCAATATGACATCAAACATCGACGTCAAAATTACGTCTAGAAACAGGTCTAGAATGAAAGTTGTATCGACATCAATGTACTGATGTCAATTTGACGTCAAGATTTTGACCTCCGCGATGTCGTTTTGATGTTATTTTGATGTCATACTTTGTTGGCATTTGATGTCAATTCAACATTTATTTGACGTCAAGATGTTGATGTCGTTTTGATGCTATTCTGATATCATTCAATGTCAAGCTTTGATGTCAATTCAACATGTATTTGACATCAAGATGTCATGATGTTGATGTCGTTTTGATGCTATTATGATATCATTCAATGTCAAGCTTTGATGTCAATTCAACATTTATTCTACATCAAGATGTCATTTCCATGTCAAGCTTTGTTGGCATTTGATGTCAATTCTACATCTATTTGATGTCAAGATGTTGATGTTGTTTTGATATAATTCAATATCAAGCTTCAATGTCAAATAAACATAAATGCGACAAACATTGATGTCAAAATTACATCAGCATTTATTGACATATATTTTGATTATTTGTGCAGAATACAAGTACAAAGACAATAAAATACAGTTTGTGTCTAACTAGAAGTGCAAAAAAGCAAAAAAGTGATATACAAAGTATAGACAGGTGGTGCATATACAGGACAAGACACAGTGCCGTGTAGACAGTAGTATACAGTTGGTTTATAGAAGGTGGTTTAGAGTAATATAAATTAAATATGTGCAGTGTATTAGTAGTTATCTTATAAGGGCAGAATAAATATGGCTAAATATGAACAATGTATGACAACATGTACAATGTAGTAACAAGTAATGGAATTTTGGAGAACATTGAGAACATTGAGAGATCCAGTTGAATGGAGAGAGACAGAGAAAAGGTTTCTTTTAACAGGGTTCCTACACATTTTCTATTTTAAAATCCCATACTTTTTCCATCCTTTAATTTACAAACTTTTTGGTAGATTTTTCTGACCATTCTCGACAATGCTACTCCAAAACCAAACGTTTGTCTCAGCATCCAGGAATCGTTGAGCACCTACATTTGTGCTTTAACATTGATGGTGTGCCACTTTTTAAATCCTCCAACTTCCAAATGTGGCCCATACTCTGCAACTTTCACAACTTTGCTCCTTTCATTGTGGCCATCTACTGTGGGGTTGCTAAACCAAATTCAGAGGAAGAGTACTTAAGTGACTTTCTCCAGGAGTTGCAGCAGTTACAGCAAGATGGCATTGTTCATGGAGGCAAAGCACTTCAACTGTCTGTGAAAGTATTCATATGTGATGCTCCTGCCAGGGCATTCTTTAAGTGCATTCTTGTTACCATTCTTGTGAGTGATGCACTATCAGAGGCACCTGACGGGAAGGTTTGTTCTTGGGGCCAAAGAGCCAGGTGCGGTTCCAAGGGCTGAAGACTGTTTTGTTTAGGCCAGCTCTGCTGCCACTCTGCCTCCACCGTACTGCTGCCACTCTGCCTCCACCGCACTGCTGCCACCTGTGGACAAGGAGGAGTGCGAGTTATACAACAAAATTAGTTATTAGTTGTTAGTGGCAGCACTAGTATAAAACCTCTAGAATCTCTAAAAACAATCACAAATAGGGCAGTTCATCACAGTTCAACAATTGTGGTTTGGAACTAGGCCTGCTGCAACTGGATTGATAAAAAGTAATGTAGTTGCAAACATCTCACCTGGCTACTTGTATTTGGGAAGAGCAAAAGCTATCAGCCATCAGCATGATCATGTTATTAGGTTGTTGTTGTAGAACAAGGAAAGGAATATCCAGTGTTTCCTCTACATTTATTTAAGCATGGCGGTCCGCCACGGTTTAAATCCTATCCCTCTCAAGCCCTCTGAAGTCACATTAAATGGGATAGGATTCAGGAACTAATTAATTTAAACCTCACTGACAAGAAAATGTAATGTCTCTGTTTCATAGCAGTTATTGCTAATCAGACATGATGTTGAGCAACTAGAATTGTTTTTAAAATCCCGGGAGTGACAACCCCCAAGTTTTTTTTCTTTTTCCGGGGGGCGGATGGATAGGTGGGTGGGTGGACTAGGGGGTGGCTCAAGGACTAGAGTGCCTTAGCCTGGGTTTTCCCATGCTGCCTTACGCACGCGATTTTATTCACGCTGCTAGGCAGCCTGGATTCTATGGACTTCGTTTTCACCTCAACGAAGGAACAATTCACAGAACGGAGGGAGGGCAGCAAGACGATGACGACACGCCGAAGCCGTTATGAGCTATGTACAGACGCATTTGATAGACATTCGTAGCGCCCAATAAACGGCTCTGGGCATTCGTAAACCATGTTTCAAATACGAGAAAATGAATGTCTAATTCCCAGACCCTATCTCAATGAGGTCTGACGTTAGCCAGGCTAAGAGCGCCTATTCATGGAAGAGGCATGCGTGTTGGAAGTAGTTTTCAGCTAAAGAGACACTGAAAACATGTTTTAATCTGTATACCATTAACATTGCATAACAAAAGTAAAACATTAATTTGTAGAGTACCAAAACCAGACGTCTTTTGAGTGTAATCAGATTATGGCAATCATTTTTACAATTGTTTACAACTTAACTCTATGTCCTCACTTGAACCCATTTGCAAGAATGGACGACGCTGAGTATAGAACGTGCTGGCAGTGACAGATAACATGTAAACGCGCCATAGCAGTGACGAGACGCACACACCATACAATCGGCCTGACATTTTGAGTGAACTTAAATGAACTACCTAGCAACAATTCCAACACTCACAAGTTAAGGATGTCTTCAGAGAGTTACACTTGATAAGCATGATAGGTCTACTTTTGGCGCTTCAACAATTGAAATGGAGGGGCAGCGTGACTATTTCAGTAAAGGCTACAATCTTTGATAGGTGTAATCTCAAAAGAAAGTTCACTTTCTCCATCATCGAACTCTTGAATACAGTGATGGTACAAACCAATATCTGTAATGCAGTGGGTAAATTAACGTTACGTTAGCAGTAGTTTTTACGTTTTATGCAAAAAATATATGGTTTATGTAACAAACCCTTCAAATTTGAGAGAGACTGAACAAAAATATGAGTTTATTGTAAAGTTTTTGATGGGGAATTCAGAGGAACCCATGTAAAAAATAAAAAAAAAACGAAAAACTGATGCATTTAGTCCAAATTAACTGTGCTAAAAAAGTAAAGTGAATGGGTGTTCAACTCTTGAAATAGCATGCATCTCCTTCCATGCAATCCCCGCCCCACCCCCACCTCCACTTTTTACAATACTTACAGTATTTGAAGTAGCTGCACAACCATGCTAAATAGTATAGTTTTGGCACACAGTACACAAAGACACTTCTGCCATCATACCGGAATGTAAACTATACTCGTAAACATGCTAATTACCAACCATTTCGTTCGAAAATTCTAAAACAACAATGTTTTTTAATACTTCAAAATAACATTGTGTGTGTGTGTGTGTCTTTACCTGGTGAGTGAACTCTCTTGCGAGCTTGGACGTGGCACACATTTGGAATATTCCAGAATGCACTCAGTGTTCTTACTGCAGCAATCCTCACAACACACCACCTGCAAACAGAGGGAGACTAAGATTAATATGTTGCAAAACACACAGAACATGAAAAGACCATCACTGAAGCACTACTACACTCACATGCATCTTAACACATGCCTCAGAGCAAGTCAGGTACATCAAACAAGGGGCAAATAAGGGCTATGAAATGAAGAACATGTAGCCTAACACTACCCTTCACAAACTAAAGATCCCTTTACTTGTAGGCATGATATTGAGGTGCCACCCACCCATCACATCCATTAAATGACAGGTCTGTTAATAAACATGGCTATATTAAACTGCAGTTCCTTAAATCAGTGGGTAGATAACTGATATATATATATATATATATATATATATATATTATTTAATTCATACAGGACCTCTTTGCAGTTATGGCAACACTATATTATGTATCAACACTAGCACTACATTTATTAAGTTTAAATACAGTGACCTAACGTTACCTATGTCCCATGGAAGTTCGCAAGGTAGAGCTAACGTTAGGGCTCTTACAGAGTCAACGCGAGCAAGCAACGTTAGCGACGCGAGCGACGTGCTCCCTTTCATAGTTTACACGGTGGACGCAAGCAACGCGGCCGATAAGTGAAATGCTATACGTCGCTCACGCAACAGGGGGTAGCAGTCACTGGTGACTGACATTCTGAGTGATATTCAAGCTGTCTGTAAAAGTTACATCCCAAGAGGCTCTTTTGGAGAGCCACGGATCATATTTAATTTAGAATTCTCAAAAAGACTCCAGTATGACATGGAGACACGTATAAAAAGTAATATCTAGCTTTGTTGGGTGACAAACTATAGACGGGAGGTGAGTGTGATTCGCTGTGCTAGATTGACTGCATGTTACAAGGACACTGGGTCATGTCATGTAAGGAACATGGTACTGTAAATAAACGGAAACATAGCCTACATTGCAGAGCCACTTAAACTTTATTAATATATGGTGAATAAATGTACACTAACACATGTGCACAGCCCCATGGTTTTCTGACGTGACGATGCTAGCACGTTAGCAGCGGTTAGCTAACTATACTAACGTAAGTTATCTACAAGTCTGAAGTCTCCTCCAAGTGACAATCATGCTATACACAATGAATAGCATGTAACCTACAATGTGGAGCTCCATAGACCGTAAAATAAAGAGAAGCTTGCATAATTTTTCCTCTTCTCTGGCCATTGTATTCAAACCTTCTTCTGTAAATATAACATATACTTGACATAATGTACAATACTCGCAGTGTCGCCCCCACCGACAACGCATAGTATTGCATGCGTCAGTGCGTCGCGTATCAAAAACTGGGATGACACATTTTGCTACGCATCGACGCATAATGGCGGCCGAAGCGTAGCGATGCGTAGCCTTGCGGGCGCGTATGCGTAGCGATGCGTTGACTCTGTAAGAGCCCTTAACCGTTATTAATTCTAACGTTAACAACTTTCATCTGTGTCTGCTAGCCTGCATGGTAACAGCCATTTTAAATGTAGCTAACGTTACTTTAAATGTATAGCTAACTTACTTGTGCCTGATATTTCATTCTAAAACTAACAAACAGACAAACAGGCAAACAAACAGATATTCCACATAATAGTGAAGTTAGTCTGCTAGCTACTGGAAAAGTTAACATTAACAGCTAACATCGCTAGCGTTAGCTCACTAGCTAATTCTAAACATGACTAACGGCTTTGATTAACATTCCATTATGAAAACAATATATTTCGAATAAATTCACGTTTTCAATTGGCATACAAAAGTACTGTAATTCTTACCTGGGATATGATGACGGCAGAGTTTGTACAGCTTACACATTCAGTCAGAGGCATGACAGAAAAGTGACGGTTGATTGTTGAAGTCACTGGTGACTGCAGTTGAAAAGGAGCAAACTCAGCGAAGATTCTAGAGTGCTGCGCGAATTTGAATTTGATCAGGGGTGGGGGATGGGAATTGCTGTGTGTGCGCATGCGCTTATCAAGCGGTGATAAGCATCCGTTAAAGGTGAGATTTGTAGGATTGTTAACGAACGTTCTGTAGGCCAAAATCAAAACACTGGTGAACGTTCTCAAGACTACCAGACGCGAGCCTCTTCTGGGTTGCCAGATGTAATGAAGACTTAGCTAACGTTAGTTGACCTGCAGCTGCTTTAACGTTTCTCCAAACATGACCCAGCTACACATTACGGAAACAGTGAAAACAAAACATACCTCTCTAACCAACGTAACATATTTAGCTGAAGTTAGCGATGCAGATGAAGTTTAGCCTAGGCTACCTGTTGTGGAGAAATATGGCCAGCTCTGCGTCAGATTTGATATTCTTCGTTTGACGAAGACGTCACCATCTCAGGAAGCTCCTCCGATGTCCACTTAATTTGTTTCTTGTTTTAATTTTGGAAATTTGCCTGCCTCTCGTAGGCATTCATGACTACAACTGACAGCTGTTGACAGTTGGCCTTTGCTAATTTGGCAACCCAAATAGGAGGACGCGTTAGCCCATTATTAATACGCTATTCTAGAATTAATCGTTCAAAATATAAACGAAAATTCCAAGAGATTTTCATGGGTTTTATGGGGTTTTACGGGTTAGAGTAATGTTGTCAAATAAGCCATTACTTCAATTCATCGTGTTTCCTTACTCTCTGACAACATATGGTGATCATTTTTGGAATGGTTACAGTTTATTTTCCATTATTTCCTACATACTGGACCTTTAAAAACAATCGTGAAAATGATTACTGTTGGCATTTAGAGGTGGATGTTGTTGTTCCTTCTCATGACACAGTTCGCGTCGTTCAGTTCGCCAAGATGATTCGTTCTGAATCGTTCGTTCTTTCGTTCTTTCGCATTTCCGGTAGCCTAACGTAGTTCAGCAGTGAATCATGGAATGCAGGTTCTCAGCTCCTCGTTTGTGAAAACGGTCAACACAACACTGTAATTGTAGCGGGGCAATTCCATGCAAAGGTCATCCTTACCATGGAAAAAAAAAGTTGTGCATACGCAAATAGAACTGTTGTTAAAATCTTCATTTAGGTCTATATTTTATTGTTTGTAACTGATCTGATTGAATTTGATGGAGAATGACACTCTTTTTACATCATAAAAATGGTGTGCAACCATACAGAAACAACATTTTTCACATGGTAATATTATACATATTTAAAAAGTGGATAAATGGACCCAAGGTTCAAACAAATTGTGTCATTTGACAAATTCCAGATTGACAAGGGAATGGTAGAGCAATGTCTATGCTCAGCTTGCATTTAAGAGCACAACTCCTTACATTTGTAAGGCTTTTGTTTTTAAGTCATCAAGTTCCATGGCCATGTCACATCCATAACGTTTTATAGGAAAAGTTTATGCTACACATACAGTGTTGATGCGACAATGTCCATAGTGTCTGTGCAAAGCTGATTTATATCAATGTAAAGTGTGATGACCAAATTGCGCCCCTTTTTTACTTTTAAAACCTTTAATGGTGCGTTATGGATGTGACGTTATGGATGTTAATGTGAATTTACAAGACTGGGGACTTTATTATACCTCAAAGCTGATAAAACGTCTGTTCTGGTGGCATGTCAGTTTCAACGCATTTCAACTTAGTGTTTACAATTGACATTTCAAAGATTATTAGGTTGATCAAAACCACAGGGAGGCCTTGCCTAACCATTAGCAAAACAAACATAATATTAAAATACCTCCAGTGATTAGCCTAGCCATAGCCTATTTTCAAGTGGCCTAATAACGAAAATCTGAGCGATTATCTTCCTGTAACAGTCATACTGTTGTTGTAAAGTAACTGGATTATCGTGTTAGCTGGTGAAGATGGCTGACTTTGCAGCTGGAGTTAACATAGCAACCTCCTTCTGTTGCAGATCTGTTCAGCCTGCCGTTCACGTCTGCTCAACACAGTTTAATTTTAAATGTGACGCGATATGCCATCATTTGAAGTGTCAGGTCCTCTGTAGCTAATACCCACAGAGTAACATGAGTAAGGGCAGCAATAAACTAGATGTACCGCATAGCGGTACAAAATATGACCGCCTCTCAGTCCTGCATAATCTCTTCGCAAAAATAAATCATGCTTGTCAATTTGTCTCCATCTCCTACTCCTGCAACTCATGTGCATGTAAATGAGTGTGTGCATATGTGAGTGTGCTTTTGTTTATAAGAGTGTGTGTGTGTGTGTGTGTGTGTGTCTGTGTGTGTGCATGTGCGTATGCGTGCCTGTGTTTGTGTGTTTATGTGTGTGTGTGCGTGTGTGTGTTTGCATGCGCACATGCGTATGCGTGCCTGTGTGTGTGTGTTTATGTGTCTGCATTCATGTGGGTGGGTGTTTGTGCGTGTGTGTGTGTGTGTGCTTGCCGGTCTGTATGTATTTATGTGTGTGTGCGCTTGCCTGTCTGTATGTGTGCGACTGTGCGTGAGTGTGTGTGTGTGTGTGTGCGCATGTGCGTGTGTGTGCACGTGCGCGTGCATGTACTTTATGTGTGCAAATCACAAATGAGTGGGTATGGGTTAGGTTGATGCGGGCTCTTGAGACTAACATACCATAAATATTTTGTCATCTTGGGTGCAACAGTTCAGGTAGGGCTATTTATTTAGGGGAGTGGCCACCAAGTTTCATGTTCCCTGGTATTTCAGTAACCCGGGATAGAAAAACCGCACTCTCAAGTACATTCTCTTTACTTATTTATTAGTGCCATGTCCACAGACGCGTTTCGGCCTAAGCCATCGTCAGTGTGGCTTACTGACGACACACTGACGATGGCTTAGGCCGAAACGCGTCTGTGGACATGGCATTAATAAATAAGTAAAGAGAATGTACTTGAGAGTGCGGTTTTTCTATTCTAAGTTGTCACCTTTTGGCTCGCACCCGAAATTGTTGTGAGATTTGGAGTTGAGCGCGCCTGCTCTCACTGCTCAGTAACCCGGGAATCACTGACCAAAATTGATGACTGTAAAAGAAAAAAATAAATGTCTTTTTTATATTTTGAATGACTTGTTGTCCTGATTCTTCCTGTGAATCTTAGTGGGCTGAGGAAGCAATAATTTCATCGCTAGTTTTTCATGATTACTATTTCAATTGTTTCATATCAAAATTCACTACTTAATTATGTGTTTTATGTAGTTTGTCGAGGACTGGTTCAGACACGTCACATCCATAACGTGAAACCGTCACATCCATAACGCCAGTTTTTCCTACATAATGCATTATGAAAATGATGCATAGTTTCAAAAACACACTTTTTGTGTTTATTCAAGTCTCCTTCATGCTACATATATCATAGTTTCGGCAGTTTCCTTCAAAATTCACAGAGTTTGTACAAAACATGTAATCTCTCACAAAAGTGTGTCCATTTCATGTCACATCCATAACGCTGATAAAATGCCTTGTATTCTTAGGATGAAATTGATTATATAAAATTTGAGGATTTCTCAGTATTCAGAGGACAGAGGTTACATTAAAAGTTATGCAAATTAATTCACTGATACTAATTTTGCCCCCACTCTAAGGCATTTTGTTTACCAATATGAGTCCAATTGTCACATCCATAACGCTGGAACTGCCCAGCGGCAAATATAGCTGCAACTTCATGATTATGTGTACTTTTAGACAAAACAGCAGTAGCTAATGTGTTCATTCACCTTGATATTACATTGACATATTGAAGGTAAATAGACTAGACTACGGCTAGATCAGCTAATTTATTTTTTTAAAATGTGTTCATTCATAAAGGAACAAAGACCCAGTAGGCTATGCCGACAAACATGTTTAAAGGCTTGGCAGAAAGATTATATTGATGAAAAGGTTTCAAGTCCCCATTTTGCCTAGGCTACAGAGCCATAATCACTCTGCTTCTTCTGCTTCACTCTGCCAAGAACGAGTGACTGACTTAACGAGAACGACAGACCGAAGTGAAACAGGTGGGGGGGTCTTAGCGTGAGAACGAACGAACTAACGAGACAGATTGAAGAGACAATTAACCTGGCATGACACAGAACATACAAAGACAGCGTGCATTTACCATTAGACAGATATTTAAATGTAAATGCCAATATTGAAATGCAAAATGGAGTTGTTAATGGAAACCATTATCGTTATTTTTTATCGTATGCTCTCACTAGTCTCACTAGTCCATTTGTTTTTTTTTCATGGAAACGGTTGCTATCAAAGATTCTAGAACAGAGCTCTGTTCTAGAATCTTTGGTTGCTATGCTATGACCGGTTTCAGGTCCCTAACAACCGTAGTCAAGAACGAACTCGGAGGACAAGCACTAGTTGTTTACACTGACAGCGCATAGAAAACAAGCTGGCTGAACTTGATATGAAGAATAAAAACATATTGCCGAAATATTTCGGTGTAGCCGAGTCTGGACTGTTTTCATCTAGAGGTGTAGCGGATTTACCTATGAAAAAGGAACGGATTTTAAGGAAGGTAGGTTAAACGTGGCCAGTTACTGTGAAGTTAGGTTAGGCTTAAGCTAATGTTAACGTTAGGACTTCGACTGCAGAAACAATTAGAAGCTAGTTTAGATTTATGGTTTTGGTTATGGTTATGGATTTAGCAGACGCCTTTGTCCAAAGCGACATATAAATACAAAACAACATAATAATATTTAAAAATGAACAGGGAACAGATTAAAATCTAGGTCAAATATAGTAAGGAGAATAGTTGTAGTACACAATAATATCAATTCAATCAATAGCCTAATAAAAAAGCAATGTAAAAAAGGGGAAAGGCAATAATAAAACAATAATGTCAATTCAATCAATAATATAAAACAATAACATGCTAAGACTACATTAAGGAGAATATCAATAATAAACAATAATGTCAAATTAATTAACAGCCCAATTAAAATAAAACAACATTATATAAACCATAACACATAAGCGCTTAAACAACTAAGTATATGTTGAATAGGAATGTCTTTAGACCCCTCTTAAACGACCCAAAACTACCACAGGAACGGAGACCACTGGGCAGTTCATTCCACCAACATGGAACCACTGAAGAAAAGAGTCTGGAATTAGACCCAGTTTTTATGACTGGTCGACACAACATACGCTCACCAGAAGACCGCAGTGGGCGGTTGGGGATGTAAGGCTTGATTATTGAATTAAAATAACTAGGAGCAGATCTAGTTAGTGTCCTATAGGCCAAAGTGAGAGATTTAAATTTAATTCTGGCTACTATAGGGAGCCAATGGAGAGTAACTAGGAGAGGAGTTACATGTGTCCTCTTTGGCTGATTGAAGACCAGGCGTGCTCCAGCATTTTGAATCAGCTGTAATGATCTTGTTACACAAGCGGGTAAGCCAGCTAACAGTGAATTACAATAGTCCAGCTTAGAGATGACCATGGTCTGAACAAGAAGTTGTGTGGATTTAGTGAGAACATTACCTACTCAAAGGGTACAATATGACAGGGGTGGACAATCATTTCCCCCTGAGGTCAGAGGATAATTACTTTGATAAAGTAGCCTATGCTGGCCACACATTGAACGATTGACTGAAATAATGTTACAATGCACAAAATGCATTGTGCTGGATGTTAACTGACTGGACAGGAGCTATAAGCTAGGCTACCTTATAGTAGGCCTATGCAATAACGTTACTTGCAAGCCCATGTCTTCTTTCTTAAAACAAACAACTCAAATGGAGTGTCAACTTTAACTTTAGGCTACCCTGCATATTGTCATTTGCTTGAAATGTAGGCTAACGTTAGCCTCCGTTCTCATGGATCATAAGTCTCTCATTAAAATGATATGCTGAGGAATATGATTAAATTCCTATGAGTTTTTCCTCTTGAGCATGAAGATAACATTTGTGGCATAACTTCGTAGCTTCATAATGCATGCTTCGTAGCACCTAGGCCTGCCTACTTTATTGGCGTTTGAAACATTTTTAGCTTTGAACGGACACATCACAAAAAAATGAAATGTCTCCTGTACCACACAGGGGAATTTCCATCTGCTTTTCTCTGCCAAAAGTTAACAATTTTCAAGCTCTATGCGTCTTTCTCTCAATGTATTGCTCTGTGTATGGCTCTGGGTTTGCTTGTCCTCCGAGTTCGTCCTTAACGACGGTTGTTAGGGACCTGAAACCGGTCTATTGGCTAATTCGATGAGAACGTTTTAGAAACAATACAGACAACAGCATACGATTGGTTTGGCTCTCGCCTTAGGAATCTGGGCCATAGGCTAGGCATTCACAGCAGCACTAAGTGTGATTCAGCGACGAACGAAAGAACGAACAAGAACTGGAAAGGCGAACCAGTTCAGGTCGTTCATTTTAAAGACCCGTTCAAAGGAACTAGTTCGTTCGCGACCGACCCACCTCTATTGGCATTTTAGTCTGTTATATTACCAGACTGGTTGGTAGAAGTGTCAAAACAATAGTAACATTAGCCTAGTGGGCTATTATTACTACTATTAAGATTATTAACATTATTGGTTCTCATATGGTGGTCAGTTCAATGACGTCAATTCCATATCATTTTGACACCCTTTTTCCTATGCCTTTTTTCTTGATATCAAATCAATGTTGTTTTAACATCAATCATATTGACCCAAGTTTATAGACCAGTGACTACATGTTAGATTGATCCCTTGTTGGACGTCTTTACAACCACAAGCAAGCCATAGCTTGTAATGCTAAAATAGTATGAAATTATAGATGCTCAACATGGTGGTCAAAACCTTGACTAATTCTTGACATCAAATTGACATCACGGTGGGTGGGTGCAAAAAACAGAAACATCATGAAAATGGAAACAACAGCATTCAACACCAAAACAAAATAACAGTAACCACTACCACCCACTGCAATCAACAACATCAGCAGAAGAATCATTGCCCAAAAAGATCCAAGAAGAAAAAAAAACAATTAGGCTAGACTTGAATCACTTTGCATTTATTATTATTTTCAAGTCTCTAGGCAAACTGTTCCACAGGACAGATACAGAATAAAGGAATGACTCCTTGCCCATAGAGGTCTAGAATGTAGGCCCTAACCTAGACTTGACTTGATTTAGATTCTGTGTTATTTAGTATAATTTGTATTTTAGTATATTCTTTATCTTCTACTGTCCTTATTGCTTAGCTGTGTTTTTTATATTATATACTTTTAATTACTTTTTTCTGCTGTTAGTGAATGTGTGTTTGATGTCTGTATGCTACTGAGACATTGAATTTCCCCTTGGGGATCAATAAAGAATCTATCTGTCTATCTATCTATCTATCTATCTATCTATCTATCTATCTAACCAGAAGAAAATCAGTTTGAACCCCCTCTAGTGGACCATGAATGTATATCCCTAAGCCTGTAAACCTCTCACACTCACACCTGATATTCAGCACATAAACACCTAGGGCTGTATTTTGGGCCACCAGCGCATGGCGTAATACTCGTTATTCATTCGCGGAAAGTTGAATTCGTTATTTTGCACGTTTATTTTTTAAGCATTGCGCCCAGGGGTGTGGCAATTAACCTAGCGCATTGTCTAAAAATCGCTATCATACACCACCTAAACCTGGTCAGAAGTCAATGGCGAGTTGTTCATATGCTATTTTAAGAGCGCATGTCAACAGTCATATTGGCAGGTGCACGCACCATCCTTCTATCATTCATGAACGCACAGCAGCGCAAGTCCATGCAAAGCATTACAAATTGCACGATTACAATGGTAAACATAATTAGAATAAAGATATTACGAAATACTGTACATCTCATGATGAGTAGTTATTCACCATCATTTGCAAAGTGATTAGGGGAGAGGCGAGAGACACGTATGGAGCACAGCTGAAGACGCACTGTCACGAGATATAAGCAACTCCTCTGCAGGATAAATGTTGTTTTATTCAGTCATTTGAGCAACATTAGGGTAAGTGTTGCTTTTTCCAGCCTATGTTTTCGATGGTAACCCATTGTCAGTCAATAGTGAAAGTAACTGCATATAACTGTCTCGTCGTAGACTGACTCCTTGGTGAAGTTAGTTTCACTTTGCCAATGACTTCAAATAATAGACGAGTGCAAATGCGTGAAGGCTATGCTAGGTTTTAGTAAAGCATGGTTTAAGAATGACTATTCTATACGGTCTCGCAAGCAGCCTCCTTCAAATGCGCCGTTGAATGCCAAAATACCGATGCATTTATTTGACATATCGCGCGTTGCGCCGTTAAAGGGAATGACAGATGTCATTCTCATTGGTTTAAAATGATGTTACGCCCCAAACACACCCATATGACTGATTAAAAGACCTAGGAACACCTTGTTACGCCATGCGCTCCACTTTTGAGAACGAAACCCCTCCCAATGTGAACTGGACATCCTACTAAATTTGAATAGACTTTTGACGAGTGACGATGCACTTTAGAATGTCATGATAGGGCCCCTAATGTTCAGGAACTGCAAGAGGTTCAAGCAGGTCCCAGGCAGGTCCCAGGCACTCAGTCAGATGTAAAAAGAGAAGGAATGAATTAAAAATCCTTTATTTGGTATGGCTTAAGTCATTTAAAAAAAAAAAAAATACAAGCCCTGAAGACCACTTGTTGGTTGAAACATGTTGGTTCTTGTATTTTTTTATGGATTTCTATGCAACGTCACGAAAACATGCGTGCGCAACCAAGAGGCAAAAAACACCATAGAATAGCATAGAGCAATGCAAAAGAGCAAAAGAATAAAATGAGTTTTTGTGCTGAAAACTGCACCAATTCGAAATCACGATGGTTAGAGAATGTTAAATATGTTCAATATCCCTAACGGAATGCATGTCTTTGCCAAAAATGACAAAATACGGTGTTATATTAATAATGCAAATGAACGGCAAACTTTGAAATATAGTCTGAAATGAGATGTTATTATCATTGAGACAACAGGGGTATACAAAAAAATCCGATTGTAGCTTATAGCAGCCGACTTTTTAGGTTAAGTTTATAAAGTTTATAACGTTGTGGACGGCCACCAATCGTCCTCTGCCCCACGGCTGCGCGCGCATCTAGTTTTGTTGGTAAACGGGAAACCCGTGTATACATTTCTATGGAGCCTAAGGTCAAAGATAATTAATGCGTAGCAAGATGGGTCGTCCTAGTTCATGTCTATGAGGGCAAAGTGGACTTCAGTCAAAGACGGGCTCTGGTTCAGTCCCCGCCTGCACAGGGGCGTCACTGACGTATGACTGACGTTTGAACGCCTCGGTTCCACGCCAGACAGAAGCCGGAGTACAAAACAAACTTGGTGTACACCTTCATTAATGTTGATTTTCTCCCGACTGGGGAGGGTCATACTGTCACGACATTCTCCTGAAATGGGGAGGAGAGTTTGGAGATCATGATACAGTGTCCGGAATGTGCATCCATTGCTCAGAAAAATAAGGCTTTGACAAATTCTGGGAAATTCTTGGATTCTGCCATAGACCTCAATGTTAAAAAGGGAGCCCGATCACTGCATAAATGGGGGATAGTGGCCCCCCCTCGTGCGGGGCGTGTACTACTGCTACCCTATTTGCACATACATTTCCAGGGGCAGGAAATGGCCTCTCAGGAAGTATCTTCGTAATCAACCATCTTTGCTAAGGTGAAGTTGACGGGCCATGTCTGCCTGCACGGAGCTACTGGACTGTCATTGGCTTATCTGCGTTCGATGGGTGGGGTTTTGCGAACGGTCAATTGGGTAATGTAGGATATAATGTTGCAATCTCAGTTTCCATGCACTTGAACACAATTACAAAACTGCAAATAAATGCCAAATCATGTCATGACCTATTAGCAACTAATTAGTGATGATGACTCAACTGTTAATTAGTTCCAAACCAGAAAGCAATGCTCCTGTGACTCATCTGGCAGATCAGGGTTGAAGATTTCACAAAGGTGCACAAAGGTCAAGTATTCAATTCTTAGGGAGCATAGATACAAAATAAATGCATACCTGCACTGTACTCTAACTTGATTTGTAGACATGTCTGCTATATTAATACACGTGAAATGCAAACATATCATTAGAAAAATAACTGCCTGCCATGATAAGAGTTGCATCATTACAATATCCATGGGGTGGCCAGCTCTGTCCTCTGTGTTATGCCTCCACTGGGAGATTATTAACGGTTGAATGTATCTCCCTTGATACAGACCACCTGGAGCAGCTGGTGTGTGACCTGTTGATCTGGTCTGCTCAGGATGTGTTTAGCCAGTCCACAGGGCCTCTGGTGTGGCTGAACTAATTGCTTCCCTGGGATTGTCTGAAGTGGATTGGTGACTTCTAAAAACATGTTTATCCTTTCATGGACTTACCCTAGAGGCAAAAACATTAATCTCCTAACCTCCCTGGTACCAACCAAAATGAAAAAAAAAAAGCGGCCATATAGGTTTAGTTTTAGTTTTTTTTCTTCCGGATTTTTTTTTTCTTCAGTAATTTTGTGTCAAGGATTCCCGGGACACTGAAAGACCGGGGTGCACGAAACTTGGTAGGCATGTAGCCCCACGGATGACACGGAAACCATTGTTTTTCGTTTTGATCCATCACCCTCTGCCAGACTAGACCCTCCGAAAGGAGGGTAGGGCGGACACAGTTTTCTGTGAATATCTCGAGAACCGTAGGGCCTAAGGACCACATTTATTTGGTATGTTGGTCTTAACTCATTGGTTCTCAATACCAATTTCAAGTTTTTGCCTGAAATTGCACAGCGCCTGCTTCAGAGGCCACTGTTCCCACCTAATTTAGCCTCTAACCAAATACTTCAGAATCAGAAGAACTGTGTGATGTACTGACACGGAGTTACTTAGACTAGAATATTGTTTTTTCTTTCTGCCGGATAAGCATCTCTGAACTGACCACATTTCAGCCCTCTAGGTCACTTGATATGACTTAGAAACACAACTGAGCCCTAACCAGGGGCGTTTCTAGACTTTCAGGACAACCTGGGCTTAGCCCAGCTGGACCGGATGTAAATGTAAAGATTAGCTGAGGATTTTTTATATATACAGTACATAAAAGGTGTTATTGTAGTAGACAACAGACTACATTAGACTACCCAAATTATTTATTATTGAATTAGGTACATACACGTTTAAGTGTGAGGTTGCATGTAATGTATCATTAAGCAAATGTTCTGCACCTCCTTCTGTTGATCTCCCTTCTCTCTCCATCACCTGACTGCTCTTTTGTTGTTTGATCTATGCCAGAAATCTACCAAAAAAACAGTAAAATGTTGATGTTAAAATGGGATTGCACACAGAGAGAGAGAGAGAGAGAGAGAGAGAGAGAGAGAGAGAGAGAAAAAAAAACAGCTACCCTCTACAAAATCAAGGAATCAGATCAGTGTGTGGCAAACCAACAAAAACATACTACTACATTGCAGGATACAAAGAACTTTTGAGATTGCAATGTTCAGCTCTAATTAAGTGTGCTTGCAAAGCAGCACACTTATTGTTCTTCTTAAGTTTTATTATTATTCCCGTCTCCCTACTTTTTTGTCAGCTCTAGCGCCTAGGCCCTTTGAGACAGAGACACCGTTCCAACTTTAAAACGTCCGGTCAGTACCGGTGTAAGTTGCTCGCGAAGATGACGTCAGGTGGGCGTGTCGTTCGTCCGCCATATTGGATTGAACAGAAAGCGAAACTAAATTTTCACAGGTCACAAATTTGGTCCAACGCCACGAAACTTGACGTACATTGTCCTTGGACCAAGCCTCACAAAAGTTACCAGAAGGATTTTACTGTGTTGTTTTGTTGTAAAGACATGCAAGGCATTCTGGGCCGTAATGAACAGTGGTCGGCAGCACTCCATAGGCTACGTATTAATATGAATAGGTGTATCTGTAAACCTAGGGACAATAAACAGCTATCTCTGTTACAAAAACGAGCTGGTAATCACTCATTGAAGAGGGAACTATGATAAAAAGATTGTTTTCCTAAAAGCATGGAGTTGACGAAAGAATAAGCAAGCAATGTCACGCTAATGTTAAATAGCCTACATCTGAACGCTAGGTGGCAACGTTGTATTACATTTCACTAGTGTACTTGAAATACGGTGTGAGCTTCACAAGTAAGGAAGGTGCAAATATTATGTAATTTATCATGGGAAATTATTGGAAATGTTATTTCTTGTTTATTCTAATTGCAAACCACAAACATCCATTCGTAATCACACGTACACTTTTAATACCTTGAAAAGACTCTCATTTTGTTTATTTGATGTTGCCTAGCAACTGGAACAGACTTCAGAGCAAAGATTCTAGAACAGAGCTTCAGAGAGACACGTTTTGAGTTCGTGGCCAAGTACCTAAAATATCGGTTTCCATGTGTATGTGCTGGATGGTGTGCTTGCTTTATGAAAGTAAGTGTTTTATAGAGTTACAGACATAATGGGCCCTATCATGACATTCTAAAGTGCATCGTCACTAAAGTCTATTCAAATTTAGTAGGATGTCCAGTTCACATTGGGAGGGGTTTCGTTATCAAAAGTGGAGCGCATGGCGCAACAAGGTGTTCCTAGGTTTTTTAATCAGTCATATGGGTGTGTTTGGGGCGTAACATCATTTTAAACCAATGAGAATGACATCTGTCATTCCCTTTAACGGCGCAAAGCGCGATATGTCAAATAAATGCATCAGTATTTTGGCATTCAACGGCGCATTTGAAGGAGGCTGCTTGCGAGACCGTATGGAATAGTCATATATAAACCATGCTTTACTAAAACCTAGCATAGCCTTCACGCATTTGCACTCGTCTATTATTTGAACTCATTGGCAAAGTGAAACTAACTTCTCCAAGGTGTCAGTCAACGACAAGACAGTTATGCAGTTACTTTCACTATCGACTGACAATGGGTTACCACCGAAAACATAGGCTGGAAAAAGCAACACTTACCCTAATGTTGCTCAAATGACTGAATAAAACAACATTTATCCTGCAGAGGAGTTGCTTATATCTTGTGACAGTGCGTCTTCAGCTGTGCTCCATACGTGTCTCTCGCCTCTCCCCTAATCACTTTTAAACGTCATTACTAATTTGCAAATGATGGTGAATAACTACTCATTAGGAGATGTACAGTATTTCGTAATATCTTTATTCTAATTATGTTTCCCATTGTAATTGTGCAATTTGAAATGCTTTGCATGGACGTGCGCTGTTGTGCGTTCATGAATGATAGAAGGATGGTGCGTGCACCTGCCAATATGACTGTTGACATGCGCTCTTAAAATAGCATATGAACAACTCGCCAGTGACTTCTGACCAGGTTTAGGTGGTGTATGATAGCGATTTTTAGACAACGCGCCAGGCCCCTCCCTAGGTTGTTAATTGCCACACCCCTGGGCGCAATGCTTAAAAAATAAACGTGCAAAATACCAAATTAAACTTTCCGCGGGTGAATAACGAGTTTTACGCCATGCGCTGGTGCCCAAAATACAGCCCAATGAGTCATGTTGTAGTGGTCCACATAAATGTGCCATTTCTGTTATTAGAATGCTAAGCGGAGATTTAACATCATTCATTTCTTGTGTGGCTAGAAGCTAGCTAGCTAGCTAGGTCATAGGGAGGAGATGTTGCTGTAACGTTATGGGATTTATGTTGTTTAGCGTAATGCCATGGTCATTTGATATGAGATGCTTGTACTCGTAACTTCGTCACTCATAACTTTAGGACTCGTATTTTTTTTTACTAAGAGTAATTCAGGAAGCATTTTAGCCCTAAAAGTAGCGCCTGAGTCTGTGACAGCTTAAGCGAGGACTCCTAATAAGACCGATTCACAAACAATGTTTTGTGGTGGCATTTCACGTTGCGATGTTTTGAAACATCTAACAATCACGAGGGAACAATTTTGCATTGTAGGCATAACTAAGGGATGCAGTAACACCACCAACAACAACCAAAACTAGCCTACTCATTGGTTACATGTACATTAAATGTAACGTTTCATTGTGAATCAAATTAAAAGATTCTCCTCTTTGCAAACGTTGGCATAGGCATATGGTGACAGATTAATTTAATAATGTTGCTGCGTGAATCATGGTAAGCACGAATGAAGTGTCCACTTCTTAATGGGACTCACTGTATGGAAGTAGGCTAAGTAAAATAGAGATGTTTAAAATAAGATAAAGTTAGGATATGCCTGCTTGACAACAGCAGAGATAACTGGCCTTTGGCCATAGCAACCATCCATTTAGAACGACTGGCCTTCATAGCAACCAAGGATCTTAGCTGTGATTCATGTAGATACAGTATGTATGCAATGTAATGCAAAGTATAGAAAGGTGATGAAATATACAGAGACAGGTCAAGGAATATAGTGCAATGTAGACAGTAGTATACAGTTGATTTACAGAAGGCGGTTTAGAGTAATATGAATTAAATATAAATATGTGCAGTGTATTAGCAGTTATCTCATACAATAAGTATAGTATATATACTTTTTGATCCTGTGAGGGAAATTTGGTCTCTGCATTTAACCCAATCAGTGAATTAGTGAAACACAAACAGCACACAGTGTACACACAGTGAGGTGAAGCACACATTAATCCCAGCGCAGTGAGCTGCCTGCTACAATGGCGGCGCTCGGGGAGCAGTGAGGGGTTAGGTGCCTTGCTCAAGGGCACTTCAGCAGCGGCCCACTGGTCGGGGCTCGAACCGGCAACCCTCACGGTTACAAGTCCAGAGTGCTAACCTGTGGGCCACGGCTGCCCAACAAGTAGAATAATGTATGTAGATGTAGCAGTAACATTATAATAGTAGAAATAATAATATAGATATATGCAGTGTATTAACAGAATATAATAAAACAGAATAAATATGGATATTTAATATGACAAATATATAACAGATATGTACATAACATACAGCTATGTGCAGTGTGGAAACAGTGTCATTGTAGTGCAGAAACAACATTATAAGAGTAGTAAGAATAATTCTATGTGCAGGATGAATAGTATAAAGTTCAGTAGCATAACTATGTATAAATGTAATTACAGTAGGCCTATGTACATTTGTAAATAAATAGAAAACTATGGGTGAGAGGGATAAATTAATTTTATTTAATTGTAAAAGTAAATTTCATTCAATTAAATTGCAATTAAAAATCTTTCCAGTAGGCTTTAATGTCACGCAAAAAATACAACCAAAGCTGAGCTTGATCAACTAGAACGTCTAAAGAACCAGAACTTGAGTGTAGTTTTTTCCTGGGTCCCAGGCCATGTTGGTCTGAGGGGAAATGAGAAAGCGGACAGTGCTGCTAAGCAAGCCTTCAATGAAGAAGTCACAGAATGTCAAATCCCTGCCCCAGACCTTAAACCTATACTGAACTCTTATATCTCAGATAAGTGGCAATCTGAATGGGATTAATGTACCAACAACAAGCACGGAATGTGAATTTTGGCACATTTTCATGATCCACTGGGTCGTTATGGGCCACACAAAATACTGTGTTGCTAAAATTACTCCTATTGTGGCTATTAGAGACATGCGTTCATGAGTATCCAGCTACATTCAATGAGTTAAATAAAATACATTCACACACACAAAAAAAACATCACTAATGTTGTGGACATTCCTTTATTCTGAGATACATCAATAGGCTCTCAAAACAATCCCAAACAGACATAAGGTCTTTATAGAGCAAATCCATATAGATTATTTGTCAAATAAACCAGTAAAACAGAATTAGGGGATGGAATATATAACATTCACACTCATAGCTCATATTTTTATATTTTATAATTTCAATTTTTTCTCTAGGTTACCTGATAGCCCAGTTTGAGAGGTACAAGATGCGTGACATTATTTATTTTTGCAGCCAATCACTGCTGTTGTTTTATTTTATTGATTTGATTTTAGTCATAGAAGCTAAATTCGAAGGCAGGCCACAGGTAAAATCCAACAAACCGCATTCAACCCGCAAGCCAATAGTTGAATAGCCCTATCCTAGAGCTTTTGAGATATTGCCACTGCTCCAACACTGAAAGGCACTGTTACAATGTCTGGATCAAGCCAGGTTCAGGTTGTTAGTGAATGTGTGTGTGTTGTCTGTATGCTACTGAGACCTTGAATTTCCCCTGGGGATCAATAAAGCAGGGCTGTAGTACTCGAGTCCGGTCTTGGACTCGAGTCCGGACTCGAGACCGTTTTTCTATGGTCTCGGACTTGTCTCGGACTCGCTAGTATTTGGACTTGGTCTTGTCTCGGTCTCGGCCACTGGTCTTGCCAAATATGGCTTTTGGTCTCGACCGAGTCCAGGTGTCTTTAGGGCCATCAAAATTAACGTGTTAATCGCCGCGATTCATTTTGAAATACATAATCCGTTACAAAATATTAACGCAATAGTGTTTACCTTTGTGGGGGGCTGATGTCACGTAACGGAAGCCGCAAAACCTAAAACCGCAAGCCTGAGAGTTTATTTTACTGTCTGTGGAGTTAGCTGAAGATGAAGAGGAAACAACATTTAGCCAATAAATAGTAGCTTTGCTGCAAACTGCTTTTCACTCTTGTTAGATCGTTTACAATGTCAAAATGCACCAACAGCAACAGTTACATAAAGATGATACTTTTCGGGTCCTCTCCATTAAGATCCAACTTGAACGTAGGCCTATGCTACTCCATTTAATTGAGAGCGTGTCTGAGCGCACACGAGAGGGAGAGAAAACGATTGGCAGGCTCCAGCTGGCTTGTCGTTGTTGATGATAATTGATATCTCCTTTTTAATATAAGAAACTTATAAAAGGAAGGCAACAAAGACGAGGTTAGAGGAGATTGCGGATTTATGCGGATTTTTTATATATTATTTCCACTACTGACAGTTATAAACTGTGAGAGCACGACATGTAGGCTGCACTCACTGTGATTTGAAAAATGGACAAAAATATAAAGAGTTGTCTTTGCCTTTGTGTAATGGAACTGGTGAGTCTTGAAGTCTTCAATAATTTGTTTACATGAAGCACATATTATGCCGATTGAAACATATTCCACTCAGCTAGCTAGGTGACTGGCTCAGGCTCATCATTCACTTTTAATTGCAAACAGAAAATGTCTAGCTAGCATCATGTCATTACATGCTTCTATTTCCAAAGGAATGAAAGCTGTTTATACCAACTTAATATCATGCTTATCATTGTTAATATTGTGCAATACATGTGGTACAAACAATATTAGAGCTTGTGGACTAGCCATAGGCTATATTTCAATGGAGCTGGTAAAAAAAAGATCATTATGAGAACGTGGCCACAATGGACTTAAAGTGACAGTGCACCATTTACAAATGAGTTAAACAGTTTAAATAATATAAAAGTGTTTTACTTTTACCTTTGTGGTTACTCATTAATTTTGTGATTTATGTTGTATTTAATATGCCATTTAAGAAGCTTTAGTCTTTAGGAACTTTTTAATTGCGGTTAATCGAGATGAATTCATTTCAAAATATATATTTTTAATCGTTTGACAGCCCTATAATAATATTGGAGGAGAAGGGGAATGGCTACACTTACAAATCCTGGGTGTTGTCACACTGTTTTTGCTTTTAGATAATAATAATAATAACCCAAAATGATTGTCTTGATACTGTCATGCATAAGACTTTTTTTCCTATCCTGGACTCGGTCTTGACTCGGACTCGAACCTTTTTGGACTCGGTCTTGTCTTGGACTCGAACCTCTTTGGACTCGGTCTTGACTTGGTCTCGACTAGTCCTGGTCTTGGACTTGTCTTGGACTCGACAAAGGTGGTCTTGACTACAGCCCTGCAATAAAGTATCTATCTATATATCTATCTATCTATCTATCTATCTATCTATCTAAACTTAGTTCCTTTACTTCATCATTCATGTTTTGATTCAGTTTCTACTCAAAATGCAAAATTAACATTGGAAAATGGTTATGTGTAAATGTAGTATAGCATACTATTTTTTAAAATATTTACAAGAGCATGTATTGTTGATAAATTGAGATCATGGTCGGTCTGTATGTACTAATGTTTTAATAAAAAATAATGATTAAATTATGTACATTATGCTCATACTGACCTGGGCTGCAATTCCCAAAGTCTTCTTAACACCATCTCATTTTTTATTCCATAAACTGTATCATTTGTTATGCCATAAGCTGTATCATTTGACAGGTTTCCTGAAATGTTCTCACCCTCTGTAAGCCATACTTTTGTATGGTTGACTGGACCTTGGCAGAGTTTTTTAGATAAAATAAATGTTTTACATCTGTGGGATGTGCTGGACAAACAAGTCTGATCCATGGAGGCCCCACCTTATAACTTACAGGATTTAAAGGATCTGCCATCGTCTTGGTACCACATACCACAGCACAGCTTCAGAGGTCTAGTGGAGTCCATGCCTCGACAGGTTTTGGTGGCAAAAGGGGGACCTGCACAATATTAGGCAGTTGGTCATAATTTTATGGCTGATCAGTGAAATACTTTGAGGTATAATACTGAAATATGAGCTGTTACTTGGTGTGAATGTTGATATATCTAAATGCTATCTCATGATGCCTGAGGTGATGGAAAATTTGTCTACTTTTAAATTCATTATTTATTCTGGACTGCAGGGATCGGTTTATAAGCCTATGTACTTCTTGTTGGTATTTGTCCTTTATATCCTAATCATTACAGTCAACTTAACTTTGATCTTAACAGTGATCATGGAAAAAAGTCTCCATGAGCCCATGTATATTTTCTTCTCTAATTTATGTGTGAATAGCCTTTACGGAACTATTGGTTTTTACCCTAAATTTTTGCTGGACTTGCAATCTGATACTCACACAGTAACCTACACTTTGTGCTTTATACAAGTGTATGTGATTTATTCCTCTGTCCTTTGTGAAATCACAAATATTACAGTGATGTCTTATGACCGCTATTTGGCAATTTGCAGACCACTGCAATACCACAGCATTTTGACTCCACATGCTGTGCTTAAACTGCTTGTAGTGGCCTGGGCTTATCCGCTTTTGGCAGTCGGAACAGCTCTTGTTCTTACTGTTAGAATACCCATTTGTGGGTCTCACATTCGTAAACTATTCTGTGATAATCCTTCAATACTAAAGTTGGCGTGTTTTCAAACCAAAGCCAACCAGGTATGGGGCATGATACTAATTGCAAGTGTACTTTTGCAGTTTGTTTTAATTCTTATTTCATATGTTTTTATTGTTCGAGTTTGTTTATCCTCCAATGAGGGCAGAACAAAGTTTACTAAAACTTGTTTGCCCCATATTTTGGTTTTGGCCATCTTTATCATTACAGCAGTGTCTGATGTACTGTATGGCTGGGAGGGGTCAGAAAACCTTTCAGTTAGTGTACGTAGTGCATTGGCTATACAGTTTTTGATTTTTCCTCCACTATTGAATCCAATAATTTATGGGCTTCAACTTCCACAGATTCGGAAAGTAGTATGCAGACAACATCGTAAATATAAAATTATTTGTTATCGGAAGACATGACTCTCTTAGTCCGAGAGCATTATCAATACTGGTTGGTCAATATTCAAAAGTGTAATTGTTAACTTTGTCTTGAGTTTGATAATTGATGAATATCTTGCTGTTAAATGAAATTAGATAGAGATGTACTCATGAAAAGCTTCATATTCATTGTGTTCACACTGACACACTGTGACACCAACTATCTATCTATCTAAACTTAGTTCCTTTACTTCATCATTCATGTTTTGATTTAGTTTCTACTCACAATGCAAAATTAACATTAGACAATGTAGATTATGTTAAATAATAGCAAAGCATAGAAGAAAACCATTTAAACTATTTTTTTAAATATTTACAAGAGCATGTATTGTTGATAAATTCAGATCATGTCAGTCTGTATTTACTAATATTTTAGTATAAGAGGAAGTAAAATAATGATTGGAATGAATTATGTACATTATGCTCATACTGACCTGGGCTGCAATTCCCAAAGCCTTCTTAACATTATGTAATTTGTTATGTGATAAACTGTATCATTTGACAGGTTTCCTGAAATGTTCTCACCCTCTGTAAGCCTTTGTAAGCCTACTTTGCGCTTCATCATTTAATAAAAAGAGGAAAAACATTGAGATGTCATCCAGAACAGCTTTATTAATTGTGTTAGCACTAACCCCCAACTCAAACACAGTTACTTTACTTAATTAAGCAAGGCACATAACATATGGGCGTAGGTTTAGGTGGAGACGCTAAGTACTAGTCCCCATCAATATTTTGAGATGACAAAATTGTCCCCACCAATATTTTAGCGAACTCCTTCCTGCTATTTGGACTGATTCTAAAGGCTTGGACGACTGTAAAAGAAACGAAGGGGGATTATCTGACATGACGCACAAGAGTGTCAAAGCATACTTCACTTTGTGGTGGCACTGGCAGACAAGGTGTGTCGGGTAGGCTGTTATCAGGGCTGTCTACCATTACATAACCCAAAAAAGGCCAGTGTAAAATATTGTAATATTCCCTTTGCCCTTCAGTATGTACATGTTTGCTCCTTTTTGTGCTTTGTAGATCAGCTATGCCACCAAACACGAAAAGGAAGCCTTTTCATTATGCAGAGTCTAAGTAGGCAAAATAACAATATGGCATCTAGGCTATAACTGGTAGCCTACATGACCAGGCTTTCAAATGCGGATTCTACTGTGAAAAATAGCATTAACTTATGGAATCAAAACAGAGTCTTTAATATTGTGAGCTTGTGAAAAGATGTTCACATGTATAACAAAGTTTTGCAACTGTGTAAAATGATTTGTGCATGTGCAAGACATTTTGTACCTGTAGAAATATTTTGTACATGCATGTGTGAAAAAAATGTGTACTGTACATGTGCAAAGACATTTCGCACCTGTAGAAATATTTTGTACATGTGTGAAAAAAACATTTTCCTGTATAAATATTTTGTATAGTCTCCTGTGCGACGCTTTCCTGCGCAAAACTAAAATCACGAGTTTGCAAAACTCATTTACATGACTCAAGTTTACGAGTACAGATTTTTGACCCTTTTTTGACGGCCTTCCTGAGGAGCCAATCAGCACGCTGCTTACTGTCTAGCCAGCCAACAAACCAATCAGGTCACCTTCTTCCATTGCTCCGTGGTCCAGTTCTGATGCTCATTGTTGGTGCTTTCGGCAGTGGACAGGAGTCCGCATGGGCTCCCTGACTGGTCTGCTGGTGTGCAGCCCCATATGCAACTAACTGTGATGCACTGTGTGTTCTAAGTATAAGTATATATACTCTTTTGATCCTGTGAGGGAAATTTGGTCTCTGCATTTATCTCAATCCGTGAATTAGCACACAGTGAACGCACAGTGAGGTGAAGCACACACTAATCCCGGCGCAGTGAGCTGCCTGCAACAACAGCGGCGCTCGGGGAGCAGTGAGGGGTTAGGTGCCTTGCTCAAGGGCACTTCAGCCGTGCCTACTGGTCGGGGTTCGAACCGGCAACCCTCCAGTTACAAGTTCAAAGCGCTAACCAGTAGGCCACGGCTCCCTTATGTTTGCCCATATGTTTTTCTGACACCTTTTTATCAGAACCAGCATTGACTTTTTCAGAGCTACAGTAGTTTGTCTGTTGGATTGGACAATTGGCCAACCTTCACTCCCCTCATGAATCAATGAGTCTTTGCCGCCCATGACCCTGTCGCCTATATTTAGTGTTTTTCCTTCTTTGGACAACCTTTGATAGGTACTGACCTCTGCAGACTGGGAACACCCCCACAAGAGCTGTCGTTTGGAGAGGCTCTAGCCCATTCATATAGCCATCACATTTTGGCTAATTGTCAAAGTCCCTCAAATCCATACACCTGCCCATTTTTCAGTAGGGATGTCTTTGCTATTTGCTGGGTCTTGTCACTATGTCTTCATTCATTGCTATGTCCCGTGGTGACATCAGGTCCAAAAATCTTGGGGTTTCTTGTTGTTTTCATTTGCACACTATTTTTACTTTCTACTTAATTCTGCTAATGAAAATGTAGTGGAGTAAAAGTATACATTTAATTTTTAAAAATGAAGTGAAGAAAACTTAAAAGTAGGAAGAAAAATAAAAACTCAAGTAAAGTACAGATACTCCCCATTCATACTTAAGTACTGTACTTAGGTATTTCTGCACAAAAGCATCACACTTAGGAATCAAGGCAGAACTCTCCCCTGAGGAGTGTCTAGAATATATGCGCTCACACCCGAAGCTGGCTGCACTGTCTGCAAGCCATGTTGTGCCAGTGCTGAGTGGATAGTGGCCGGTAGGGAGTGAGACCCACCTGCTGCACTTTTCCCTCTGTTGTCTGAAAATGCACTGAGAGGAGCATCCTCATGCGATGCATAAGAAAAGGGGGAGCCTGGCCGCACATCTGATTAATTGGCCTCCAAAGCAGTGAACAGTAAGTCAGTGGCCGCGGTAGAAACCGCATCATCCTCTATGAGCTCCTCGCTAGGGGGAGAGACAGGCCGTGAGGGGGCAGTGACACCTGTTGGTGGTTAAATGGGCTGTGAGCAAGCTGGCTGGAGCTAAAGCAGTAGTGCCTCGATGCGTGTTACCGCTGTGGAGTAATCTGAGTACCCAGAAGTTCGCATCATGCTGAACGAACTTCTGGGCCAAAACCTTCACAACCGGAAAATAGCTACTCTCAGAGACGCCCACTGATCTCACTTCCTTTGTGTTCATGGGCAAAAGTTCCTACTGAAACCAGTGTGAAATGGCTGCCGATACAAACGTAATTGAAGCATTTTTAGAGCCGATTTTTAAAAAAAATTGAAGTTCGTAACAATAGTTGCTTTAAACCTCTGCAGAAGGTATGTCTCATTTGCCTAAGCAAAGTCTAACCAGAGATGGCTACAAAGGCAAACTAAACGCCATCGTTTTGGTTGTTAGTTTGCTGTCGGCGGTATTTTCATGAAACCCCCAGTACATGTGCATACTTACAAGGTCTGCCACCTCTCCGCGATTGGCTATTGAAAAAAGCTTTTTTCGAAATCAGACATTCCCCCCGCCCTATTTTCCCCTGAATCCAGGCGTATTCCTCTAGACTAGCTTGGGGCAGCCGTGGCCTACTGGTTAGCGCTTCGGACTTGTAACCGGAGGGTTGCCGGTTCGAACCCTGACCAGTAGGCACGGCTGCCCCAAGCTAGTGGGCACCTCAGCCGTGGCCTACATGGTTAGCGCTTTGGATTTGTAACCGGAGGGTTGCCGGTTCGAACCCTGACCAGTAGGCACGGCTCCAGGGGCGATTCTAGACCTAGAGCTTTGCTGGGGCACAGGCCCCCAACTCCCAATACATAAAAAAATAAAAAATGTGCGCGCAATATGAAATAAATAGCTAGCCTACAGGTAGGCTACAAGCTTCAAAATCATTATTGTCACTGTCATACTGTAGGACCAGCACTCTCTCCCTCAATTGTTGTAAGAACCACTATCCAGCAACATCCAAACACATAGGCATAAGTAGGCTTATACTCACTGCATGAATTTAATAGGCTTTCCTACTAACACAAGGGAAAGCTATTTTTTTGTCAAAATTGAGATATACTTCCCTCAGGCAATAGTCATATAGTCATCCTGGCAATACTGCAGTTCTTTGTAGCTTAAACAGCCTACTAAAGCCTTCATATTGAGTTTTGGTGATAATTTCCAAATGTAGCCTATAATCTACACAGAGTCTGTGTAGATTATTATAGGCTACATTTGCAAATGCAGCAAACTTATTTAAGTTTGCCATTAAACCATTGATCAAATCACAGCACTGGCACTTTAACATAAATGTTAATGTTACCGTTAATGTGGGCAATTATCATACCTCCCTCGTCCTCCTCATCTCTCCTCACTGTTCCTCTCCTTCTGCCTCTGTTCAGGAAGAATTTTCTGATGTCCATCTCTGAATAGTTTATCAGAAGGCTATGTTTAGTTTTACAGTAGGACAGCTTCACAAACAGTATAGGCTACTTTTACAGGACTCTCTCTACATTATACGTAAATGATTATTAATTGTCCGCATGTGTGCATGCAGCCTACGCATGGTGTGAGTGTGTGTGTCAGGGAGAGAGCACAAGCTGGTAAACTGTTGCTAAATTTAGGCTACAAATTTGACGCTAAGCATTGAAAAATCAACTTTTCATATTTTCTGTCAAACAAGTTGTGAATTTGTTGTAACATTGAAACAGGGGACGACTTACTCTGCGCTCAAAGTGATGTGATGAGCTCCAGCGGTTTCCACTGTACAACGAAACACTCGGAAGAATCATGTGAACGATTTTAATTGGTTGTTGCGTTCAATCTTACCCAGCTACAGAGGTGCTATTTCCTGATTGGCTATTATGGCCCCTTTCTTTTTTTCTTGTTTGTTTTTTATTGGCTGGTAAGTGACAGGCTCGAGTCATGACTAAAGCAGGCACGGAGATGCGCTCATGAATGACGTTTCCAGTGAGAGCAGCGCTAGAATTTTACTGGGGCACTGGAGACTTTTACTAAGGCACGTGCCCCAGTGAATAAGGTCTAGTGACGCCCCTGCACGGCTCCCTGAGCGCCGCTGTCGTTGCAGGCAGCTCATTGCGTCGGGATTAGTGTGTGCTTCACCTCACTGTGTGCTGAGTGTGTTTCACTAATTCACGGATTGGGATAAATCAAAGTCCTTTTAGGCAAGTCCCTCCACTCGGCGGGCATTTGACAACGCTTTTTGGGCACTCGTCGGGCATCAATTTCGGCAGAAATGCGCATGCGCAAGGCTTCACGACACCAATCTTGCTCCAGCGGCGAGATCACAACACATGATTGGCACGATGTCTTCACAACACACCATATGATTGGCTCAATGTATTCACACACCACATGATTGGCTCAATGTATTCACATGTCGACGTTTTGCCGAGGAAGGGGTGGGATATGCGTAGACAACGGCCATATTGGCGTGACAAACTAGCCCCATGCATTTCTATGGAGTATTTTTTGAGTGCTGTGTCTCCACATTAGAAAGTCTCTGGATAAATGCACCAAATTTCCCTCACGGGATCAAAAGAGTATTTATACTTATACTTATACTAGCTGTGGGGAGATCATCCACCCTTTTATTGAGGACTGATTCAGTGTTTGCCTGCACTCTTTTCTTTGGAGGGTGCTCTGCATTGCTATCCCTAGTTGTGTGCTTTAAAACTTTGCTAGGGGCCGAGGTTCCAACCAGTGGAAGCATAGTATCATTAACTATGAAATTTATGAGCCGACACTCCCGCACAGTTTACACAAGAGTCTGAGTAGGCTGCCCTTAGGTGTTCCACAGGACAAACATTCCAAATGGCCGTCCTCGACTTCCAGCGGAGCATCCCTCTTTGTAATTAACGATAGCCAAGCGGCTAATAGATTACCTCAAGATAATAATAATAATAATAATAATAATAATAAGCTTTATTTGTATAGCACCTTTCATACACAGAATGCTCAAAGTGCTTTACATTTGGAGCATGTAACACAATAATAGAGTCAGTCAGTCATTATCAATCACTTTCACTTTTCTTCATTGCTGTGGCCGTTTATGATCCAATCAGCAACATATCAGAAATATAACATGTAACACAGTCGCAATTATTTGACTTTATACACAGACATTCAAGACTGGCAGCCTTAACCCTTTACCCCCCACAAGCACGCCATATGGCAACTGTGGCAAGGAAAAACTCCCATATTCCAGGAAGAAACCTTGAGCATAACCTGACTTACTAGGGGGAGCCCATCTGCTTCTGATGAATCTAGACAAGATGAAACAAGCAAAACGATACAATTCAGCTCTATGGAAGGCTTACCTACTGAATGCGAATTATCTGCCACCGCCAACAAACAGTTAAACAGTGTCACTGTGATCACAGGGGACTTTGCAATGGGGAGAGTCGCCATGCAGACTCGAGAATCTTTTAACCTGACTCCGCCAGATGGATTGCTTCGCATTTGCTTGGCATATCCATCTGGGAACTTTCTGTTGAAGAACTTTTGGGAAGGGGCAAAAATACTGGTTAGCTGATTGGATAAACCATCTGTCTATCATCACCAGTGTTGGGGAAGTTACTTTTAAAAAGTAGTGTTTGCTCATTACTCGTTACTTCTCAAAAAAGTGACCTGTTACTTTACTTAGTTACCCTCTATGGAAAGTAACTACGTTACTCGTTACTTTTACGTTACCTTTATGTTGCTCGACTTTGAGCAGAACCCAATATCTGTTCCTAAATGTAGGCCTACATAAAGTTCTACTATGGAGGACATAACAGGTATTTCTTTTGTGTTTTTTATTATAAAAAATGCCACAAACAGAGCACTAAGAGAAAACATTGGGCTTATAGGTTTCAACACGACCACTAAAGCCCTATGAAACAATATCAAATAACATAGCCTCGATACATCTTAGGCATATAGGTGAACACAAAATATATGAGGGCTTATTTTATAGCCTTATGCTCTTTCATTAAACAGGCGCTACTCTGAAATTTGGTGCAAAGCTAGTGCAAATTGCATCAATAGGCTGGCAGTTGAGTTAACGGCAGTGGACTAAATCAGGGCACAGTGTAGGCTACAACTAACACCTTAGTTTCAACGAGTTTGAAGTAATGTGAACACCTCCATCCCTCAGAAGTTAGCGTTGGATGCGTCTCGCTTGCTATGATTGCTACCAGCCTCTGTCACATACCGTGTGGAGCTATGATTGCACTTCATGCTACCAGCCTCGTAGGCTGCCGTGTTGAGCTTGTGCCTATTGCGCAAGCGTGCAGCTGAGAAAGCAGCGTCACTGTCAAATCTGTCCCTGGGAAAAGTAACGTTGCGCCGATATGAAAAAGGAACTACGTTACGTTACCAAATTTTCAGTAGTAGCGCGTTACACTACTTTTTACCCGAAAAAGTAGTTACGTTACTGTAACTCGTTACTTTGTAACGCGTTACACACAACACTGATCATCACCTATGTTGGTGATAGACAGGCCAAATCAACCAATCAGACTGACGAAGCGTATGACGTACAGTACTAACAGAGCATCAACGAAAATACAACCACAAGCCCGCCTCAAAACTAACTATGATTGGCCGTTCGTTTGCCAAACGGCTCCAAATGTTTTCCATCGCAAGAAGCCAGACTAATATGCGAGTGGAAAAATGGAGCTGGCGAGATCAGGATGGTCTTACGAGGCTAGTGTAGAGTGCTGGGTGTGTGTGTGGAGGTGAGCACGTGTCTCCGTGTGCTTCCAGGTCTCGGGGGCCCCCTAGCGGCTCAGTTGCCTGCCTTGCCTATTGACAAGGTCCGCCTCTGAAAACGCCACCGGGCCACTGGGAATCCTCCCGACTCTCTCGATTGCCACTTCACTACTGGATGTGCTGGACAAACAAGTTCGATCCATGAAGGCCCCACCTCAAAACTTACAAGACTTAAAGGATCTGCTGCTATTGTCTTGGTACCAGATACCACACCACACCTTTAGAGGTCTAGTGGAGTCCATGCCCTGACAGGTTAGGGCTGGTTTGGTGGCAAAAGGGGGACCTGCACAATATTAAGCAGTTGGTCATAATGTTATGGCTAATCAGTGAAATACTTTGAGGTTTAATAGTGAAATATGAGCTGTTATTTGGTGCGATTGTTTGTGGATCTAAATGCTACCTCATGATGTTACAACTGAAGCCTGAGGTGATGGAAAACGTGTCTACTTTTAAATTCTTTATTCATTCTGGACTGCAGGGATCAGTTTATAACCCTATGTACTTCTTGTTGGCATTTGTCCTTTATATCCTAATCATTACAGTCAACTTAACTTTGATCTTAACAGTGATCATGGAAAAAAGCCTCCATGAGCCCATGTATATTTTCCTCTCTAATCTATGTGTGAATGGCCTTTATGGAACTGTTGGTTTTTACCCAAAATTGTTGCTGGACTTGCAATCGGATACTCACACAATAACATACACTTGGTGCTTTATACAAGGCTATGTGATTTATACTTCTGTCCTTTGTGAAATCACAAATATTACAGTGATGTCATATGATCGCTATGTGGCAATTTGCAGACCACTGCAATACCACAGCATTTTGACTCCACATGCTGTGCTTAAACTGCTTGTAGTGGCCTGGGCTTATCCATTTTTGGCAACAGCAACAGCTCTTGTTCTTACTGTTAGAATACCCATTTGTGGATCTCACATCCGAAAACTATTCTGTGATAATACTTCAGTACTAAAGTTGGCATGTTCTCAAACCATAGCTAACCAGGTATGGGGCATGATACTAATTTTTGGCATACTTATGAAGTTTGTTTTAATTCTTATTTCGTATGCTCTTATTGTCCAGGTTTGTATATCATCCAATGAGGGTAGAACAAAGTTTACTAAAACTTGTTTGCCCCATATTTTGGTTTTGGCTATCTTTATCATTACAGCAGTGTTTGATATATTGTATGGCTGGGAGGGGTCAGAAAACCTTTCAGTTAGTGTACGCAATGCATTGGCTATACAGTTTTTGATTTTTCCTCCACTATTGAATCCAATAATTTATGGGCTTCAACTTCCACAGATCCGAAAAGTAGTGTGCAGACGACGTTGTAAACATAAGATTATGTGTTATCTCAAGAGATGACTCTCTTAGTCCGAAAGCATTATCATTACTGGTTGGTCAATATTCAAAAGTGTAATGTTGACTTTGTCCTGAGTTTGATAATTGATGAATATCTTGCTGTTAAATGAAATTAGATGGAGATGTACTCATAAAAAGCTTTATTCATTGTGTTGACACACTGTGACACCAACTCATAAAACTAGTTGTTTTACTTAATCATGTTTTGATTTATGATTTGATTTTACTTATTTTAAAGTCTACTCAATGCTAAATTAACATTGGACAATGTAGGTTATGCTAGGTTATGCTAAATGTAGTAACGCATAAGCTATTGGTAAAATATTTATAAGAGCATGTATTGTCATTAAATTGAGATCATGTTGGTCTGAATTTACTAATGTTTTAATAGAAAAGAAAGTAAAATAATGATTCAATTATGTACATTATGATCATACTGACCTAGGCTGCAATTCCCAAAGCTTTCTTAACGCTATGTCATTTGTTATGCCATAAACTGTATCGTTTGACAGGTTTTCGGAAATGTTCTCACCCTCTTTAAATTATAGTTTCGTAAGATTGACTGGACCTTAGCAGGGTTTTCAGATAAATTAAGTGTTTTACAGCCTGTCTGGATGTGTACTGCCATGTAAGATGTCTTGCATTACATTTTGCGCTTCATCATTTAATAAAAAGAGTTAAAAACATTGAGCTGTTGTCCAGCTTTATTGAGTAGGTACACTGACCCCAACTCAAACACATTTACTTTCTTTTACTTAATCAAACAAGACTCATAATAACTCCAAGTTGTTATAATCTGCAAATCTCATAAACTCATATTAAGATGTCAAAAGGACACAGACAACATATGAAATTCATGGAAAATATATGTTCATTTTGAATTTGATACCAGCAACACATTTAAAAAAAGTTGGGATGAGGGTAACAAAATACTGAAGAAGTTGTGTAACGGCAAAGAAACCAAAAGGAAGAATGTTTCACAACTAATTAGGGTAACTGGCAACATGATTGGGTATGAAAAAGAGCCTTCCAGAGAGGCAGAGTCTCTTAGAAGTTAAGATGTAGGGGTATGGTGTGGAGGTGCATTAGTACATCATGGGCATCTTGCACATCTGGCAAGGCACAATCAATTCTGAATGATGCACTGTATACAAGTTTTGAGCAACATGTACATGTACAGTACTGCCATCCAGGCAATATTTTTTTCCAGGGAAGACCTTGAATATTTCAGGAAAACAATGGCAAAATGAATTCTGCACATTAAACAGTATTTCTCCATAGAGGAAGAGTCCAGGTGCTAAAATGGCCTGTCTGCAGTCCAGACCTGTCAAATTAAGTGCATCATGGAATGAAAAACATGATTAAGCATACATCATACTGTTGAGCAACTGAAATCCTATATTGGGTAGGCATGGGACAAGATTTAACTCTCAAAATTCTAGCAATTGGTCTTCTCAATTCCTAAACATTTACAGAATTTTGTTAAATGAAGATGTGAAGCAGCACAGTGGTAAACATTCCCTGTCCCAACTTTTTTTGAAAGCATGAAATCCAAAATGATTATATATTTACCATCGTCAAAATTTTCATTTTCAACATTTGATATGTCTGTGTTCTTTTTGCTGCTTTTTGGGTTTACACGACTTCTATATTATCACATTCTGTTTTTATTTGCATTTTACACAACATCCCAACTTTTTCTGATTTGGGGTTGTAGCACTTTAGAGAAATACTGGAGATGCAATAGGCCTATAATTATCCATGCTGTTAAGGTTGCCAGCTTTGTCCTTTATAACAGCAATGTATAGACAATAGAGAGGACACCATGGGCAAGGAAACCAGTTAAGCACATGGCAATCAGAGGTCAGAGTCTGTGACATACTTCAAATGTTCAACTGTAATATTATCCATACCACAAGCCTTGTTGCTTTCTAGCATCATAATGGCATGATAGACTTTGATTGAAGTGTGCTCCACTATGATAAAAATGATAATCATATAGGTTACATATTTGGGGTCATCCCTATGTTCCCCAGGTCCTATGTTCCCCGGGTCCTATGTTCCCCGCTCGGGGTTAGGTTAGAGGAACATGATATTTGGTGGAGTGGGTGACTGTGACTGCACTGGCTGATTGGATCCAACCACACCAACAAGGAGGGGAATAAGATAGATAGATAGATAGATAGATAGATACTTTATTGATCCCCAGGGGAAATTCAAGGTCTCAGCAGCATACATACAACACAAACACATTCTTTAACAGCAGAAAGAGTAATTAAAGTATATAATATAAAAACACAACTAAGCAGTAAGGACAGTAGAAGATAAAGAATATGCTAAATATACTAAAATACAAATTATACTAACACTTAATACAATATATACAAATATACTAAAATAGAAATTACAAAAATACAAATTATACTAACACTTAATCTAAATCAATTCTAAAAACAGTATCCACATAGTGGTGATTAATAAATCAGAGGCGCTTGCAATGACTGAGGCAGGGACTGAGCCTTTGATTCTCTGTGCATAGTAAGGTATGGTAAGGTGCTCTAGGGTGCTCTGTGTGAATGAGTGTCATGGTGGTAGTGCAATGGTGATAGTGGTCATGGTGATAGTGCAAATGAGTAAGTCAACAGTGCAACAATGCAGAAATAAAGTAAAGTAAAGTCTATATATCTATATATTTAACTATTTAAGAAAATGTGTAAGTGTGGCCACAGTTCGGCTGTGGCATGGAGGGGGGGGGGTTATGCATATGTGCTAATGTGCTAATATAGCATGCAAACAGTGAGGCATAAAGACAGTGGTACAAGTGGCTAGTGGACAGTACCAAACATGGAGGGGGTGAAGAGGCAGACAGACTATGCAGATAAGTCTATCTCTCCTCTTCCCTTAAGTGAGGCATTGAACAGTTCAATGGCCCTGGGGACAAATTACTTTCTCAGTCTGTCAGTTGTGCAAGGCAGTGAGCGAAGTCTCCAGCTGATCAGGGTCTTCTGCTTAACAATAGTGCTGTGGAGTGGGTGACACTCATTGTCCAAGATGTTGATCAGTTTGTTCAGGGTCCTTTTGTCAGATAGTGAAGTGATGCACTCCAGTTCAGCTCCCACTACAGAGCCAGCTTTCCTTACCAGCCTGTCAATTCGCCCCACATCCTTCTTCCTTGTGCTTCCTCCCCAGCATACTACTGCATAGAAGAGGACGCTGGCAACAACAGACTGGTAGAACATCCTGAGGAGCTTACTGCACACATTGAAGGACCGCAGCCTCCTCAGGAAGTACAGCCTGCTCTGCCCTTTCTTGTAGAGTGCATCAGTGTTGGCTGACCAGTCCAGTTTATTGTCCAGGTGGAGACCCAGATACTTGTAGGTGCTAACCACCTCCACATTGACCCCATCAATGTGGACTGGTAGCAGAGTGGGCTTAGACCTGCGGAAATCCACCACCATTTCCTTGGTCTTTGAATTGTTAAGTTGAAGATGATTGAGTTTGCACCATTGCACAAAGTCCTCCACCAGGCTCCTGTACTCCTCCTCCTGCCCGTTCCTGATACACCCCACAATTGCAGTATCATCAGAAAACTTCTGCATGTGGCATGACTCGGTGTTGTAGTAGAAGTCAGATGTGTACAGGGTGAACAGGACTGGAGAGAGCACAGTTCCCTGTGGCGCTCCGGTGCTGCAGATCACAGTGTCAGAGAGACAGTTCTTCAGTCTGACGAACTGTGGTCGCTCGGTCAGGTAATCTGTAATCCAGGTTACCAGGTGAGCGTCTACACCCATCTGCAAGAGCTTGTCTCCCAATCTGAGGGGCTGGATGGTGTTAAAAGCACTTGAGAAATCAAAGAACATGATTCTCACAGCACTTTTCCCCTTGTCCAGGTGGGAATGTGTCCTGTGTAGAAGATAAGTGATGGCATCGTCCACGCCCACTTTCTCCTGGTAAGCAAACTGTAACGGGTCTAGTGCATGCCTAAGGGGTCTGAGCATGCCTAAGACCAATCGCTCCATTGTCTTCATCACATGTGATGTAAGAGCGACAGGTCTGTAGTCATTAAGCTCACTAGGGTGTGGCTTCTTAGGGACAGGGGTGAGACATGATGTCTTCCACAGTGTTGGAACTTGTCCAAGGCGTAGGCTCAAATTGAAGAGGTGCTTCAGTGGCTCCCCCAGTTCAGCAGCACAGGCCTTGAGTAGCCTTGGGCACAGTCTGTCAGGCCCAGCTGCTTTATTGCTGCGCAATTTCTTAAGTTGGACTGTCACTTGATCTTTTGTAATGGTGAGGGGTGTAAGGGGAGGGGAGGGGGAGGGGTGCATCTGGGATCTGTGTGTCTGATGGCTGTTGACTGAGGTCGTTGTCACCTCATTGTTCATGATCGCCATGTGGGGGAGGGGTGCAAAATCCAGTGATGGTAGGGGTACGATAGCCTGTGATGATGGAGGTGAGTGTTGCGCTGGTATTGAGGGGGTGTGAGGGTGGGGGCTGGTGGACAGACCACCGCCATTGGAGCTGGGTAGAAAGAAGTCAACTGTCTATAAATAAAATAATATATATATAAAGAAATATTTAATTAAGAAATTATGTATGTTAGAAAAGGGGAAGAAAGAAAGAAGAAAATTAAATAAATAATTAATGAAGGGTTAAGATGAGGGGTAGGGGTTGGGTTTAGGCCAAGGGGCTGGTTAGGATAAGGGGTGGGGGGCTGGAGTCGGCCTTGGGGGTTGAGGTTAGCCTGAGGGTGGGGGTAAGGGTTAGCCTTAGGATAGGGGCTGGGGTTGGCATAAGGGTTGGGGTTAGGCTAAGGGGTTGGGATTGGGGTTAGGCTATCACATGCAATAAATGTCACTTACAGTACATAGAAGAAACAGGTCACTCAATCAAAACCAGACTCAAACAGCATCTATACACCATTTCTAGGAACTCACGCACCACCCACATAGTCACACATTTCCAGCAACACAGCACTGCACACCTTGGCATTTGTGGTCTCCAGAGCAACCCCGGCTGGACCCGAGCACAGAGGCAACCAGCAGAACGGAGCTGGATCAATAAACTTCACACTTTCTTCCCCCTTGGTCTCAATTAATCCACTCCTCTGTTTCTTCTGTTTCTCAATAAAGCTACATTTTTCCTTTCCCCTCTTTTCCCAGGTCCAGTCTTATTTATTTATAAAAAAAACTCGTATTACTATGTTATTAATCCATTATTACTTTGTTATTACCCCTTTTTTTTTCTTCCCCTTTCCCCGCCCCCCTCCCCTTTTTTTAGTTTCTTCAGTTCTCCACCCCAGTTCTTCCACTCCCCCTAGACTACCCAGGACTTTTACTTTTTATTCTTTTCACCTTTACACAATTTAGATGTGGTTACCTTTTATTTTTGCAGTGTCGTGTTGATTTTCAAAGGTTGTTTTCATGAATTTTACACTTTTGATTTTTAGCACTTATAGCACTTTTGATTTTTAGCACTTATAGCACTTTTCCTGGTTTTAGTCTATCCCTTACCCCCAGCCCCAATTCTTGCACTTACCTTTTTCCTTTTCTTTTAGCCCCAGTCCCTAGCTTTAACCCCACCCAGCTGCTTGGCCTAACCCCAACCCCAACCCCTATCCCTTAACCTAACCTCCAGCCACTTGGCTAAATTCCAACCCCAGCCCCCACCCCTTAGCCTAACCCTAACCCCCACCCCTTAGCCTAACCCCAACCCCTTAGCCTAACCCCAATCCCAACCCCTTAGCCCAGGGGTTCCCAAAGTGGGGGTCGGCAAGGGGTGGGTCGCGAAATGATTTCTATAAATCAAATAAATTTTGAAAAAATAAAATTCAGAAAAATTATGACTGGATAAGATCACCATTCACTGTAACCACCGCAAGTCATCTGTCAGCCGGCATGGAGGACGCCCTGGTTGAGCTGTCATGTGACCGCACTTTAAAGACAGATTGTAGACGCTTGCTGCGTTCAGTCGAGAGGGAATATCCACAGCTATCCAAGGCCGCGATGGACGTACTGACGCTGTTTGGCTCCACATGCCTGTGCGAAAAGACTTTCTCTGCACTGACATATATTAAAAACAAATACAGATCGCGTCTAAATGTGGAGGATGGTCTCCGTGTGGCCGTCTCCACAATTAAACCAAGAATGGACTTGCTGTGTTCCATCCATCTCATTAGATGAGATTAACGCTGAAACATAGTTGCCAAAATGTAAATTTGCGCCGCAACAATATATGTTTACAACAGTTTGTGGATATTACCCTGACTGAGATATTCTTCTGTTAAAGCAACACCAAAGAGTTTTTTGTACATTAAAATATTGTTTCCAAAATCATCAACTCGTAACAGGGTGAACGGCACTGCATTCTCTTCGCGACCCTCTATCGGCTATAACCGCACTATGCAAGTTTGCCAGATCGGGTAGCGGATCTGCAGTTCGATGGAATGAGATAAGAAACTACAAATTTGACTTGCTTCTGAAGGTTGCATCAATGACCCCCAAGGTCACAGAGAGTTGGTTTTCGGCTAAAAAGATGCCACATTTATATTAGTGTTATGAAGAAACATAGGCCCTAAAACCTTTACTTTTTGAGATATTCACGAAAAATTTGTTTTTGTATTGTGCACAGGCCACGTTTCATGTATCAGCCCCTGAAGGTTGTAGAGAATCATATTAGGTTTTGGTTGATACATCATACTTTCATAAAATCATGCAACGTACTCTACCTTGTCTGTAGAAATTATTTCCAAAACCAGTGCTGGATAAACAAATAGCGTGCATGCGACAGGAAAAGTGCTTTGGTGTTGCTTTAAAATGGAAATTAAAGTAATGTTTCAAAGTTGCACTCATGTTACATGGATATTAATATTTGACTAAGGTATTCTGCTTTTATCATATAGTAAAGTTCTATATGTAAAATCATAACAGGCTGCTCTGTTCTTTTGTGTTGTCGTTAAGCCCGTGTTTGGATAAGCCTAGTGCGTATTAGTCTGGTCAGTTTAGGGCAAATGGCTGCAAAAAATGATTAACATTTGAGCCAATGTTTTTCTGCTCATTTAGGGCCTAATAAACAAAAAAAATGCAAGGAGCCCAAAAAATTAGGTGGGGGAAGACCCTGAAACGGCCACGCCCACTTTTTAGACCCAGAATTCTGTATCTCGGCCCCTGAAGGTCACAGAGAGTTGGTTTTCGGCTAAAAAGATGCCACATTTATATTAGCGTTATGAAGAAACATAGGCCCTAAAACCTTTACTTTTTGAGATATTCACGAAAAATTTGTTTTTGTATTGTGCACAGGCCACGTTTCATGTATCAGCCCCTGAAGGTTGTAGAGAATCATATTAGGTTTTGGTATGAATCTCATCTTATATCAATGTTATGAAGCACCAAACTCCCTAAATTACCTTCATTTATTTTAAATATTGATGCAAAAAATTCAACTTAAACTGTTGCAAAAATCTGTATTTTAGCTTTGAGAACCACCTAAATCTATGGAATTTATTCTGAGTTACTGAATTTACTTGGATGGATCAGATGAATCTGGGATAGAAGAAATGTAGTTGACCTCTACGGTTGAATTTTTGTTTGAAACAGCTGTATTGTATTAGCCTGACAAGCCAGACCCACATTAAAATGTAGGGTCTGGGCACTCACCGTTCGTCAGTCCGAGGGGCGGGATAATCGGTTGTCTTTCAAATTCCCTCTGCACGCAATAGGACAGCGCTATGAGTCCCATGCGTTTCCGACCAGCGGAGCTAGTTGGCTAGTTCAAACTTTTGCCAACTTAATAAAAGCTTAACTCGTGTCACACTGTTCGCCAACAGCAACATCCATCTTATTTGTTTTCAAGTAGCAGGGAATTCAAGCCCAACCGTTGCAACTCTGCCATCAATCATTATATTAAGCCCGCCTAACGACTCTATACACGATTTGATTGGCCTGATAGAAGTTTAATTTTTCGAGCTCATAAGCCAACAGAGAGTTGCTAGACTAGCCCTGGCAGCAAATGTAATTTGCTGCCGCTAGGGTGCGTCTAGATTTCTAGGCTAGTATTGTATTGTTTATCAGACTATATTTGTGTTTAACTTGTTTACTAAAAAATCTGTGAAGTTCTGCTTTTCCCTGATTTGATGATCTCCCATTTGACTGAACTGGCATGTGCTTGACTTAGAAATGTCATGTAAATGAAAGCACAGTGTGCAACGTTTTCATTTTTAAATCCACCACAGGAACTTGGAGGAAGGTACTGTACATATAGATTGATAGATATATACGTTATTGATCCCCAAGGGGAAATTTAAGGTCCCAGTAGCTTAAGACACCACAACATACACTACAACATAAATAGGATGATAAAATAACAAATCCACTAATAAGGACAGTAAAAGATACTAAATCAAGGATCCACGTGAATGTACGAAGGATGTTTAAGCATGAGGCTCTTGCGTGAATGGGCAGGGACTGACCCTGTGTTTTAATATGCAGTGGTAAGGTGCTTTATGAGGTGTGTGTCATAGTGCAAATAAGTGCAACAGTGCAGGGATAAAGTCTAGAGACTAGCAATAAAAATGGACAATATAAGAAACCAGCATTAAATATGGACAATATAAGAGATAAATGTAAGCATAGTAATAGTTATAGTATTATTATATGGACAGTATAAGAGAAAATGTAAATATGGTCATAGCCAATAGTCTGTTTAATCTTCTCCCCTCTGGAAAGCGGTACGGGGCTTTTCTGCCCAAAACATCATGCCACCGCCACAGTTTTTCCCCCCAGGCAATAGCCCTCCTAAATAACTCTTAAACTTGGACTTCATTGCACTTTTTTTTTTATTTAACACAGCACTATTTACATTCCTAATAATTTATTGCTCATAATGGTCCTGTCGGTCCTTGTATTGTGTTTTCTTGGGTCTTTCTGTTGCACTTTGTGTTGCCTGCATGGAGAAGACCAAATCAAATTCCTAGTATCTCTGTCATGGTGAAATAAAGTTGAATTGAATTGAATTGAATTGAATAAGAATTATAGCAGCAGTGCAAGGATAGGAAGTGATTTGAAGTAATAGGATATCAGCCATTGGTCAAGTATGAAGTTAGACCACAGTCCACAGTGGAGGGAGGGGTTGTGCATGTGGGCTAATATTGCCCATAAATAGTGTAGACAGTGCAAGCAGCAACACAGTGGGCGAGTGGACAGTCCGTACACAACATTGTTATAGGAGGTCATACAAGTGTAGAAGAGGGTGGAGAGGCAGGTAGACTAAGCAGAGAAGTCGATCTCTTCTCTTCCCTTTCGTGAAGCATTGAGGAGTTGTATGTCCCTGGGGACAAATTACTTCCTCAGTCTGTCAGTTGTGCATGGCAGTGAGCGTAGTCTCCAACTGGTCAAGCTCTTCTGCTTTGGAGTGGATGACAGTCATTATCTAAGATGTTGATTAGTTTGTTCAGGGTCCTTTTGTCTGATATTGAAGTGCACTACAGTCCAGCTCCCACGACAGAGCCAGCTTTCCTTACCAGCCTGTCAAGTCGCCCAGCATCCCTCTTCTTGGTGCTTCCTCCCCAGCATACCACAGCATAGCAGAGGCCGTGGCAACAAAAGACTGGTAAAACATCCAGAGGAGCTTGCTGCACACATTGAAGGACCACAGCCTCCTCAGGAAGTACAGCCTGCTCTGCTCTTTCCTGTAGAGTGCTTCAGTGTTGACTGACCTGTCCAGTTCATTATCCAGGTGTATCCCCAGATACTTGTAAGTGTTTACCACCTCCACATTGACCCCCTCAATAATGACTGGCAGCAGATCGGACTTAGACCTCTAGAAATCCACCACCATCTCCTTGGTCTTAGCAGTGTTGAGTTGTAGGTGGTTGAGTTTGCACCATTGCACAAAGTCCTCCACCAGGCTCCTGTATTCCTCCTCCTGTCCATCCCTGATACACCCCAGAATTGCAGTATTATTCGAAAACTTCTGCATGTGGCATGACTCTGTGTTGTAGCAGAAGTCTGACGTGTACAGGGTGAACAGGACTGGAGAGAGCACAGTTCCCTGTGGCGCTCCGGTGCTGCTGATCACAGTGTCAGAGAGGCAGTTCTTCAATCTGACGAACTGTGGCCACTCTGTCAGGTAGTCTGCAATCCAGGATATTTTGAGCATCTGCAGGAGCTTGTCACCCAGTCTGAGGGGTTGGATGGTGTTAAAAGCACTGGAGAAGTCAAAGAACATGATTCTCACAGCACTTTTCCCCTTGTCTAGGTGAGAATGCGTCCTGTGTAAGAGATATGTGATGGCATCGTCCACGCCCACTTTCTCCTGGTATGCAAACTATAGTGGGTCTAGTGCATGCCGTACCTGGGGTTTGAGTATTCCCAAAACCAGTCGCTCCATGGTCTTCATCACGTGTGATAACTGCCATCACCTTAGAAAAACCTATAATTTTTGGACTGGTTTACATTGTTTCTTAGAAGGTTGTTGGGGTCCTCATCTAACAAAGAGCCATAATCAACTTAAGCACTAGTATGCCCAATGAGTAGATTTAGAGCTTTTGCCCAAACAAACTGCATGGCTTTCATGAGTAGATTTACAGAAAAAGGTGGCTTGGGCGGGCGCTGATTGATTCAGTGATAAAAAAAGGTTTTTCATGAATATCTCAGAAATTAAAGGTTTTAGGGCCTATGCTTCTTCATAACACTAATATAAATGTGGCATTTCCGCATCTTTTAAGCCGAAAACCAACTCTCTGCAACCTTCAGGAGCCGAGATACAGAATTTCAGGTCTCAAAAGTGGGCGTGGCCGTTTCAGGGCCTTCCCCCACCTCATTTTTTGGGCTCCTTGCATTTTTTTCTTTATTGGGCCCTAAATGAACAGAAAAACATTGGCTCAAATGTTAATCATGATTTGCAGCCTTGACCCCATTTTTGCCCCAAACTGACCAGACTATATGGCCGGTGCGCACATTTTATTGTATTTTTTGAGTCACATCCAGGGATAGTGGGGGTCGCCAGTCTCTGGCACGGTTATTTTGGGGGTCGCGGGTTGAAAAGTTTGGGAACCCCTGCCTTAGCCTAACCCCAACCCTTAGGCCAACCCCAGCCCCTATCCTAAGGCTAACCCTTACCCCCACCCTCAGGCTAACCTCAACCCCCAAGGCCGACTCCAGCCCCCCACCCCTTATCCTAACCAGCCCCTTGGCCTAAACCCAACCCCTACCCCTCATCTTAACCCTTCATTAATTATTTATTTAATTTTCTTCTTTCTTTCTTCCCCTTTTCTAACATACATAATTTCTTAATTAAATATTTCTTTATATATATATTATTTTATTTATAGACAGTTGACTTCTTCCTACCCTTATTCCCCTCCTTGTTGGTGTGGTTGGATCCAATCGGCCAGTGCAGTCACAGTCACCCACTCCACCAAATATCATGTTCCCCTAACCCAGTGTTTCTCAAAGTGTGGTCCGGGACCACTGGTGGTCCGCAAGCTATCCCAAGTGGTCCGCGAGCAGACGTTGTAAAAAATAATATAGATGAGTTGTTTGCAATATTGAACCAACTTGTATGTAAATCCAAACAGTTCTGCAACACTGCCTATGTAAGCTATGCCAATTTAAATCATATAAATCCTCTGACACAATAAGCAAGGTGCAAAGATTATAAGCAAGGTGGTTCAGTGAGTAGGCCTATTGTGTCTATTAGCTAGGTGGTCCGTGAGGTTTTTCTAATGGTTAAGTGGTCCTTGGTCTATAAAAGTTTGAGAAACACTGCCCTAACCTTACCCCGAGCGGGGAACATAGGACCTGGGGAACATAGGGATGACCCCAAATATGTAACCTATATGATTATCATTTTTATCATAGTGGAGCACAATCAAATTTTAAATCAAAGTCTATCATGCCATTATGATGCTAGATAGCAACAAGGCTTGTGGTATGGATAATATTACAGTTGAACATTTGAAGTATGTCACAGACTCTGACCTCTGATTGCCATGTGCTTAACTGGTTTCCTTGCCCATGGTGTCCTCTCTATTGTCTATACATTGCTGTTATAAAGGACAAAGCTGGCAACCTTAACAGCATGGATAATTATAGGCCTATTGCATCTCCAGTATTTCTCTAAAGTGCTACAACCCCAAATCAGAAAAAGTTGGGATGTTGTGTAAAATGCAAATAAAAACAGAATGTGATAATATACAAGTCTTGTAAACCCAAAAAGCAGCAAAAAGAACACAGACAACATATCAAATGTTGAAAATGAAAATTTTGACGATGGTAAATATCTAATCATTTTGGATTTCATGCTTTCAAAAAAAGTTGGGACAAGGAATGTTTACCACTGTGCTGCTTCACATCTTCATTTAACAAAATTCTGTAAATGTTTAGGAATTGAGAAGACCAATTGCTAGAGTTTTGAGAGTTAAATCTTGTCCCATGCCTACCCAATATAGGATTTCATTTGCTCAACAGTATGATGTATGCTTAATCGTGTTTTTCATTCCATGATGCACTTAATTTGACAGGTCTGGACTGCAGACAGGCCATTTTAGCACCTGGACTCTTCCTCTATGGAGAAATACTGTTTAATGTGCAGAATTCATTTTGCCATTGTTTTCCTGAAATATTCAAGGTCTTCCCTGGAAAAAAATATTGCCTGGATGGCAGTACTGTACATGTACATGTTGCTCAAAACTTGTATACAGTACATCATTCAGAATTGATTGTGCCTTGCCAGATGTGCAAGATGCTCATGATGTATTAATGCACCTCCACACCATACCCCTACATCTTAACTTCTAAGAGACTCTGCCTCTCTGGAAGGCTCTTTTTCATACCCAATCATGTTGCCAGTTAACCTAATTAGTTGTGAAACATTCTTCCTTTTGGTTTCTTTGCCGTTACACAACTTCTTCAGTATTTTGTTACCCTCATCCCAACTTTTTTTAAATGTGTTGCTGGTATCAAATTCAAAATGAACATATATTTTCCATGAATTTCATATGTTGTCTGTGTCCTTTTGACATCTTAATATGAGTTTACGAGATTTGCAGATTATAAAAACTTGGAGTTATTATGAGTCTTGTTTGATTAAGTAAAGGAAAGTAAATGTGTTTGAGTTGGGGTCAGTGTACCTACTCAATAAAGGTGGACAACAGCTCAATGTTTTTAACTCTTTTTTATTAAATGATGAAGCGCAAAATGTAATGCAAGACATACATCTTACATGGCAGTACACATCCAGACAGGCTGTAAAACATTTAATTTATCTGAAAACTCTGCTAAGGTCCAGTCAATCTTACGAAACTATAATTTAAAGAGGGTGAGAACATTTCAGAAAACCTGTCAAACGATACAGTTTATGGCATAACAAATGACATAGCGTTAAGAAAGCTTTGGGAATTGCAGCCCAGGTCAGTATGATCATAATGTACATAATTGAATCATTATTTTACGTTCTCTTCTATTAAAACATTAGCAAATTCAGACCAACATGATCTCAATTTAATGACAATACATGCTCTTATAAATATTTTACCAATAGCTTATGCGTTACTACATTTAGCATAACCTAGCATAACCTACATTGTCCAATGTTAATTTTGCATTGAGTAGACTTTAAATTAAATCATAAATCAAAACATGATTAAGTAAAACAACTAGTTTTATGAGTTGGTGTCACAGTGTGTCAACACAATGAATAAAGCTTTTTATGAGTACATCTCCATCTAATTTCATTTAACAGCAAGATATTCATCAATTATCAAACTCAGGACAAAGTCAACATTACACTTTTGAATATTGACCAACCAGTAATGATAATGCTCTCGGACTAAGAGAGTCATCTCTTGAGATAACACATAATCGTATGTTTACAACGTTGTCTGCATACTACTTTCCGAATCTGTGGAAGTTGAAGCCCATAAATTATTGGATTCAATAGTGGAGGAAAAATCAAAAACTGTATAGCCAATGCATTACGTACACTAACTGAAAGGTTTTCTGACCCCTCCCAGCCATACAATATATCAAACACTGCTGTAATGATAAAGATGGCCAAAACCAAAATATGGGGCAAACAAGTTTTAGTAAACTTTGTTCTGCCCTCATTGGAGGATATACAAACCTGAACAATAAAAACATGAAATAAGAATAAAAACAAACTGTGAAAGTACACCTGTCATTAGTATCATGCCCCATACCTGGTTGGCTATGGTTTGAGAACACGCCAACTTTAGTATTGAAGTATTATCACAGAATAGTTTACGGATGTGAGATCCACAAATGGGTATTCTAACAGTAAGAACAAGAGCTGTTGCTGTTGCCAAAAGTGGATAAGCCCAGGCCACTACAAGCAGTTTAAGCACAGCATGTGGAGTCAAAATGCTGTGGTATTGCAGTGGTCTGCAAATTGCCACATAGCGGTCATAAGACATCACTGTAATATTTGTGATTTCACAAACAACAGAAGTATAAATCACATAACTTTGTATTAAGCACAAAGTGTAGGTTATTGTGTGAGTATCAGATTGCAAGTCCAGCAAAAATTTAGGGTAAAAACCAACAGTTCCATAAAGGCTATTCAAGCATAGATTAGAGAGGAAAATATACATGGGCTCATGGAGGCTTTTTTCCATGATCACTGTTAAGATCAAAGTTAAGTTGACTGTAATGATTAGGATATAAAGGATGAATACCAACAAGAAGTACATAGGATTATAAACTGATCCCTGCAGTCCAGAAAAAATAATGAATTTAAAAGTAGACATATTTTCCATCGCCCCAGGCTTCAGTTGTAAAATCATGAGCTGGCATTTAGATATATCCACAAATAGTCACACCAAGTAACACTATTATACCTCAAAGTATTTCACTGATCAGCCATAACATTATGACCAACTGCTTAATATTGTGCAGGTCCCCCTTTTGCTACCAAAACAGCCCTTACCCGTCGAGGCATGGACTCCACTAGACCTCTGAAGCTGTGCTGTGGTATCTGGTACCAAGACAATAGCAGCAGATCCTTTAAATCCTGTAAATTATGAGGTGGGGCCTTCATGGATCGAACTTGTTTGTCCAGCACATCCCACAAATGCTCAATTGGATTGGAATCTGGGGATTTGGGGGATATTGGTCACTTATGTGTTGTGTTCTTCAAACCATTCCTGCTATTTCTTTGTAGCAGGGTGCATTATCCTGCTGAAAGAGGTCACTGCCATCTGGGAATACTGCTTCCATGAAAGGGTGCTCATAATCTGCAACAATGAGCATGTTTACATGCACCCAAATAATCCAATCATTATCTGATTTCTGGTGATATCGGATTACTCAAATGGTCATGTAAACAGCAGAATCAGTGATGGATTACTGCACGGGCCTACTAGGCCCAGGCCCAGGGGCCGAAGGGGTCAGGGGGCCCTGAAGCCCAAGCCTTTGCATGGAATCATTGCCTCAATATCAACAAATCAGGATGTAGGCTATGAATCTGATTGAATTTAGTATTGGCCATCCCCAAAATGCACCAGAATACAGGAAATCACATCAAACAAATTAAACATTTTCTGGGGGAGGACCCCCAACCCCTCTCCTCCCACATATGCGACAATTAGTGGGGGGCCCTTAATACATCTGGGCCCAGGGGCCCGAAAATTCATAATCCGTCCATGAGCATCATGCAATATGCACAGCATCCTTGCCTATTTTAAGTTGGTATACTGAGATGGTGATGCTCTTTAAGTGGGTATACTGCGTGGTCCTGCGTATCAAGTAGACCATTGGTTCCCAAAGACTGGGTCGCGACCCACAGGTGGGTCCTAGGAGATTTTATTTGGGTCGCCAGCATAGCCAAGTGACAATTTATGTTGTGTAATACCCCTAGCTTATACCTTATATAGATTAGGAAAGCTAACAGCTTTCTATTAGGATCTAGTTTGTTAACTACCACAGTCACGAGTTGGGTCGCGATAGTCTGTAATTTTTAAAAAGTGGGTCCCCAGAAAAAAAGTTTGGAAAACACTGATGTAGACTACACCATTGGATATGCATTTGCTAATCGGATAACGGCCATTATCGCATTGTGAGAAAAATCATATTAACACACCTAGATTTTTCCCCAATGTATACCGTCAATCAGATTGATTTTGTTCTTTTACATCTGCACATGTATAAATATTGTAGAAAACTGATGTAGTCAAAACAACAACAAGAATGGTGTGCAGCAGTCATAATCCATCAGCAAAAGTCACTGCTGGAGTGAACTGAATAAAACAACGCTTATCCCGCAGAGGAGTTGCTTATATCTCGTGATAGCGCGTCTTCAGCTGTGCTCTCGCCTAATCATTACCAATTTGCAAATGCATTGTGAGATGTATTTTGTAATATCTTTATTCTTATTATGTTTCCCATTGTAGCCTAATCGTGTAATTTCTAATGTTTTGCATGGATGTGCGCTGGTGCGCGTTCATGGAGGATAGAAGGATGGTGCGCCCGCCAATATGACTGTTGACAATGCGCTCTTAAAATAACATATAAACAACGCGCCATAGACTTCTGACCAGGTTTCTCTTGGTCAGTGGCGTAATGCGTTTTAGGTGGTGTACAATGGCCTAGGCCACTCCCTAGGTTGTTAATTACCACACCCCTCGGCGCATTGCTTAAAAAATAGACGTGCAAAATAAGAAAATAAACTTTGCGTCAGGTGGAAAACGAGCCATTCTCCTCCTCTCCACCTCCTTTGTGATCACAGCTAATTGTTTATTGGTTTATTTGATAGGGACAATGCATATTAATGAACATTGTGTAATAAACACCATGTAAATATGCCAGAATTAGTAAGAAGAACTACTTTTCATCTGCAGTCCCTAGGCAGGTGACATAGGACAACACACTGTAAAATTAAATACATAATGGTGACATATGCATTAACAGAATAAACAGAACACAACAGACAAACAGAAACAAAACAGAAATACATGAAGACAAGGAGGACATAACAGTACATTGACAGAATAAACAAACAAAATGAAACAAAAATACATGAAGACAAGGACATAATTCATACACCTCTATACATTCAATTGATAGTAAAATTGAGTGGGTGATGAAATTACATGTGTGGCAGTTTAAAGTGAGTGCATCTCTGGTTTTCTAGGAGCCAATGTTGAATGAAGCACACTGTGGTCTTCCTCACCCCTCGACCCTCCTAAAGTATCTATCTGTCTATCTACCACCACCATGGACTCCAGCACAGAGTCACTAACAACCTCCCCCTGCATCAGGACACACAGAGCCCCTCTCTACCTCCCCCAGCTTGTCTGTTTCCAGCAGCCGGGTAAAGAGGCAGCTGAAGACAGTACAGACCAGCACTGCGGGAATCTGCAGCACCTATTCAACATCAACCTGTGTCAGGAGAAGATATCCTGCCTTGGTCCAGTATCCAAGAAGTCTTCTTACTACTGACCTGGCAGGGGAGATACCATGATCAGGAAGGTGTTTCACCTTTGGCGAGGCTCTGCCATTGCACTTCGGTGGTAGCTGACCCGAACGAATTCCCCAAATGTGGGAATCTCGACTGCATCATTTTTTTGAGGCAGCCGTGGCCTACTGGTTAGCGCTTCGGACTTGTAACCGGAGGGTTGCCGGTTCGAACTCTGACCAGTAAGCACGGCTGAAATGCCCTTGAGCAAGGCACCTAACCCCTCACTGCTCCCCGAGCACCGCTTTTGTTGCAGGCAGCTCACTGCGCCGGGATTAGTGTGTGCTTCACACACTAGAGATGCGCGGTTCGCGGTTACAGCCGCGGACTCTGCGGTTAAACCGCGGATCGGGCGGATGACGTGAAGAAATATAATATTTTAATGAAATTCGGGCGGGTGGCGGTTGAACCAATCAAATGAAAAAAATATAGCCTATACATTGTTCAATTGTGTTACCTACATCCGAAAAAACGAGCACACTTTGAAATAGTAAAATTTTCATCAGGCAGTTTGGCCTAGTTGCTTCTATGCATGCTGCTTTGTTTATCTATCAGAGACGGTGTTGCGGAATTGGTGTATTCCGATGTTTCACTGAGCAACCCCTCACGCACGCACACACACACACACACACTAAAGGTAACAAAGTTTAAATTAAGTAGGCTGTCGTAGGCTACCGGCATGTTTTCCTCTCCAGTGTGCAATAAGAAAGTAGAATAGGTACAGTGCAAGTTGACCGATGATTCATCTCCCATGTCGCGTCTCGTTGCAGAGCATTGGTAGACCACTAAGCAAATCTGCAACCTATGAGCCCAGCTGCCAGTATTGGAAGAGGCCTAAACATCTCGTAGATGAGACTGACTGGGTTATTTTGTTTCGATATTATATATAAAACACATAGTCATTGTAGCCTACCATTCAGGGAATAGGCATTTAAAAGGGAGACAGATTATGGAGTGATATGACTCAGAACTGACATCGGGCAATGGCAGTGCGAGATGTTCAGAACGTAAGAGCTAAAACTTCTACAAGCTCAGTAACATCCACAGCGGAAAAAAGAAGGTAAGAAAAATAGTCGGAAAACTTAGATGTGTAAGGCAAGCAAGCAAGTTGTTACTAAAAATGTGAACATGCACGTTGCACTGCTGTGCGGTGGGTTACAGTGCGTAAAGTAGGCTAGCCTATAATGTGAATGACTTGTTATTTTATTAAGGATTTCTTTCTTTTTGCAAAAAATAAAGTACAATAGGCATTCATTAGTAGGCTAAATAGCAGCATGTTCAAATGATGTGCCAAATTGCGTTTTTTATTACAATGATAAAATTGTAGGCTACAGGCCGATGTGCGTTTTATTTGGAGACTTTTGCGAGACAGAGACTGAGTTTGCTGCTGATATTCATAGCCAATGTAGGACTTTAGCCTTTTAATATATTTGCTGCATTGGATCAGTCTTTCTAGAACAGGCAAGAGCTTTCTAGCCTCACGTCAGCAGCACCCCATCACCCATACATTAAAACAACCAGCGGATGGCGGGCGGGTTCGGTTTTGAAAATTGGTCAAAAAACGTTGGTGCGGATGGATGGCGGATGGATGATAAGTTTTGCTATGCGGTTACGGTTGAAATAATAGCCCATCCGCGCATCTCTATCACACACACACACCATTTCATCAAACCCCCCCCCCCACCTACCCTAACACACACACCAACCCCCCCCCCCCCAACACACACACACACACAATTACACCATACCCCTCCAAACACACACACCCTACACACTCCACCCCCCCATACACACACCATTTCATCACCCCCACATACACACTATTTCACCCCCCCCCACACACACACACACACTCCATTACTACTCCTCCCCCCCCACACACACTCCAGCCCCCACATACACACCATTCCCCCCACACACACACACAGCTACACATCATTGAGCACAATAAATTTCCTTACTTAGGGACCGTTCGTTATTTATAAACGGGATCACCGGAGGGATTTTGAGTGCTCCGATCAAAAGTTGCATGACCCTCCCCTGCCTGCTACATAATTTTCAACGACCCTCCAGCAGCATTTTCAAAAATGACATGACACTCCCCGGCCAATTGTCGATGTCTTCCGCCCACGCTCTAACGCGTTATGAAAACACATCAACATATGCTACCGCCCTAAAACCAACCTCTGCTTTCTGATCTTACACATCACACTTCACCAAGATGGTGGCCATTTCAGTAGATTTACTCACTAATATTGTTGTGGAAACACAATAAGCATGGAAACTAAATGCACACTTCCTGCAACTGCATTAGCCTACTTGAAAAGTTACTCCTCTAGTAAGTATTCACATGAAATAAAACAATAAAGCATTGAGACCATTCAACAAAGCACACTGGGTAATAACAAATTCAACACTTGTTGCTATGGACTCGTCTAGGCTTCCTCAGTCATTGTAAAGCTGCCGAAGCTGAACATTATCCAAAACTCAATTTCTCAGACGAGCGTCAATTTGGGAGCTTGCTACACTCCTTCCTTCTCAAATGACTTGAAAAGGCCGTTTGCACAATTTCACAAATAATCACAGGGACCGAAAAATACCTAACATGCCAACTTTTTCCGGGTTTATCATTTTAACGTTTCCCCGCTGTCTTGCCGTTTTAATATTTTCCCGTAGAATATCCCATATTACTGTAATACTCTCATTACATTAGTCCTGCATTCTGGCCTGTCTCTGTGTTGTCCTGTTGTTACCCCTTGCCCTTCCAGTGAAACAGATGTATTCAAATCATCGTTTTGCTTGCTTGAATGCGAACTCAGAGTGATGTTAACCTAGGCCTATTTAAGTTAACGACGTGGTTGTTGTGAGAACACGATTCATTAGCGCTTGCAGTGTTCGGCCGTAGGCTATGCCTACGTGCGCACCTGCCAGGCTACTCAGCAGCTAGACAAAGAATTCCCCCTGTATATTCACTCCAAGTTGGCCTACCATAACTTACCAACTACACTGTAGACCATAAACTGGCTATTTATATGACCAAATGTATTTGTTCAACTTTATGAAGCAGAATTACGCACTGCTACTTGGAACGTAACACATTTTTGTTGGCAGGAGATGCTTTATGTTAAGCATGCACACTGTTTAAAGTTAGGCTACACGGTAAACTACAAGTAAACCAAAGTTAAATTTAGCTTTTTTAGGGCTGGATAAAGTTGACCAAATGGATATAGGCTGTTAGGCGTGAATAAAGTAGGCTACTTTGTTGCTCCAACCCTTCCAACGTTAATGGGGACGAATGTTGACATTTTCCGTATTTTGCGTGAGAAACCCTGGGAAATCTCCCTTATTTTCATTGTTCAATGTTGACAGAGCTATGGAACGAAAGAGAACGTTATATGGCGACAGAAATCAACAATCAAACAAGCCACTTTGATTTTTTGCTGTTTTCATTCATACAAAAGATGGGTGACCCTGAATAGCTTAGGGGGTTGTCCAGTCCACATTCGGGGTGGTTTTGTCATCAAACGTCTGGCGCAAAAACGGCTCTCATGTTTCTTGTTCTATGTATCAGTCATGGGTGTGTTTTGGGCGTAACATCCTTTAAACCAATGAGAATGACACGTGTAAGGTTAGGGTTAGGATTAGGGTTATGGTTTTAAAAAAGGGTCCTATGTTCCCTGGTCCCATACAAAGCGGGGAACATAGGACCCGGGGAACATAGGTACGCTCTCACATATTTGTGTTTTAGCCCAACTGTATTGAGATGTAAATGGCATGTGGCTTTACTCATAGGCCACAGCATGGGTTTGGTGGACACATTCCAGGCAGGCAGGAGGCTTTGAACATAAAAAAAATAAAATAATAAACTCGAGGGGCCCTTTCACATACAGTAGATCTCTGTTTCTCGAGGTCACCAAGTACTGTCGGTACAAAAAATAAAGCTCAAATTGCTGCAGCCAACAGCTAGAGCAGGCAGGCAGCTACAGTGCTACACTCTGGGCACACTCATCTTTAAAATCATGCCCCCCCGAGTGTAACACTGCAGCTGCCTACAAGGAGCCTAAAGCGTCCTACATACTCGCCACTCCCGACCGGTAGCGCGACAATGTGACGTCACGGGAGCGCCGTAACCATTTAAACTCCCATGTGGTGGTTGCGACACTAGTTGCAATATTCTACTGAATTGGCATTGGCCTCAATGGCAGTAAAAACTACCCTCTGTGATGATACTTCAAACTTTGGCTGCTGCTATTCACAACTACCATCATTACCATCTAGTTTCCAAGGTGTGTGCAGCTAGATAGATAGATAGATACTTTATTCATCTCGAGGGACATTTTAGCTAGCTGGCTGGTGCTGAGAGATGTTTGTGTAATTTCCTAAGGTGGAAAGAGATTTTTTTCAGGTCTTAGATATCCTTTGGTTGAAAATAAATATCTTTGTTACCTTTTGCTGGATTATTGGCATGTCCCTGGGTCCTAGGTCTTTCATCTTAATTCCCTCTCTCTGGTAGCTTCATTAACTTATCCAGCAAACTATTTAAAAATCACGAACTCTCGCTGGTCACCTAGCCAGGTTAATTTCCCTCTCTTCTCAAACTGACTATTCAAACATGTTTGAATGAGTTGGTGAGTTGCACAGTTTTGAAAACAAACATTAAGGGTTGTTTCAGGGCCGTAGTCACCATAGACATTGAGGGGGACGTGTCCCCCCCAATATTCAAATATGACCAAAATGTCCCCCCCAATATTTGGACATAGAAAAATAAAGAAAGAATAAAGCGCTATACTAGGAAACCAACACGTATCTGAAATGTAATCAAACGTAAATAACGCACAAATTAGTGACCTATGGTTCCAGAGTAGCCTACACCCCTGAGTGGTTTGTCCTGGTGATTTTCCGTTTTTCGTTAGTGGCGTGCGCTATCAAAAGCTTCCATTTACTGCACCCTGTGTTGAGGTAGGACTGTCAACAATATCGCAAAAGCTACCGGTACAATTTTCACAAAACTTCTTGGAAAGGTGTAGCACAGGCTAAGGAAATCCCATACATGTTTGGACCCGATCAGAATGAAAGGGAACATTTTCCATATTGTAGCCTATTCTCGCAATGATAGCGAGAGTGAAACCTTTTATTTTAAATGATGAATTTGTGCAAGCCTGTGTCATTTCTTTCACGTCTTTCAACATAAAGAATGCATTCATATGCTAGTAGTAATGCCAGAAATTACCGTGTATAGGCCTCTTAGAAATGATTGTTGCATCTTGCATATTATTTGCAGGCAAAACGTGATCAAATGTGGCGATGTTTACAATACGTGATAGCCTACAGTTAATGTGAATCGCGGACAATAACCAAAGAAAGGAATTTGCACCTCCATTCACCAATTAAAGGCTGTAGTAGGCCTAGTGTTTCTACATGTTGGCACAAAACGTAATTTCTGTCAGAAGGCAGTCTTTAATGCATACAGGGGTAACATGAGGTGAGTCAGACAGAAGAGGGGCCTGTCTTAGTAGCCTATTCCTGAATCCTGTCCCTTTCAAACTACGTTAAAATTGTGTGAATTGTGTGATTAGCCGCCAACATAATAAAATCTAAATTAAAAGACAAAATCTTATTAGGCTCCAAACCTATGAGTCTAAGCCTTAGTTTAAACAAATCTTCAGGTGTAAGTAATAAGTTAAAAACCACAGTCTGTGTAATATAGAGGTTATCATAAGATACTCTAGTTTGTAATTTCTTTTAAAGTATACATTTTGAACACAAATGGAGTCACGGGTCCAGGGATGGACCAGTGAAGTTGCTTCTTCTCCACCCTTCTCTTTTCACAAAACTCACCAGAGGGGGGGGGGGGGGGGAATCTGTGTCCAGGGGTTCATAATCCATCCATGCCATGCCTATGTCCGTCAAAAGTTTGGAATAACCTAACTGACTGACCTAACTAACGACTTGTTTGTGATTTTTAATAATAGTTTTGCATGGTAGGAAATGTATTGAAATTCTGTTTGGGGGTCCCTTAGACCCCACCACAGATTTGGTCCCCCCCAATGTTGACAACATGACTACGGCCTTGGGTTGTTTTAAGGACATGTTTGTTCATGCCTGTAGGCAGCCACTCTGAAGCAGTAAAGGCGATTCAAAACGAGTCAGAAAAGTCGAGACAGGACCAATTGTCAAAATGTCGGTGTCCACCACTCTAGTTCATCCAAAACAAACCAGAAAAGGGACTCAAAATGCTAAATACCGGAATTTTGCTTTAAAGGAAATTACACGTGTCATTCTCATTGGTTTAAAGGATGTTACGCCCAAAACACACCCATGACTGATACATTGAACAAGAAACATGAGAGCCATTTTTTGCGCCAGACGTTTGATAACAAAACCACCTCGAATGTGGACTGGACAACCCCCTAAGCTATTCGCCAGTGACCATGCGTTTTAGATCGCTAAGATACAGCTAAGATATTTACTTTCACTACTGACTGACAATTACAATTAGCCTGAAAAAAGCAACACTTACCCCAATAATATTCAAATGACTGAAAAAAATACTAGGACATACATCCAAGCACAACAGCACACTTCTACTCTTGACAGTGTGCTCTCAAAATAGCTGTGTAGCACATTTCACTTTAGACCAGGTTTTTCTTGGTCAGTGGCGTTATCATTTTTGCCGTTAAAATAGCATCAAAATTGCAAAAATTTGTGACCATACGCGTGACCACACCCTTTCCCATCCTTAACACACACCACATCTGCAGAGACGTCAGAGTAATTTTGCAGATGACAGGTTGCAGAGTTTGTTAGCAGTCTGAGGGGTATAGTGTAATGAGGAAAGGTGAGACTACAGCCCCCTATGGTGCTCCTGACCACCTGCTCAGACACACATCCTCTCTGCCGTACAAACTCATAACAGTATCGATTAAAAGAGTATATACTCTTATACTTATACTAGAAGTCAAAGAACATTATTCTCACTGTGCTGCTGGCTTCATCCAGGTGAGTGTGGGCTCATTGAAGCAGGTAGATGATGGTATCCTCAACACCAACCTTACAGTAGGGCGGTGGGCAAATTGCAGTGGGTCCAGCGAGGTGGTCATATAAGGGAATGAGATGTCTCTCCAGGACTTTCATGCAATAGGATGTAAAAAGTAATTGTTATAAGTAAGGAAATGTATTGTGCTCAATGATGTGTAGCTGTGTGTGTGTGGGGGGGAATGGTGTGTATGTGGGGGCTGGAGTGTGTGTGTGGGGGGAGGAGTAGTAATGGAGTGTGTGTGTGGGGGGGTGATGAAATGGTGTCTGTATTGGGGTGTGGAGTGTGTAGGGTGTGTGTGTTTGGGGGGTATGGTGTAATGGTGTGTGTGTGTGTGTGTGTTCAAGGGCGCGGGAAGGGGGGTGCTGAGGGTGCTGCAGCACCCCCTGCTGGCAGGAGATACATTTTTAAAAATGATTATAATTTTTTTTAAATAATTACTAATTCGCTGTCTGACATTATTATGACCGCCGCGCAGCGAAGCGGCGGTCATATAGGTTTAGTCAGAAATTTATTTTTCTTTTCTTTTTTTTTTCTTTTTCGCATGCCCAAATTTCCATCAATGAGTCCCGGGACACTGAAAGACCGGGGTACACGAAACTTGGTGGGCATGTAACCCCACATGGATAGCATGGAACCATCGTTTTTCGTTTTGATCTGTAGCCCCCCCGCTGGACTGGACCCCCCGAAAGGAGGGTAGGGCAGACACAGTTTTCTGTGAATATCTCGAAAACCGTAGGGTTTAGGAGGACCATTTTTTTTTTGTATGTTGATCGCAAGGGGCCATGTCAACCCATTCCATAACCACTCATTTCATGTATAGCGCCACCTAGTTAAACACAAAAAAGTAAAAATGAGGTGTTGTAATTGAAGGTATCTGTGACCTAACATAGTCAAAACTGCACGAAACGATCATTATGACACCCTCTGTATGCACGCCAAATTTTGTGGAATTCCGTTCATGGGGGGCCACACAATAAATTAATTTATGTTACTATACACCAACTGGCCTGTAGGTGGCCGGAGACCGTTTTCTGTGAATATCTCCAGAACCGTAGGGCCTAGGAGGTCCACCTTTTTTATGTATGTTGGTCTTAAGGGGGCATGTCAACCCATCCCATTACCACTTATTTCATGTATAGCGCCACCTAGTTAAAAATTAAAAAGCAAAAAATTAGGTGTTTTCATCACAATATCTCTGGCTGACAAGGTCAAAACTGCACGAAATTAAAAGTGTAGGATCATTATGACACCCTCCGAATGCATGCCAAGTTTTGTGTACTTTCGTTCATGGGGGGCCTTACAATAAAATAATTTATGTGTACATTTAGTGACGTACACCAACAAGGATTCCCGGGACACTGAAAGACCGGGGTACACAAAACTTGGTGGGCATGTACCCCCACATGGTTAGCATGGAACCGTCATTTTTCGTTTTGATCTGTAGCCCCCCCGCTGGACTGGACCCCCCGAAAGGAGGGTAGGGCAGACACAGTTTTCTGTGAACATCTTGAGAGCTGTAGGGCCTAGGATGACCATTTTTTTCCGTATGTTTGCCTCCAGGGGTCATGTTAACCCATTTCATGTGCACACATGTGCACAAACACATACACACACACACACACACACATACATTCACAGTAATCATACGTATGACACATACTCACATAGTAGACATATTATTTATTATTTATTTATTTAAAGAGGAATGCCTCTTGAGATGTGGCATCTCATTTTCGAGAGGGTCCTCGATAGGACTGGACAAAGACAAAGGGACAAGATACTACAGTACAGTACAGTACAACATACACATTCACTCACATACAGCCCTCTTCCCCCAACCCAACAGCTCCCATTCCCTAATAATACATACATATACACTTATATACAACAAGCATACATCTACATATCCACATATATATATATACAGAGACACATATATGCATGCGCACAGTACATACATACACATATACGAAAATATAGACACGTACGCTCACATATCTATAACAGGGCATATTGACAGATCAGACAGATCAAAGACACACAAAAAGCATTAATGAAAACAGTTACAACGGTTACTTGCTTTCAGATATGTGAACAAAGATGTCTTGAAGCGACTCAAAGATGTAATTGATCTTAAGGCCCCAGGCAGGCTATTCCAGTCAAAGGGAGCCTTGTATTTAAATGAACGCCTGCCGCTTTCTTTGGAGATATGTGGTACTGTAAATGATAGATATTCGGTGTGCCTCAAACTATAGTTTGTTTGGTAAGGTATTAAATGTTGTTGCAGGTAGAGTGGATAACTAAGATGTATGCACTTAAAAATAAGCTGGAACCAATGAAACTGTCTCCTGGCGTTAAGTGACAGAATATTCAATGAATCATACAGGATACAGTGATGCGTCCTGTATGAACATTTCAACACAAATCTACAAATGCTATTAAAGACAACAGTCAAGGGCTTAAGATAGGTCTCAGTGGAGTTCTGGTATACTACATCAGCATAGTCTATAATTGGAAATAATAATTGCTTCACAATTCTCAACCTGATCTGCTGTGTAAAACAATTATTAAAACGATACAACATCCTTATATTACAATTCAACTTTCTTATGATATGATTGATGTGGGTTTTATAGGAGAGTTGAAAATCAAGCCAAAAGCCCAAGTATTTAAATTCATCAACTCTGCCAAGAGCGGTGCCATCTAAAAAGTTAATTGACAAGTTTGTTTGTTTAACAGTAGATCTTGTTGGGAAAAGCATACAGTATGATTTCTTTTTATTCAACAGGAGGTCATTACAGTGGAACCATTTTTGAATAATATCAAAGTCTGTCTGAAGAGTGTTCTGTATCTTAGAAATATTAGAGTCGGAATTATAGATCACTGTATCATCAGCATATAAGTGAATAGAACAGTCTGAGCAAGCTTGTGGAAGGTCATTGATAAAGACTGAAAATAGGAGAGGCCCTAACGAAGAACCTTGAGGGACACCCTTTTCCATAATGGCAAAGGAGGATAGACTACCCTGAAAAAGGACACACTGTTGGCGAAAATGTAAGTAAGAGCTAAACCAAAGAAGAGCTTGTTTAGAGAGCCCAATAGCATGGAGTTTATCTAAAAGCATGTAATGATTAACAAGGTCAAAAGCTTTGGTTAAGTCTATAAAAATCGCTCCAGTAGACATATTATCATCGAGGGATGATGATACATCATTGGTGAACTTCAATAAGGCAGTTGTGGTGGAAAATTTAGGTCTGAAACCTGATTGATGTTGAGACAAAATAGAAGACGCATTAATATAATTATATAATTGATTAAATATTAGCTTTTCGAAAACTTTTGCCACGCTACTAATAATGGAAATGGGTCTGTAATTGTTAAGGTCAAATGGATCACCTCCTTTATGGATTGGGGTTACCCTGGCACATTTCCATCTTAATGGGACCTCACCAGTGGCTAAAGATTGATTAAATAAATCGGATAGTGGATATGACAATATGTCAGAGGCGACCTTAATGAACTTGGTTTCCAGACCATCTAAGTCTTTACCACTGCCTGTCTTCAGTTCAGATATAGCTCTCTGTACATCAATGGGACTAATAATTGAAAAAGAAAAAGAGGTAGGCCTATTACAAGAGTATTGAGCCATATTTAAGATGTTGTTGGAATTAGAAGACTGGGTTTTGCAGATTGAAGCAAAATGCTGATTAAAAGCATTAGCTATTGCAAGTGGATCAGAAAGAGTATCATTTTTAAGTCTAATTTTAGCTGGAGCACTTGGATTAGATTTGTTAAATAACTCATTAAGATTTCTCCAAAATTTCTTGGGATCATTGTAGTTATTTGATAGAGAACTTTTAAAATACTCAGATTTAGCATTCCTTGTTTTTGTAGTACATATATTTCTTAAGTGTTTATATGTTTCCCAATCTACAGGGTCCTTAGTCGAACAATATTTACCCCATGCCTTATCCCTATGTACGCTTGCATGCACAGGCACATACGCAGGCACACACACAAGCACGCACACACACACACACACACACACACTCACACACACCCACACACATAACATAAACATAACACAAACAATCAAGAATTTCTCAGAATTATGAACAGGCAAGATGGAGGTGGGGTTGTATAAAATTAATTTTACATGTGAAATCTATGAACTAATCATGTTTTGGTACTTGTTGTCTAGCAGATACCAGTGAGAATTGAGTGTGGATAATGCAATTTAGTGAGACAGTTAGAATCATATAGGCCTTTCAGCGTGATTTCTTTTTGTGGAAAAAATGTGCTGGACTGGGCGGCGGTCATATTTTGTACCGCTCTGCGGTACATCTAGTTTATATTTTTGTATGTGAAATTATGAGTCAAATAGCAAAAAAGGGTTATGGATAGGTTCGAATATAGGCTACTAAAAATTAACAGTTATAGAGATCAACGTGAACGTGAGTCAGTTAGGCTACTGTAAGAACCGTAGCTTGGTTTCAGCTATGTGATAGCGATCAAGTGTGTAGCCTAGGCCTACGGTTGATATAGACCTACATATTCTCTGCGATTTACACATTCAAAAAAGCATGGATAAGCTGAAAAAAACTAATAAATGTATAGCTAGTGAAATCATTTCACTATCCTAGTCGCTAAGATAGAAATTAGGACACATACTTGCTGTGGAGACGACACACTTTAGGCTATTCAGAAATTATTTGCGAGATCATTGCAGCCTGATTATTAGCCTATATTTAAAGCTTATACCATGGTCTAGGTTGAAAAGGGTGTCATTTAAAAAGTGATATACTACACCTATAAAATTATTATGACGTTGCTTGACAACACCTGAGTTAGTCCGCTCAGCTGTTACTTATCAACATTCCACAGCATTGCAAAAACAGCTGAAAAAACGAACGATTTTAACTCTAAAACTCATTTAGTATTAATAATTGATTTCATATTTATTTATTTCGTTAGTGACCATGGTATAACGGGATAATGCCCTTTGATGCGTCCATTATCAGAAATAAATGGACTTCGCAGAAGCAACCGTCCTCCGCTTCGCGTCGGACAGTTCACGCCTCCGCGTCGTTCATTTATTTCTGATAATGGACACCTCGTCGGGCATTATCCCTTACCTAACACCTCTGGTGTGATTTTGACAATCAGAAAAGTAATTTCAAAAGTATTTCAGCTATACTGAAATAGGCTAATGATGTCAAGTTCTGTGGGGTGGCGCAGTGGACTCGGAGTGCTGTCGCGGAACATTGGAATTTGTGGCTGCCCAGGACTTTTCTAAAACGTCTCGCTATCACCCGCACACCGCACTAAAATGACGTAGGCTATTTAGCAGTCAAAATCCGAAACATGTCCGGGGGGGGAGGAGAATCGTCGGACATCCATTATTTTTGTTATTCAGCACCCCTGGTCAAAAATAGGTTCCCGTGCGCCTCCTGTGTGTGTTGGGAGGGGGGGTTGGTGTGTGTGTTAGGTTAGGTGGGGGGGGGGGGGGGGGTTTGATGAAATGGTGTGTGTATGGGGGGGTGGAGTGTGTGTGTGAAGCACACACTAATCCCGGCGCAGTGAGCTGCCTGCAACAAAAGCGGTGCTCGGGGAGCAGTGAGGGGTTAGGTGCCTTACTCAAGGGCATTTAAGCCGTGCCTACTGGTCAGAGTTCGAACCGGCAACCCTCCGGTTACAAGTCCGAAGCGCTAACCAGTAGGCCACGGCTGCCTCAAAAAAATGATGCAGTCGAGATTCCCACATTTGGGGAATTCGTTCGGGTCAGCTACCACCAAAGTGCAATGGCAGAGCCTCGCCAAAGGTGAAACACCTTCCTGATCATGGTATCTCCCCTGCCAGGTCAGTAGTAAGAAGACTTCTTGGATACTGGACCAAGGCAGGATATCTTCTCCTGACACAGGTTGATGTTGAATAGGTGCTGCAGATTCCCGCAGTGCTGGTCTGTACTGTTTTCAGCTGCCTCTTTACCCGCTGCTGGAAACAGACAAGCTGGGGGAGGTAGAGAGGGGCTCTGTATGTCCTGATGCAGGGGGAGGTTGTTAGTGACTCTGTGCTGGAGTCCATGGTGGTGGTAGATAGACAGATACTTTAGGAGGGTCGAGGGGTGAGGAAGACCACAGTGTGCTTCATTAGCTGTGATCACAAAGGAGGTGGAGAGGAGGAGAATGGCTCGTTTTCCACCTGGCGCAAAGTTTATTTTCTTATTTTGCACGTCTATTTTTTAAGCAATCTATTTTTTAAGCAAATCGCCAACACATTAGGCCACTGACCAAGAGAAACCTGGTCAGAAGTCTATGGCGCGTTGTTTATATGTTATTTTAAGAGCGCATTGTCAACAGTCATATTGGCGGGCGCACCATCCTTCTATCCTCCATGAACGCACACCAGCGCACATCCATGCAAAACATTAGAAATTACACGATTAGGCTACAATGGGAAACATAATAAGAATAAAGATATTACAAAATACATTTCACAATGCATTTGCAAATTGGTAATGATTAGGTGAGAGCACAGCTGAAGACGCGCTATCACGAGATATAAGCAACTCCTCTGCGGGATAAGCGTTGTTTTATTCAGTTCACTCCAGCAGTGACTTTTGCTGATGGATTATGACTGCTGCACACCATTCTTGTTGTTGTTTTGACTACATCAGTTTTCTACAATATTTACACATGTGCAGATGTAAAAGAAAAAAATCAATCTGATTGACGGTATACATTGGGGAAAAATGTAGGTGTGTTAATATGATTTTTCTCACAATGCGATAATGGCCGTTATCCGATTAGCAAATGCATATCCAATGGTGTAGTCTACGTCAGTGTTTTCCAAACTTTTTTTCTGGGGACCCACTTTTTAAAAATTACAGACTATCGCGACCCAACTCGTGACTGTGGTAGTTAACAAACTAGATCCTAATAGAAAGCTGTTAGCTTTCCTAATCTATATAAGGTATAAGCTAGGGGTATTACACAACATAAATTGTCACTAGGCTATGCTGGCGACCCAAATAAAATCTCCTACGACCCACCTGTGGGTCGCGACCCAGTCTTTGGGAACCAATGGTCTACTTGATACGCAGGACTAGGGATGTAACGATTACCGGTATAATGATAAACCGTGATAAAAATGTTGACGATAACAATGACCGTTTTCTTTTGAAATATCATAATTATCACGGTTGATTATCACGGTGTTGAAACCGTGTGTTTAATCCTTCCCAGCTTCATCCGAGCCTGCTTTTGACATACAGTAGGCCTGGTACAATGAAGCAAAATTGGTACCCTACTTATTCTGTTGTCTAATTGATGGTTTTAACTGCGAATTGGATTACACCTGATTTTAAAAGGCGGAACATTTTCACCGCAAAACTTGCACTGTATCATTTGCACTCTGCGTCTTTTTATGTTTGCGTGCACATTAAATCCATTCCACTCACGTTATCAGAAGAACACAGTAGCCTAAAGTTTTATTTCGAACACTTACTTTGGTCTCACTCAGGGTAGGAATTTCACGGCGGCCACGTTTTTGCCCCTTGCGTTGGCCGTGATGTCCCTGAATGAATTTCTTTTACGCAGTGGAGAAAGTGACAGCGCAGGAAAGAAAGTGCGTCTAAATTCACCTATTCTTCTCAGTTGAACTACTCGCGAAGTAGCCTACTCATCACACAGACATCACAAGTATCACATGAAAGAGCTTTTTCTCAGCTTTTAAACGATGTTAGCCGCGAATTGCTGTGGTGAACGGTTCGCGAGAAACGTAAATAATATAATTAAATTTAATCATAAATTCTACTGAAGGTTTTCGTCCATCTCCCTACCCATTCCTCTCGGTGCAATACTTCACGAACCTTTCGTTTAACACATGACAAACCATATATCAGAATAAACAGCAGACCTTACCGAACATAAAGGTGTAAAGCAGTCCCCTGTACAGTTAGCCGTTCCAGAGTAATCCACTTTTGAATTTGCAGTACATTTCGACATGCATGGATGTCTCCAAATTTGGGCTTTAAGTTTTACAATGTGTTTAAATTGTTCCACATGATTTCATAACGGGCCAAATACAAAATAAATGTTACAAATATCGCCTATATATCGGTAAATCAGAGGACAGCTGACTAAGAGTTTGTGAAAGTAGATCACAAAATGCTAAGCATGCATCTAGGCTATTTGAGTTTCTTAAAGCTGAACTGTGCTTAAATTGTTCAATACATGATTTCATAACAGGCCAAATATAAAATAAATGTTAAATATAGCCTAGATATCTGTAAATATTAGATGTTAAGATGATTTGCAGTTCTATATAATATGTCATGTTTCATGTTTTTGTAATGTTTCATACAGTGATGCAGGTCTACTGCAGTGAATAGGCTATACAACTTTGATATTTTTTATAGCCTATGTGGCCTTTGTGCCCTCCACCAAATATGCCCAACTGAAGGCCAAGTGGCCTTGCCCCCAGAATGGTGAAATTCCAAGCCTGGTCTCACTCATTGGATCCAAATAACAGTAATAGCAACCTCCAAGTCATGGTAGGGTAAGTTAAGCGATAAGCACATAGCCAATTAAACATGAAAAACTGAACGGGACACTTTTTGAAACTATTTCAGCGTGTGTAGGCCTATCAGTGCTTGTGCAGTGCATATTGAACACACTTTTAAAAATACCGTGATAATACCGAAAACCGTGATAATTTTGGTCACTATAACCGTGAGGTTAAATTTTCATACCGTTACATCCCTACGCAGGACTACGCAGTATACCCACTTAAAGAGCATCACCATCTCAGTATACCCACTTAAAATAGGCAAGGATGCTGTGCATATTGCATGATGCTCATGGAAGGATTATGAATTTTCGGGCCCCTGGGCCCAGATGTATTAAGGGCCCCCCACTAATTGTCGCATATGTGGGAGGAGGGGGGTTGGGGGTCCTCCCCCAGAACATTTTTAATTTGTTTGATGTGATTTCCTGTATTCTGGTGCATTTTGGGGATGGCCAATACTAAATTCAATCAGATTCATAGCCTACATCCTGATTTGTTGATATTGAGGCAATGATTCCATGCAAAGGCTTGGGCTTCAGGGCCCCCTGACCCCTTCGGCCCCTGGGCCTGGGCCTGGTAGGCCCGTGCAGTAATCCATCACTGATTATGCTGTTTACATGACCACTTGAGTAATCCGATATCTCCAGAAATCAGATAATGATTGGATTATTTGGGTGCATGTAAACATGTTCATTGTTGCAGATTATGAGCACCCTTTCATGGAAGCAGTATTCCCAGATGGCAGTGGCCTCTTTCAGCAGGATAATGCACCCTGCTACAAAGAAATAGCAGGAATGGTTTGAAGAACACAACACATAGGTGACCAAAATCCCCCAAATCCCCAGATTCCAATCCAATTGAGCATTTGTGGGATGTGCTGGACAAACAAGTTCGATCCATGAAGGCCCCACCTCATAACTTACAGGATTTAAAGGATCTGCTGCTATTGTCGTGGTACCAGATACCACAGCACAGCTTCAGAGGTCTAGTGGAGTCCATGCCTCGACGGGTAAGGGCTGTTTTGGTAGCAAAAGGGGGACCTGCACAATATTAAGCAGTTGGTCATAATGTTATGGCTGATCAGTGAAATACTTTGAGGTATAATAGTGTTACTTGGTGTGACTGTTTGTGGATATATCTAAATGCCAGCTCATGATTTTACAACTGAAGCCTGGGGCGATGGAAAATAGGTCTACTTTTAAATTCATAATTTTTTCTGGACTGCAGGGATCAGTTTATAATCCTATGTACTTCTTGTTGGTATTCATCCTTTATATCCTAATCATTACAGTCAACTTAACTTTGATCTTAACAGTGATCATGGAAAAAAGCCTCCATGAGCCCATGTATATTTTCTTCTCTAATCTATGCTTGAATAGCCTTTATGGAACTGTTGGTTTTTACCCTAAATTTTTGCTGGACTTGCTATCTGATACTCACACAATAACCTACAGTTGGTGCTTACTAAGTTTATGTGATTTATTCCTCTGTCCTTTGTGAAATCTCAAATATTACAGTGATGTCTTATGACCGCTATGTGGCAATTTGCAGACCACTGCAATACCACAGCATTTTGACTCCACATGCTGTGCTTAAACTGCTTGTAGTGGCCTGGGCTTATCCACTTTTGACATCAGTAACAGCTCTTGTTCTTACTCTCAGAATACCCATTTGTGGATCTCACATCCGTAAATTATTTTGTGATAATACTTTAATACTAAAGTTGGCGTGTTTTCAAACCAAAGCCAACCAGGTATGGGGCATGATACTAACTGCAGGTGTACTTTTGCAGTTTGTTTTAATTCTTATTTCGTATGTTTTTATTGTTCAAGTTTGTATATCCTCCAATGAGGGTAGAACAAAGTTTACTAAAACTTGTTTGCCCCATATTTTGGTTTTGGCCATCTTTATCATTACAGCAGTGTCTGATATATTGTATGGCTGGGAGGGGTCAGAAAACCTTTCAGTTAGTGTACGCAATGCAATGGCTATACAGTTTTTGATTTTTCCTCCACTTTTGAATCCAATAATTTATGGGCTTCAGCTTCCACAGATACGAAAAGTAGTGTGCAGACAACGTTGTAAACACAAAATTCTGTGTAAACTCAAGAAATGACTCTCTTACTCCGAGAGCATTATCAATACTGGTTGGTCAATATTGAAAAATGTAATTGTTAACTTTGTCTTGAGTTTGATAATTGACGAATATCTTGCTGTTAAATAAAATTACATGGAGATGTACTTCTACTTCTTTTACTTAATCATGTTTTGATGTCAGTTTCTACTCACAATGCAAAATTAACATTGGACAATGTAGGTTATGTCGGTAATGTTAAATGTAGTAAAGCATAAACTATAAGAGCATGTATTTTCGATAAATTGGGATTATGTCGGTCTATATGTATTAATGTTTTAATACAAAATAATGATTAAATTATGTGCATTATGCTCATACTGACCTGGACTGCAATTCCCAAAGTCTTCTTAACGCTATCTCATTTGTTATGCCATAAGCTGTATCATTTGACAGATTTTCTGAAATGTTCTCACCCTCTGTAAGCCATACTTTTGTATGGTTGACTGGACCTTAACAGAGTTTAGATAACATAAATGTTTTACAGCCTGTCTGGATGTGTACTTACTGCCATGTTAGATGTGTTGCATTACATTTTGCACTTAATTTAATAAAAAGTGTTAAAACATTGAGATGTCATCCAGAACAGCTTAAAGGGACACCAGGCAACGTTTTCGTGTTAATTAATCATCTTCGTAAGTCGGTATATGGTTAAATGACTAATTAGGGGGGGCGAATGAAGGCTCTCTCGCCCGCCCCTACTGGCTGTAGGAAGAAAATCCCACTTGCAAGTTCGGTGTATCCTACCCGCCGACCGAAGCAGGATCAGTTTACAGCACAGAGGCAGGCTAACAAAATGCTAGAGATTGTTGCAAACATGTGTATAATGGCAGAGCCGGCTAAGAAGCAGCGAAAACCCTTGACGGAAGACGCAAAGAAAAGGAAAAGAGCTTCAGACCGAGTGAGGGGGAGTTTCGTAGAGAAAAAGCATCAGGCTTGCCTGGTGTCCCTTTAATTTATTGACCCCAATTCAAACACAATTCATTTACTTAAAGGCACAATCCGTCAGGATTTCGTTTTATTTAATTCACACTCCACACGCCAATCCAGTTGGGGGCAGCATGTAGGAAAACAATGATGTCACAATGATTTGCTAGTGGTAGAAACGACGAAACGCACATTGCCCATACCCTCCTCTCCTCCCTCCCCCGTCTCCGTTTTCGCTACTGTCTATCCCTATGTGTTTATCAGAGAATGTCTGTGTCTCGCCGCCTAGAAAAAAAAACTCCTAAATCCGGAAAATGTCTTCTTCAAGCGGCTCACCCTTACCCGATCACTAGATATAACAGTTTTTATTAACGTTTTGCTTTTCACACTGGTATTGTTGGTAATGAGACATTTGAGAAATAAATACAAATTTGCTAGCGGCATTTGGCAAGCGAGTCTTAGCAAAGGCTAGGCCTAGCCTGCGTGTAGTAGCGATTGTATGGATGGATAAAACTGAAAATAGTAATAAGGTATTTTTTTCGGGTGGAGACTGCCCACACAGCAAAAGGACTCCGCGGCGGATCTATGACGGCATCCGGAACAGACCCGCGAAACGGACCCGTATCGGAGTCCAGATGCTCTCAGGAACGGATCCGCTACGAAGGCGGATCGCGGACCCGACGTGGCTCCGCGCTGCATCCGCCCCGCATCCGCGATTAAAACCTTACCTCCGCGGCGGGTCCGTTTGGGACCCGTAAATTGATACATACCGCGGACCCGCAACGGACTCATAAAGGCTCATCTGGCCCGGGTCCGTTTCGGACCCGTTTATCTCATTTTCAAAATTCCTTCTGTTTTTGCTGTAGGATTAAATAGGATAAACTATAGGATAAAAGTAAAACTATCACTAGGCCTAGCCTAGGCTACTACAGCAAGATAGGCCTACGATTAGCATCGCCTCGTATTTTTAACTTAACAATACTGTCAATAAACCTAACAGAAAAAGTCAAGACATCAATTTACTGTACAAACGTGATCACTACTCAATGGAAATATAAAATGGACATTTATGGAAAGTTACAGGTTATAAGCTATTCTGTTTTTGTTAAGTAGCCTACGTTGCCTAGGCTACTCTACATTAATTTTGAGGTCAAAACCTAATTTAGTGCTTTATCAGCCTAGGTCAGTGCAGACATGAAATATTTTATCTAATAGGCTACAACTTCAATGAAATGCTGCGCTATGCACATCTAAAATATCAGAAAATGAATAACTGGTGAATGACAAGAAGTTCAATAAAAAGATTGTTTAATGCTTATTTCTCCTACTAATCCATTTGTGTGGATGGAGGCGGAACATGTCTCCTCGTTGCCCGATCCACCGCCAGTTGAAACACCTAATTGCGTGCTTGGTGACCTCAGCGTCCGTGGCTGACCGTGTCACCATGTTTTTCCTCACAGCACCTGTAATCAAACAGACAGATATGTTTATGTTTATGGTATGTAGCATCCAAAGCCAAGTATGCTTACACAATACAATATATGAGATAGGTATTAAGGAGATTAAATTTAAAAAGAAACATGACTTACAAAGCTCCTCTGTTCGCTGCACGTTGAGGGCTGGTGTGGGGGTGGAGGGAGTTGAGGAGGGACTGCCATTCCTGGCCCATAGTGAGGTGGGCGGTGTGCGAGAGGGATATACTGCCCTGCACGTCAATAGTCCCGGTGTGTCCAGATTTTGAAAGTAATGTATGAAGTATGCAGAAAATCTGAGATGGTAATGCAGATGCAATCTGTTGATTTGAAATAGAGTGACTACTGCTGTGTTAATATAGATGGGGCCACTGTATTCAATTTTATTTCAGAGATCAGTCTTTACCTTAACAGTTTTCTCCAGGTTGAGGGGTAGTGACTCGGCTGCCTGGCACTCGGCAAGATGGTGGAGCTGGAGGAATAGATACAAGGAGAGGGGAATGTCTTTAGCACTAAGAATGTTAACCATATCTCTAATATTAATATAATGATTTAGTTATTTCAATGTTAAGAGATTATTACTTACTTTGCCAGTGCAATTGGCTTGGGCTTGAGGCTTCAACTGATATACCAGGTAGAGATGCGCGGATGGGCTATTATTTCAACCGTAACCGCATAGCAAAACTTATCATCCATCCGCCATCCATCCGCACCAACGTTTTTTGACCAATTTTCAAAACCGAACCCGCCCGCCATCCGCTGGTTGTTTTAATGTATGGGTGATGGGGTGCTGCTGACGTGAGGCTAGAAAGCTCTTGCCTGTTCTAGAAAGACTGATCCAATGCAGCAAATATATTAAAAGGCTAAAGTCCTACATTGGCTATGAATATCAGCAGCAAACTCAGTCTCTGTCTCGCAAAAGTCTCCAAATAAAACGCACATCGGCCTGTAGCCTACAATTTTATCATTGTAATAAAAAACGCAATTTGGCACATAATTTCAACATGCTGCTATTTAGCCTACTAATGAATGCCTATTGTACTTTATTTTTTGCAAAAAGAAAGAAATCCTTAATAAAATAACAAGTCATTCACATTATAGGCTAGCCTACTTTACGCACTGTAACCCACCGCACAGCAGTGCAACGTGCATGTTTACATTTTTAGTAACAACTTGCTTGCTTGCCTTACACATCTAAGTTTTCCGACTATTTTTCTTACCTTCTTTTTTCCGCTGTGGCTGTTACTGAGCTTGTAGAAGTTTTAGCTCTTACGTTCTGAACATCTCGCACTGCCATTGCCCGATGTCAGTTCTGAGTCATATCACTCCATAATCTGTCTCCCTTTTAAATGCCTATTCCCTGAATGGTAGGCTACAATGACTATGTGTTTTATATATAATATCGAAACAAAATAACCCAGTCAGTCTCATCTACGAGATGTTTAGGCCTCTTCCAATACTGGCAGCTGGGCTCATAGGTTGCAGATTTGCTTAGTGGCCTACCAATGCTCTGCAACGAGACGCGGCATGGGAGATGAATCATCGGTCAACTTGCACTGTACCTATTCTACTTTCTTATTGCACACTGGAGAGGAAAACATGCCGGTAGCCTACGACAGCCTACTTAATTTAAACTTTGTTACCTTTAGTGTGTGTGTGTGTGTGTGTGCGTGCGTGAGGGGTTGCTCAGTGAAACATCGGAATACACCAATTCCGCAACACCGTCTCTGATAGATAAACAAAGCAGCATGCATAGAAGCAACTAGGCCAAACTGCCTGATGAAAATTTGACTATTTCAAAGTGTGCTCGTTTTTTCGGATGTAGGTAACACAATTGAACAATGTATAGGCTATATTTTTTTCATTTGATTGGTTCAACCGCCACCCGCCCGAATTTCATTAAAATATTATATTTCTTCACGTCATCCGCCCGATCCGTGGTTTAACCGCGGAGTCCGCGGCTGTAACCGCGAACCGCACATCTCTAATACCAGGCGAGTTGGAAGGTACCTCAGAGATGCAGTCACCATTTACTGGCTCTTCTTCACTCTCATCAGAGTCCCCGAAACGATGGCTGTTAAATAACCATATCATTATGGTTATTGCAATCCCAAAATTTCCAAATATACATATAGTACAAGCATCTCTGGTCTATTTTGGAATGCTACGGGAATGTGTTCACATTACATTTTAACAACCCAGAAAGTATCTTCATCAAGCGAACCCAACAGAGGCAATCATAACGTTAGATAAAAGTTGACGCTGCAGAACAAACAAAATAGAAGATGGGGACCAAGTTCCATACAGTTAAGTTACGTTAGCATAATAAATCACAAACAGACGCCAATACCCATTAGTTGTCTGAACCGACTTAAACAGTGATTAAAATGCCGAGGCTTTCATTACAAAGATGGCAGAAGGACACTAAAGTTACGTATGAGACCAAACTTGGCAAAATGCAAACGTTAATGCACAGCTAGCTAGAAGCTAGGGCTAAACCATTATCAGTGAGTCAACATGCTAAAGTTGTAGGTAGCTTTCATAGCAGACGAGTGCTTCACTGACTTCATTGACTGAAATACCAGTGCCAATGTATCAGCTTAATCAAGGATTGCATCGCAAACGTGATCTCAAACATATATATGTATAATAGACATTAGCAATAACTTATGCAATTGCGCTTAGCAGCATGCTAGCTATCGATAGCAGCTGTATGCCGCTAGCATAGTAGCACTATGGACTATGGACAACAGCAACACATTAACAGACAAGACCAGACTAACGTTAAATAACAATGTGTGTTTTTTAAATCACACTACCATAACATATTCTGCGAAATTGCTAACCCATTTTAAATCAAATAGGCTACAGACTCATATGAGCATCACAGCTAACAATAACGTTAACTTAGCCTGTTGCTCAAAATTACAAACGTCTGCACTAATATCAAACAACGTCATTACAATCAATAAACATGATAAGTATAAAACCACAAAGGCCAATGTTTAGCTATTGTGAATGTCGCAATATATTAATAAATATCACTTACTCGAGAGGGTTCAGCGCAACCGTGTCCCAGCAAAGAAAATATCCACTAGTATGACTCTTCTCGGCTCTTGGTGTACAGTCATATTCAACCGTTACAGTACAGGCGCGTCCGCGCCCGCGGATCCGACATGGGTCCACTCAGGACCCGCTGTTTGACAGTAGAATTCAGAGGCGGAGCTGATCCTCTGTGCGGCACCAAAACGAATGCGACAGTCACGCGGGTTTGGCGACTTGAAGGCGGATCCGCCTAGGAGTCTACTGCTGTGTGGGTGACGACGAAGATTTACATCCCCCCTGCATCGAGTCAGACAAGAGTGGGCAAACGTAAGGGCCAGGCAAAGAATAAAAGGCCTGGGTGTCTAGTGTCAGTCCCAGACCTGGAGAGAACAGTACAGGGACGGCTCGAGCTGTCAGAGCAGCCAGAGAGCGCGCTGACCAGCAGAGGCGTTTGGAGAACAGTCACCGTGAGAGTCTGGCAGCAACACAGGTGTTCTTGCTACGTAGCCAGTAACTAAAATGCTCCATGTAGTCAGTGGTTACAGCCAATCGTTCTGTTTACTATTAGAGGTCATTATTATTACCATTTATTACACGGCTCTTTATAATGCTACTTTATAATTCTACAGAATGCTCCATTCACTCCGATGGATCTTCCCAACGTCCTACGGTCGTCTGATAATTTTTAATACCGGACCGTTGCTAAGTGCTATAACCAGAGAATGTCAAGGAAAGTGAAACTCGGCAGGCCACGGCCAGCGCTGCATCACTGTCGGGAGATATGCCACGATAATGACCGCCTTACAGAACGTTATTCCTTACACAATCATCCTCTACAACTAACAATAAAACTTTCTAAGAGCACAGTGGCTACATTTCATGTAACATAAAGAATACCTGAATTATGACTAAAATGGTATGTTCTAGGGCTGGGACAACGCGTCGACGTAATCGATGACGTCGACGCAAAATATGAGCGTCGATTCGTCAAGCATAACGTGTGCTGCTAAATATTTTTAATTTTACACCTTCAGTGTTTTTCATACGTTGACTAATCTGTGGCTGGGCACCACGAAATCAAAACCGGCCACCACACATTGATGTTCTATGTTGTAGGCCTGCTATTTAAATTAAAGATAAGATAAAATAATTTCATTGAGCTGCACTTGCCACTTACTCACACAGCCTTTCCTCGCCCCGCCCGCTCTCTCTCGTAACGAGCCCGCTGCTCCTCCTCTCTGCATGTGCATTTAACAAAATATTCACGATTGTTGAAGGATTGTTGTTGCCACATAGAAACACTGCATAGAATACAGTGGGCTACATTGCTATTAAATCCGCTTAGCATCGTGACCATGCTGCGCAAATTTGTTCAAAACCGCTGCATTAAAGTTAAAGTAAACTCGGCTAAGGTCTTATCACAACATAGTACATTGAGGAGACTAAACGAAGTTAAGTTACAGTATGCAATCAAGCAGTAACCTTATCTCAAAGCTAACGTTAGAATACTGTTTGGATGTCAAGTTTAGCATGCTTACTTGCAGCTGCTTGTATTACTCATGCAGGGCTCATTTTATTGACTCTGTTTGCAAAATCCAGATGGAAATGGCAGTGTTTTCCAAGACTCAAAAGTGCTTGTCCAAAGGAGAAGTAAAAACTGTTATTTGAACTACGTTATGAATTGCATCCACACATGATTCCCACAAGAACGTCTTAAAATGACTAACTGAAACTTTATTGAATGCTACCTCTGACTAAGAATACATTACTTTGCACTTGTAATTACTTGCACTTCAGTCTTTTATTTTGGAATCTTAAGAGCAATAAACATATATTGCAATGTTAAATAATTCATGTTTTTTCATTCAGATATGTAAATAAACATGTATAAGTTGCTATTAGTGAATTAATGGGGAGATAATCGATAATCGAATCGAACTGAAAAAATGAATCGTTAGATTAATCGATGCATCGAAAAAATAATCGCTAGATTAATCGTTTAAAAAATAATAGTTTATCCCAGCCCTAGTATGTTCATCTTTTCCTTTGCACCTTTAGGCTATGAGTTCATATTTAAAACTATGGGCACAAATGTCAAGAGCCAAAGCTACTACTTGAAATTACATTAGTTTAAACAACTCTTTAACAACAAATAGATTCTAAGAAGTCAGGAACAGGCAGGGGCGTAGCACCAAATTCTGGGCCCTATGCACAAGTGGTGGCCATGGGCCCCCCCCCAACCAACCAACCAACCACCGGCTGTAAGTAGGCTTGTCAAACTCGATTCCTTTTAAGGATCCGGGTTATTCTGAGTCACTCACTAAACTGATCCGGGTTGAACGAGTCACTTGAGTCAGTATTGCTAAATCGCAAAGAAATTCAGTCCTACGTTCAAGCAGTGCAGTGGGGTGCTTCATTTCGTTAAGTGCCTTCTCATGTTGGATGTGGATCCTCCATGATTTGAAACCAGGTTTTTGCAGTACTTGCATTTAGCCTAAGAGTTTTGCTCTCCTGGTCAAAGTGCATCCACACATTGTTCATCTTTTTGGTGCTCATGTTCAGAAACTTTGATCTTATTGACAGGGAGGGTAGCCTATATTATAATAATTAATTATTTGTTGTTGTTTTGTTAACAATAGAAAATTTGCCTAGGTCTAATGCTACTCTGCTACAATGTTTATTACCACTACTATATACTAATAGTAGGCTACTAGGAATCTATTCTAATAGGTATTATAGGCAGCTAATACTAGGCAACTAATATTATTAGCCTATTAATCATAGCTATATATATACTAATAGTAGGCTACTTGCTCGTCTACAGATCCACTCATGACAATGTAGCCGGCTGATTCGACTGACTCGCACTCATAACAACATAATGTAACCGGTCCGCCCGGCTGATCCAAATGACCCAGGTAGGCTAGCCTACTCAAGGAACTCCATACAGAGCTTGCAATGTTTCGGACATTGCAACTGTCTTCGCGACCTAATTGCATTTTAAAGTAGGCTATGGGTGCAGAATATATGTTATTTCAGAAGTGAAAGCATGGCTTTTGTTGTGGATTTTCTTTTAACCTTGACGAGGAGTTACTCGTTCCTCTAAAGATCCACTCATGACAACGTAGCCGGCTGATTCGGCTGACTCGCACTCATAACAACAACGTAACTGGCCCGCTTGGCTGATCCGACTGGCTAGCCTACTCTCCATACAGAGCTTGCAATGTTTCGGACTGTCTTCGCGAGCTAATTGAATTTTAAAGTAGGCTATGCGTACAGAATATATGTTATTTCAGAAGTGAACGCATGGCTTTTGTTGTGGATTTTCTTTTAACCTCGAGGAGGAGTTACTCACTCCTCTAAAGATCCACTCATGACAACGTAGCCGGCTGATTCGGCTGACTTGCACTCATAACAACGTAACCGGCCCGCCCTGCTGATCCAACTGACCCGGCTAGCCTGAGCAGCTCCATACAGAGCTTGCAATGTTTCGGACTGTCTTCGCGACCTAATTGCATTTAAAAGTAGGCTATGCCTACGTGTAGAACATTGTATGTTATTTCAGAAGTGAAAGAATGGCTTTTGTTGTGGATTTGCTTTTCCCCTTGACGAGGAGTTACTCGCTCGTCTACAGATCCACTCATGACAAAGTAGCCGGCTGATTCGGCTGACTCGCACTCATAACAACATAACGTAACCGCCCGGCCCAGCGATCCGACTAACCCGGGTATACAAATCAGCTCCATTAAGAGCGTGCAATGTTTCGGACTGTCTGCGCGACCTAATTGCATTTTAATATGCTACATCTATACACCAAATCTAAAGTATGCCTAGGCTACATGCAGAACATTGAATGTTATTTAAGAGGTGAAGAATGGCTTTTGTTGTGGAATTGCTTTTCACTTTGAGGAGGATACTCGCTCGTCTACAGCCACTCATGACAACGTAGCCGTAGCCGACTCGTACTCAATGTAGCCTAACCGGCCGGCTGATCCGACTAACCCGGCTCTGCGGGAAGTTAACCAGTTATCTCAGACTGCCTGCTCACTCAGTCGCTTGAGTTGATTTGTGGAGTTGTGGTTATCCTACCTACGAAATTGTTACATTTTTGGCAGCTATGATGGCTAGTAGGCTAGCTAATGTTGCAAGAGGTTTGTGTGTGGCGCTGTTTATCGTTTTAGATTGAATTGTAGTAGGACTCAACTGATCCGAGTTAATGATACTAGAGACTCGCGACTCATGGGTTAATTTAAAGATACGGGTGAAAGATCCGAGTGAATCACGACTCAAACAGGCGTAGCTGTAAGCATGAAGCATGAGGTTCACAACTAACTAGGCCTACTATCTAATCACACATTGAATTAATCTAACAACTCTTATATGTACTGTATAACAGAAAATAATCTTATTACCCAAGACTTCACTGAATTTCTTATGTTTAAAGAATGTTTAAAAGCTAGAACATGAAATGAATGAAAACACTGAAACACTTCGTGACACAATGCTATCCTTAACTTTCACCAGCAGAGGTCCTCATAGAGTTCTGAAGCTTCGAGTACTGAACCTTTTTTCGATACAATTGGATTGGAAGCTTCACTGGTTCAGAAAGCTTCAGTTCGCCATCACTACTTGTTTTCCCTCATTTCTTTTTTTCTCCCTTTCTTGCCTCTCTTTTCTTTTCTGGGAACCGGATTTAGCTTTCTTAGACACCGTGACAGTCTGCATTGCCGCTTCGGCAGAATGAAGGCTAGGCCTACTTCAAAAATGCACCTAGCAGGGGAAGGCGGACTGAACCATTTCGTGCAAGGGAGAGGGTGCCTGCCCTCAAACAATGTTGGCTTGGACACAATTTAATACATCAATCAACTGATGCATTTACCCGAAATATTTGCATCTATATTAGTTAATAACATTTATTAAGATCTTTAAATTAAGGAAATTATTTATTATTAAGGAAAATAAAATTCAACTCCTTAGGGGCCCTCCCCCCACTTGGGGCCCGGGTAATTTATTCCCACTTGTCCCCCCACTACGACGCCCTTGGGAACAGGAGAGAAAAGCATGATGTTAGTATACCAATCTTGATCAAAGAACACTTTCAGGCACAACCAATGTTTCACCAATCCTGATTCTTGATCCTGTGAAAACAGATACAAACACACGCATGGGTATATTGTGATAAAGACATGTTTGAAGAGCTTCAAAGGAAAATGGTGATGCTATTTTGCAACAGGCCCGACACAATCTAAGCAACTTATAACGTTACCGGAGATAGAGGATAGTATTCTAACGTATCTGAAAGTTATCCTAATCGTGTAGAGCTAGCATTAGTTGTAATTTTAGTATCTTATGCTGCCAACATCATTCGTTAGCGAGACCACAAGCCAGTGAACATTCACCAATATCCAAATGTATTTATTGCATATTGGAACATTACACTCTTATGTATTGTGTAGGACACAAAACTTGGGTCACGTACAAATAATAGTATTTGGCAAACTGCTTATGCAGCAAGGACGCTATCGCTAGGTTGGTAACGTTAGCAATGGCGGTCGAACAAAGTCAATTTACCGCGATCTACAGCTGACAAACATTACCTAGTGGCTCGAGAGCTAATTCTACAATATCTCCTTTGCTTAATCAAAATTATGAATTATGTTTAACAGATGTTTACTTACCAGTCAAGAAGAAATGTAGCAAGTTCAGAATCGAACTGCATCTCCTTGCTATCCAAGCTGTCTCCATCGGTGGAAAGCACTCCCTAGATTAACGTGTATTTGCTTGCTTCCCATCTGATATTCTTTTCGCCTCAGATCGAGTTTTTTTTAGCTGGAGGCGATGGAGGTCTCTTCGGCCTCTTCCTAGAACTTTCGGCCATTCTCGCAGTAGCCTACACTTCACTGTAGAACTTGAACTCCGTGGGGGAGGGGAGGAGCAGGAGGGGGTGGGAGCAGAGCGTGCGTAATTGCGTTGTCTCTTTCTCGACTGCTCTGGGCTGCACTGAAGATGGTTTGGCCGGTATGTTACTCCCTGTCGCCACCTCAGACATAAACTGGAATTGCAAGACTGGACGACCCGGGGCTAGTCGGTTAGCACGCTAATTCTGGAGGAGATCTCTGCAATGATATGCATATTCTTCGATTAGAAAATGTCAGTAGTGTTATTTCTTCACATTCTATTGATATCTATAGTTGATTTTTGAATGCATTACACTTCAAAAGTTCACAAAAAAGACACATTGTGCCTTTAAAAGGTGCTAGAAACCTATTAATTGTACTTTCTCAAAGAATATATATATATATATATATATATATATATATATAACATTATATATATATATAATGGGTACTAATATTTTACACTGAAATTAAATGACAGATGTGACTTAAATTGTACATATTACAGAATTTCTCATATAACTATCACTAATAAATGTCATTACTTATTTGCAGGGAATCATGGAGAATAAATCTTCTTTTACATCATTCATATTTATTAATTATGAGCCAATGGACCAACATAAATATTTGTATTTTACAATTTTTCTACTAACATACATTGTAACTATTCTCTTAAATACTTGCTTATAATTACTTATATTGTATAAGAAAAAAACCCTACATGAACCTATGTACATTTTCATTAGTAATTTAGCATTTAATGGAATATACGGCAGCACATCTTTATTGCCACATATTATGACTAAACTTTCTACACAGTCATACACAATCTCTTTGGTCAACTGTTTTATTCAGATATATTGTTTGTTCAATTATGGTATTGTTGAACTGATGATACTTGCTATAATGGGATATGACAGATATGCAGCAATATGTACCCCCTTACACTATCATTCCAAAATGTCTCTAAGAAAAGTTAAAATTTCCATTGCAGTGGCTTGGCTTTTTCCTTTCTGTTCCTTTTCAATGTTTTTATCACTTACAATTCGGCGGACTTTTTGTGACAATGTCATCCACAAAACTCATTGCCTAAATTATGATGTCTTTAAACTTTCCTGTCATGATACTTCTGTACAGAACATTATTGGGCTCTTTCTCTTGGTTGTGTATGTGGCCCCCCAGTTTTTTGTTATTTTCTTTTCATATGTTCAGATTCTGAGAATATATTTACATACATCCAAAGAGTGTCAAAAAGAAAGCACTTCAAACGTGCATACCACATTTGTTGACACTTATAAACTATGTTGTTGGCGTTGTTTTTGAAATGACCCAAGCGCGTATGAAGGCAACCCAGATTCCATATGGAATGTCTGTATTTATTTTTTATTTTGTCACCACTGTTAAATCCTGTGATATATGGTTCTACTGCACTTAAAGTATATATTCATCAGTTTCTTCAGAGGAGTAAGTTATCACCAGTATCATGATACATATTGTTGTCCTTTTAAAGTCATGTAAGCACCAATGCAGGAGTAATACTCAGTCTCTTCACAGCAAAACATGGCAAAGACCCATATTCTGAAAGCAATAGGAAACAACAGTTACTTATCTGTTTTTCATCCAACACAACTGAAATATTGAACTAGACTGCATTTCCGGCAGGAACTGCGAAAGTGTGCTTGCCCTGGTCCGGTCACCAACGTGAGCAGACAGTGGCATACGATATGCTGAACCTGGCTTGATCCAAGCATTCTAACAGTGCCTTTCAGTGTTGGAGCAGTGGCAATACCTCTAAAGCTCTAGGAGAGGGCTATTCAGCTATTGGCTTGCGGGGTGAATGCGGTTCGTTGGATTTTACCTGTGGCCTGCCTTCGATTTTAGCTTCTATGACTAAAATCAAATCAATAAAATAAAACAACAGCAGTGATTGGCTGCAAAAATAAATAATGTCACACGTCTTGCACCTCTAAAACTGGGCTATCAGGTAACCTAGAGAAAAATTTGAAATTATGAAATATGACTAAGGCATTAAAATGCTGCTTGTTTGTCAGGATACTTTTTCACTGATTTATTTTAAAAATATGAGCTATGAGTGTGAATGTTATATATTCCATCCCCTAATTCTGTTTTACTGGTTTATTTGACAAATAATCTATATGGATTTGCTCTATAAAGACCTTATGTCTGTTTGGGATTGTTTTGAGAGCCTATTGATGTATCTCAGAATAAAGGAATGTGGTTTTTTTTTTGTGTGTGAATGTATTTTACTTAACTCATTGAATGTAGCTGGATACTCATGAACGCATGTCTCTAATAGCCACAATAGGAGTAATTTTAGCAACACCGTATTTTGTGTGGCCCATAACGACCCAGTGGATCATGAAAATGTGCCAAAATTCACATTCCTTGCTTGTTGTTGGTACATTAATCCCATTCAGATTGCCACTTATCTGAGATGTAAGAGTTCAGTATAGGTTTAAGGTCTGGGGCAGGGATTTGACATTCTGTGACTTCTTCATTGAGGGCTTGCTTAGCAGCACTGTCCGCTTTCTCCATTTCCCCTCAGACCAACATGGCCTGGGACCCAGCAAAAAACTACACTCAAGTTCTGGTTAGACGTTCTAGTTCAGGGGTGGGCAACTAATTTCCCCAAGGGGCCACATGACAAACTGGGACTGTTGAGGAGGGCCGGACCCAAAATACCGAACTCAAGTCTGAACTCAATTCTGTTCAATTCTATTCTGTTCTTGTATAACATTAAGTAAATCATATGGTTTTGTTTACTACTCGTAAGAACAGATGAAAATGTGAGGGAGACAAAGGAAAAACAGCAATATTTAATCTATGTCCAGTATTTACTCCTCATTCTCAAAAATGATTTTTTGACATTGACATTTTTTTTTCAGTTTTCAAAGACTGATATAAAAAAGTACTACAATATCTATATAATTAGGCTAGGTCATGGAAATGTGAAGGAGTCAGTACAACCGATAGGCCTGTGCCACCATTTCATCAACACTCATCAAATGTAGGCTATGTTTTTGCTTTAACTTTATGCACATAACTGTGATTGGTCAACTCGATTTGTGTGTTGAGCCGGCTGCTTCAAGCAACCTGTGGGTAGTAGCATCATACTAGTTCGCTTACATAAGCTTTGCAAATAAACTCAGACATATTTTGGTTACAATTACGGGGTTATCCGATTGTAAACTGTCTATCTGCCAGTAACGTTTTGAAATGAACACTTTGTATCGCCAACGAGCAGCAGTAGGAGTTCGTTCTAACAACCTTTGCGGTGGTGAGCGACGCAGACATAAGAGACACAAAACTTTGAAAGGTTTACGCCGACGTAAAGGCAACTGCATTGTGTCGACGCAGAAGCATAAATTCTATTCACCAGCACCAGTGAGGGTGTTTACGTCGTATGCATCCACGCACAAATGTATGGGCGTACAAATAGCAGTCGCTTTCAAAAAAAAAAACAACGATATTGATTTGCGTGCATTATCTCTATGCTAGGCTCTTGACAATTGTTCTTTCACGGACCTTACGCGGGCCGGTCAGGGAAAGCCCACGGGCCGGATGTGGCCCGCGGGCCGTATGTTGCCCATGTATGTTCTAGTTGATCAAGCTCAACTTTGGTTGTACTTTTTGCGTGACATTAAAGCCTACTGGAAAGATTTTTAATTGCAATTTAATTGAATGCAATTTACTTTTACGATTAAATAAAATTAATTTATCCCTCTCACCCATAGTTTTCTATTTATTTACAAATGTACATAGGCCTACTGTAAATACATTTATACATAGTTATTCTACTGATCTTTATACTATTCATCCTGCACATAGACTTATTCTTACTACTCTTATAATGTTGTTTCTGCACTACAATGACACTGTCACAGCAAGCAGCATTTTGCCTCTTATGCCACTCTTGCTGAGCAAAGCACCCAGCAAGCAGCATTTTGCCTCTTATGCCGCTCTTGCCGCGGTGGAAGTTCAGTCATGTTGAACTTAGACTGTGGCGCACTGTAAGTCATTGGTATTTTGTGCTGAGCTTGGCGGCAAGCACTACAAAAAAAAACCTTGGGACATTACTCAACCAAGAGCAACCTAGCGGCGAGCACAGCACATGTCACGTGCAATGTGAAGTCCCCATTACCTTGGAGTTAATCAGGTAGGCTATTCATATGATCGGTCCCAAAGGTAGAGGTTAAGCTATAAATGAGCAATCCATCTAGTCCCTGAGTTCACAACAAAACAGAAAACAGGCAGTGCATATAATAGCTGTATGACACCATTTCAAATACAACATGTTTCTATATCATTAATGTACCTGTAAATGGTATTTGATATAGCCTAATGACCATAATACTGCAATATGATGTTACTTGGTGTGTGATTCTATGTGGATATGTTCAAATGCTACCTCTAGACTATTATTAAGATACATGTGAATTATGCTTGAGATGATGGACAACTTGTCTGATTTTAAATTGTTTGTTTATTCTGGACTGCAGGGATCTGTTTATAAGCCTATGTACTTCTTGTTGACATTTGTCCTTTATATCCTAATCATTACAGTCAACTTAACTTTGATCTTAACTGTGATCATGGAAAAAAGCCTCCATGAGCCCATGTATATTTTCCTCTCTAATCTATGTGTGAATAGCCTTTTCGGAACTATTGGTTTTTACCCTAAATTTTTGCTGGACTTGCTATCTGATACTCACACAGTAACCTACAGTTGGTGCTTACTACAAGTTTATGTGATTTATTCCTCTGTCCTTTGTGAAATCTCAAATATTACAGTGATGTCTTATGACCGCTATGTGGCAATTTGCAGACCACTGCAATACCACAGCATTTTGACTCCACATGCTGTGCTTAAACTGCTTGTAGTGGCCTGGGCTTGTCCACTTTTGGCATCATTAACAGCTCTTGTTCTTACTCTCAGAATACCCATTTGTGGATCTCACATCCGTAAATTATTTTGCGATAATACTTTAATACTAAAGTTGGCGTGTTTTCAAACCAAAGCCAACCAGGTATGGGGCATGATACTAATTGCAGGTGTACTTTTGCAGTTTGTTTTAATTCTCATTTCGTATGTTTTTATTGTTCGAGCTTGTATATCCTCCAATGAGGGTAGAACAAAGTTTACTAAAACTTGTTTGCCCCATATTTTGGTTTTGGCCATCTTTATCATTACAGCAGTGTCTGATGTACTGTATGGCTGGGAGGGGTCAGAAAACCTTTCAGTTAGTGAACGCAATGCATTGGCTATACAGTTTTTGATTTTTCCTCCACTATTGAATCCAATAATTTATGGGCTTCAACTTCCACAGATCCGAAAAGTAGTGTGCAAACAACGTTGTAAACACAAAATTCTGTGTAAACTCAAGAGATGACTCTCTTAGTCCGAGAGCATTATCAATACTGGTTGGTCAATATTGAAAAATGTAATTGTTAACTTTGTCTTGAGTTTGATAATTGACGAATATCTTGCTGTTAAATAAAATTAGATGGAGATGTACCCGTGTAAAGCTTTATTCATTGTCTTGACACTGTGACACCAACTCATACACCTACTTCTTTTACTTAATCATGTTTTGATGTCAGTTTCTACTCACAATGCAAAATTAACATTGGACAATGTAGGTTATGTCGGTAATGTTAAATGTAGTAAAGCATAAACTATAAGAGCATGTATTGTCGATAAATTGGGATTATGTCGGTCTATATGTATTAATGTTTTAATACAAAATAATGATTAAATAATGTGCATTATGCTCATACTGACCTGGACTGCAATTCCCAAAGTCTTCTTAACGCTATCTCATTTGTTGAGATGCCATAAGCTGTATCATTTGACAGGTTTCCTGAAATGTTCTCACCCTCTGTAAGCCATACTTTTGTATGGTTGACTGGACCTTAACAGAGTTTAGATAACATAAATGTTTTACAGCCTGTCTGGATGTGTACTGTACTTACTGCCATGTTAGATGTGTTGCATTCCATTTTGCACTTAATTTAATAAAAAGAGTTAAAACATTGAGATGTTATCCAGAACAGCTTAATTTATTGACCCCAACTCAAACACAATTCATTTACTTAATCAAGCAAGACTCATAGAGTTGCTCCAGGGAGACTGGCCCCTGCAATTGGTATTATGATGTATTCAAATGACTAATTATGTTTAGCTATTAGTAATTATGCAGATGATAAAATACTATAAACTAGATGTACCGCAGACAGTGTTGTATAAAGTACTAGAAAGCAATACTTGAGTAAAAGTACAAGTATCGTACTAGAAAAAGACTTTGGTAGAAGTGAAAGTTGCCTTTTAGAATATTACTTAAGTAAAAGTCTTAAAGTATCTGATATATACTGTACATAAGTATCAAAAGTAATTTTCTGATATTTAATGTACTTAAGTATTTGAAGTAAAAGTAAAAAGTAAAAAGCAAGCGGTTTTATTTTGAACTTTTATTATAAACTTTATTTTGGCTTTCTTATAGTAAAGCATAAAGAATTTTCAGGGTTCCCATATCTTCTTAATCTCACTCATCAAATCAAATCACATTCTTTTCTAGGACTTTTTAGGCACAATTCTCTGAAATGAAAAATAAATAACTTATTTCTTTCACACACAAAAAATGACCTGCTTGTAGGGAGAACATTTTGGTCATGTGGCATGAGCATTTCTAGGGCTTACTCCCCAGGTCACCGTCACTCACAAACACACACACAGGCCACCTATGTCCAGCAGCTACTAATATGCCAGTCATTAATTGAAACTGAAAAGGTGTCTGTTCATCTTCAAAAGAAGCTGGTTTTCAAAGTTGCCAGAATTCAGTGCCCGGGAGTTTCAGGCCCAAGACCGACCATAGCAACATTTCAGCTCTTACTATCCTGTAGTTTTTATTAGTACCATGGTTCAACAAATGTGTAAAGGTTATATAATAATTCACTTCAACTGAGAAGTTAACAAAAAATATTCCACTATTCCACAAGTTACCAAAACAGAAAGAAAGCCTTTGAAATGTAGCCTATCCCATGCTTCCACAAAGAGGCATATTGAACTAATGTTTGGCTACATGTTTTTTGCATGGGTAGGCTATATTGTTGTTTGGTGATTTAGCCTACTCCTTTACTACACCCTCTTCTGAGCAAACAAGGCATATAGGTTTATCATGTAGGGTAATTGCTCTTTCTTACATTAAATAACTTTAATTTATCCTCTCTACTTGTCCCTGTAGTCATGGCCTCCTCTTCACTAATTTCGGGCTCATAATTTTCAGGGGTCGACTGGTTGATCTGCTGCTCAGTCTCTCCTGGCCTCTTTCTACCCTCCATCCTTCCTGACGCTTGTGTCTACTGTAGGGCCGGCTTGGCTATCCGTATCTGAGAAAACTTTTTGGAAAAGACGGGCTATATGGACCCAACCAACTCTTTTTGGGAGGGGAGAACTCCCTCACGTAGGCTACAACCCATGCAGAGGCATTGCATTGGTGTCATGCACAGAATGCGGAACGTGTCCTACTTTAAGAAAAGATAGACTTACGTGATAAATGTCAATATTTGTTTCCTCGACCGGCCCAAAAGTGAAGCGGCCCACCGGGAAGTCTCCCGATTACCCACCCGGGCCTGATTCAGTCTTACTCTTCTTGGACTGAAGACAACTCCTGCGATGCTATGGATAAATAGCCTTTCACAGGCCGCTAGGGCAGGTAGCCGATGTACAGAAACATTTCTTGCAAATATGGCCACGGGTGTATGACGTTATATTCACCACTATTCATCTATGATAACGGAATGTCCTCCAGTAGGTGCTCGTGCTTCCATGGCGGTTTCAGTTGTGCGTCCTCCTCCTTTAGCAACAAACAAGAGCTGAAATAGAGCGCGCAGCGTGCGGAGCGTGCGTAATACAATCTAGGAGCAGTGATTCGCCAAACCTCCCTTATTGCAGTCGCACACATTTTTTCTAATTTTATGTTTTAGTAACGAGTAACGAAGATGCTTAGTGGAAATATAACGGAGTAAAAGTATACATTTTATCTAGGAAATGTAGTGGAGTAAAAGTGGAAGTTGACATAAATTTAAATAGCGAAGTAAAGTACAGATACGTGAAATTTCTACTTAAGTACAGTAACGAAGTATTTGTACTCCGTTACATTACAACACTGACGGCAGAGCGGTACAAAATATGACCGCCACCCCATCCAGCACATTTTTTCCACAAAAATAAATCACGCTGAAAGGCATATATGATTCTAACTGTCTCACTAAATTGCATTATGCACACTCAATTCACAATGGCTGAACAGTTAAAAAGTTCAGTAGTTTAAAGGGTTAAATTGTGTGAAATATTGTAGTGAGGACTTTTATTTTCAAACAGTTTTTGGCAGAGGAAGCAGTTGAACAGGATGTGTAGTCTTAATAGGGCCAGTTTGTATGCTTAAAGCCTGAGACTGTGTAATGACTACAGAAGGGACCCAGGTGCGAGGAGCAAAGGAGTTTTAATAGCGACAGTACAAAGGGGTGATCCACAGACGTAAGTCAATACAATACAGTCCAAGTTCGGTAACACAGGCAGGCAGGGAAAAAATAGGCAAAAGTGTCCAAAACACGATCCAAAGGGCAGGTCAGAATACACGGTCCAAGTAGATGCACAGGTTGTTCAGAAAATCTAAGCGTCAATCCAAAAATACAGAATCCAGAAAATCACAGTCGGGAAAACTATCTAGGTCAATACACGGGTTTATCCAAAATACATAGGATCACGGCTTAGTACGTTATACGAGTCGCAAACAATACCTCACACTGAGGCCAGCCAGGAGAGTCTCTAAAATAGTCTACGGCTCATTAGTTCATTACTTGCAGGTGTTAAAACTCCGGTGAGCCCGGTCGGCTCTGGAGGGGGCGTGGTCGCTGTGACTGCTCTCCCCGTGACAGCAGCGGCAGAGGGCGCAGCTCCGATGTTACAGACTGCAGGTGGCCTGAACACCTGCCATAGGATTCTAATTGCTTAACGGCCGTATTGTGATATCATAATCATAATGTTAAGTCAATGGGGAAATTTTGATTAGTTTTTAATTAATAGTTTAAAAAGTATAAAAGTTACAAAGTTGAAAAATACAAAGCTCACATGTCCTAAGTAAGACCTACGTAACATAGTTTCTACGTTAAACGGTTGAAGCTGCATTAGCTGCGTTAGAAGAAGAATAATAATAACTAGAAAAGCATTTCCTGAAGGAAATACAGTGCATGAAAATGCAAAAAATATGATGTAAAATATCATACAGAGTAAAAACAAACTATATTGGTTGTTAGGTAGACGAGGTTTAATATAGTTGGAATGACTGAACAGTTAAATAGGTGGATAGTTTATATAGTTAAATGATTTGCTTGGTAGATAAGGTTTAATGAACGGTTAAATAGATGGATAATTTAAATGGTTAAATTATTTAGGTAGATAATTGACGATAACTGACAGTTGGAATGGCTCTAATGTTTGCTAGCAGTTATGCTAAGATAATAATGTTAACCAAGTTACTTAACTTAGTTAACTTAGCTAATGTTTTCATATTTAGTAGTTATGCTAATTAGCATGCTAACTATGCTAACCATGTTACTTAGCTAACTTAGCTAATCATTTTTAGCAGTTTTATTAAAAATGCTAACATGCTAACTATATTAACCATGTTACTTAGCTAACTTAGCTAATCATTTTAGTAGTTTTGTAAAAAATGCTAATTAGCATGCTAACATGTTAGCACGCTAGCATGCTAACTATGCTTACCACGTTACTTAGCTAACTTAGCTAATCATTTTTAGTAGTTTTGCTAAAAATGCTAAATAACATGCTAACACACTAGCATGCTAACTATGCTAACCACATTACTTAGCTAACTTAGCTAATCATTTTTAGCAGTTTTGCTAAAAATGCTAACTAACATGTTAGCATGCTAACTATGCTAACCATGTTACTTAGCTAATCATTTTTAGCAGTTTTGCTAAAAATGATAACTAGCATACTAACACGCTAACATGCTAACTATGCTAACCATGTTACCTAGCTAACTTAGCTAATCATTTTTAGCAGTTTTGCTAAAAATGCTAATTAACATGCTAACACGCTAGCATGCTAACTATGTTAACCACGTTACTTAGCTAACTTAGCTAATCATTTTGAGCAGTTTTGCTAAAAATGCTAACTAACATGTTAACATGCTAACTATGCTAACCATGTTATCTAGCTACAGTGGTAAGAGTCATAGTTGATGACAAGTAACAGTTACAATGGCTGAACAGTTAAAAAGTTCAGTAGTTTAAAGGGTTAAATTGTTTAACAGTGAAATATTGTAGTGAGGACTTTTATTTTGAAACAGTTTTTGGCAGAGGAAGCAGTTGAACAGGATGTGTAGTCTTAATAGGGCCAGTTTGTATGCTTAAAGCCTGAGACTGGCAGTTGATGCAGGTGGCCCGAACACCTGCCATAGGATTCTAATTGCTTAACGGCCGTATTGTGATGTCATAATCATAGTGTTAAGTCAATGGGGAAATTTTGATTAGTTTTTAATTAATAGTTTAAAAAGTATAAAAGTTACAAAGATGAAAAATACAAAGCCCACATGTCCTAAGTAAGACCTACGTAACAAAGTTTGAATTAAGTTTCTACGTTAAACGGTTGAAGCTCCATTAGCTGCGTTAGAAGAAGAATAATAACTAGAAAAGCATTTCCTGAAGGAAATACAGTGCATGAAAATGCAAAAATATGATGAGTTCATATGGTTAAATTATTTGCTTGGTAGATAAGGTTTACTATAGTTGGAATGACTGAACAGTTAAATAGGTTGATAATTGAAATGGTTAAATTATTTAGGCAGATAGTTGACGATAACTAACAGTTGGAATGGCTCCAATGTTTGCTAGTAGTTATGCTTACTATGTTAAAGATAATAATGTTAACCAAGTAACTATGCTAACTAGGATGCTAACAATGTTAAAATGTTAACTATGTTAACCATATGACTTAGCTAACCTAGCTAATCATTTTTATTAGTTATGATAACTATGCTAATTAGCATGTTAACATGCTAACTATGTTAACCATGTGACTTAGCTAACTTCGCTAATCATTTTTAGCAGCAGTTTTGCAAAAAATGCTAACTAGCATGCTAGCATGCTAACTATGCTAACCATGTGACTTAGCTAACTTAGCTAATAATTTTTAGCAGTTTTGCAAAAAATGCTAACTAGCATGCTAACATGCTAACTATGCTAACCATGTGACTTAGCTAACTTAGCTAATCATTTTCAGCAGTTTTGCAAAAAATGCTAACTAGCATGTTAACATGCTAGCATGCTAACTATGCTAACCATGTGACTTAGCTAACTTAGCTAATCATTTTTAGCAGTTTTGCAAAAAATGCTAACTAGCATGCTAACATGCTAACTATGCTAACCATGTGACTTAGCTAACTTAGCTAATCATTTTCAGCAGTTTTGCAAAAAATGCTAACTAGCATGCTAACATGTTAGCATGCTAACTATGCTAACCACGTGACTTAGCTAACTTAGCTAATCATTTTCAGCAGTTTTGCAAAAAATGCTAACTAGCATGCTAACATGTTAGCATGCTAACCACGTGACTTAGCTAACTTAGCTAATCATTTTTAGCAGTTTTGCAAAAAATGCTAACTAGCATGTTAGCATGCTAGCATGCTAACTATGCTAACCACGTGACTTAGCTAACTTAGCTAATCATTTTCAGCAGTATTGCAAAAAATGCTAACTAGCATGCTAACATGTTAGCATGCTAACTATGCTAACCACGTGACTTAGCTAACTTAGCTAACTAGCTACAGTGGGTAGGAGTCATAGTTGATGACAAGTAACAGTTACAATGGCTGAACAGTTAAAAAGTTCAGTAGTTTAAAGGGTTACATTGTTTAACAGTGAAATATTGTAGTGAGGACTTTTATTTTGAAACAGTTTTTGGCAGAGGAAGCAGTTGAACAGGATGTGTAGTCTTAATAGGGCCAGTTTGTATGCTTAAAGCCTGAGACTGGCTGTTGAAACAGGTGGCCCGAACACCTGCCATAGGATTCTAATTGCTTAACGGCCGTATTGTGATGTCATAATCATAATGTTAAGTCAATGGGGAAATTTTGATTAGTTTTTAATTAATAGTTTAAAAAGTATAAAAGTTACAAAGTTGAAAAATACAAAGCTCACATGTCCTAAGTAAGACCTACGTAACATAGTTTGAATGAAGTTTCTACGTTAAACGGTTGAAGCTGCATTAAGTGCGTTAGAAGAAGAATAATAACTAGAAAAGCATTTCCTGAAGGAAATACAGTGCATGAAAATGCATAAAATATGATGTAAAATATCATACAGAGTAAAAACAAACTATATTGGTTGCTAGGTAGATGAGGTTTAATATGGTTGGAGTGACTGAACAGTTAAATAGGTGGATAGTTTATATGGTTAAATGATTTGCTTGGTAGATAAGGTTTAATATAGTTGGAATGATTGAACGGTTAAATAGGTGGATAATACTTAACTTAGTTAACTTAGCTATTGTTTTCATTTTTTGTAGTTATGCTAACTAGCATGTTAACATGCTAACTATGTTAACCATGTGACTTAGCTAACCTAGCTAATCATTTTTAGCAGTTTTGCTAACTATGCTAACTAGCATGCTAACATGCTAACCATTTTACTTAGCTAACTTAGCTAATCAGTTTTGCTAAAAATGCTAACTAGCATGCTAACATGTTAGCACGTAACTATGCTAACCACGTGACTTAGCTAACTTAGCTAATCATTTTTAGCAGTTTTGCTAAAAATGCTAACTAGCATGCTAACATGCTAACTATGCTAACCATGTGACTTAGCTAACTTAGCTAATCATTTTTAGTAGTTTTGCTAAAAATGCTAACTAGCATGCTAACTAACATGCTAGCATGCTAACTATGCTAACCAAGTTACTTAGCTAACTTAGCTAACTAGCTACAGTGGGTAGGAGTCATAGTTGATGACAAGTAACAGTTACAATGGCTGAACAGTTAAAAAGTTCAGTAGTTTAAAGGGTTAAATTGTTTAACAGTGAAATATTGTAGTGAGGACTTTTATTTTGAAACAGTTTCTGGCAGAGGAAGCAGTTGAACAGGATGTGTAGTCTTAATAGGGCCAGTTTGTATGCTTAAAGCCTGAGAATGGCAGTTGATGCAGCTGGCCCGAACACCTGCCATAGGATTCTAATTGCTTAACGGCAGTCTTAATAGAGCCATATTGTATGCTTAAAGCCTGAGACAGAGTATATAGTTTAAAAGTTAAATGTAGATAGTGTAATGGATGTTGATAGACAGAAAGTTGAATGGATGTTGATAGGCAGATTGTTTAATGGATGTTGATGGATAGTTTAATGGGTGGATGAGTGAATGGTTTGAAGAGGATGAATGGATAGAAAGTTGGAGGAAATGTGTCTTATATCCTTGTAGAATGGAGAGACAGAGAGAGTTTGTCTAGTTCAGTAGAAAGCAGTTGATACAGGTGCAATCAGTTGAACTGATTCTTTGATGGGGCCTAGATGAGCAGCTGGAAGATGATACCAGGTGCAAATCAAGTTAATTAGTCCATTGTGATGTCATCAGCCCATGTAAAGTCTATGGGGAAATTTTGAGCAGTTTTTAATTAATAGTTTAAAAAGTATAAAAGTTACAAAGATGAAAAATACAAAGCCCACATGTCATAAGTAAGACCTACGCAACTCAGTTTGAATGAAGTTTCTACGTTAAACGGTTGAAGCTGCATTAACTGCGTTAGAAGAAGAAGAAGAAGAAGAAGAAGAAGCCTAGGAAGAACAGTAGAGTGCATTTTCATGCACTCTAATAAGAAGACTTGGAAGAACAATATAGTGCATTTTCATGCACTATAATAATAAGAAGAAGAAGCCTAGGAAGAACAGTAGAGTGCATTTTCATGCACTCTAATAAGAAGAAGCCTAGGAAGAACAGTACAGTGCATTTTCATGCACTGTAAAAAGCCTTGGAATAACAGTACAGTGCATTTTCATGCACTGTAATAAGAAGAAGAAGAAGAAGAAGAAGAAGCCTAGGAAGAACAGTAGAGTGCATTTTCATGCACTCTAATAAGAAGAAGAAGAAGAAGAAGCCTAGGAAGAACAGTAGAGTGCATTTTCATGCACTCTAATAAGAAGACTTGGAAGAACAATATAGTGCATTTTCATGCACTATAACTAGAAAAGCATTTCCTGAAGGAAATACAGTGCATGAAAATGCAAAAAATATGATGTAACATATCATACAGAGTAAAAACAAACTATATTGGTTGCTAGGTAGATGAGGTTTAATATAGTTGGAATGACTGAACAGTTAAATAGGTGGATAGTTTATATAGTTAAATGATTTGCTTGGTAGATAAGGTTTAATATAGTTGGAATGATTGAACGGTTTAATAGGTGGATAATTTAAATGGTTAAATTATTTAGGTAGATAATTGACGATAACTGACAGTTGGAATGGCTCTAATGTTTGCTAGCAGTTATGCTAACTATGTTATCAAAGATAATAATGTTAACCAAGTTACTTAACTTAGTTAACTTAGCTAATGTTTTCATTTTTAGTAGTTATGCTAACTAGCATGTTAGCAATGCTAACTATGTTAACCATGTGACTTAGCTAACCTAGCTAATCATTTTTAGTAGGTATGCTAACTAGCGTGCTAACATGTTAAGTATGCTAACCATGTGACTTAGCTAACCTAGCTAATCATTTTTAGTAGGTATGCTAACTATTCTAATTAGCATGCTAACATGCTAACTATATTAACCATGTTACTTAGCTAACCTAGCTAATCATTTTTAGCAGTTATGCTAACTATGCTAACTAACATGTTAACATGCTAGCATGCTAACTATGTTAACCATGCTACTTAGCTAATCATTTTTAGCAGTTTTGCTAAAAATGCTAACAAACATGCTAACATGCTAGCATGCTAACTATGTTAACCATGCTAACTTAGCTAATCATTTTTAGCAGTTTTACTAAAAATGCTAACTAGCATGCTAACATGCTAGCATGCTAACTATATTAACCATGTTACTTAGCTAACTTAGGTAATCATTTTTAGCAGTTTTGCTAAAAATGCTAACTAGCATGCTAACATGCTAGCATGCTAACCATGTTACTTAGCTAACTAGCTACAGTGGGTAGGAGTCATATTTGATGACAAGTAACAGTTACAATGGCTGAACAGTTAAAAAGTTCAGTAGTTTAACGGCTTAAATTGTTTAGCAGTGAAATATTGTAGTGAGGACTTTTATTTTGAAACAGTTTTTGGCAGAGGAAGCAGTTGAACAGGATGTGTAGTCTTAATAGGGCCAGTATGTATGCTTAAAGCCTGAAAATGGCAGTTGAGATCCAGGTGGCCCGAACACCTGCCATAGGATTCTAATTGCTTAACGGCTCTATTGTGATGTCATCAGCCCATGTTAAGTCTATGGGAAAATTTTGAACAGTTTTTAATTAATAGTTTAAAAAGTATAAAAGTTACAATGTTGAAAAATACAAAGCCCACATGTCATAAGTAAGACCTACGCAACGCAGTTTGAATGAAGTTTCTACGTTAAACGGTTGAAGCTACATTAACTGCGTTAGAAGACATGGAATAATAAGAATAAGAAGAAGCCTAGGAAGAACAGTACAGTGCATTTTCATGCACTGTAACTAGAAAACACAATTCCAGGGAATTACCAGTGCATGAAAATGCAAAACATATGGTGTAAAATATATTGTTAAAAACAGATGATGTGCTAATTGGCAACCAACATGATGAGGTTTAATATAGTTGGAATGACTGAACTAGGTAGATGAGGTTTAATATAGTTGGAATGACTGAACTAGGTAGATGAGGTTTAATATAGTTGGAATGACTGAACAGTTAAATAGGTGGATAGTGTAAAATGTTAAATTATTTGCTAGGTAGATGAGGTTTAATATAGTTGGAATGACTGAACAGTTAACCCTTAAAGGAGTACCGTCACACCGGTGTGACGGGAATGTTGGGAAATTAACATTCTAAAGAATATCTGGGTTCATTGAATTCAACATAGAATTTTAGAACCTTCAATTGTTGCGGAACTTAGAATGTTCAAAAACCTACACCTTTAAGGGTTAAATAGGTGGATGGTATAAAAGGTTAAATTATTTGCTAGGTAGATGAGGTTTAATGTAGTTGGAATGACTGACCTAGGTAGATGAGGTTTAATATAGTTAATGTTAACCAAGTTACTATGCTAATTAGCATGCTAACCATATTAAAATGTTAACTATGCTAACCATATGACTTAGCTAACCTAGCTAATCATGTTTATTAGTTATGCTAACTAGCATGCTAACATGTTAATTATGCTAACCATGTGACTTAGCTAACTTCACTAATCATTTTTAACAGTTATGCTAACTATGCTAATTAGCATGTTAACATGCTAGCATGCTAACTATGGTCACCATGTGACTTAGCTAACTTCGCTAATAATTTTTAGCAGTTTTGCTAAAAATGCTAACTAGCATGCTAACTATGCTAACCATGTGACTTAGCTAACTTAGCTAATCATTTTTAGCAGTTTTGTTAAAAATGCTAACTAACATGTTAGCATGCTAACTATGCTAACCATGTGACTTAGCTAACTTAGCTAATCATTTTTAGCAGTTTTGCTAAAAATGCTAACTAGCATGCTAACTATGCTAACCATGTGACTTAGCTAACTTAGCTAATCATTTTTTTTTTTGATAAAAATGCTAACTAACATGCTAACATGCTAGCATGCTAACTATGGTAACCATGTTACTTAGCTAACTTAGCTAATAATTTTTAGCAGTTTTGCTAAAAATTTTAACAATGCTAACAATGTTAGCAATGCTAACATGCTAACTATGCTAACCATGCTAACTAGCTACAGTGGGTAGGAGTCATAGTTGATGACAAGTAACAGTTACAATGGCTGAACAGTTAAAAAGTTCAGTAGTTTAAAGGCTTAAATTGTTTAACAGTGAAATATTGTAGTGAGGACTTTTATTTTGAAACAGTTTTTGGCAGAGGAAGCTGCCAGTTGACTGGCAGTTGAGATCCAGGTGGCCCGAACACCTGCCATAGGATTCTAATTGCTTAACGGCTCTATTGTGATGTCATCAGCCCATGTTAAGTCTATGGGGACATTTTGAACAGTTTTTAATTAATAGTTTAAAAAGTATAAAAGTTACAAAGATGAAAAATACAAAGCCCACATGTCCTAAGTAAGACCTACGCAACGCAGTTTGAATGAAGTTTCTACATTAAACGGTTGAAGCTGCATTAACCGCGTTAGAAGAAGAAGAAGAAGAAGAAGAAGAAGAAGAAGAAGAAGCCTAGGAAGAACAGTACAGTGCATTTTCATGCACTGTAATAAGAAGAAGCCTAGGAAGAACAGTACAGTGCATTTTCATGCACTGTAAATAGGACGAACAGTACAGTGCATTTTCATGCACTGTAATATGAAGACTTTTGGAAGACCAGTACAGTGCATTTTCATGCACTGTAAAAAGCCTAGGAAGAACAGTACAGTGCATTTTCATGCACTGTAATTAGAAGCCTAAGAAGAACAGTACAGTGCATTTTCATGCACTGTAATAAGAAGAAATCGGATAACAGTAGATTGCATTTTCATGCACTCTAAATAGAAACCTATGACAAAGGCCAGCCTTTCTCAAACATCTTTGACCTGAGGCCGGTCATGGCAGACTTTGGGGTCATAGAGTCCACCTACACACGTTTAGCACTGATGTGAAAGATCACACATGCACGCACACACACACATAAACAGGCACACACATGCACTTTGTTACTCGGACTGATTCACTGAGAGTGTAGTTTAAAAACACTCTTGATATGTTATGAAACACATTATTTTCAATAGCTTGCGCGCACAAGAACTGGCCTGCCACTGCGCCGAGCAAAGCACACAGCAAGCAGCATTTTGCCTCTTATGCCGCTCTTGCTGCGGTGGAAGTTCAATCATGTTGACTGTGTTGAACTTAGACTGTGGCGCGCTGTAAGTCATTGGTATTTTGTGCTGAGCTTGATGGCAAGCACTACAAAAAAAAACCATGGGACATTACTCAACCAAGAGCAACCTAGCGGCGAGCACAGCACATGTCACGTGCAATGTGAAGTCCCCATTACCTTGGAGTTAATCAGGTAGGCTATTCATATGATCGGTCCCAAAGGTAGAGGTTAAGCTATAAATTAGCAATCCATCTAGTCCCCGAGTTCACAACAAAACAGAAAACAGGCAGTGCATATAATAGCTGTATGACACCATTTCAAATACAACATGTTTCTATATCATTAATGTACCTGTAAATGGTCTTTGATATAGCCTAATGACCATAATACTTGTTACTTGGTGTGTGATTCTAAGTGGATATGTTGAAATGCTACCTCTAGACTATTATTAAGATACATGTGAATTATGCTTGAGATGATGGACAACTTGTCTGATTTTAAATTGTTTGTTTATTCTGGACTGCAGGGATCTGTTTATAAGCCTATGTACTTCTTGTTGGCATTTGTCCTTTATATCCTAATCATTACAGCCAACTTAACTTTGATCTTAACAGTGATCATGGAAAAAAGCCTCCATGAGCCCATGTATATTTTCCTCTCTAATCTATGTGTGAATAGCCTTTACGGAACTATTGGTTTTTACCCTAAATTTTTGCTGGACTTGCAATCTGATACTCACACAATAACATACAGTTGGTGCTTAACACAAGCTTATGTGATTTATACCTCAGTAATGTGTGAAATCACTCTTTTGACAGTGATGTCTTATGACCGCTATGTGGCAATTTGCAGACCACTGCAATACCACAGTATTTTGACTCCACATGCTGTGCTTAAACTGCTTGTAGTGGCCTGGGCTTATCCACTTTTGACAAGCGCAACAGCTATTTTTCTTACTGTTAGAATACCCATTTGTGGATCTCACATCCGTAAACTATTCTGTGATAATCCTTCAATAGTAAAGCTGGGTTGTTCTCTAGCCACAGCCAACCAGGTTTGGAGCATGTTACATATTACAGCTTGCTGTATACAGTTTGTTTTAATTTTAATTTCATATGCTCGTATTGTACGGGTTTGCATATTATCCAGTGAGGGCAGAACAAAGTTTGCCAAAACTTGTGTGCCCCATATTTTGGTTATAGCCATCTTCCTCATGACAACACTGTTTGACGTATCATATAGTTGGGTTGGTTCAGAAAACCTGCCAATTAGTGTACGCAATGCATTGGCTATACAGTTTTTGATTCTCCCTCCACTATCAAATCCAATAACTTATGGGCTTCAACTTCCACAGATCCGGAAAGCAGTATTCAGACAAGGTTGTAAACATAAAATGTGTCACCAGAGATGATTGTCTTAGTCATTAATATGCATTACCAAGAGGCGCCTGGAGGAATGAATGTTATGGTACGCACACCCATCATGATTTTTGTGAAAAATGTAAATGCCTACTGTCATGCAGTTAATAGGACACTGTGCAGAGTTGTTGTGGAGTAGCAAAGTGAAAGTACAAACCTACAATGTAAAAAAAAATCTAATTGTTATCCATGTCCTGGGTTTGGTAACTGGTGGATATCTCACTTTTAAATGAAATTATATGGTGATTTACTCATGAAAAGCTCTATTCATTGTTTTGACACACTGTGGTACCAACTCTTAGTTATTTTACTTAATCTTGTTTTGAGCTTAGTTTCTACTCACAATGTAAATTAGTTTTCCATTTACAACACTTCCTTAGGTTAGATTATTCGCTCCCACTGATTCATCTATCACGGTTATGCGAATGATACTGAACTTTACCTGTCTTTCCCAATATAATATACAGTCTATGGTCTTTCCCAATATAAGTCATAAATTGTGGTAAAGCACAAGGCTGTATTTATTAAACATTTACAAAAGCTTATATAATGTAATGTTGACAAATTGAGCTCATGTCGGTCTGCATTCAATGACATTTACAATTACAAAGATACAAGGATTTTATTTGTCACAACCATAGAGATATATAGAAATAAGTAGACAAACAAAATAATGATTTGCCTGCATTATGTATGAATTCTCATATCGTCAAGTATCATCCAGTGAGGAATTTCTAGACTACACTTGCATTACCATTTCTGAGTCTCCCTCCCCTTACCAATAGTTTATGGGGGTTCCACAGTTTAGTAAGGTACTATGCAGACTAAGTTGTATACCATGAGTGATTACCATGTCAGTACTGATTATTATACATAAATTAACCACAACAATAACTGATCCCTACTACGTAGAAGGGATAGTTAGAGCCAGTGGGTAAGCTGAGCTACCACCTGTATCTTGGAAACCATACTTGATAGCTGTAATAACAATGCCGAGCCAATGTGAGGCAGGGATATCTGGCTTACAATTGTTAATGATGACATAAGCCTCAAATGGCAAGACATTTTTTTTTTGATTGATTGATTGATTGATTTGTTTATTTAAGTGGCCTCATGGGCTTATTAGACACTGCAGTAATAATTTCACTGTTATCTCCAGATAACCACGTGACGTAACAACGAACCCAACATAACATAGCTAAACCACTAAAAATAAGGATACATACACATAGAGATGGCTTGTCATATGGGATACAAAATACTTTGCCGCAGAGACCAGGCCTTTTCTATAAACTTTGCCAAAGCAAAAACATCATTTTCAAACAGCCAGCATAAAATCTCCCCTTCATATTTCCAAAATATATCTGGATTTTTTAACTGAATTGATTCAAAAAGAGAGTTCCTTAAGTCACAGTATAAAGGACAACAAAAAACAAAATGAAATTCATCTTCCACAACCTGAAGATCACAGAATTCACACAAACGTAAGTGTTCAGGTGTACCTTTAAATGGACCCACTTCCACTGCCAGAGGTAAGGTAAGTTCTCAATTGAGCACAGAGGGACCTCTGCCTTCTCTTTAGATTAAGGAAAATATAAGGTTCTGTTACAAAATCATTCTTAAATTGAACATAATTTCTAAGTTTTGGCTTCTTCCATATGTCCTGTTTCCATTGATCTACATATTTACTTAACAGTCTTTGTCTGACAACATTTATATTACATTGCAAATTATTTTGGTACATTATATGCAAGTCAGACAAAGACAGTATTATTGAAACCTCTCCAGACCAGGGGTAATGCTTTGCTCTATCCCAATTGGCCTACTTTAAACAGTCCATCACTTATTAGTCTCAACACCACTTACAGGAAAACCATCTGTGTATTGTGTGATAAACTAACTCATGCAAAGTGCAGACATTTCTCATTTCTTTAAAAGGAACATGCCAACATTTTGGAAAATAAGCTTACCCGTAAAACTTCAAACAACCCAGACCTTCACAACTGTACAATTGGGAGTGGGTCTGGAAAAGGTTCATTGACTTCCTTTCATTGAATCCCAAATTTGCCGAACTTTGGCCCAGGATGAATTAGCTCTGATACATGCAATACACATTAAGGGTGACTTCAATTGTTTATGCAAAGGGCCTGAGGCACCGAAGTAGTTTAGTAGTTACAGATTACAATTTCAAATAAAAAACACACGACTACATAGGATCCATTACAGGTGAAAAATTAAAAAATTATTTTATTAACAGCCTGCAGGCCAGGGTAATCTAATATTACTGCATTAACATCAACTCGCATGGAATTATGGGAACACTCAATGCGCCTCTTCAACCCTCTGCTGAAACTGCAAGCGTAGATTGCTTGCTTATAAACTCGCACTGCGCAGTAGTGTTAATTTCGTCAGACGAGACGAGAGGAAATATGTTCGTCAACGACCTTTTTTTTCATGACTAAGACCAGACGATGACGAGACGGCAGTAATGTCCTGAAACACTGACTAAGACTATCTTAAGATGCATTATTGTTGACGAAAAAAGACGAGACTAAAATGTTTTGCATGAAATAAAACTAAGATAAAATCTCTCTTCATTTTCGTCTACAAAATGAGAAGACAGAATATCTAGCTGTTATGTTTTCAAAATATTCCGAATGAGTTCATACGCAACAGCTTTCCTGTAGGCTAGTCTACGTGCTGTTGCTGCAACCCTGTGGCTGCAACACGAAACTACATGGAACAAGAACACTGGAGATTTCTGCCAGAGTTAGCAAGCTAACTACCTAAGCTTTATGCCTCAATGCTACATACCCAGAAGTTGAAGCTTCTCTCTACAAATTAACATCCCCCAGAATGTCCATACGAAAATGTTCATCATGTAATGTCAACTATTTAACTAGACTGATGATGCAAAGTTTGCTAGCAAGTAAGCTAATATGGAAAGTTCGCTAGCAAGTTAGCTATGGCTAAGATGGAGAGTCTGTTTGGGGAATGTGTTGTGTTTGGGCGCATATCGGCATCTAGCGAGTCGGAGTTAAACATTAATACTTTGGCCTATGACAGTGTTTCTCAAACTTTTTCAGTTTCAGGACCACTTAACTAACCCTAGCTAAAAAAAAAAAAGATTAGACCTACTTCAACAGCAGCCTATAATTACTCTACACAATAGGCCTACTCACTGAACCACCTTGCTTATTGTCTTTGCACTTTGCTTATTGTGTGGATTCATACTGTATGATTTAAACTGGCATATCTTACATAGACATAGTTTTCTTTTGACTAAAACTAGACTAAAATGACGAGACTTTTAGTCGACTAAAACTTGACTAACAAAAATGATATTTGAATGACTAAATATGACAAAGACTAAAAAGGACATTTCTTCACAAGACTAAAACTAAATTAAAAATAGGTGACAAAATTAACACTACTGCGCAGAAACAAAACTTAATGTAGCTTAACTTATTTAACCGTCCAGAAACGAAATAAAATCATTCATATGCATACAATCCCCAATATGCGTGAATTAGGCCATTAGAAAAAGGCCATCTTACGAGCCTTTCGTTGTGCAAAATCGTCAACGATGTTCCCAATGAGTCACGTGGGATCGCGAAACGAGATGGACGTGTAAGGGAGCTGCTCCATGAAACCCCCCGAAATAAATCGATAGACTCTAGAATTTCAGTAAATTAACTGTATTGAATGCGGGAGTACCACTACGAGTTTCATAAGGGATAGCTTGGTGAAGTTAAAATAGGTGATTATGAGTGGAACGTCGAAAACACGTAATGCTAAGCAGGGTGCTAGCCATACTAGCGCTCATGTCTCCGCCAAAGACTCTAGTGTTTTGCCCGCGGAGTTGCCTGTGGATACGGTCAAGGCTCCTCCGGGATTTGCCGAATTACAAGCAGCACTTCAGAAAGCAATGGAGGAGATGGCCCGATTCAGTGGTACTTTGACAACCTTGCAGGCAGACGTGACAAGTGTCAAGACTAGTCAAGGTAAAATGAAGACTGATGTGGCATCTATTTTTCAGCGATTGAGCGAGGCTGAGGGTCGGGTTTCTGAATTGGAAGACGAAAGAGAAAGTTGGAAGCAGCTGGCTCAAACAAGTGCTAAAGAATGCTCTCAGCTATGTGAAATGGTAACTGACATGGCTAATAGGGAAAGGCGCCTCAATGTGCAAATCTTTGGGCTGAAAGAAAGGAAAGATAAAGTCAGATAAAGCTGCGTGAGCGTGTGAGGAACTTTTTCTCTAATGCCCTGGGAGTGGACGTGTCCGACTCTGAGCTTCAAATGGTGCACCGAGCCTCTTCCGAATTACCAGCACTGAATATGCCGCCTCGCCCGGTCATCGCTCGTTTTCAGAGTTTTTTGGAGAAAGAACGCGTCATGGCAGCAGTGAAGGCAAAGGCTCGCGTCGGTGAGGGGATCCAATGGGACGACTCCAACATTTCTGTCTTTCCTGACATGACCAAGGAGGTCTCTGATAAAAGAAAGCAGTTTACCGAAGTCAGAAAGAAATTAAATAAGTTGAATGGCCGTTTCACTTTGGCATTCCCAGCAGTCCTTCGTTTTACATGGAAGGGAGAAAAGGTGAGCTTTACAGACCCCTGAGGAGCATTGGAGCTGTTGAGTGAAGCGAGAGCGCGATCACCTGTGGACGACGCGGAGTAGAACTAGGAAGAATGCTGGCGTGAAGATAACTTTTGGATTATGTTTTCTATTGGAGCTGGGCTGCATGGTTCCGAGGATTGAGGAGCATTTTAAATTGTTTTGGTGTGGACCTACTTTGGGCTTTGGATTTTATTTGGAGTTCATTATTTGGACTAAAGCAAGCAAATTGGTAAATGTTGCACAAGACAGCTGGCTGCAGGAAAATACTGTGAGTAGCCTATTTGATAGGCTTACAGGTCCAATGGGGTTTTCATTTATTTGTTTTCATTTGATTTTATGCTCCTGTTTATATAGCTATAATAACAGCATGGGATAGCCTGTCATTAGAAATGTTGGGACAAAATTGAAGTAGGCCTACTAAGAGTGGTGGTATTTGCAAATGTGTAAATCAGGGGTAACAAGTATTAAGTAAGGGGGGTGGGGTGGAGTTTGGAGGCATCTGGTTTTTGCGCCTTACGGACCATGTGTGGGTGGGGATATTTCTTCTTTTTTGTTAAAAGAAGTTTGGGGGAACCTGGGTGGGGGGTCTCAGGGTTTGTTCTGAGTGTTCATGATTGTTTTGTTGTGTTTGTTAGGATTAGGTGTTTTGTAGCTTGCACAGTGAAGGTTGTAGATGGGTGTTCTCCTCTTCTATGGGCACACATTCAAATGATAGAAGCATTACTTAATGGCTAAATTAATCAAATTCATAACGTGGAATATAAATGGTTCCCAGAATCCTGTAAAAAGAAAGAAGTGGTTAAGCTATCTGAAGTCCCATCAAGCAGATATTGCTTTGATTCAGGAGACTCATATGGAGGGTAAAGAAGCGGATAAGCTCAAACGTGATTGGGTAGGGCAGGTATTTCACAGCTCATACAGTAGTAAGAAGAATGGAGTGGCAATACTGGTGCACAAAAAATTAAACTTAGTCATGCTTAATCAGAAGAAAGATGATGAGGGTAGGATGATTTGTATTCATGCTGCCATTGATGGAGTGAAAATGAATATTTGTAATCTGTATGCTCCAAACAAAGATGATAGTGACTTTTTTCATATAGTTAATAAGAGTATTGGGGAACTTGAAGAGGCTCAGATAGTGATGGCAGGTGACTTCAATCAAATACAAGATGCCCATTTAGATCGAACTACATATCATAAATCTGTTCCAAGAGATAGATTAGCTATACAACTGATGATGAAAGACCATGGTCTGATAGATATATGGAGGGTGGTCAATCCTAGAGAAAAAGAATATACTTTTTTTTCACACATGCATAAATCATACTCAAGGATAGACTATTTTTTAGTTTCAAGAAAAATGACTGATGTTGTAGCTGATTGTAAGATTGGAGCCATAGCTTTGTCTGACCATGCTCCAGTAGAGTTGATTGTACAATTTCAATCAAGTAAGCCAACCGGAAGCAGATGGAGACTAAATACGTCCGTTATTCAGGACCCCACACTTAAGGCATCTATGGGCATTCACCTTAAGATTTTTTTTGATCAGAATGTGGGGTCAACAGAGAAGCTTTCAAGTGTATGGGAAGCTTCAAAAGCGTATATGAGGGGCTATTTCATCTCACAGTCAAGTTATTTAAAAAGAGTGTCTTATTTGAAGATAAAGGATTTAGAATCTCAGATCAAAAATAAGGAAACCATGTTGTCACAATGTTATAGTGAGCATGGGTTTAAAGAAATATGTAACCTGAAATATCAGCTCAATGAGATTTATAATAAAAAAGCAGAATACGCCCTTTTCAGGTTGAAGTCCAGTTTTTATGAGAGCGGCGAGAAAGCTGGTAAACTGTTGGCCTCACAATTGAAGAGAAAGGATGCTAGTATCTTAATCCCAGCCATCAATAATGACAGAGGGGAGGTGATAACAGACAATACAGAAATTAATGGCATATTTAAGAATTTCTATGACAATTTATACAGATCAGAAATGCCTGTTGATAAGGATAGGTATGCAGAATTTTTTTCAAATATAGAGATCCCTGTTGTGTCTCAAATACAAGTAGATATGATGGATGCGCCTATAGATGAATCAGAGGTTAGAGCCGCAATTCTGTCAATGAAATCTGGAAAGTCACCTGGTCTTGATGGCTTTCCAGCTGAATATTATAAGATCAACATTGACTTGCTGGCACCCATTTTAACAAAAGTTTACACAGAAGCATTGGAGGAGGGGCTACTCCCTCCTACTTTCAATGATGCAGTAATAACTGTACTACTCAAAAAAGATAAGGACCCATATGAACCAAGTAGTTATAGGCCAATTAGCTTGGAGAACGTGGATTGTAAAATTTTGTCTAAGATACTGGCAATGAGACTGGAGAAAGTCTTACCAAGAGTCATCAATGAGGACCAGGTTGGATTCATCAAAGGTAGATCTTCTGCAGACAACCTTAGGCGCCTATTGCATATTATGTGGTTAAACCGTGAGAAAAATGTGCCTGTTGCTGCTTTTTCTCTTGACGCAATGAAGGCATTTGATAGAGTAGAGTGGGGATATTTGATACATACACTAGAGGCCTTTGGCTTTGGGCAAGGATTTATCAAATGGGTAAAGGTTTTGTATTCAGCACCGCGGGCAGCTGTTCTTACAAATGGCACCATGTCCCCTTTCTTTAATTTAGGAAGAGGCACAAGGCAGGGGGACCCATTATCCCCACTATTATTTACTTGTCTATTTATATAAGATGTTTCTATATGCGGACGACATATTATTGATGTTGGCGGAGCCAGCCTCCTCTATTCCAGGGGTTATGGATATTATTGAGAGCTTCTCAAGAATTTCAGGCTACAAAATTAATTGGCAGAAATCAGAAGTAATGCCTGTTTCTAGTAGTTGCTCAAATTCTGATATTGGGGCATTTCCATTCACTTAGATACCATCAGGAATTAAATATTTGGGCATAAGGTTAACCACAGATTTCCAGGCATTGCTACAAATTAATATGAACCCAGTCCTTCAGAATATCAAGACGAACTTTGACAAGTGGAAAATGATAAATCTATCTCTATGGGGTAAAATAAATACAGTTAAAATGATGGTCTCCTCAAAGATTAATTATATTTCCATGATGATTCCTCTGTCTATTCCTGATTCATTGATTAGGCAGTACAATGGTATAGTCAGGGAGTACTTGTGGGATGGGAAGAAGCCCAGGATCAGTTTGAATAAGCTGTTTACTTCAAGGGAGAGGGGTGGACTGGCTTTGCCAAATATAGAGCTGTATCATATATCTTTTGAAGTGTTCAGATTGTGTAATCATTGGACGCAGAGCGTGTCAAAATTGGGGTGGTTGGAAATAGAGAGGTCTCTGACCTTTCCATTTAGATATAGACGCTTTGTCTCAAAAACTACCAAATGTCCAACTAGCTAATCCTATATTTCAGCACTCAAGGGATGTATGGAACAAAGTCCACAAAATGCTTGGCTTGTCTCAATACAAGCAGACTTACTCTTCTGTATGGGAAAACCCTGTAATTAACACTGGGAAGAGACCAGTTTTCTGGAAAACATGGTATGATAAGGGTATTGCCACAATTGCTGATCTTTTTGAGGAGGGAGTGCTCAATTAATTTCAAGGGCTTAAAGAAAAATATAATGTAAACGATAAAGGGGATTTTTGGAAATATCTTCAGTTGCGCAGCTGTGTGTTATCTATGGGTTATAATACAGGACAAGCTGAAAGTGTCCTGCAGAGTTTCTTGAAGCTCCCTAAGATGGTGCAGTCATCCTCTGTTTTTTATAAAATGGTTGCTAATGCTCTTTATGGTAAAAGTGAGAATCTGAGGTTATTATGGCAGAAGGACTTAGGTCTTGAGTTGGAACAAGAGGTTTGGGATAATATTGTGCATAACATGGGTTGGCCAGTGAGAGATATTAAGACAAAATTTATACATTACAAAATAATTCATAAATACTACTGGACACCTGTTAGACTTAAGAAACTTGGTTTAATTAAAAGCGACAAATGCTGGAAATGTAAGAACTATGTGGGTACTTTTCTACATCTCATGTGGGACTGTCCACTGATCTCCCCTTTTTGGGCTCAAGTGATTGGAGCTATGGAGGAGTGGCTGGTGCAGCCCTTGCCAAGTTCACCTAGGTTATGCCTGCTTGGTGATCAAACAGTGCTAACAACTGGACTCACAAAGGCACAGTTTGGGCTAGCTCTTGCAGGCTTCCTTAATGCAGCTAAGGTTATTCTAAGGAAATGGAAAAGTACAAGTACACCTTCTTCTGGATTGAGCTCATGACAAGTACAGCCTCTTACGAACTAATGCTTGCTAAAGTGAGAGACTCAGTGTCAAAGTTCTCTGCTATGTGGGGTAGTTTCCTGGCATATATTAAAGATGGGGATCAGTAGAAAATCAGCTGTGATAATAATTGATGTATATGATAATGTGTGATATTGTGTATTATGGTGTGTGTTGGGGGAGAGGGGGAAGAGAGGGAACCTGCTGTGCGGCTATGTTGTATATGTTTTTTTTTTGTTTGTTTGTTTTTGTTGTTGTGTGATAATGTAGTGTGTAAGGATGTAGTTGATATAATGTATTATAGTATTGGTTTAAATACCTAGAGTGTAACTGTTATTTTGCACTATGTTTGAAAATAAAAAAATGTGAATTTTAAAACGATGTTCCCAATATTTAATGCTCTGGCTCTCGTATTTTCAATGGACAGGATAGCTAATCCACGGAGCCTCTCCTGCCCCATGCTGCTCCTTAGGTATAGGTCTTAAAGGAATTATCCGGAGTAAAATGCACTTTAGATCGATTTACGGATGATTGGGGGTACATACGTTGAGTTGACATCAAAATCATGTCATTCGGATGTGTTTTGAGAAAGTTCGATTGTACCGTTTTCAGTCACACAACTCGTAGCCTGGAAGTGAGCAGGGCATTTCAATTTCGCCGCTACAAAACGCTATTTTTATACCTCTTCTACAGTTCCAAACAACATAACACTTACGTGGTAGTGAGTAGAGTGTCCCTAAAGCCAAACCGAAGTATCCTGAGGTCTTTATGTGGTCGAATAGAGAGTCCAGAATGAATTTCATCAAGCCAGTACCTTTCCGGAAATGTTGCCATCTTTGCTGTAGGAGTCTTATTGCTGAGTGTGTTGTAACACGCTCTGGAAATTCACAATTTCGTCGCCTTTTAAAAAAAAAAAAAACATAGTCCAGTCCATACAACTTCATTTCAATTTCGAAAGAAATACTGGACTATGTTTTTTTTTTTTTAAACGGCGACGAAATTGTGAATTGTGGCACCATTTTTTTCTAGCGGAAACTCTGGTGTGCGCTCATTTTACTAACATGGTTATAGAACATTGTGTGCACGATCTACTTAAACGTGGCCACAACTTGTAAAACGTGCACTCAATATTGTCTTGACACATGTAACCATGAGCGCGTTATAGTATATTCGAGATTTCGATCTACTAAAACGCACCCACGAATAATTAAAACGTGGGCTCGAAGAAATTAAATTGTGTGCACAAAAACGTAGTGTGGTGTCAAGGGGTATCCTTGGGAATGACGTCGGGAGGTGTGTCGCTTGTAGTGACGTAGGGGGAATCTCATTGATTGCAGTGCACCTGTATGGCGTTCCATTAGTGCCATAAATAATGCCTATGTCGACTAAATATTGCTTTTGTCAACTACTTATGTCCACTGAAGATGTCTTTGCAACATTCACTTTACGACAGATGTGACAAAACGGCCTTGTTCATGTCATTGCTCACCTTACAAGACACCCCCTAGTGTTGACTGTGATATTGTGCCATGACTCTGTTGTTGCACATGTCGTCAAGTATGTCGACAGTCCTGTTGTTTGATTCTGCTGTTGTGCATGTCGTCTTCTATGTCGTTTGGTTTTAATGTTGTGCATGTTGTCTTCTGTGTTGTTTGAATCAGCTGTTGTGCATGTGGTCTTCTGTGTTGTTTGATTCAGCTGTTGTGCATGTTGTCTTCTGTGTCGTTTGGATCAGCTGTTGTGCATGTCGTCAGCTCTGTCATTTGATTCTGCTGTTGTGCATGTCGTCTTCTATGTTGTTTGAATCAGCTGTTGTGCATGTCGTCCTCTCTGTCGTTTGTTTTTAATGTTGTGCATGTCGTCTGCTCTGCCCCCCCCCCCCCCATCAAACGTGGATAAACCAATCGCGGCTCAGCACCAGGCACTCTCGGCCAACTTCAGCCCAGACAGAGCTCGAACTGCCGAAATTCTATCGAAATTGGTTGCAGTTCACCTTTAGTTCCTCTAGTCGCAAAAAAAACGTCCCCCCACTGCTTTTCGATGGATTTTCCATCGAAAGAGAAACACCTGTAGACATTCTCTGACCCTGTAGAGCCATGGACTGAGTTGCGACACTTTTTGATGTTCGTCATGGTTCATGTGCACCTCAACAGTCCCTATATTTCAGTGTTTCTCAAACTTTTTCAGACCCAGGACCACTTCACCAAAAAAAATAAATAATAACTCACGGACCACCTAGCTAAGAAAAGAGTAGACCTACTTCAACAGTATATTATACAATAGTTTACTCACTGAACCACCTTGCTTATCGTCTTTGCACCTTGCTTATTGTGTCAGAGGATTCATATGATTTAAACTGGCATAGCTTACATAGGCAGTGTTGCAGAACTGTTTGGAATTACATACAAGTTAGTTCAATATTGCAAACAACTCATCTATGGGTGATTCTCCAACTATGGTACTTTTTGGACCTGAACATTTTCAGAAAATGAAACATTTTTAATTAAAATATTACTGGCATAATTTGTTTCCCCAGTATGCCTAGATACCTGCCCTGAAGTTGGCTGTGCTGATTTTTATGGAATAATATGTATTTTTTGACATTTTTCCAGACAATGGCAAAAGCAATGGTCATTTCCACAACCGAACAAAAACAAGCCAACCTGTCTACCTATCACTACCATGGAGACAGATGTGGAAAAGACGGTCGTGGAAATGACATTTTCCCACTTTCCCTCTAATATCTCATGTTTGACTAGCCTGTTAGTGTTAGTTTTAGAGTTAGCATTAAATAATCTCAAATTACACCTAATGAAATGGTAAAAATCCAGAATTTTTCCCATAGGAATGAATTATGAGCGGTTCAGAAATGACGTACAATAAACATACTCGCGGTATTTCTCATATTTACCTTGATATATCTCCTATGTATTAACCTCTGCTGGGATCATTCTTTCATTCAGCCATGTGGATCCCTCTGGAGTGTCAGTTGCTATGGTTAATGAGTATACAAATCTAGAATACTGAGCCTGGGATTGAATTTTATGCAGAGGTGTGGAAATGACGGTGAACCCAAGGGACAAGTGTTTAACATGTTTAAAATATGCCAAATCGAAAAGAAATATAAAAACAAATAGTAGATTTGAATGAATTGGATTATAATGCATACTTTCTGTTTGGACTTAAAATTATATCAGTATTAGATTTTAAGTGAGATAAGGTCGAAGACCCAAAGTATGGCCTAGGGACAGAGGCAAAATAGTAAAAAACGCATATAAAATGTCTTATATTTTATAAAAAACAACATAATTGAACAATGATTTTTTATATATAGGTTCCCCTAAATATGTAGTAAGTGTGAAAAAAATAAAAAAGTAGAAATGTTTTTTATTTTTTTAAATATATGTCAAGGACAGAAAAAGTACCATAGTTGGAGAATCACCCCTATATTATATTTTACCAGGTCTACTCGCGTACCACCTGTGGTTCCTGGACCACACTTTGAGAAACACTGCTGTATTTTGTGGTTGTCAAAAGAGTGTTAGCCTTACCGGGCAACAGCTTTATTACTTGCAAATTTAGATACCCAATATTTACAACATCGTCTCAGATATGTCAGCATGCTGTGGCCTACAGATCTAATGTTTAGGCATTTCTGTTAGTGTCCTATTCAGTTATTTTGATAAAATAAAAGTTGCCACCACAGCATTGATAACATTGTAAGACTCAGCCATAATCATGTATCAAATAAATATACAAATGATCAATTACAGCTTAAATGTTAAAAATAAGTTCTATCAATACACACCCACTGTTTCCATAACACACTTGCAACTCAATAGGCAATCAACCGTTTCAATAAAACAGTTGCAACTCATATTTCATATAGCTGGTGAGACTGCAGCATAAAAAGGTGACTGATACATTTTAGATATTTTATTCATTTTTCAATGTGTGAAACAAGTGTGTGTTAACAAAAAAAAAACAGGGGGAAAAACAACAAAAATACCGGAAGGGAGGTGTGGTGGGACTGCAACATAGAAAGGAGGTTTGACACTCATTTATATTTTAAAAAAATATTTCAGTTCCTAATGTCTGAAGTGTGTGTGTGTGAACAACAGAAAATACACAATGTGCAAAGGATGGGTAGCTGTCTATAAACTCTGCACACCTATAACAGGGACAAGCTAAGGAGGATGCAGCACGTTTGATGGAGCCAGGAGTGTTAGGGGAGATGTTGAAGATGTTGAAGCTGAAGGCTGTTCATCCTACTGTACACCTTTCTCATCCTCAGCATCCTTGGTCCTAGGTAAGCAGAACAGGCACAGTGGAGAATGGAGGGAGAGAACAGAGCAGGTAACATTCAGTTTATACTTGGAACAACTTCACATTCACAGCTGCCACATTAAGTCATAACCATAGACCATAGACCAAAGCAAGAGGCCATTTCCAGCAAGACCCACCACACACAGCCAACCACCTTACATCCACACATAAACTGTAACGATAACATGAAGACAGATGTTGTTGGGGATGACTTTCTGAGCGATGTTAAGAACAGTATAAAGCTGACAGCCAACCAAAATCCATCAAATTTTAGCTATCATATTCAAGGACAGACTTTTCTTAATTGGTCAGTGAGGAGACTTATTATAGTAATCGTTCCTGATGTGAACTGCCATTAACACAGAGACAACCATACTCATTTATCCTTCATGACTGCCAACCCACTCCCATTTCAGTGTCCAACCTGCCATGCATGCATGGGAGACAAAAGCGGCGTATTTCGGGGTGCATGCCTCTCCTGTGGACAGTGTGAGGAATTTGAGGCTGAAGATGGTGGGAAAGCTACCTGAGCATACCGTGGCTGTGCCCTGGTCAGCCACACCAGATCAGCTAGCGGGTCAACAGCTTAAGATAATCCTTCTACGTCTGTCAATTCGTTCCATCAGGTACAGAACCTTTTATATCGATTAAAGTAACTTCTCCCAAAAAGCCATGGTTTTGTGTAGACTGCTAGGATTCGAATGGGTTTTAAGTCAAGTCAAGTCGATTCAAGTCATCTCAGCCATACTAGAGACTTTCTAATGTGGAGACACAGCACTCAAAAAATACTCCATAGAAATGCATGGGGCTAGTTTGTCACGCCAATATGGCCGTTGTCTACACATATCCCACCACTTCCTCGGCAAAACGTCAACATGTGAATACATTGAGCCAATCACGTGGTGTGATGTGAATACATCGAGCCAATCATATGGTGTGTTGTGAAAACAGTGTGCCAATCATGTGTTGTGATCTCGCCGCTGGAGCAAGATTGGTGTCGTGAAGCCTTGCGCACGCGCATTTCTACCGAAATGGATGCCCGACGAGTGCCCAAAAAGCGTTCTCAAATGGCCGCCGAGTGTGATGGAAATTATTTTTATGACCTTTTCTTGCTCCAGACTAGATGGAGGCTTAGCTCCATTTACATTGAAAGTGTATTCTGTCTTTCTTGCTTTGATCTATTCAATGCAGATGTAGGTGTGAAATGCTCCCCACCTGTCACCTTTTGCCTATACCATCTGTTTCACAAGCTCCTTTGTTCTATCTTTGGGTAGACAAAGACCCTGGGTTAAAACTTTAGCTGAATTATATTTTTGTGTTATTAACTGTAAATGTATTCATGTTTGGTATCATTTTTATAGTCTCAGTACAAGGAGTACAATGAATTAAGTGTAAGAATGTTTAGAACATCTTGTATAACATTTCTACCTGAGGAGCCTGCCTAATATGTTAATGGGAAATAGGTGTGTGTAGGTGTGTCTGGGTGTGGCTGACTGAACGGCGGGAAGAGAAAGCCAATCACAGGACGTTGTACCTATGACATCCTCTTGAACCACACCCTTGCAAATTGAGCATAAAAGGCCAGTCTCCTCCGGTAATAGTTAGAATGGTAGTCGATGCGCCTGAGCTGAAGGCTGTATTCACCCTTGACGCGCGTTATTGTAAAGTAAAGCCTGAATCTTAGATATCTGGAATTCTGCCGAAGTCTGCTGTGTTTTTGTCAAGTAATTATATCCACCCACAATTACTTTCATGGAGGTTCCACCGAGATAATATACTTTTGTCGCTGATTCTAAGACGCCGCAGTTTTTTCCCTCATCGCTCTGGTGACAGCTCCCAGGTAAGGACGCTTTCTATCTGCTTTTCTGCTTTGGTGTTGAATGAAGGTGGATCTGTAAATCCGGGCGGTTCCTGCTAACCCCAGTTTGGAACGGGCGTTAAGATATCAGGAAAAGGCATTCTGAGTAAGACATTTTTGGCAAAACCGTAACTTAATAGTGGACACAAAGTTGTGCTTCCCCGATTTTGGCAACATTTTGGCAAAACCATAACTTAACCCTTTAGGCGCCAGAGTTTTTTTTTCGAAACGTTCGATTTTGACATCTTAATTTCAAAAGGCTATATCTTAAAAGTGATGAGATAGAGACTTTCTGTAAATTAGAGAAATATTAAGGATGACCCAAAGTTTATGTAGGGATTCAATTTCCCCATCTAATTTGCAAATTATGACTTCATATGATGTGGCGGCCATCTTGGATTATAGAATTTTCATGAAAAGTCACATGTTTGAATGATAAAATTCAGCACTTCTTTCCCCCCAAAATGTCCCTCACCTTCTGTGTGCTGTATTGCACAATACTGAATGCTCAGGTAAATAGTAAACAAACTGTAAATCATTACTAATAAATGGCAGTAACAAACCGAATGAATGTAGCGGTAGGTTGGCCTTTGGCTGTAGTGATTTTCCATTTACTACATACAGTAGGCACTCTGATTCCATGTATGGGGAACATATATATTATTCAGATGACACACAAACACAAGTAGACAAGACCTGTTTAGTTCAAAAGCTCACTTGCCACGGCAAGGCACAGATCAGGAGTGAGATGACGATGACGAGACCTAAATGGTCAGGGAAATAGATAGCAAATCAACAGTGTAAATCATTACTAATAAATGGCTGACAATTTTTTTTTTATGTAGCAGGCCTTTTGCTGTAGAGATTATGACTATCCATATCCTATCCATACAGGGCCGGCATTCCCATCATCTTGTGAAAGACTATGCATGGCCTAATGGCTCCCCTGCCCCGTGTCACCACCTCTGCTCCTGCTACGAGCAGCATGGCCACATCTGCCTCGCGCGCGCGCCGAGTGGAGAGAATTTGCGCGGCTCGGACTAGGCCTACTGTCATTCTCATTGCGACTCCCCACACTGCCTCTACGTTCCCCCCCTAACTGTCCTATGAGCACTTCGACCTCGTCTAACATACCCAGTGGCATTAGACAAAGGCTCCACCACGTTACTGTCGCCGCGATTGCGGAGAGGCACACGGTCAGAAGACAGAAGCTAGCGCTACATGGACATTACCTCCAGCCTCGTTCGCCACACCACTAACACCCTGCTAACTTCCCGATGAACACTCCGACCCCGTGAAACATTATTCCTACCTAGCCTGGCTAGCGCCACCACTTCTCAATGAGACGTGGTCTGGAAACCAAACGTTAATTTTCTCGTATTTGAAAAAAATGCCCAGATCCGTTTATTGGGTGCCACGGATGTCTATCAAATGCGTCTGTGCATAGCTCATCATCGTCTTGCTTTCCCCCTTGTTCTGTGATTGGTCTCCTATCTCAGGCGAAAATTTGCTCCATGGTCTCCAGGCTGCCTTAGCAGCGTGAATCAAATCGCGCGCAAGGCAGCATGGGAACACCCAGGCTAATTCCTACCAGTGACATTGGGCAAACGATTCAACGTTTGTGCTTGGTGTAAGCTAAACTCTCCCTTTGTCCTTCGTCCTCATTGCAAGGCAGGGACACATCTGAAGCCTCACTAAACGAATCACCGTCATTTTCTGAAGACAGATATTCCCCTTCAGAATCAGGGTCCGCGAATAGAAGACCCAACACTTAATTTCGGGTAAACTTTTTTGATGCCATTAGACGATAATCTAATGCAAATACTCGCTGACGTTGACAATATCGCTCTGATAAAGTGGCTCACACGCACGCTAGCTCCGGTATTGCACGCACTGATTTAATGCGCTGTAGCTCGAAGGTTTTGTTTAGAGCATGCCCTTTTTTGGACTCGGGGATGACGTATGACATGTCTGCCATCTAGTGGAGTGGAGGTCGAACGAAATATGACACCCTATTTGACTAAATCGGCCGTTTTATTCAGTACCGCATCTTGTCGACTAAAGTCGACCGTGGCGCCTAGAGGGTTAAACGTTAGTCAGTGTTAAACTAGCAGCACTTCAAAGTCAAAGTTTGATGTACGGTATGCTTGTTTGTGTTGGTTTATTTTCTTTGTTTTGTATGCTTGTCTGAGTGTGATACACTGGTGCCTTTACATTGTTTGCCAGAGTCTGTTACTCAACAAGGTGTAGTGCTGTTGCCATCCCTGAGCTCATAATAGCAGTCAGTAACAGTCTACCGTATGAAATCGCTAACTGTTTTTTTGGAAAAAAAAATCGGTTCAAAGCTCTGGTTAAAAAGGAAGTCTTGTGGGGCCAACTATGATGCTGATAATGGAACTTTCTTGAAAGGGTCTATAGTGCAGTGTAGACAGTAATATGCAGTTGGTTTACAGAAGGTGGTTTAGAGCAAGATAAATTAGATATAAATATGTGCAGTGTATTAGCAGTTACTTTATAAGAGCAGAATAAATATGGCTATATAATGTATACGTGACCTGAGGAAGGCCGACAGGCCGAAACGTTGTCACTCTAGTCACATTAAAGACTTAAATGTGTAACTTGGGAGTGTGCGGCACTTCTCTCCTTTTGCTATGCCAGGCAGGCCCATTGGGTGTCTGGATATCATCACAATCATAATATCTATTAACCTGAAAAGTTTCAGACCATTTATTCAAAGCATAGAGCATTTCTGGCACATTTCCTGCTTGGCCAGAAGGTGGCGCAATGCTAGGCCTGTGAATTACGCATGTGAATATCATCACAATAATGATATCCAATATATAATAAGTTTCAGATCAATCACTTAAGGCATTGTCCATTTCTGGCACATTTCCTGCTTGGACAGGTGGTGGCGCTATGCCAGGCAGGCCCATTGGGTGTCTGGATATCATCATAATCATGATGTCTATTAACCTGAGAAGTTTCAGACCATTCATTCAATGCACTGTGATTTATGACACATTTCCTGTTTATGTGGTGAGATATTAAAATCATATCAAATATATTACAACATTCAAAAATCCATTCACAATTTAACATCAGCAAAATCTTGGCATAATGTTTCCCAAATTTCAAATGAATCTGACAAACCGTCTAGGAGGAGTATGTTCAAATTGATCATGTGACATCAGTATAATTGTCATTCTTTCTGTTGCCAGTTGGTGGCGCTATGCCAAACATGCATTATGGGCATGTGAATATTATTATTAACATGGTCTTCAAATGACCTGTGAAATTTAAAACATTTCAAGCCATGCATGGTGAATTATGACACATTTATTGTTTATGTGGAAGTGTATTAAAATTAATAATTTCGCCATTTCGTCAAATTACAACATATCAAAAAAAAGCTTCACAATTTATAATCAGGAACATCTCGGCATCATGTATACCAACATTGACATGAATCGGATCAACCGTCTAGGAGGAGTACGTTAAAATTACCTCACTTCCTGTGGGCGTGGCTAATGGCATGTTAATACAAAAGTTGTTTGTTTTTGGGAGTTACATACACCCACCAAATTTGGTGTGTGTATCTAAAACTATATGCCAACCACAAGTCACTGTGACGTAAGGGGGCGCTATGGAGTTCCTGGGCAACGCCCGGTGCCAAGCTTTTATCCCTGTCTATTCACTGTATCACTTGATGTGTGTGCCAAATTTCATGCGTTTTCACCCATGGGAAGCACCTCTTTTGGCATCATGATTCATCACATATTTCATCACATATTAGTCTGCACAAAATCCCAAATACCTCACTTCCTGTTGGGCGTGGCTAATGCATTGTACATACGAAAGTTGTTCATCTTGGGGAGATACAGACACCTACCAAATTTGGTGTGTGTAGCTGAAAGTATATGCCCACCACGGGATCAGTCATCTAAGGGGGCGTAAGGGGGCGCTAGCGAGTCTCTGGGCCATACCCGGGGCCAAGCTTTTTTACCTAGCTGCTTTGTGTGACACCTGATGTGTGTGGCAAATTTCAAGACTTTTCGATTATGTTAACCACCTCAAAATATTTTCCAACCACGGGATCAGTCACCTAAGGGGGCGCTAGCGAGTCCCTGGGCCACGCCCGGGGTCAAGCTCTTGTACCTAACTGCGATGCGTGACACCTGACGTGTGTGCCAAATTTCAAGAGTTTTCCACCATGTTAACCACCTTAAAAACAGGAAAGCAAAAAAGTGGAATAACAATAATAAATATAGCTGCAAGCAGCAATGAGGGGGCCAAGCAGAATAGGCCAGAGTAGCCACGGCGACAAGATAGAACTCAGCAGACATCGTGATCAACACTTTCAACAAGTGTCACATCAAACATAACTGATTTTGTAGGGCTGAAACAGGGCTGAGTATTGCCACCGCCTCCGCGAGCCAGCCCCCCCACCTAATCACCCCTGCCCGTCCCACCCCGTCCCGCCCTACCACGCACGCATTAGAATGAACTGGATGGAACATGTTGTCATCAGTTTCACATCCAAAAATAAAAGATTGATAAAACACATCGCAACTACAGATCAAAATGAAATATTGCTAATTGCAGCACCCCCTACAGGTCAAAGGTCAACACATTTTTTGAGCGTCCTCCTAATGGGGTCCTGAACCTATGTAGTAAGTTTGGTTATGATACATGGTAGGGTTGCTGAGATATGAGCTCACTTCCTGTTTGGCGGCTTCGCCGCAAGTGTCGATTGGCTGTTACAGCCGAATGCTACTGTCAATCGTTCCGAAATGCGAGGCACTGATAAGGCATGGTCTGAAGATGGTCTCTGCCAATTTTGGTGAGGATCTGTTGAAATTTGTGACCTGCGAAAATTTGTACGTGTTTTTAATTAAATCCAATATGGCGGCCGAAGCAATTATGATGACATCACAAGTTGGCTTGGGTCGGCCTAAGGACCTCCAACAGTATTACCAGACACCACTAGTGCATTTTAATTCTAAGCACAACTGCAGCTACAGGCCAAAAGACATGTTTCTTAATTACAGCGCCCCCTAGAGGTCAAAGGTCACCAGATTTCTTGAGCGTCCCCCCGATTGGGTCCAGAGTAGTCCATGCACCAAGTTTGGCTTTGATACATGCAAGGGTTGCTGAGATATGAGCTCACTTCCTGTTTGGCGGCTTCGCCGCATATTTCGATTGGCTGTTACGGGCGAACGGTTTGAGTTCCGAAGACGAAAAGGAGTATCTTTTGTGAGGCTTGGGCTGAAGATCATGTGTGTCAAGTTTGGTGACGATCGGACAAAATTTGTGACCTGTGAAGAATTAGTTTCACTTTCACTGAAATTCAAAATGGCGGAAAATCCATCATGGCGGAAAATGATGTCATATGGTGCGTTGAACTCGGCTTGGTCCAAGGATTCCAACGATACCTCATTTTTGACAATTGGGCCTATGGGTCAAAAGTTACGTGCGTGAACGCACGTCCAACTTTGGCCTGTTGGTGGCGCTAGAGCGCTCAAGGTGCCGGCATGAATCTTGGTGAAATTAATCATTGGCCTGTTCCCAATCAGTGTGCCAAATTTCACAACTTTTCACCAGACGGTTCTATGGGCTGCCATAGACTCCAATGGCAGAGGAAAGATGTTAAATAATAATAATAATAATAATAAGAAATCATAGAAACACAATGGGTGCCTTCGCAGCTTCGCTGCTTGGCCCCCAAATATAGCCGCAAGCGGCAATGGCGGGCCCGAGCACCTGCGGGCCGCAACCCGTGACATGTCGGAATCCAACAAAGCACTGACGTGGTGCGTTTGTGAAACGTACATATTTGATGCGTGTGCTAGTTGTTTTTGTATTTTATTTTCTGCCACATTTACTCGCTTGGCCAGGTGGGGGCGTAATGCAAGGCAGGCCCATTGGGTGTCATCATAATCATAATATATATTAACCTGAGAAATTTCATACCATTAATTTTAAGCAAAGAACATTTCTGATACACTTTTTGGTTGGCCAGATGGTGGCGCTATGTTAAGCATGAAAATTACACATGTGAATATCATCACAATAATGATATCCAAAATTTGTGTAAACTTTCAGATCAATCACTTAAGGCATTGCCCATTTCTGGCACATTTACTGCTTGACCAGGTGGTGGCGCTATGCCAGGCAGGCCCATTGGGTGTCTGGATATCATCATAATCATAATATCTATTAACCTGAGAAGTTTCAGACCATTTATTCAAAGCATAGAGCATTTCTGGCACATTTCCTTCTTGGCCAGAAGGTGGCGCTATGCTAGGCCGGTGAATTACGCATGTGAATATCATCACAATAATGATATCCAATATTTTATAAAGTTTCAGATCAATCACTTAAGGCATTGTCCATTTCTGGCACATTTCCTGCTTGGCCAGGTGGTGGCGCTATGCCAGGCAGGCCCATTGGGTGTCTGGATATCATCATAATCATGATATCTATTAACCTGAGAAGTATCAGACCATTCATTCAATGCACTGTGATTTATGACACATTTCCTGTTTATGTGGTGAGATATTAAAATCATATCAAATATATTACAACATTCAAAAATCCATTCACAATTTAACATCAGCGACATCTTGGCATAATGTTTGCCAAATTTCAAATTAATCTGACAAACCGTCTAGGAGGAGTATGTTCAAATTGATCATCTGAAGTCAGTGTAATTGTCATTCTTTCTGTTGCCAGTTGGTGGCGCTATAGCAAACATGCGTTATGGGCATGTGAATATTATCATTAACATGGTATTCAATGACCTGTTAAATTTTAAACATTTCAAGCCATGCACGATGAATTATGACACATTTACTGTTTGTGTGGAAGGGTATTAAAATTCATAATTTCGCCATTTCGTCAAATTACAACATATCAAAAAAAGGCTTCACAATTTATAATCAGGAACATCTCGACGTCACGTATACCAACTTTGACATGAATCGGATCAACCGTCTAGGAGGAGTACGTTAAAATTGATCATGTCCACAACGCACAAAATCTCAATTACCTCACTTCCTGTGGGCGTGGCTAATGGCATGTTAATACAAAAGTTGTTTGTTTTTGGGAGTTACATACACCCACCAAATTTGGTGTGTGTAGCTAAAACTATATGCCAACCACAAGTCACAGTGGCATAAGGGGGCGCTATGGAGTTCCTGGGCAACGCCCGGTGCCAAGCTTTTATCCCTGTCTATTCACTGTATCACTTGATGTGTGTGCTAAATTTCATGCGTTTTCGACCATGTTAACCACCTCAAAATATATGCCAACCACGGGATCAGTCACCTAAGGGGGCGCTAGCGAGTCTCTGGGCCACACCCGAGGTCAAGCTCTTGTACCTAACTGCGTTGCGTGACACCTGACGTGTGTGCCAAATTTCAAGAATTTTCGACCATGTTAACCACCTCAAAAACAGGAAAGCAAAAAAGTGGAATAACAATAATAATAATAATAATAATAATAATCCTTACAAAAACAATAGGGCCTTGCGCCCTTCGGTGCTCGGGCCCTAATAATAATCCTTACAAAAACAATAGGGCCTTGCGCCCTTCGGTGCTCGGGCCCTAATAATAATAATCCTTACAAAAACAATAGGGCCTTGCGCCCTTCGGTGCTCGGGCCCTAATAATAATAATAATAATAATAATAATAAATATAGCCGCAAGCGGCAATGGCGGGCCCGAGCACCGAAGGGCGCAAGGCCCTATTGTTTTTGTAAGGACATGGCACATTTCCTGCTTGGCCAGAAGGTGGCGCTATGCTAGGCCTGTGAATTACGCATGTGAATATCATCACAATAATGATATCCAATATTTTATAAAGTTTCAGATCAATCACTTAAGGCATTGTCCATTTCTGGCACATTTCCTGCTTGGCCAGGTGGTGGCGCTATGCCAGGCAGGCCCATTGGGTGTCTGGATATCATCATAATCATGATATCTATTAACCTGAGAAGTTTCAGACCATTCATTCAATGCACTGTGATTTATGACACATTTCCTGTTTATGTGGTGAGATATTAAAATCATATCAAATATATTACAACATTCAAAAATCCATTCACAATTTAACATCAGCGACATCTTGGCATAATGTTTGCCAAATTTCAAATGAATCTGACAAACCGTCTAGGAGGAGTATGTTCAAATTGATCATGTGACATCAGTATAATTGTCATTCTTTCTGTTGCCAGTTGGTGGCGCTATGACAAACATGCATTATGGGCATGTGAATATTATCATTAACATGGTCTTCAATGACCTGTGAAATGTAAAACATTTCAAGCCATGCATGGTGAATTATGACACATTTATTGTTTATGTGGAAGGGTATTAAAATTAATAATTTCGCCATTTGTCAAATTACAACATATCAAAAAAAGGCTTCACAATTTATAATCAGGAACATCTCGGCGTCATGTATACCAACTTTGACATGAATCGGATCAACCGTCTAGGAGGAGTACGTTAAAATTGATCATGTCCACAACACACAAAATCTCAATTACCTCACTTCCTGTGGGCGTGGCTAATGGCATGTTAATACAAAAGTTGTTTGTTTTTGGGAGTTGCATACACCCACCAAATTTGGTGTGTGTATCTAAAACTATATGCCAACCACAAGTCACTGTGACGTAAGGGGGCGCTATGGAGTTCCTGGGCAACGCCCGGTGCCAAGCTTTTATCCCTGTCTATTCACTGTACCACTTGATGTGTGTGCTAAATTTCATGCGTTTTCGACAATGTTAACCACCTGAAAATATATGCCAAACACGGGATCAGTCACCTAAGGGGGCGCTAGCGAGTCTCTGGGCCACACCCGAGGTCAAGCTCTTGTACCTAACTGCGTTGCGTGACACCTGACGTGTGTGCCAAATTTCAAGAATTTTTGACCATGTTAACCACCTCAAAAACAGGAAAGCAAAAAAGTGGAATAACAATAATAATAATAATAATAATAATAATAATAATCCTTACAAAAACAATAGGGCCTTGCGCCCTTCGGTGCTCGGGCCCTAATAATAATAATAATAGTGAAAAATAATAATCCTTACAAAAACAATAGGGCCTTGCGCCCTTCGGTGCTCAGGCCCTAATAATAATAATAATAATAATCCTTACAAAAACAATAGGGCCTTGCGCCCTTCGGTGCTCGGGCCCTAATAATAATCCTTTCAAAAACAATAGGGCTTCGCACCTCTCGGTGCGCAAGGCCGTCCCGGCCTCGCGCACCGTCGGTGCTCGGGCACTAATAATAATCCTTACAAAAACAATAGGGCCTTGCGCCCTTCGGTGCTCGGGCCCTAATAATAATAATAATAATAATAATAATAATAATAATCCTTACAAAAACAATAGGGCCTTGCGCCCTTCGGTGCTCGGGCCCTAATAATAACTAGAATTGCGGTTCCGAGGAACTGCAAGAGTGGGTTTGATCAGGGGCACGGAACTCGGCCTCATCCAAGGATTCCAACGGTACCTCATTTATGAAAATCGGGCACACGGATCAAAAGTTATCTGCATTAACGCAACATCCAATAAGCTAAAACGCATAAATAACGTGGTTGCTATGCTGGTTGCTATGGTGGTCGCTAGGTTGACATTACAGGGGTGGTTTCTAGGTTGTTGCTAGGGTAATTAGTTAGTTGCTAGTAAGCCATCTTAAGCTGACTGCATAAAGTGATTATTTTAAGAGATACATTTTCAAACCAGAACTGTGTATAGGTCATGGTTAAAAACGTATCAGAATCTCAGAAATAATCACGTAATGCAGCCAGTTTAAGATTTTTTAAGAAGTCAGATTTTTTAAAGGCAATCAAATTTCTGCTGACTCTCTTCTGGCTGCGGTTAAAGGCCAGCGCCTCCTGAGAGGCCTGAAGGGTCAGTTCTGAGGTTGTTGGCTGCTGGCACCGAAAAAAGGACTGCATTTTCTTAAAAGACAATGTGACTGAAGTGCGGGCAAAGTTTGCACAGAAGTGTACGATTTTTCCCACCCTCATCGACCTCGTCATAAAACTTGTTTAAATGATCACACGACGCCTCCTTGCTGCTTTGTTGTCTACATCAGCATTTCTCAAACTTCTTTGACCTGAGGCCCAGTCAAGGCATACTTTGGGGTCATAGGGCCCACCTACATGAACCCACCCCCTCCTCCCAACCCCTATCAAATTGTAATGATATCACAATTATTATTTTTATACTATATTGCCTACATGCACTTCAAAACAGTCAATGTTTAAAGTGCTAAGATTGTTTACAAAAGTTTGTGAAAGCATGCACATCAGAGTACTGCTTTACTAATGTAAAATATAATTAGGCCTACACTAGTTTCATTGTTTTTGCATTGTTGCATGATTGATATGCTATTTAATTACATTTCATTTGAATGCCTGAATGTAAGAATTCAGGAAACACAATACCAGCTTTTAACATTTCTGTTGTTAGTTTATGTAAATCACATAACACATGAACTGTTTACATACTACTGATAGCCCATTACTGTACACAATAATACTGTGCCCATTCATTAACATATATTAAACATCAGGCGTCTTGTTTACACATTTAAACCATATTTGCACTTCGAATTTCGCTTCCAAACTGTAATAACTACATCTACAAAGTCTAAAGAAGATAACCATGTAGTCTGTTCATAGATAAGATCAATTTTGACAGAACTACAGACTTCGTGAAAGTAGCCTAGTAGTCCTACATAAAAGGCTCCATATTCACTTCATTGCAAAATCGCGGTTGGTCTGTTTACACACTAAAACCATATTTACACTTTGAAATTCGCTTCCAAATTGTAGTAACTACATCTACGAAGTCTAAGGAAGATAATCATGTAGTATGTTCACAGATAAGATACATTTTGACAGAACTACAGACTTCGTGAAAGTAGCCTGGAAGCCCTACATAAAAGGCTCCATTAACTTCATTGCAAAATCGCGGTTGGTCTGTTTACACACTAAAACCATATTTACACTTCGAAATTCGCTTCCAAATTGTAGTAACTACATCTACGAAGTCTAAGGAAGATAATCATGTAGTATGTTCACAGATAAGATACATTTTGACAGAACTACAGACCTCGTAAAAGTAGTACCTAAAATTAGTGTGATAAATGGCCATCACGTAGCCTAAAGCATATAGCACTAGCATATGACAACAGCAAATAGCTAACGTTTACGTTAGCCTAACTTACTTATCGTTGACGTTGACCCGACACGTTTATAAGTTAGACCATAGACTGATAAGGACGTCCATCAAAATTCCGTGTGTATCCTGTGTATCTTTCGTGCTGCTATCCTGTTGCCTTTTCCCTGTTGTTCCGGCAACAAGGTTTTTACGCGATATTTGCCACATCCCAGAGAGTTGTTGTTTGGTGGGTCAGGTGACGAGCCGTCGAATCACAGCACAGCACCCAGAATGCATTGCAACACACCGTCTAGAAGGGACTCAGCGTTAAGTCGGCTTTAAATAGCATACAGAACCTATAGTAATATAACGTTGTCTGTAAGCTCCACAGATCGTGGCAAGACAATTGAATTGATTGTGGACTTCTAACTGGGCAACGATGAGTGACTTGATTAGTAATGCTGCGTGGATATGCATGATATCTGTATGAAAGTGTGTTTCTCAATGTAATAATCTATACAACTGTACACATCACTAAGTTCAAATGGAGCTAGCTGGGTATAGGACTGGGCTGAATGGATTGGTGAAATACTTTATTTATTTATTTTTTTAATGACCTATATGAACATGGTTTGGCTTTAAAAAAAAGAGGAGACAGCGCGAATGACCTTTACACTTAGTGCTGGCAAGGCATTGAACTGGGCTGAATGGATTTGGAAAAAATATATATATATTTTTTTTAATGACCTGTATCAACATGGTTTGGCTTTAAAAAAAAGATGAGACAGCGCTTCGCGCTGTCAGTGTTGGGCAAGTTACTTCAAAATCGAAATGTATTATGCATTACTTATTACTGTCATTTCAAAGTAATTTGTTACATTATAATATTACTGTCTCTGAATTGTAAGGCATTACACTACTATTGCATTACTTTTAAGTTACTTTCACCAAAATATCTGGAAATATGGATTTGCCATTCGAAATGCAGTTTATTACGCTCAATCATAGTCAGAATTTTGTTAAAAACCGACAAAAGGTCAAAGTCTGGTAAATTGTGATATAAATACTGTAACTCTAACTGTAGCTCATTAAAATCAATAGAGAGCCTACTATATTGAAAATCAAAGCTTAAAGAAACTGTATGTAAGATTGTGGCCAAAACTGGTACTGCAATCACTTTCAAACTACTGTAGAGCGATGTATTCCCTTCCCCTCCCCTCTGACTGGCAGAGCTGGCAACACGGATGCCGAAACACTACTGACTTTGTGATTAGTAGATAGGTGGAGGGTGGCGCATCAGGCCAAAACACAACATGACAACATCAATATCAATTGAGGGCTGCAACTCCACTTTTTAAATGACAATATCTTGGCCAGACTACTGTTGTCAGTGATATAAGTATTTGAAATAACATGATTTCTTAATGTCTAGTGACATATCAGGGCCATTTATGATTAATTTAAATACATTTCTTACATACGGTTCCTTTAATAAAGACATGTCAAGATGGTGGCCTACTGACCATTTTGGTGCCCTAAGTGAGTAGTTTTGAGTGAGTGACATTTAAATGATAACTCAAAAACCTAAAGTAAAATAAAAGGCCTATTATTTACAGACCATTACTGTGTGTTTTTAAACATTCATGCTGTTTTCTTATAAATGGTGCACTGTCACTAGTCACTGTCACCACTAAGAGTATTGATCTTTACGTTCTCATAATGCCTTTTTGCCAGCTCTTGTTTACAAGCCTTGTTTGTTGAGTTACATTGATAGCACAATATTAACAATAATATGCACAATGTTAAGTTGTTTTAAGCAGCCTTCATTGCTTTGGAAAGTATGCAATAACATGTTGCTTCACATTTCGTTTTGCAAATAAAAGTGAATTATGAGCCTGGTATCCACCTAGCTATATCTGAATGGATTATTTTTTTGTCAACTCGGCATATCATGTGCTTCATGTAAATGCTTGGAAAACTAATTATTGAAGACCCACCAATTCCATTCTAGCACTACGTGGTGGAGATTGAGAGAACCCAAAAAGTATCAAACTTGCATGTACCATGGTGTTAGTGCATTTTGACATTGTAAACGCTATTGATGAAGAGTGAAACGCAGTTTGCAGTAAAGCTACTATTCATTGGTACATGTGGGTGCCCCCTCTGTCCTTTGGTGCCCTACGCAAAGTGCGTGATGCGCGTGGTGGGAGCGGTGGCACTGCCAGGCTACACAATCTTTTTTCTGCATTTCTATCCCTTTATTCTCTTTAAGTTCAATTGTGAATTCAAGTTCACAGCTCAAAGCTGACATGCACTAGAAGTTTGTGTTTAATCAAGAATCAAAAAGATTAGCGTGGCACCACTTTAGATGTTTCATTAAATGACTCGCGAGGCATAGTGAGATCTTTCGGTTTCGCACAAAGTGCACTAACTATTATGTTCTTCATATCCTTGTCTCTGAGCATAGGCTTATGTCCATCCCGCAAATAGAGTCCACTGCAGCCATCTTCAACCAGTATCAGGAGATAACGTTCTACTATTTTGCGCGGATTTTTTGTCCTCTGTTGTTCTCGCAGTGGTGTTTGCGAATATGTATCAAAACAAAACACTGCTTAATTTTTGGTTAAAATGCATTGTAACGCGCGTTACTGAAGTTTGTACCAAGTAAAATATTACCCAATTTTTTTTTGTAATGCCTTACATTACCGCGTTACCGCAAACAGCAATATATTACAGTAATTACATTACTTTTGTAACGCATTACCCCCAACACTGCGCGCTGTCTCATCTTTTTTTACATTACCTTTACACTTAGTGCTGGCAAGGCATTGAACTGGGCTTCATTCAAGGATTCCAACGGTACCTCATTCATGAAAATCGGACATACTGGTCAAAAGTTACATGCACACACCTTCATATACACAGACAGCCCAGCCCAGCCCATCAGAGCTCTGCCAGGTGGCTTAGAACTCTTCCAGGTGCAAGCTTAAGCAATTAGAGCTGTGATGTCACAATCGAAATTTGAATTCTGAACATTCCGCCATTCATTTCAATGGGCCCAAAAAACGCAGAGAAACGGGAATACTGCGAAAAACGACAAGGGCCAGCGACACGAAATCAACAAGCAAGTTACACCGGTTCGGGCCTGAATTTTTGGAGTTCGAACCGCGTCGATAGCTCAAACGGTCTAGGAGCAGTAGTTCGGCCAAAAAGTGGGTGAACAGGAATAATAAATAAACTAGAATTGCGGTTCCGAGGAACTGCAAGAGTGGGTTTGATCAGTGGCATGGAACTCGGCCTCATCCAAGGATTCCGACGGTACCTCATTTATGAAAATCGGACATACGGGTCAAAAGTTACATGCACACACCTTCATATACACAGACAGCCCAGCCCAGCCCATTAGAGCTCTGCCAGATGGCTCAGAACTCTGCCAGGTGCAAGCTTAAGCAATTAGAGCTGTGATGTCACAATTGAAATTTGAATTCTGAACATTCCGCCATTCATTTCAATGGGGCCGAAAAACGCCGAAAAACGGGAATACCGCGAAAACGACAAGGGCCAGCGACACGAAATTAACAAGCAAGTTACACCGGTTCGGGCCTGAATTTTTGGAGTTCGAACCGCGTCGATAGCTCAAACGGTCTAGGAGCAGTAGTTCGGCCAAAAAGTGGGCTTATAGGAAGATATAATAACTAGAATTGCGGTTCCGAGGAACTGCAAGAGTGGGTTTGATCAGGGGCATGGAACTCGGCCTTATCCAAGGATTCCAACGGTACCTCATTTATGAAAATCGGACATACGGGTCAAAAGTTACATGCACACACCTTCATATACACAGACAGCCCAGCCCAGCCCATTAGAGCTCTGCCAGGTGGCTTAGAACTCTTCCAGGTGCAAGCTTAAGCAATTAGAGCTGTGATGTCACAATCGAATTTTGAATTCTGAACATTCCGCCATTCATTTCAATGGGCCCAAAAAACGCAGAAAAACGGGAATACCGCGAAAACGACAAGGGCCAGCGACACGAAATCAACAAGCAAGTTACACCGGTTCGGGCCTGAATTTTTGGAGTTCGAACCGCGACGATAGCTCAAACGGTCTAGGAGCAGTAGTTCGGCCAAAAAGTGGGTGAATAGGAAGATATAATAACTAGAATTGCGGTTCCGAGGAACTGCAAGAGTGGGTTTGATCAGGGGCATGGAACTCGGCCTTATCCAAGGATTCCAACGGTACCTCATTTATGAAAATCGGACATACGGGTCAAAAGTTACATGCACACACCTTCATATACACAGACAGCCCAGCCCAGCCCATTATAGCTCTGCCAGGTGGCTTAGAACTCTTCCAGGTGCAAGCTTAAGCAATTAGAGCTGTGATGTCACAATCGAATTAGAATCCTTGAACATTCCGCCATTCATTTCAATGGGGCCGAAAAACGCAGAAAAACGGGAATACCGCGAAAACGACAAGGGCCAGCGACACGAAATTAACAAGCAAGTTACACCGGTTCGGGCCTGAATTTTTGGAGTTCGAACCGCGTCGATAGCTCAAACGGTCTAGGAGCAGTAGTTCGGCCAAAAAGTGGGTGAAAAGGAATAATAAATAAAGTAAACTTAAGAAGAACAATAGTGGGCTTGCTGGATCAAACCCACTAATAAGTAAACTTAAGAAGAACAATAGTGGGCTTGCTGGATCAAACCCACTAATAATAAGAAAACTTAAGAAGAACAATAGTGGGCTTGCTCCGCAAGCCCACAGCATGGCAAAGCCATGCTGTGGTCTTGCTGGATCAAACCCACTAATAAAGTAAACTTAAGAAGAACAATAGTGGGCTTGCTGGATCAAACCCACTAATAAAGAAATAAAGAAAACTTAAGAAGAACAATGCTGCGGTGCAGCCATGCTGTGGTCTTGCTGGATCAAACCCACTAATAATAATAGTGAAAAATAATAATCCTTACAAAAACAATAGGGCCTTGCGCCCTTCGGTGCTCGGGCCCTAATAATAATAATCCTTACAAAAACAATAGGGCCTTGCGCCCTTCGGTGCTCGGGCCCTAATAATAATAATAATCCTTACAAAAAACAATAGGGCCTTGCGCCCTTCGGTGCTCGGGCCCTAATAAGAGTAGTAAGAATAAGTGTATGTGCAGGATGAATATGAAGTGCAGTAGAATACGGCTATGTATAACTGTAATTACAGTATGTGCATTTGTAAATAAATGGAACACTATGGGTGGGATAGGGTATTGGGGGGCTTAGTTGATTGGTTGTCACCGGAATACAGAGCTAGAGTCCAGTAGGGTGACAGCCGCAGTAAAGAAGCTTCCTCTGAACCTACTGGTTTGGGTGCAGAGAGACCTGTATTAATATTAATAATAATAATAATAAAGACAATAATTTTCAAGACCAAATAGAGAATGCTGTTGCAGTAGATGAGAATGATGCATTGTTGAGCCGTCTGGTCACAGTAACACAAGACCCATCCTGTCAGGCTAGGCCAGAAGTCCCGTCACCAGAATGATGTAGAGGACTCTGAGACAGTCATGTGGCACCTTTGACCAGTGGTCACAATACAGAGGACCCCTGACCAGTCAATGAGCAGTGCTTGACAAGCATCATGTGTAGAAGACCCATTTTGCAAAACAATGTAGACACCCATCTATTCTCAGGAGCAGTCCTTCTATAGCTAGCAGGAACAACTGCATAAAAATTCCTGGGCTTTGCCTTGCTCCTTCCTGGCCTGTGCCTTGCTCCTTGCATGTCTGGTCTCACTATGTCTTTCTGCTTTGGTGATGAGCCTGACAACAGCTGACAACCTGGAAATTGGAAATAAAAGTGTACATAGAAAGACATGTTAAAACATACTGATGACTAAAGTTCACCTATACAACACAGGCCTATGCCTTTAAAATAGTGTGTACGCCTTATGATATGTCAAAGTCAGTAGGAAGGTGGGACATGTCTTAATTGATATTAATTGACATCTAAAGGCTTTCAGGAAATATATGGTTTAGGTGGTCAATTCAGCTGTTCCTTAATAGTATAGGCCAAAATGTATGAGTTGTACAATCTACAATATGGGCTTATATTTAGCACAGCAACAACCATATCTACCATAGCAAAATCACAGTAAAAGTAATGTAAAAGTGACGTAAATTACCTGCCAATTGTCCTCTGTATCCACCGCTGCAGTAGATCATGATGTGAGGATGCGCTCCATAACACAGCTGTTAATGGAAGCAAGGACTGAGGTGTCAAGGCCAGCATGCTTCAGCCTCTTCAGGAAGTAGACAAATGAGTAGCCAAACAAGGCCTTTTACATGCTGGCTGTCTTGTAGTTTGACACCACTCTCCTTTCTGTGAGTGTTCTGTTGGAGTCATATAATCAAATGCAACCCATACATCAGGATATCAGGAGCAAGGATCTGTGAAAACATAAGTAGCCTAGAGGGGAGAAAAAAAAGACATAAAGATTTGTCAAACATTGCAGGACCATCCCTAAACACATCAGGACACCTTTCTTTCCTTTTTCATTTTATCACTACTGCAATTCATAGACATATATTGTAGGTGAGACAAGGGTAAAACTGAAGTGGGTATTTATTCAGATACTAGAATAGGCTACTAAAATAACTCCACAACTTCAAGTATCAACACTGTAGTTTCAAGAATGAGAATAAATTATCTGACTAAGGCACTCCAACTTAAAATGTCTTTATTAATTTGACAAGTCCTACATGGACATATTAAAAACAAGGCCCACGCGTAGCGGCATGAGTGCCTTCTTCAGGGCAGTAACACAAAAGAAGTAGTGTATTTGTTAAGGATGTGGGTAAGGACAGGTGCAGACAACTAGACAATTAGTGCTGAGCTTCTCCCCACTGCTGAGCCCGCCTCTCACACAGCTCTCAGCAGTAGAGAGCTGTCAATCAAAATAGCAAAACAAACTTTGGGCCGCCTCTCACACGGGTCCCTGCATAAGATGGTAAACATTCACAAAATCAAGAAAACCTACATATTTTACTTGTGAGACTACACAATCTACATACATACATAGAGTAGCCTATAAATAGATCCTATATTTTCTTACAAGACCATGAAAAGCTGAAAACCGTTACAAAAACGGTGCATAATCTATTTCCTCATTCAAGCCTGGAAATTCCATTGCTTTTAGTTTCCAAATCCAATAAGTTTCTCGTTGCAGTAATAACTTGAGTTTATCTCCACCACGTATTGATGTTTTTACAATTTCAACCCCTTGAATTTTCAGGCTTGAAGGGTCACTGTGGTGTACATCCTTATAGTGCTTGGCCATAGGATAATCTTCATTCTGTACTCTAATCGCATACTTGTGTTCATAAAAACGCTCTTTAAGTTTTCTTTTCGTCCTGCCAACATAAAAACATCCACACGGGCATTTCAGACAATAAACCACATATTGCAATTGATAAAATCATTCGTCTTGTATTCTCTCTGTGTTCTCGGGTCATGCAGACTCTTACTTTGGACGACAACACCACAATGTTTACAAGAACCACATTTATATGTTCCTCTTAACTCTGTCTGTAGCCATGTTCTTTGTTTAGGGGCAGGGAGGTAGCTCCTTACAAGTTTATCCTTTACAGATGGTGCTCTCTGGAATACAGTAACGGGTGGAACTTCTTAAAACTGAATCACTCTGTATTATCTTCCAATTAGATTTGATTATTTGTTTCATTCTTTGGGCACAACAGCTATATTGGGTGATGAAACAAGGTCTAGAGTAAGTCTTGGCTCGGTCAGTTTTCTTATTTTTCTTTTTTAATAGATCAGACCGAGGTATGGAGCGAGCCTTCACTATGGCATTGTCAATTAGCTCAGGAGAATAACCTCTTGTGCAAAACCTTGTTTCATGTCTTGAGCTTGCTCTTCAAAGTCAGTACCTTTGTCACAAATGCGTCTGAGACGCTGAAACTGGCCAAAGGTAATATTATTTTTGAGACTTTTTGTATGAAAAATCAGCCCTCAATAGTGTATTTCTGTCAGTGCTCTTCCTATATATAGAAGTGTGTAAAACATTGTCATCATCCATGGAAATCAACAAATCCAAGAAACTGATTGATGTTCTTGAGTATTCAATGGACAATTTTATGTTTGGATTCGTAAGATTTAAGTACTCATGAAACTGTAGTAGTTCACTCTCAGTCCCAGACCAAATCAACAGGATATCGTTGATAAAGCGTGACCAGGACACCATCTTATCACAGAAAAGATTTTTAGATGGATCATATATGTATTTTTCTTCCCAATAACCCAAAAACAAATTAGCATAATTCGGTGCAAAACATGCACCCATGGCAGTGCCCTTAAGTTGCCTGTACAAGGAGTCTTGGAAAAGAAACACATTATTGTGTAAAGTCCATTCTGTGAGAAGGAGTAAAAATTGATTAGGTGGCAAAACATCAGACCTGTTTGACAAATATTGTTGGAGAGCTACAAGCCCCTCCTGGTGGTCAATATTGGTATATAAGGCAGCTACATCAAGTGTCACCATATAGCAATTTGTAACATCTGTGATGTCTCTGAGTTTGCATAACACATCAGTTGTGTCTTCAATGAAAGACGGCAGATCTCGTACCAAAGGCTTAATGAAGTAATCCACAAATTGTGAGCAAGGCTCAGTTAAAGACCCATTGCCTGAAATGATAGGCCTCCCTTCAGGATTCTTCAAGTTCTTATGAACCTTTGGGAGCATGTAAAAGCATGGAATTTGAGTGTTTTCATTCAACAAAAAGGCAAATGCATTATCTGAAATCCAATTCTGGTCTTTAGCATGGAGCAAAATGTCCTTCAGTTCCTTGTTCATGTTTTCAATAGGGTTCCTCCATAATTGTTCATAATAAACATTGTCCCCTAGTTGTCTCAAGGCTTCAGTAATGTAGTAACCCTTATCCATAACAACAACGGCACCACCTTTGTCAGCCGGTTTCACAATAATGTCATCATTTTTTGCCAAATCATTGAGTGCATTTCTCTCACTTTTTGAAAGATTGTCTGTTCGTCTGTTTTGTTTATTTTCCAACATTTTGTCCATATCATGTGAGACCTTTTTAGTAAAGGCAATCAAGGTGGGATTGGAACACATTGGCATGAATTTGGACTTAGGTTTAAAAAAAAACCAAGAAACCAACAAACTATCTGGATAAGAGCACGCCATACTCTACAAACATCAACACTGTAGTTTTAGAGGAGTATTTGTAGTTCTTATGCAGGAAAATACAGTAGGCTATAGGCTACTTTAGACTTTTGCACTACGTAGTACACTGCAGAAATGCACTATTTTGGAGATAGAAATGTTGTTGTACTGCTTTGTTTTTCAGAAAAACGGTAGTAGCCTATAACAGAATTTGTCACATAAATTACCCAGACCCAAAGAAACAAATAGGCCTAGCTTATTACGTGAAACTGACCTGCTTGTAATTTAATGTCAAACACCATGAAAAGCAGGATTGTATCACCATCACACTCATTTTGACAATTTAACCATAACGTGTCGTGAACAATGATTTATTTGGCTAATTATCACGTATTTGTGTACGTCTTTTACCCTTAATTATAAGACATTTAATTGTACTAAGAAATTGCACTAAATTTGCGTGATTCTAGTTGTTTTACAGCATGAAGGAGTTTTGGTCAGGATAAGTATCCCTATATTTTGTCCGAAACAACAACAACAACATTATTATTATTTACGTAGTTTAACTTACCCCACATGGCTAGCTCTCGCTCTACGATGCGTTTCCGCTTTCTTGTGGTCCCATCGCGGATATTATGCCTTTTTAATTATCCTTTTTAAAGTCTTTAAAGTTTAAATTCCCTAGCACTAATCTTAAAAGAGTTTTACAACCATCAGTTTACCTGGCGTGATTACCCGACAAACACGGGAAGTCCCCCGGACCTTATGCCGACATTCACGATGTCCCCGATTGGTCCCGAACGTCATGTTCTCTAGTGGACGTTCCGGTGACCTTATTGACGTCCGGAGCAAGTTATCGTTTGGTTATTGCGTGACGTCCGGTGCAGGACTTTCTGGGTACGTCACAGTCAGGTCCCTCAGATGACATTTGCATTTGGTCATTTCAAATACCTCCTAAGGACCCGACAATAACGTTATACCGGGGACATGGGGGGGACGTTTGTTTATTCACACATGGCAACGGAGTTGAGAGCGCTCTGGCTACCGCCTGCAGGACGGAGACATCACATCCATGCACGACTTCACGTTACACGTCTGGGTAAGTATCTATCTATCTATCTATCTATATAGTCTCTCTAGCAGTAGCTGCATTAGCCTACCGTAGTCTAAGACAACATATCATACAGTTTATGAAGTTGTGCGTCTATGAGCAAAGTATATGTCTACTTTGCTCATAGACGCACAACTTCATAAACTGGGAAAAGGGTTGTTAACGTTAAACTCAAAATGTATGTGCTACATATGCAGACATGCTGAATTATGTAGCACATACATTTTGAGTTTAACGTTAATGTATAAAGTTGCAAACTAGGGAAGGGATTTTATCAAATTCATGTTCGCTGATGTGATGCTTGGTGTAACATTAGCAAAGTCGCTGTTCTTAGTGTCGTGGAAATTATCCACTTCCCGAAACCTCCAATCCAACTAGCACTCTGATGTCAAAGACCCGAAGGAGAACACCAAGACGAGAGATGCTGAAGACTGTTGATCCTTTATTGCAGTGAGAATACAATCCAAACAGCGTCAGGACTGAACCGTCAGGCAATAGAGTGATGAGTGGCAGCTGCTACCCCGATGAGATCTGATCTGAATGTGCCTGAGCTCTCTCTTTTATGCTCTCAGGGGCCTGAGAGGCGTTCCTATCACCAGGAACGTCACCAGGCCCCTTTTAGCCAATCAGAACGTTTTGGGACTTGAGATATTGGTGGAAAACCCTTCCCACTTAAACATTAAAAAATGTGTGTTACTAGGCAGAATACCTGTGACCAGGTCCTATGTGTAATCTGTTGCCAGGCAGAGTATGTGTTTGTTTTGGTTCTATGTGTACTTTCACTTTTGGTTCTGCCTCCTTTTCTTGTAAACCCCTCCATTTCTCCTAAGCCCTGTTTGGTTCCATTTTCACTGCCAGTTTCACTCTTAGTCCCCGACAGCTCAGTCTCATGACTTCCAGTAAATGTTGCATAACAGTTGCACAAACAATCTCCTTATATAGGATGGAATGTTTCTAATAAACCAGCATGCACACACACACACACAAGTATTATGTCTAGATAAAATCACCACATATTCCCCCCTTTGAGGCTAAATTAGCCTCATTATGCAGCATAAGCATTATTTAAACACAGGAGTGTGTCATAACCCCGTATATTGTCATGACACCTCAGGCTATATGCACAAGAGCAAGTTACAGGGGAATGGCGTCCACTACTAAGAACCTAATATTAAACATGAAACCTTAAACCTTATGTCCGAACTAATAAGAAAATGTGTCGGCATTACTGCCCTTATGTGAGTAAGTAATAACATTAGTAAGCAAACCCTGAACGCCCAGATCAAGTGACAGAAGGACCAATTACTCGTTAAGAACGAGTTGTGAAATCTTCCCATTTATTGACTAAAACAAATGGCTGGGACCCGAAACGGATACGTCCCCAAAGTGACCTGAAACCCCATATATTTCAACCAGTCACTTTTTTGCACACGAGGTCAAGTAAAACCCCATGCTTCATGGCACTCAACGCACTAGGTATAGTTTTAGGCATTGGTGCGGCCTAATCCGTCACTCATCTATACCCTACTCGGGCGCATGGTTCTTCTGCGAGTAAATGATAAATCAAGAGCCCTGGACGCCCAGGTGAAGTGACAGAACGGCCAATTCCTCGTTATGAACACATGGCCAGGACCCGGGACGGATTTGTCCCCAAAGCGGCTAATGTGCTAGTCACTTTGAACATAAAATAAATTTTATGCAATGGCCATCGGTGCCAAATCGGAGTTACATAACAACTTTATGATCCTATTCGTCACTCACCCATCTTCCTTCCAGGTATATGGCTCCTTAAGTGAATCCTTATATAGAGTATATAAATGGTGTATATATGGCCCTTTTCTGGCCTTTATGCACCACCCCCCCTTTGTTACTCGCAACGTCATCCCCCTACTCCTCCGGATTCCTCCGGGCATTCACACTAGCGTGAGAACGGGTGAGCGCACCGGCCGCAGGCGCGCCACACCGAGGGGACGGGCCGCCATGCTCTGCCTTAGGTTGCCCCTGCTGGCCAATGGGGTCGTACCCGTCCTCGAGCACTGACCGCGCCACACACCTGCCACACCACTAGGCGGGCCAGGCCCAACGTACGGTAAGTTGGGGTGAGGTGAGCACTTCTAGTAGCAAGCTTTGGTTACATCTAGCCAGGTTTGGATGGCCTTGCAGTTGAGGGCTAAACCTCATATAAAATTGAATCAAGATTACTTAATGCGACTTATTCGTATCAGGTCACAGCCCATAACCCTACTTTCTTGACTCTGTCACCTGGGCGTGCAGGCATGTGTCTTGTGAGTTACCTGTCAGTGTTGTGTAGGTGAGTGTAAGTCAGTGTGTGTGTAGAGATGGGCGACTCGCAGGACCCCGCCTCTACTCGTACATGACCGGGGGAGGAAACATTTGCTCCTGCTCCCGCTCCTGCATTTGAGCGAGGACGTCGTCTTCCATTATTCGTCCCTCGTTGAACTCGTCTTCCATTATTCGGCCCACACTAGTTTGCACTAAAAGAATTCTCTCACTCTCATCCTCCTCGCCCCAGGACATCATTACATTTTGGACCACTAGTTGTCTAGCAACCACCTTTGAGCAAACCTTACCACAACATTGAACAATACAGCAAAACATTCCTACAACTAGAGCTGCTCCCAGCAATATCTTTCCCAAAAACGCCACAATCTGGCCCCCCCATGACTCAAAGGTGTCCGTCAGCCACTGGGTTATAGGGGCGAAGACTCCTGCGATGCCTGCGGCATCGAACTTTGGTCCTTTTCCGGAGTTGTCGTGCACTTCCTTGTTCACAGCCTTGAGTCTGTTCATTGTGTTCGAGAAGTCATTCATGTTCTCATCTGCACCTGGGACATACGTGCAGCATGAGTCCGTCCCAACGATAGCGCACACTCCCCCTTCTTTCGCCAATATCCAGTCCACTGCTATCCTAGTTTCTATTGCCATTCTTGTGGTAGCGTTCAGTCTCCTATCAAACGCGTCGAATGCGGCTATGGTGTCATTCATGAACCGCAGGGCGTTATAATGGATGTAGTTGATCCATCGAACATTCTTGGAAACGCCTGCGGCTGGTCCATAGATGGGAATGGCGGCTTCAAATCCGGCAAGCACTTCGTCCCGTACCTTGAACTGTTCCGGGATGTTGTGGGGCTGGCCAAAGTCGTCTAGGTATATTCCGTCGTTCTCATCAGTGCCTCTTCGGCTTCTTTTCAAGTTCCTTCTTGTGGGTGTCTGTTGGCCATTCCCTGGGCTTGTTGAGTTTACTGTCGAGTTGCGTTCTGACCAGGGGACTATATAGGTCTGCTGAGCCAGGATCACCCTGGCACATTTTCCTCTCCAGTACTGCGGAAGGGTATTTCGCAGTCCCCATCTCCTTCCGCATGCCCACCATAGGTCTGCTATGGGAATGTTCTGTCCATACGCCCAACTTGTGTCCATTATTGTGGTGTTTAGTTCAACCCCAATTCGTTTCCCATTCCCGCTCCTTTCTTTCAGGCTGAACAGGAAGCCACTAAGTTCATGAACCCACTTTGCTGCGCAGCGTCCTTCGAATACTCCTACATCCTGCGCACTTCCCGGGACTGTTTTCTCGGATACTTCGAAGCACTCAAACTCTACATCTTCTGGAATCTCGTAGATCCGGTGGGTTTTCTTTGCTACTCTCCTTCCCATGCCTGGATAGTCTTTTCCACATCTTGCCTCATTCTGCTGCGAGGGGTGTGCCGTTTTCTTTTGTCCTGCAGAGTAGGGGCCTATACTGGTCCACCCTCTCCTCGGTATATCACTTCCTAGTTTCATAAAGCATGAAAAGGGGGAGAGCTTGTTTTCTTGGTATTGCTTCCCTGATTCCTGATACACAGCATCCTCTTCTCCTGTTCCTGGTGCAGGCAGTATTGTCAGTTTCGGCCTTACTGCTGAGCACACATAACAGCCTCCTTCCGGGTTTACTGTCTTTGCTGTGTATTTGGCCCATTGCATCCATGAATTGTCCTCCCAGGCGCTCAGCGTGCTGGTTGATCTCTTTCCTCTTTTCTTGGCCTGAGCCCCGCTGGTCTGGTTCTTTGACAGGGTTTTGGGAAGCGTGTTTGTACTATTTACATTTTTACTCTCATCTCTGCTTTGAGTCACTGCATTGTCCAGCACCGGGATGTACTCGTTACCTCCCGATGCTTCTGGTTCTGGTGTGTATATCTCATCTCCTGACCCTCCTATGTACAGAATATTGTCCGTGTCTAGGGCACTATCATTGAGCAGCTCCTCTCCATCTCCTCGCAGAACGTCATTGGGGGTGACGGTCTGCACTCCTTCAGTCGCTTTCGTCGTCTTCTGGGATGCCCTGGATAGGCCAGTCAAGGGCCTCTTCGAAGCCTCCAATCCAGTGGGTACCGGGGGAACCGTCCCAGTCGATCCCTTGGAGTATTCGTCTTGTTTCTTGGCTGGTCCCTGGGCGGTCATCCCCGAAGTGGGGGCCGCCCGTGGTGTGCCCTGAGTCCGTCGGCCTCTCCACAGGCTCCGCAGGAAGCCGCGAGCCTTGCTGAGGAGGTGTCCGGGGGGGAGGCGTAAGGACAGCGGGTAGTCTGAGGGCGTCGAGGGCCTCGGCAACTTCTGCGGCAGATGGCTGTGCTCCGCTCTGGTCGTCAGCAGGGGCGTCGGCTGGGTATGGGTAATCCCAGTCGACGTAGAAGTCCCCGAAGTCGATGGTCGGTGTCGTTCCCCTGCTGGTGTGGCGGTGGCGGTGCTTCTTCTTCCGGCCTCGGCGCCTCTTCGGCGTCGCTTCCTGTGAGGTCGGGTGTGTCCGTGGCATGAGAGTGGGCTGTAGGGTCGGCTGGTGGACCACCGCTGGTTGAGGCTGTGGCAGGTCTGGATACTTGGGATTCGGGAGTGGCTCCCACCTCAGGTGGATGTCGCCTTCCCCTCCTCGAGCCTGGCTCGGCCCCAGCATCGCCAGCACCTGTAGGCACAGATAGGGGAGGGAGAACAGCAGGCACCCTAGGTACATTGCGCCCAGGGCCATCAGCAGGAGCCGGCAGTATCCTCCGCCTCGTACTCCTACGCGTACTTGGTCCTCCCCTGTGTTCCGCACCACCATCATCCTCCCCGGGGGAGTCTGGTGGGGGTCCTGGCGGGCTCTGGTCCCCGTCATCGTCCTCCGACTCCTCTGGACCTCTCGCTCCTTCTGGTGGCACCGCCCTGTAACAAGAGTTAAGGTGATACCACAAATCTGATCCTTGCACTCTTACCGCCCGGGGGGTAGCCTGGGTCACTCTGTAGGGCCCCTCTGCCCTGGGGTCGAGACACGATCTCTTAAACACCCTCAGGTACACCCAGTCTCCCATTTGGATCGGTCCTGGCTCAGTCCTCTGCTCCCGCGCTCTCTCTCTTCTCTTCTGCTCGTTGAAAACTGCCCTGTGAACTTGAGAAAGCTGTTTAATATAACTGCTCACTTCCTGTTCTAAAATTTCCAGCGGGGGCCTCTGATCCCCTCTGAACCGTGGCGTGGGCATCGCCCGCCCCGTCACCATTTCGTGCGGGGTCAGATGCGTGGTTCGATTTTTTTCACAACGCATTTTCATCAGCGCAATTGGCAGCGCGTCAACCCAATTTAGGTTTGGTAGGTTTGGATCGTCGTGTGCGCTTTTGACGATCTTTGCTATTTTATTCTTCAGCGTTCCGTTCGCTCTTTCGACCATCCCCTGAGACTGCGGGTGGTAAACACAACCAAACCGAGTCTTTATGCACAGCGCCTGTGCAATCTTTTTCCATGTATTGGCCGTAAACGCTCAGCCATTGTCGCTACTGATTATCTCTGGGATCCCAAACCTGGGTATCACCTCCCTCGCTAGGAATCGAATCACCGTTTTCTCGTCCTGCCCTCAGCTTGGACAGGCTTCTACCCATCGTGAGTAGCGACATATTATCACCAGTACGTGTTTGTATGTGTTCACCGTTCGACCCATGTCGATGTAGTCCATTACCAGGTGTTTGAACGGTCCCTCTGGGAGTGGCACGTGTCCCAGGGGCCGTGGTCCTATGCCTATTGTTATGTTGTTTCTGTAATTGTGTGTGGCACAGGTGTGGCAATTTCTTAGCACGTAATTGATGCGATCTTGGAGGTATGAGGCCCAGAACCCTTTGTCAAGTATCTGCCACTTGACCTCCCCCCTTGTGCAATGATCTACATCATGCGCATCATGGATGAGGAGATCAAGAAGCCCACTTGGGGCCACCACCCTTCCCTCATGGCTTCTCCACACCCCATTTCTGCCTTTCGACGCACCCCTCTCTTCCCATTACAATTTTTCGGCATGCGGTGCTGTAGTTTGTGCGTCCTTGATAGCGCTAAGTGTGAGCATAGGATCCACTATTCGAAGTGTGCGTCCGTCAGGCAAGGTTCGGATTACTGGGGCTTGTATCACTGTGTCAGTTGCTGTGAAATAGCGATCAATTACGCCCGGTGAGTATCTAGCTTCACAAGGCTTGTCGCAGCACTCAGGGCAACTGGCCCTCTGGCATAGCGCACAACAAACGGGATCTACCTGGTGCTCGTGGTCGTCATCACACCATTGGGAGCACCACATACATGTATTGTAGGGGTAGGGGCATTTTGTAGGGCAAGGCATGCTGTGCACCGCCCTGTTAAGCAGTATTTTGTGCGGCTCGTTATCCTGTGGGGATTTAGGGGCTGTATTCAACTTCCTAGCCTCTAACGCCGCTTCCTTTGCTGCCTCATCTGCCTGTGCATTCCCTAGGGTAATGTAGTCCTGTCCCTTACAGTGCGCTTTGCATTTGCATATCGCCAGTGTCTTTGGACGCATCATGGCTGCTAACAACAACTGAATCTGCTCTAGATGCTGAATTGGGCTCCCATCCGATTTCTTGAACCCTCTCTGTTTCCACTGAGCGCCATGCACATGGCAAACATTGTGGGCATAGGCGCTATCTGTGTGTACGGTTGCATCCTGTCCTTCCGCTAAAGAGCATGCTGCTGTCAGCGCCTTTAATTCAGCTAGTTGCGCTGAACATGGTTGTGTGCACGGTTCGCTCATAACTGTCACAAAGGTTTCTGGACCTTTCATCTGCACTACGCTAAACCCTGCATGCGTCTTGTTGTCATAGTTATGGCTAGAGCCATCCACAAAGTAGGTGATTCCTTGTCCTAATGGCTCACTCTGCAGGTCTTCCCTTAGCTTGGAGAAGGCGATTGAATACGCCACACAGTCATGTGGCTCGCCCTCATAATCAAGTGGGATGAGATCCGCCGGGTTTCCTGCTGTGTCACATGCCTTTATAGTGACATCTGGGCAGAGTGACAGATTGTAGTACCTCAACTGCCTTTGAGGCGTCACGCAGAATTTCCCTTGTTCCACCAACTGCGCGATTGTGTGACAGGTGTGTATCACCACTGGCCATCCCATGGTAATGTTGGAAGCTTTGACGTATGCCGAATATACTGCTTCAAGACCCTGGAAGCATGGTGGGTAGCCTTGGGCCACCGCGTCCAGCTTTGAGCTGTAGTAGGCAATTGCCTGTTTGCCGCATCCATGACACTGTGTCTGTGCCACGATTGCGGTCATGTACGCGTCTTTTCCTTCTTCCTTCCTGACCGACACGTACAGATAGAAGGGTCTTTCGTAATCCGGCAGTGCAAGTGCAGGTGCTTGCTGTAATTCTCCTTTGATGCGTTCAAACGCCTCATTTCCATCCATTGTCCATGTGAGACGGTTCCTCAGGTGGCTGGTTCCAGCTTGCACGATCATGGCTCGTAGTGGGGCTATCTTTTGTTCATAGCATTCCACCCAGTCGCTGCTGAAACCTATGAGTCCAATGAACGACATAATTTGCTTCACTGTGTTTGGCTTCGGTGCCTTGGTAATTGCCTCAATGTGTTCTGGGGCGATGCCCTTGTGCCCATGCGAAATTCGGCGACCTAAGTAGATCACCTGGGGCTGTGCAAATTGTAGCTTCTTCCTTGATGCCTTGTACCCCCCTTCGGCCAGAACGGTCAGCACGTGGACTGTGTCCTTTTCACACGTTTCCTGGTCCGGTGAGCATACCAAGACATCGTCAACGTACTGATCTCGTCCAGGCCTTTCTCCACTCCTTTTTTTACTCTACTGATTCCAAACAGTCCTGTGGCGAGCACACTGGGTGGGATCATCATTGCGAGCATTCCGGCCCGTCCTCTACATGCCTCTACTTGTCCCTGGGGGTTTCTTCATGCCCTTTTTTCCTCTGAACGTTTTTCCGCAGCCGAGACATACTGCGGGGTCCGCTTCCTTTGGGACCTGTGGTAGTTCTCTCTGAACTTGCTCTGTGAGGAACTGTTCTAAGACACCCAGTCCTTCCTCCTCTTCTTCTGCTGACTCATAGTCCTCTCCCGAGCCAGCCTGGCTGTCTGCACCGTCCGTGTCTTCCTCCTCTTCTCCCGCTGTTATGCTTGGACCGCAGGTCAGTTCGAAGGTTAGTCGGCGGGCCCCCCCTTTGTCAGAGTCCTTGACTGTTTTCCTTTTTCTTACTCTCCTGTTTTCTTCTCAGTTCCTCGCTCTTCTTCATCTCTTCCTCTCTGAGCTTTCCTTCTCTTTCTTCTTGCGTTACCATGGCATCCATTCTCTTCAGGACTTCTGTCATTTCCCTTCTCAGGCTCTTGCCGCAGTCCCTGCAGGCCTTTTTATACCTGACATGCTCCGGCGTGCTCCCTGGGCCTGCCCCCTTGTCTCCCCACTCCTCCACCTCTGTTATCTTCTCCATAATCTCCTCGGCCAGCTTTCCCTCTTCTGATCCGATTTTCCTGGCGGCTTTCAACCTTTTCAGACCTTCTTCCATTCTCATCATTTTTCCCTCATACCATTCTTCAATCCCTTGTTCTTTTCTTCTCTTGTTTCGGTATCTTTCCTCCGCTTGCCTAACGGCCTCTTCCACTTCCTTCCAACATACCTGGATGTACTCCTCGAGCTCCCGCCATAGCTCCCTGCACCCCTCCATCACAGGTTCTTTGTCCACCTGTGACCTCACCCAGGCCAGGGTTTTCAGGGCCTCTCTATCCTGGGCCTCTTTCTCCTCTCCTGTGGCTTTCATCCATTTTTTCATGACTGTCTCCAGGTGGTCCCACAGATTTGCATACCACTGTCTCTGTTCCTTTTCTCCCCCCCCAGGGGCCTGCTCCTCCCTTTGGCCTGGGAGGCGTGGGGGTTCGCTTCTTCCAGTTTCCGGGTCACCCGCACCCGTCTTCTGGCTCTCCCAGTAGGGCTTTTGGGGGCCGGTTACCGGAGATCCATTTGTCTCCCAATGTCCTTTTGTGCTTGCGTGGAAGTCACTTACCACCTGCTCTTCTGTAGCCTCTTCTCCTTCAGTCCATTCCTTCCTTCCATCCGGCCTTGTGCTCTCCAGGAGGTATTCTGGGATCGTCGTCCCGGTGGGGGATGATGGTGGAGATGGTCGTGCAGACTCCGGCTGAGGTGTTGGTGGTCTCGGCTGGGGATGAGCCTGCTCTCTTCTTATCCTCTTTATTTCCTTCAGTACCTCCGCACAGGTTCCTTCCAGTGTGACTCCCTTCACCATCAGCGGGGCCTGCACCGCCAAGTGCACTGTTGGGGCCTGTGGTCCATACACTGGTGCTTGTATCGCCAGGGCCCGCGGGTTTCTTTCTTCCAATCGTCGGAATATCTCCCGCACGTTATCTTCTTCTCGTGGCACATCCGGGTATAGTTTGTCCTTTTCCCTGTATGGGGGAGGACGTGGCTCTTCCATGGGTGGAGCTCCTGGCTCTGATGTTTGGGTCAGAATGTCCAGCTCTCTCCTTGCGGGCTGTAATTGGGGGCACTCTTCTGTAATGGGCGTTGTGGGCGGCATGTCATTCTGGTCAGCCCTCTGCCTTCTCTTCCTCTCAGATATTTTAGCGAAGGCCTCCAGAGTGTTCAATTCCCTCTCTCTTTCTTCCTGCCTCCGTGTGCTTTTGTCATAGCCCTTGTAATTCATGATTTTTTTCCCTCATTTGAGCAATTATTGTCGGGTTGAGTGACCCTTCCTTGGGCCATGCTGTGTAGTCTCCTTTGTATCTCAAGAACCATTTATGGTTGATGCTCTTTATGTCTTTCTCCGCAATGGCATTCTCCTTCACTACTTCCTCCAGGGGTGTCATTACTCTAGTCGCCATTTTCTTTAGAGGTCGGCGTCTTCGGTGAACTGGTAGGTTCTATTGCCCCACATATACCTGAAATAGTTTCCTTCAAACTCCCTCACTTCTGCTTCCCTACGGCTGAACTTGAGGGAGTCCTCCCTGTCTTGCCTCTCTCTCTCCCTCTGGCACCTGTTCGGGTCCTTTTCTTCCCAGTCCAGTCGAAGGTCGCTCACCGTGTATAGTATGGCGTCCCTTACTGTTCCCCAATCTTCAAGGACAATATTTAGTTCTGCTCTTCCTCCCTCGAGTAGCTCTCCTCTATTGTTTATGGCGCTCACGCTCCACCCTCTGTTCCCGCTTTCGGCGACCCTTATTGTCCACGTTTCTTTTATTTCTGAGCCGTCAGATGTGGCCCCTTCTTCACTCCCTGCTGCTTGGGGCTGTGCTCCCTCCGGTTCTTTCTGCGGCAGGGTAAAAGGGGTCAGCTCATACACCAGGGGAAGTGTAGCCTTCTCGTCTATTTCATCCCGATATCTGCACCTGAAAGGGAATCTGCACCCAAAGGGGAACCGCCCTACGTACCCCACTTGTTCCTGATCTTCTCGGTCTCGGATACTTATTTTCCAATCGTGCTCGCCGTACTCAGTGATATCTATAGTCCAGATCACGCTTTGTTGTTGATGTTCCATATACTCTCAAAGTTTTTTCTGGGCCTACCTGATGGGTTCCTAACCTTTTGCTAATCTGACGTGTCACTATCGTCACTCCTTGTGTCCATAGGCGTTCCTAACTCCAATGGGTAAGCTTTCCCTATCAGGTATTCTACTTTCTCTAGTAGTTCCGTGTAACTATGGCACTTATATGCTTTGCTCACAAGGCCCTCTCGGTTTCTTGTAAATATGCACCACTTATTATCTTGCTGTCGAATGAAAGTGATATGCCACTTACTTTCTAAGTTCATTCGCTATTTGTGGGCGTCACTCTGCCTATTCTCTCTAAATTCTTACTTTTATTTATTATTATAACTATCCTCCTTATTTTACCAACGTTATTTTATCAGTGGGGACTTTGAGTCCTTACCTTTCTTTTCAATAATACTTCTTCACTCAAAATTACCTTTTAACCTTTTATTTTGTTTTTCACAAAGTACATTTATTGGCTTTATTTTCTCTTTTATTTTATTGAAGCAAGTACAAAACTTTCATTTTAAGCAAGGTTTAGCAGATTACAAGTTTTTTTGGCTAAGCAGTTATTGTGGAGTTTATTCAGCTAAGCAGTTGTTATGGAGTTTATTCAGCTAAGCAGTTGTTATAGAGGCCTTGCAGCAGTACCTCCCCCTCTTACTTTTCCCTAGTTCCCTATCTATAATCTCTATTTGTCCTTCTCCTTCTTGCAGCTGGGGAATCTCTCTCAAACTTGCGCTTTCTGCCCTCAGGTGGGGCAAAGAGCTGGTCAACCACCGGCCTTGTGTTCACCCCTACAAACTTTCCTACCTGCTCTATCATTGTCTGCAGAGCCAATGGCGCTATGCGGGTGCCTAGCTTTGAGTGGGTTCCTCCGTATTTGTCAAAATGGTCAACATGAACTGAATATTTATCCCTAGTGCTCCCTTCCTTGTTCCAGAATACTGATACTGACAAAGACTCTTTCATAAAACTGGCCAGCCTATCTCTGTCTCGACCAACTATTTCTCTTATCTCCTGTCCTATGTCCCGCGCTGGCTGGGGCTCAACCGTGCCGTGAACCTCCTCCTGCTGAGGCACAGTTGGACTGTAGCTTGAGCTATTCTGGGGGCTGGTTGGGCTGTAGCTTGTAGAGGGTGGTGGGTTGTGTCGGGGGGTGGTTGGGCTGTTGACTATACGGAATGGATTAGGGTCTAACTGGTGGGATACGGTGTTACATGGATAGGGAGTCGGAGCTCTCGCTGGACCCCACTGACCTGACTCCTGGCGTCCCTCTTCTTCAGACCCTAAGCTGCTGTAGCTTGTCTCTGGTGGGGCACTGACCTCCCCCTGCCTAATGTCTGTCTCTACCTCTCTCACGCTACTGTTTGGAGTGAACTCTTCTGGGGAGTCTGTGTCAGGCTCTCCCTCACCTGAGTCGTCAGAAACTTCAAGGCGGTAGAGGACTTTTCCTTGGGGCCCTGGCTGATCGTCTCTCACAATCCTAAACTTGGGCACCGCTGCTCTAACAGGGGGCTCGGGGGGGGGCATCTGCATAAACCTCCAACAACTGCAACAATCTTCTTATGTTCAGACTATGGTTGTTGTGCAACCTTCTTATGAATATGGCAGCTGCGACTTCGATAATGTGAGTCTGATGTCCGTCTGTCAGTGTGGTGATCCTCCTTCCCTCGCCGAGCTCCTCTACCTCAAATCTGTATGTGTACTTGTCTCGCATCTATTGTGGGCCCATGCTCAGGCAACAAAACAAAACACAACGGCGCACACTCAGCTTTTACAGAAACAACAACAAATTATGATAAAATATATTTTGTTCATCACCCTTTGTTCAGGACAGTTTTTTACACATTTTAATTCACAGCTAATATTTCAGTATACCTATTAACCCGTTCTTTTCTCTGAAACACACATATATTTCAGGGCAGCCCGCGCTCCCTTTACACAAAATACTATTTTAGTTTTCTTCTTGAAAACTAGATTTCCTCCTTGGAAATTAAAACACTATTTTAGCTTTCTCCTTGAAAACTAGATTTCCTCCTTGGAAATTATTACATGGCCATTTAACTCAGTTTTCTCCTTGAAAACTATTTTTAACCGGTTTTTCAAAATCACAAAAACGCTTTTTAAAATCAACAGTACAACCCAATCTCTGTCTTGTGTCTCCACTATTCTTTTGAGGATTCAGGCAAACACCCCTTCCCGGCCTACCCACCGACTCCCACAGTACAGCCTTCCCTAATAATAAGCAAAAACGCTTACCTTGGGCCCGGAACGCTGTACTGCTGAAGCCTGCTTCACCCGGGACGGAACTGCTTTCCCTGTTGAATCCTTTCAAATCTCGGTAGGAACCTCCAGATCTGTCGTGGAAATTATCCACTTACCGAAACCTCCAATCCAACTAGCACTCTGATGTCAAAGACCCGAAGGAGAACACCAAGATGAGAGATGCTGAAGACTGTTGATCCTTTATTCACCGTATTGCAGTGAGAATACAATCCAAACAGCGTCAGGACTGAACCGTCAGGCAATAGAGTGATGAGTGGCAGCTGCTACCCCGATGAGATCTGATCTGAATGTGCCTGAGCTCTCTCTTTTATGCTCTCAGGGGCCTGAGAGGCGTTCCTATCACCAGGAACGTCACCAGGCCCCTTTTAGCCAATCAGAACGTTTTGGGACTTGAGATATTGGTGAAAAACCCTTCCCACTTAAACATTAAAAAATGTGTGTTACTAGGCAGAATACCTGTGACCAGGTCCTATGTGTAATCTGTTGCCAGGCAGAGTATGTGTTTGTTTTGGTTCTATGTGTACTTTCACTTTTGGTTCTGCCTCCTTTTCTTGTAAACCCCTCCATTTCTCCTAAGCCCTGTTTGGTTCCATTTTCACTGCCAGTTTCACTCTTAGTCCCCGACAGCTCAGTCTCATGACTTCCAGTAAATGTTGCATAACAGTTGCACAAACAATCTCCTTATATAGGATGGAATGTTTCTAATAAACCAGCATGCACACACACACACACAAGTATTATGTCTAGATAAAATCACCACATTAGCTTCTAGCTTAGCCTACAATGCGCATTTCTTCAGATAATTGTCATTACGTGATGCATGTAACATGCTCTAAATAGGCAGTGGTTTATTTAACGTAGTCACGTACTTATTAGCAGTGTTGCCACAGTTACCTTGAAAAAGTAATCTGATTACTGATTACTGATTACTCCTTTAAAAAGTAACTTAGTTACTTTACTGATTACTTGATTTTAAAAGTAACTAAGTTAGATTACAAGTTACTTTATAAGTTACTTTCAGCAGCTGCCGACAACACCCCCACCGCCTCAACATAAAAATGATAACCGGTTTTGCCAATACTCACTATACTGGAAGTGCATTTTAACAGTAATGTCAGCCATGTATAGCAGACATCCCAACCTAACCTACTTAGATACTGAAATTCAGATGTTTGTTCAATAATACCAACACCAAAATAAGGAAGGCCTATTGATAGAAATTGTTATAGTAAAATATGTAGATTTTTTTGTAGATTTTTTTTCATGTAGCCTAGGCAACTAACCATCTTGTATAGGCCTGAGTAATATGCAAATGAAATTACACTTGTTAAACTTAGGCCTACCTCAACAAGTCTTTTGCAATCATTTAACCCGCTGCGAGCAATGCTAAAGTCCCTGTTACAAACAGTGCAGTGTGCAAGACTATCATTATGTGTTAATCTTAAGAGACAATTGGGTACACTTTTGTGTAGTCTGATGTGAAATGGGTCTTAAATCTTCCTTTTTGAGGGGCGCTGACGCTGCCATGACGCTCCTGTTCCTAGATACACTGACTGAACTGATTAATTAAGTTTGGGAGAAAAGAGATATAAGCACACTTACACTGAAAACTGATTGGTTGATTTAGCAAAACAGACCAGGATGCTCTCTGTCTTGGATGCGCTTCAGGCACAAATGCACCACTCCTCTCTCTCTCCCTCTCCGTTGTGTGCGCGTTAAACTCATATGCACACGCGATTTTAAGTCCGGTCTGGCTTGCGTGCTCTTGTTCGCTCTAGGTTCCGGGAGATTTTATGTAATTTGCAGGCGTCAGGAAGCCGCTATCAATATGTGGGAGACTCCCAAAACTTCGGGAGACTTGGGACGTCTAGCTAGACAGCACTTTGTCGCCAGTACAGAATGTCTCTCTCCCTCCATTGTTGTTTACGTTTGTGTCGCTGCATGGTTTTACACGTGAATTGTCCTCATGCTGAAAACGTGAGCATAGCCTACATGACATTAATCCCCAAGACAAGAAGAAAGCAAAGAATATATCTTTTTACTAAGGAAAATAAAAAAATAGTAACGCACAGTAACTTAGATAAGTAACTTTAATCTGATTACTGGTTTGTAAATAGTAGCGCGTTAGATTACTAGTTACCGAAAAAAGTGGTCAAAATAGACTAACGCGTTACTAAGTAACGCGTTACTGGCATCACTGCTTATTAGGCCCTATCGGTTTTATTTTCAGAAACACACACGGCCGAATTGGGACTGAACCGAATTTTGGAGCTGAATACGATGCAATAAAACTAGAGAAATGTTAAAAACAGACCACGTAGCATTTGTTTAGGGTTGTCTAGCAACATAAGTGACTACTTAAGAAGAATTAAGGATACTGCTTCTTCATGACTTGTTTAAATGTCATTGTAATTTATTTGACAAACGCTCGCGTTTAAAAGTGTCACTCATATCTGTCCCCGATGTTACAGCAGCTCCTTGTGGAAACAGCAAAGAGTACACATATCCGATGAGATTTCTGACGAGGAGCAGCTCTCTTCCTCACCAGGGCCCAGTTTCCCGATAACGACGGAGACACGCTCTTACGAGGGTTTTCTACGATTCATCTTACGATCGTTCGTTTGGTTTTTCCGACTGTTTCCCGAACATGCTCGTAGCGTGAACGCGCGTGCACTGCTCTTAAGATGCTCTTAAGGGGAGCTGTCCACGTTAATAGTTCTGAAATATCCTCTGATTTGACGGTGATGTCAGGTGACTGCACGTCACAGCTATAGGCCTACCATTTAAACTTCGGATCTACACATTAATTCACATCAATACGAAAATAGAAACACTTTGACATCTGCAGGTAAGCATCCCAAGTAGGTTATATACCACAGAGACATAAATAATTGTAATTATTTTAAAATTAGATTGTTGCACCATGCAATAATTTTTCGCGGTGTCACTTAAGAACATGTTTGAAGATAAGAAAGAAGTCTAGTAAGAGAGAGGAAATGTGTAGGCTTAGATTTTGATGCAGTAGGCTACAGACTAAACCACATGTTGCTTTCTCTGCTTTTTACCTCATAGGCCTAATAAAATATAGCCTTCACTTAGCAAAGATAATGTCAAACTATTCTGGCAACGTCTCGTTTCATAACTTGATTGCATTTTTGTCCGCTTTTCATCACATTATTATGACCATTAAATGTAGGCTATTTTGCACGCTAAAATCTGATTTATCACAGGTAAACACAATAAAGAATGGGAACGTAAATTGGATTGTGTATTCTAAGTTGTAATTCCTCTGTATGTCCTGTTGGTCACTTCAGTGTTAAGACGCTCTTAGCCGGTAACGAGTACTCTGGAGCACTCGTAGATGTTTTCACGACGCTCTTAAGCTACGATGGTTTCGGGAAACAGTCGGCAAATTTTAAGACGTTCGTAAGAGGGACTTTACGACGCTCTTAGGCTTAAGATGCTTTCGGGAAACTGGGCCCAGAGCCTTACTGTTTATTAATAAAACAATGATATAGAATAGAAACATCTGGAATCTATTTATTTCATCTTAAAGTTGGCTACAAAGAGCATTCATAGCCTAGAGAAAACGATACATTTTTCTTTATCTGCAATGTTCCAGGAAGATAGGCTTACATTCATAGGCTGTCCCTGTTTGATCACAGGTCCAAGAAAACGAGTGGATATAACGTCAATGCATTCTAGTTATGTTTCATGTACTTTATTTCATGTTGAGTTTTGCTTCCCAGCATGCATTGCGATTCATTTAGTATTTTTGGCTATTATTAGTTTTTACAATATGGTTTGAACAATTTATCTTAGGCTAGCCTAGGCCTACTCTGATGATGTTACGGGATATGCATATGAACAATATGCTACAGGATATGCCCATTAAAACGTCGTATTAGTTTATTAAAAAAATGACACCGTAGATGTGAAAGCAGCACATCAAAGCCCGGTATAAATGTCCATGTCTACTCATCATTAGTGTAATGCATTCGGAGGACGTGATTTCATACATGCGTGAAAATAAGAGGTGAGTGAAGTTGATTGTGTAGTTGTAGAACAAGTCATTAATGCGTGTTCATGTTCCGTCTACCTCTCTCCTAGTAACGCTGAGACTTACAGGATGTAATAGCCTACCATACTAAATCGCGCTTCATGTTTTGGTGACCATTACAGGACGTCCTCTCAAAGTCTCGTGTACGTCTTTTAGACCTCCCGAACAGAGGTCCGCGGGACGTAAAGGGAACCCTACACAATGTCGAGGAGGTGACGTTCGCCAGGGGACCTTTAGGGGACGTCGCCAGGACTTTATTTTGTTTAATGGGTAGGCGTCCATCGGCATTCCCGTCGGTCTGGCACCGGATAGACATAACGACGTACGACACTTTCCCCCATGTCTCCCAACTTCCTTGTTTCAATTTTCATTTTCCAAGTTGAGAATGGCACAAGGTGACTATTCCGTGCGCTCATTTTCATTTCGCGTATTTGAACAATGATATAACAAAACACCCCGAAATTGGGTTTTCCCATTGTTGAATATGAATCGTGCACATGAATTATACTTCGGTCACTGACCTTGTAAGTACACCAGGAGTTTATTTAAATAACACTTGCCGGATGGTTTCTACACTCTGCTGCTACTACTACCGCTGGGTCGACGCTTCCATACTCATAGAAATGAATATTGCGAGACACTTATCTCTTCTATGATCCCAGAAAGATGTTCTTGGATATTAAGGATATGTGGATTCAATTCATCATGTTTTCTATGTCATTAGATACAATAAGTGTTCAAAAAACAAACATTTATTGTATCTAATGACAGAAAATATGATGAATTGAATCCACATATCCTTACACTATAAGCAGCTACTGTATATCCTGTATATAAGTGTAGCCTAATAATTTCAATATCAATATGATGTATTCAAATGCCTAATTATGTTTAGCTATTAGTAACTAGACTGCATTTCTGGCGGGAACTGCAAAAGTGTGCTTGCCCTGGTCCGGTCACCAACGTGAGCAGACAGTGGCATACGCTATGCTGAACCTGGCTTGATCCAAGCATTCTAACAGTGCCTTTCAGTGTTGGAGCAGTGGCAATACCGCCAAAGCTCTAGGAGAGGGCTATTCAACTATTGGCTTGCGGGGTGAATGCGGTTCGTTGGATTTTACCTGTGGCCTGCCTTTGAATATAGCTTCTATGACTAAGATCAAATCAATAAAATAAAACAACAGCAGTGATTGGCTGCAAAAATATATAATGTCACGCGTCTTGCACCTCTCAAACTGGGCTATCAGGTAACCTAGAAGAATTGAAATTATGAAATATGACTAAGGAATTCAAATGCTGCTTGTTTGTCAGGATACTTTTTCACTGATTTATTTTAAAAATATGAGCTATGAGCTATGTGAATGTTATATATTCCATCCCCTAATTCTGTTTTACTGGTTTATTTGACAAATAATCTATATGGATTTGCTCTATAAAGACCTTATGTCTGTTTAGGATTGTTTTGAGAGCCTATTGATGTATCTCAGAATAAAGTAATGTCCACAACATTAGTGATGTTTTTTTGTGTGTGTGAATGTATTTTACTTAACTCATTAAATGTAGCTGAATACTCATGAACGCATGTCTCTAATAGCCACAATAGGAGTAATTTTAGCAACACCGTATTTTGTGTGGCCCATAACGACCCAGTGGATCATGAAAACGTGCCAAAATTCACATTCCTTGCTTGATGTTGGTACATTAATCCCATTCAGATTGCCACTTATCTGTGATGTATGAGTTCAGTATAGGTTTAAGGTCTGGGGCACGGATTAAATAAAATTAATGTATCCCTCTATTTATTTACAAATGTACATAGGCCTATTATACTGTTACTGCTACATCTACATACATTATTCTACTTATTGTATGAGGTAACTGCTAATACACTGCACATATTTATATTTAATTCATATTACTCTAAACCACCTTCTGTAAATCAACTGTATACTACTGTCTACATTGCACTATATTTCTTGACCTGTCTCTGTATATTTCATCACCTTTCTATGCATCACATTGAATGCATACTGTACATTAATCACAGCTAAGATCTTTGGTTGCTATGAAGGCCAGTCGTTCTAAATGGATGGTTGCTATGGCCAAAGGCCAGTTCTATCTCTGCAGTTGTCAAGCGGGCATATCCTAACCTTATCTTATTTGAAGCATCTCTATTTTACTTAGCCTACTTCCATACAGCGAGTCCCATTAAGAAGTGGCCACTTCATTCACACTTACCGTGATCCACGCAGCAACATTATTAAATTAATCTGTCACCATATGCCTACAGTATGCCAACGTTTGCAAGGAGGAGAACATTTTAATTTGATTCACAATGAAACGTTACATTTAATGTACATGTTGACAATGAGTAGGCTAGTTTTGGTTGTTGTTGGGGTTACTGCATCCCTTAGTTATGCCTACAATGCAAAATTGTTCCCACGCGATTGTTAGCTCCTGCAGACGCATTTCAAAACATCGCGACGTGAAATGCCACCACAAATTTTTTTTCGGTCTTCGCGACTTCTTTTAAGCTGTCACAGACTCAGGCGCTACTTTTAGGGCTAAAATGCTTCCTGAATTACTCTTAGTAAAAAAAAAATAGAAGTCCTAAAGTTTAGAGTACAAGCATCTCATATCAAATGACCATGGCATCACGCTAAGCAACATAAATCCCATACAGTCCTCCCTAGCTTCTAGCCACACAAGAAATGAATAATGTTAAATCTCTGCTTAGCATGCTTCTCCGCTTAGCATTCTAATAACAGAAGGGGCACATTTATGTTGACCACTACCATATGACTCATTAAGTGTGCTTGCAAAAACTTTTATTATTATTAGGGGTCCGAGCAGCGTAGCTCTCTCTTCAAATTTTCAGGTATGGTTACCAGTACCCCCCTCTACCCATAACCCAAAATGTGGGGTACTGCACCCAAAGGTGGCGCTATTGGGAAAAAAAGTTAATTATGCTAATTTCTCCTTACCAGATTGACCTAGACTCAAAATTCTTTCATAATATTAATCTCTAAACTTAGATGCATCTTTTTGGCCCTGGTCTTATGGTCTAAAATTTTTTACTTTTGACACAATTTCATGGAAAAGCCAAACATTATAAAAAGTTTCACAATCTTCAAAAATAATCAAATCTTCACCAAAATTCTCACAGACAATGTTTGGACAAAGCCTCACAAAAGTTATCAAAAGAATGTGGATATGTTGTTCCATTTCAGAGATATAGACCAATAAAGTTCGACCACTCAGCCCATTTCTCCTACTGTATATCACCTATATTCCTATATGAGTATTTGTTTTTCCTTGGAGAACAACCATACAACCATCATTATGTGGATACCATTAACAGTGCACATCTTCAGATCTGTACTCATTTTTTTATAAAGCCCTTAAAGCAACACCAAAGAATTTTTCCTCTGCACTAGCCTATTTGTTTATCCAGCGCGGCTTTGCAAATAACAATGTCCACAGACAAGGTAGAATATGTTGCATGATTTTATGAAAGTAGCCTACGATGTATTGCGACATCAGATGCAAGTCAAATTTGTAGTTTCTCATGTCTCATTCCATCGAACTACAGATCCGCTACCCGATCTGGCAAACTTACATAGTGCGGTTATAGCCGATAGAGGGCCGTGAAGCGAATGCAGAAAGTGCCCTTCACCCTGTTACGAGTTGATGAACCACTGAAACGATTTTGGAAACATTATTTTAAGGTACAAAAAACTCTTTGGTGTTGCTTTAATTCTATTGTCAAATGTATGCTAGGAATTTTCTTGATGTTGTGTGTTTGCCAACACACATTTTCACCATGTGAATGTGACTGCCAAATATGTAGGATTGTCAGTGGCTCAGTGGGATAATGCCTAGTGCTGGTGTTTGTTAGGTTGAGTTCGAATCCCCAGTAGTTGTTTAGGCTCTAGCTCGAATACTATTGGTTATTGAAGATTGGCACCATTGAACAGCACCTGAATGATATCAGGCAATCAACATACACAGTCATTAGTTGCCAAGAATCAGAATGCCGAGACATTCTGACATTTAGGGGAACTTCTTTGTTTACTATTTTTCCTTCATCATTAAGTCTATCATATTTATATTTCATCCATTAGTGTTCTTCTCTACAAATGTCTAATTGCCCCAGAATTTCAAAAAGATTTCAGGTGTACTCTTTCAGGAAAGCCCTTAATTTTATTGTCAAATGTATGCTTGGAGTTTTTCTTGTGTGTTTACCAACACACATTTTCACCATGTGAATGTGACTGCCCAATGTGTATGATTGTTATAATTATAGGCTGTTTATCTTATTGACTCCGACACAGCTGTAGCCTATAATTATTTGTTATTCTTATAATATTTGTAATTTCTTATACATATTTAGTCGGCTCTTCCACTTGACAGAACAACTCTGTATCGGTTAAGGATGTCACGCATGAAACAATGCTGCAGAAACACGAAAATACGACTTTGAGTTTAGTAGGCTATAATTTTCAGTTCCTGTTTATCTATTGCACGATGGGTAATAATTTAAAGGAATCGTGTTGCAGTCTTGTAAATAGTGACCCTGCAAGATCCCTAGTCATTGCAAAATCATAGTCTGTGACTTAAAACTCTACTACTTGTCTTTAGATGTGAGAGGGTCTGAGACTGTAGTCTTTCAAAAATCTTTCCAAAGTCTGTCAGTGTAAGGAGGGCTTGAGGTGAAAGTGCTGTGGAGAAATTGCAGGATTGTTTGGCTATGCCACCTAACCACACCCAGTTTACCTGCTGGGAAACCCTGTAGCTCCGGAGCAGGGGCTCAGACCAGGATAAATTGTTTGCTCGCCCTCAGTTCACTCTTTTGTTCATCTCAACCCAGCACTCCAGTGAGTCCTGCTCTGTGTGCGTCTTTGAGTTAACGTAAGTCATCACTTTAATGACCCTCACAATGACTTTTGTAATGTTTATCAGTTGAGTAGAGTAGCTTTGCCATCATGTGTAAAGTTAAGGTCTTTGTTTGTTGGTTTGGTGTGTTGGAGTCCCATGTGAGAGATGATTAGGTGATGTTGGTTGACTTGGGATGTCAAGTATTGTTTAGTTGTACCTTATATAGCCATATGATTTCAGTTTATTGTTCAAATGTCAATTGGTTTGTTTGTGAGTTGGGATCTGTACTGATTTACCCCATTTCACTGATTACTCCATTTTCTGTTTGTTTCCTCTTTGATGCAGCACACATACAAGTAAAGAACAAAAGAACAGATTAATTGAAACTCAAATAAAGTTAACTTGTGTTGCACCGAAACCTGCCATCTGTCATCACTCCATACCATTGAGCCACACACTCACACTACCGCGACCCACATCGCCCCCTACAGTTCCTTCAGTTGGGTTGTGGAGGTTAGCATACTAGAATAGAATACTGTTAAGAATACTGTTGGGTTGTGGAGGTTAGCACACTATAACGTTACAGCTACTTGTCAGGACTTGTCGTGCAAGGCAAGTATAACTGCATAATTATAGGCTGTTTATCTTATTGACTCCAACACAGAACCCACCCCACCCCCCTTCACCTACCACCACAAATACAATTCCATTCTGTGGGAAACACTGCCTTCCATTATCAGACCCTTCATCTTATCCATGACAAATGCATAGCACACTAGAATAGGGTATTGTTAGAATACTATTAGGTTGTGGAGGTTACCACACTATAACGTTACAGCATAGGGTAATCCTAATTTTATGCATCAAATTTATTCCAATCCAACTCAAAAGTTTTGAACAACACAAAGTGAAGGTTTTATCCAGATCAAAACCAAGAATAGATTATGTGATCTAATCCAATTTCAGGATCCTTGTTTCCCTTTGAACAAGCCATTTTCAAGATTTGATCCAATCCGATAGCCGAAATCCGGTAACTGAAATCCGATAACCGAAATCCGATCACGTTTCTTTTGAACAATTGGGCCCAAACAATCAAAGCATATGTAAAACTAAAAAGCTATGCTACCTCATGTTCGTTTTGCTCGGACCCCGTAAATCACCGCTTGCGGTTATATTTATTATTATTATTAAGTGTGCTTGCAAAGCAGCACACTTATTGTTCTTCTTAAGTTTTATTAAGTGTGCTTGCAAGCACACTTATTGTTCTTAAGTTTTATTATTAAGTGTGCTTGCAAGCACACTTATTGTTCTTAAGTTTTATTAAGTGTGCTTGCTGCAAAGCAGCACACTTATTAAGTGTGCTTGCAAAGCAGCACACTTATTGTTCTTCTTAAGTTTTCTTATTATTAATATTATTATTATTCCCGTCTCCCTAATTTTTTTCCAGCTCCTGTGCCTAGGCCCTTTGAGACAGAGACACCGTTCCAACTTTAAAACGTCCGGGCAGTACCGGTGTAACTTGCTCGAGAAGATGACGTCAAGTGGGCGTGTCGTTCGTCCGCCATATTGGATTGAATAGAAAGCGAAACTAAATTTTCACAGGTCACAAATTTGGTCCGAACGCCACGAAACTTGACGTACATCATCATTGGACCAAGCCTCACAAAAGTTACTAGAAGGATTTTTGATTTTCGAAAGCGTTTGCCCGTCACAGCCAAACGAAATCGTCGGCGAAGCTCCGAAACAGGAAGTCGTCCATATCACAGGAACACTGTCACATATCGATACCAAATTTTGTATATGAACTGGGGACTCCAGTGTGAGGGTGCATAAGCTGAAAAAAAAAAAGAAATATTCCAAAAGTTTCCATGATTTGGCAAACCACCCACAGGTATTTGGTAACTCTCCCCATTCACCTTTACACCATTCCCCTTCTATCACAACGCCTTCCAAGTATGCTCAATCAATGCCTCTGGGTATCCACAATGTCTCCAGGCAACCTTGCCCAATCATGAAATCCTTGCTCTGCCATGGGATAGTATGGACTTACGAACTGAAATAGCAAGGAGAACGGTAGCTATATATAGCTTACATAATAGAGTTGTTTTCACATTGACGGTATTCAAATAAAATTTTTCATTGTTACATATCATGATGGGAGAGTATTATTAAAAATGTTACAAGTATGCAAATGCATATGTTTACGGGCATTTAGGTTTTACTGTGTTGTTTTGTTGTAAAGACATGCAAGGCATTCTGGGCCATGTAATAGACAAACAGTGGTCGGCAGCGTTAACTTGATTTCCATACGTATTAATATGAATAGGTGTTTCTGTAAACCTAGGGACAATAAACAGCTATCTCTGTTACAAAAACGAGCTGGTAATCGCTCATTGAAGAGGGAACTATGATAAAAAGATTTTTTTCCTCAAAGCATGGATTTGACGACAGTACAAGCAGGAAATACCTTGAAAAGACTCTCCGTTTATTTGATGTTGCCATAGCAACGCAGCCTTCAGAGCAAAGATTCTAGAAGAGCTTCAGGGAGACACGTTTTGAGTTTGTGGCCAAGTACCTGAAATATCGGTTTCCATGTGTATGTGCTGGATGGCGTGCTTCCTTTATGAAAGTAAGTGTTTTATAGAGTTACAGACATAATGAGTCATGTTGTAGTGGTCAACATAAATGTGCCCCTTCTGTTATTAGAATGCTAAGCGGAGATTTAAAATCATTAATTTCTTGTGTGGCTAGAAGCTAGCTAGCTATGTCAGGGAGGAGATGTTGCTGTAACGTTAACGTTATGAGATTTATGTTGCTTGATATGCTTGTACTCGTAACTTCGTCACTCGTAACTTTACGACTCCTATTTTTTTTTACTAAGAGTAATTCAGGAAGCATTTTAGCCCTAAGTAGCGCCTGAGTCTGTGGCGGCTTAAACGAGGACTCCTAATAAGACCGATTCACAAACAATGTTTTGTGGTGACATTTCACGTCGCGATGTTTTGAAATGCATCTAACAATCACGAGGGAACAATTTTGCATTGTAGGCATAATAACTAAGGGATGCAGTAACACCACCAACAACCACCAAAACTAGCCTATGTGGCAAGAGCGGTACTTTAGGTAGCCTGACTACACCACTCTGGGAATTTCACCCAGAGAAGTATTGATTCAATTGTAACAAGATGAAGTAATGGCACACAAGTTCGTTTACTCAATGGTGCAAGAGACGTGGTTCCATCCATAAAAGTATATTTATTAACAAATAGTTACTACAAAACGACTAACAGATAGAAGGATACCAGGGCTGAGGCTTATTGGGGGAGGCAGATCACCATAGGCTGGGGTGAATCCCAGGAAGCCAACCACTTACACGTGCACGCACACACACACACACACACACTACACACTGCAAGAAAGATCCACTGCAACGAGCACACGTGAACACAGCACACAGGTATGGGACACCACCACCTCAGGGGTACTTCTACCCTCCCCTTGGGCTCTCAGCTCCTGGAAACAAAATAATAAATGGTAAACACAAAACACACATAACAGTGGTAGGGTACCACAATCTCAGGTGATCTGCAGCAACAGAGGTGGCCTACCAGTGGGAAAATCATAAAACAGCAAACACCACAAGACTCAAATAACAAACAATGAACATACACATTAACACATGGTTACAGTCATGCACATTAATACACGTTTACATTCATTCACAATCACGCCAGACCAACAATAAAAGCAGGTGTCTGCGCCCGCCACTGCCGCTAGCTTCAGTGCCACAGCCACGCGAACGGTAAGCAGGAAACAATGTCTTGACAATGGATAATACACGGACCAAAACTCAGCAAAGCAGCAGTGAGCACAATGCACGTCCAGATGACTTAGGCCCACAACACCTACAATGCACAATAAAAATAAGATTAAAACCGGACAAACATGAGAAACAAGTTAATTACCTCAATAGGCTACATACCGGTGTAGCAGCGACTCATCACTTGAGGCAGGGTGTAAGTTACTGAGAGTGCACCGTGGTGGAACAAGCCATGCACCAAGACAGCATGGAGGCCAGTGAGGCAAGCATGGATGGTGCTATAAAACCAGGATTACAGATATTAACCTCCCGAAACAAGTAACAACGGTAGCACAAGAGGGAGAAAAACACAGAGATCTCATACCGGCGGCCGGCAGGAAGGCGTGCGTTGGGAAGTGACAGAGGCAGGTTTCCAGGTGTCCACCTGGGCAAACGCTACCTACCATTTTATATGGTAGCCAGGTAAACTTATTGGCTAACCAATTAGGGAGTGATTATGGGGCGCTCCACCCCTTAATCCTGCTACACCTACTCATTGTTTACATGTACATTAAATGTAACGTTTCATTGTGAATCAAATTAAAAGATTCTCCTCTTTGTAAACGTTGGCATAGGCATATGGTGACAGATTAATTTAATAATGCTGCTGTATGAATCACGGTAAGCACGAATGAAGTGGCCACTTCTTAATGGGACTCACTGTATGGAAGTAGGCTAAGTAAAATAGAGATGTTTAAAATAAGATAAAGTTAGGATATGCCCGCTTGACAACGGCAGAGATAACTGTGGCCTTTGGCCATAGCAACCATCCATTTAGAACGACTGGCCTTCATAGCAACCAAGGATCTTAGCTGTGATTCATGTAGCTACAGTATGCATACAATGTGATGCAAAGTATAGAAAGGTGATGAAATATACAGAGACAGGTCAAGAAATATAGTGCAATGTAGACAGTAGTATACAGTTGATTTACAGAAGGTGGTTTAGAGTAATATGAATTAAATATAAATATGTGCAGTGTATTAGCAGTTATCTCATACAATAAGTAGAATAATGTATGTAGATGTAGCAGTAACATTATAATAATAGAAATAATAATATAGATATATGCAGTGTATTAACAGAATACAATAAAACAGAATAAATATGGATATTCAATATGACAAATATATAACAGATATGTAGCCTACATAACATACAGCTATGTGCAGTGTGGAAACAGTGTCATTGTAGTGCAGAAACAACATTATAAGAGTAGTAAGAATAAGTCTATGTGCAGGATGAATAGTATAAAGATCAGTAGAATAACTATGTATAAATGTAATTACAGTAGGTCTATGTACATTTGTAAATAAATAGAAAACTATGGGTGAGAGGGATAAATTAATTTTATTTAATCGTAAAAGTAAATTGCATTCAATTATATTGCAATTAAAAATCTTTCCAGTAGGCTTTAATGTCACGCAAAAAGTACAACCAAAGCTGAGCTTGATCACCTAGAACGTCTAAAGAACCAGAACTTGATTGTTGTTTTTTGCTGGGTCCCAGGCCATGTTGGTCTGAGGGGAAATGAGAAAGCGGACAGTGCTGCTAAGCAAGCCCTCAATGAAGAAGTCACAGAATGTCAAATCCCTGCCCCAGACCTTAAACCTATACTGAACTCTTACATCACAGATAAGTGGCAATCTGAATGGGATTAATGTACCAACAACAAGCAAGGAATGTGAATTTTGGCACATTTTCATGATCCACTGGGTCGTTATGGGCCACACAAAATACGGTGTTGCTAAAATTACTCCTATTGTGGCTATTAGAGACATGCGTTCATGAGTATCCAGCTACATTCAATGAGTTAAGTAAAATACATTCACACACAAAAAAAACCCATCACTAATGTTGTGGACATTCCTTTATTCTGAGATACATCAATAGGCTCTCAAACAATCCCAAACAGACATAAGGTCTTTATAGAGCAAATCCATATAGATTATTTGTCAAATAAACCAGTAAAACAGAATTAGGGGATGGAATATATAACATTCACACTCATAGCTCATATTTTTAAAATAAATCAGTGAAAAAGTATCCTGACAAACAAGCAGCATTTTAATGCCTTAGTCATATTTCATAATTTCAATTTTTTCTCTAGGTTACCTGATAGCCCAGTTTGAGAGGTGCAAGACGCGTGACATTATTTATTTTTGCAGCCAATCACTGCTGTTGTTTTATTTTACTGATTTGATTTTAGTCAAATAGTTGTAGAATAGTTGAATAGAGCTTTTGAGGTATTGCTACTGCTCCAACACTGAAAGGCACTGTTAGAATGCTTGGATCAAGCCAGGTTCAGCATAGTGTATGTCACTGTCCGCTCACGTTGGTGACCGGACCAGGGCAAGCACACTTTCGCAGTTCCCGCCGGAAATGCAGTCTAGTTATTCTTCTTAAGTTTTATTATTATTATCATTAAGTGTGCTTGCAAAGCAGCACACTTATTGTTCTTCTTAAGTTTTATTAAGTGTGCTTGCAAAGCAGCACACTTATTGTTCTTAAGTTTTATTATTATTATTATTTTTATTATTATTTTTCCCGTCTCCCTAATTTTTTGTCTGCCCTAGCGCCTAGGCCCTTTGAGACAGAGACACCGTTCCAACTTTAAAACGTCCGGTCAGTACCGGTGTAAGTTGGTCGCGAAGATGAAGTCAGGTGGGCTTGCCGTTCGTCCGCCATATTGGATTGAACAGAAAGCGAAACTAAATTTTCACAGGTCACAAATTTGGTCCGAACGCCACGAAACTTGACGTACATTATCCTTGGACCAAGCCTCACAAATGTTAGCGGAAGGATTTTTGATTTTCGAAAGCGTTTGCCCGTCACAGCCAAATGAAATCGACGGCGAAGCTCCGAAACAGGAAGTCGTCCATATCTCAGGAACACTGTCACATATCGATACTAAATTTTGTATATGAACTGGGGACTCCAGTGTGAGGGTGCATAAGCTAAAAAAAAAGGAAATATTCCAAAAGTTTCCATCATTTGGCAAACCACCCACAGGTATTTGGTAACTCACACCATTAACCTTTTCACCATTCACCTTCTATCACAATGCCTTCCATGTATGCACAATGCCTCTGGGCAGCCACAATGTCTCCGGGCAACCTTGCCCAATCATGAAATCCTTGCTCTGCCATGGGATAGTATGGACTTACGAACTGAAATAGCAAGGAGAACGGTAGCTATATATAGCTTACATAATAGAGTTGTTTTCACATTGACGGTATTCAAATTAAATTGTTCATTATTGTTAAATATCATGATGGGAGAGTATTATTAAAAATATTACAAGTCTGCAAATGCATATGTTTACGGGCATTTAGGTTTTACTGTGTTGTTTTGTTATAAAGACATGCAAGGCATTCTGGGCCGTAATGAACAGTGGTCGGCAGCACTCCATAGGCTACGTATTAATATGAATAGGTTTTTCTGTAAACCTAGGGACAATAAACAGCTATCTCTGTTACAAAAACGAGCTGGTAATCGCTCATTGAAGAGGGAACTATGATAAAAAGATTGTTTTCCTAAAAGCATGGAGTTGACGAAAGAATGTCACGTTAATGTTAAATAGCCTAGAACGACATCTTAACGCTAGGTGGCAATGTTGTATTACATTTCCCTAGTGTAGCCTACTTGAAATACGGTGTGAGATTCACAAGTAAGGAAGGTGCAAATATTATGTAATTTATCATGGGAAATTATTGGAAATGTTATTTTTTGTTTATTCTAATTGCAAACCACACACATCCATTCGGAATCACACGTACACATTTAATACTGAAAGACTATCATTTCGTTTATTTGATGTCGCCTAGCAACACAGCCTTCAGAGCAAAGATTCTAGAACAGGGCTTCAGAGACATGTTTTGAGTTTGTGGCCAAGAACCTAAAATATCGGTTTCCATGTGCTGGATGGTGTGCGTCCTTTATGAAAGTAAGTGTTTTATACAGTTAACGTTACAGACATAATGAGTCATGTTGTAGTGGTCAACATAAATGTGCCCCTTCTGTTATTAGAATGCTAAGCGGAGAAGCATGCTAAGCAGAGATTAAGTATCATTCATTTCTTGTGTGGCTAGCTATAGGGAGGAGATGTATGTTGCTAATTGGGATTTATGTTGTTTAGCGTAATGTCATGGTCATTTAATATGAGATGCTTGCACTCGTAACTTCGTCACTTGTAACTTTAGGACTGCTATTTTTTTAACTAACAGTAATTCACGAAGCACTTTAGCCCTAAAAGTAGCACCTAAGTCTGTGACAGCTTAAAAGAAGTGGCGAGGACTCCTAACGCGATGTTTTGAAATGCGTCTACTATTGTCTACAGGAGCTTCCAATCGCGAGGGAACTTGCATTGTAGGCATAACTAAGGGATGCAATAACACCACCAACAACCAAAACTAGCCTACTCATTGTCAACATGTACATTAAATGTAACGTTTCATGTGAATCAAATTAAAATGTTTTCTTTGCAAACGTAGGCATATGGTGACAGATTAATTTAATAATGCTGCTGTGTGAATCACGGTTAGAACGAATGAAGTGGCCACTTCTTAATGGGACTCACTGTATGGAAGTGGGCTGCCTGATTTACAGACGGTGGTTTAGAGTAATATGAAGTATTCCTTTATTCTGAGATACATCTGAGATAGGCTACATCAATAGGCTCTCAAAACAACCCCAGGCTCACAAAACAATCCCAAACAGACATAAGGTCTTTATAGAGCAAATCCATATAGATTATTTGTCAAATAAACCAGTAAAACATAATTTGTGGGATGGAATATATAACATTCACACTCATAGCTCATATTTTTTTTAAATAAATCAGTGAAAAAGTATCCTGACAAACAAGCAGCTTTTTAATGCCTTGGTCATATTTCATAATTTCAATTCCTCTGTAGGTTACCTGATAGCCCAGTTTGAGAGGCGCAAGACGCGTGACATTATTTATTTTTGCAGCCAATCACTGCTGTCATTTTATTTTATTGATTTGATCTCAGTCATAGAAGCTAAATTCGAAGGCAGGCCAAAGGTAAAATCCAACGAACCGCATTCACCCCGCAAGGCAATAGTTGAATAGAGCTTTTGAGGTATTGCCACTGCTCCAACACTGAAAGGCACTGTTAGAATGCTTGGATCAAGCCAGGTTCAGCATAGCGTCACTGTCTTCTCACGTTGGTGACCGGACCAGGGCAAGCACACTTTCGCAGTTCCTGCCGGAAATGCAGTCTAGTTATATCTGTAACTGTATAAAACACTTACTTTCATAAAGGACGCACACCATCCAGCATGGAAACCGATATTTTATGCACTTTGCCACAAACTCAAAACGTGTCTCTCTGAAGCTCTGTTCTAGAATCTTTGCTCTGTTGTTCTCAGAGTTGCTAGGCAACAACAAATAAACGAAATGACAGTCTTTGATACCAATGGTACGAGTGATTACGAATGGATGTGTGTGGTTTGCAATTAGAATAAACAAGAAATAACATTTCCAATAATTTCCCATGATAAATTACATATTTGCACCTTCCTTACTTATGAAGCTCACTAATGCCACCGTATTTAGTAAAATGTAATACAACGTTGCCACCTAGCGTTCAGATGTATTTGACATTAACATGACATTGCTTGCTTATTCTTTCGTCAACTCCATGCTTTTAGGAAAACAATCTTTTTACATAGTTCCCGATTACCAGCTCGTTTTTGTAACAGAGATAGCTGTTTATTGTCCCTAGGTTTACAGAAACACCTATTCATATTAATACGTAGCCTATGGAGTGCTGCCGACCACTGTTCATTACGGCCCAGAATGCTTTGCATGTCTTTACAACAAAACAACACAGTAAAACCTACATGCCCGTAAACATATGCATTTGCATACTTGTAACATTTTTAATGATACTCTCCCATCATGATATTTAGCAATAATGAAAAATCTTATTTGAATACCGTCAATGTGAAAATAACTGTACTATGTCAGCAATAAATAGCTAATGTTCACCTTGCCATTTCAGTTCGTAAGTTCATACTATCCCATGGCTGAGCAAGGATTTCATGGTTGGGCAAGGCTGCCCATAGACATTGTGGCTGCCCAGAGACATTGTGCATACTTGGAAGGCATTGTGATAGAAGGTGAATAGTAAAAAGGTGAATGGTGAGTTACCAAATACCTGTGGGTGGTTTGCGAAATGGAATCTTTTGGAATATTTTTTTTTTTTTTTAGCTTATGCACCCTCACATTGGAGTCCCCAGTTCAAATACAAAATTTGGTATCGATATGTGACAGTGTTCCTGAGACATGGACGACTTCCTGTTTCGGAGCTTCGCCGCCGATTTTGTTTGGCTGTGACGGGCAAACGCTTTCGAAAATCAAAAATCCTTCTGGTAACTTTTGTGAGGCTTGGTCGAAGGATAATGTACGTCAAGTTTTGTGGCGTTCCGACCAAATTTGTGACCTGTGAAAATTTAGTTTCGCTTTCTGTTCAATCCAATATGGCGGACGAATGACACGCCCACCTGACGTCATCTTCGCGACCAACTTACACCGGTACTGACCGGACGTTTTAAAGTTGGAACGGTGTCTCTGTCTCAAAGGGCCTAGGCGCTAGAGCTGACAAAAATTAGGGAGACGGGAAAAATAATAATAAATATAACCGCAAGCGGTGATTTACGGGGTCCGAGCAAAATGAACATGAGGTAGCATAGCTTTTTAGTTTTGCATATGCTTTGATTGTTTGGGCACAATTGTTCAAAAGAAACGTGATCGGATTTCGGTTATCGGATTTCAGTTAGCGGATTTCGGCTATCGGATTGGATCAAATCTTGAAAATGGGTTGGTCAAAGGGAAACAAGGATCCTGAAATTTGATTAGATCACATAATCTATTCTTGGTTTTGATCTGGATAAAACCTTCACTTTGTGTTGTTCAAAACTTTTGAGTTGGATTGGAATAAATTTGATCCATAAAATTAGGATTACCCTGTGCTGTAACATTAGTGTGCTAACCTCCACAACCTAATAGTATTCTAACAATACTTGATTCTACAGGACTATTTATTTGTTGTGGATAAGATGAAGGGTTTGATAATGGAAGGCAGTGTTTCCCACAGAATTGAATTGTATTTGTGGTGGTGGGTTCTGTGTCGGAGTCAATAAGATAAACAGCGTATAATTATACAGTTATACTTGCCTTGCACTACAAGTCCATATTGACAAGTAGCTGTAATGCTGTAATGTTATAGTGTGCTAACCTCCACAACCCAACAGCATTCTATTCTAGTATGCTAACCTCCACAACCCAACAGTATTTTAACACTAATGCTTCAGGTGGGATTTGAACACTCAACATAAGGATGACCAGTACAAGGCATTATCCCACTAAGTCACTGTCAATCCTACATCTTTGCCAGTCACATTCACATGGTGAAAATGTGTATTGGTAAACACACAAGAAAAACTCCAAGTATACATTTGACAATAAAATGAAGGGCTTTCCTGAAAGAGAACACCTGAAAACGTTTGGAAATTCTGGGACAATTAGACATTTGTAGAGAAGAACAGTAATGGATGAAATATAAATATGATAGACTTAATGATGAAGGAAAGATAGTAAACAAAGAAGTTCCCCTATATGTCAGAGTGTGTCGGCATTCTGATTCTTGGCAACTAATGAGTGTGAATGTTGATTGCCTGATGTCATTCAGGTGCTGTTCAATGGTGTGACTCTTCAATAACCAATAGCATGTGCATCTTGAGCCTAAAGCTCTAGCAGGATTCGAACCAAAGATTGTTAAGGCGGAGCAAGATACTTCGTCGTAGTTCATGTCTATGGGCGCGAAATGGGGATCGAATCCTGTCTGCATAAAGAGGCGTGTCGATGACGTATTGATGAGCGTACGTTGCAAACCCCCAACAGCAGCAGCATAAATAACCGGCGCACACCTGATATAAAGTCGATTTTCTCCAGACTGGAATGCTCAAGAATGCTACAAATGTACCTGAAATGTTCACAAGGGTTTGAGGATCATGAAAACGTGCCCAAAATTCACATTCCTAACTCTATAGAACTAAAACCTTAGCATATGTGGTAAAATTCTGAGCTATGCCCATAGACTTCAATGGAGCAGTCGCTGCCTCTGCTCTGCATAAAGGGGGATTTTGAGCCCCCCCTCGTGCGATCCGGGTTCCCGGAAGTGGCTCCTGATGAAGTATCTTGCTCCGCCTTAACAATCTTTGTTCGAACTCTCAACCTAACAAACACCAGCACTAGGCATTATCCCTCTGAGCCACTAACAATCCGACATATTAGGCAGTCACATTCACATGGTGAAAATGTGTGTTGGTAAACACACAAGAAAAACTCCAAGTATACATTTGACAATAAAATGAAGGGCTTTCCTGAAAGAGTACACCTGAAAACTTTTGGATATTCTGGGGCAATTAGACATTTATAGAGAAGAACAGTAATGGATGAAATATAAATATGATAGACTTAATGATGAAGGAAAAATAGTAAACAAAGAAGTTCCCCTATATGTCATAGAGTGTGTCGGCATTCTGATTCTTGGCAACTAATGAGTGTGAATGTTAATTGCCTGATGTCATTCAGGTGCTGTTCAATGGTGTCAATCTTCAATAACCAATAGCATGTGCATCTTGAGCTTCAAGCTCTAGCAGGATTCGAACTCTCAACCTAACAAATACCAGCAGTGTGTAATGAGTGTGAATGTTAATTGCCTGATGTCATTCAGGTGCTGTTCAATGGTGTGACTCAGAAGGCTCAATGGTATGGAGTGATGACACGGAGATGGCAGGTTTCGGTGCAACACAAGTTAACTTTATTTGAGTTTCAATTCATCTGTTCTTTTGTTCTTTACTTGTATGTGTGCTGCAAATAGGAAACAAACAGAAAATGGAGTAATCAGTGAAATGGGGTAAATCAGTACAGATCCCAACTCACAAACAAACCAATTGACATTTGAACAATAAACTGAAATCATATGGCTATATAAGGTACAACTAAACAATACTTGACATCCCAAGTCAACCAACATCACCTAATCATCTCTCACATGGGACTCCAACACACCAAACCAACAAACAAAGACCTTAACTTTACACATGATGGCAGAGCTACTCTACAAACTGATAAACATCACAAAAGTCATAGTGAGGGTGATTAAAGTGATGACTTACGTTAACTCAAAGACGCACACAGAGCAGGACACACTGGAGTGCTGGGTTGAGATGAACAAAAGAGCGAACTGAGGGCGAGCAAACAATTTATCCTGGTCTGAGCCCCTGCTCCGGAGCTACAGGGTTTCCCAGCGGGTAAACTTTGGAAAGATTTGCAAAGATTTGGAATGTGCATCTTGAGCCTAAAGCTCTAGCAGGATTCGAACTCTCAACCTAACAAACACCAGCACTAGACATTATCCCACTCTGTCACTGACAATCATACACATTCAGCAGTCACATTCAAATGGTGAAAATGTGTGTTGGTAAACACACAAGAAAAACTCCAAGTATACATTTGACAATAAAATGAAGGGCTTTCCTGAAAGAGTACACCTGAAAACTTTTGGATATTCTGGGGCAATTAGACATTTATAGAGAAGAACAGTAATGGATGAAATATAAATATGATAGACTTAATGATGAAGGAAAAATAGTAAACAAAGAAGTTCCCCTATATGTCATAGAGTGTGTCGGCATTCTGATTCTTGGCAACTAATGAGTGTGAATGTTAATTGTCTGATGTCATTCAGGTGCTGTTCAATAGTGTGAATCTTCAATAACCAATAGCATGTGCATCTTGAGCCTAAAGCTCTAGCAGGATTCGAACTCTCAACCTAACAAACACCAGCACTAGGCATTATCCCACTCAGCCACTGACAATCATACACATTGAGCAGTCACATTCAAATGGTGAAAATGTGTGTTGGCAAACACACAACATCAAGAAAATTCCTAGCATACATTTGACAATAGAATTAAGGGCTTTATAAAAAAGAGTACATATCTGAAAATGTGCACTGTTAATGGTATCCACCTAATGATGGTTGTATGGTTGTTATCCAAGAAAAAAAAATTACTCATATAGGAATATAGGTGATATAGGAGAAATGGGCTGAGTGGTCGAACTTTATTGGCCTATATCTCTGAAATGGAACAACGTATCCAAATTCTTTTGATAACTTTGTGAGGCTTTGTCTAAACATTGTCTGTGAGAATTTTGGTGAAGATTTGATAATTTTTGAAGCCTGTGAAACTTTTTATGATGTTTGGCTTTTCTCTGAAATTGTGGCAAAAGTAAACATTTTTAGAGCATAAGACCAGGGTGAAAAAGATGCATCTGAATGTAGATATTAATATGATGAAAGAATTTTGAGTCTAGGTGAATCTGGTAAGGAGAAATAAGCGTTTTTGACAAGAGCGCCACCTTTGGGTGCAGTACCCCAAATTTGGGTTATGGGTAGTGGGGGGTACTGGTAACAATACTTGAAAATGTCAAGTTTCTAGGACTTACGGTTTATAGGAATATAGGTGATCTAGGAAAAAAGGCCTGAGTGGTCTAACTTTATTAGCCTATATCTCTGAAATGGAACAAAATATCAAAATTCTGAGCGATAACTTTTGTGAGGCTTGGTCTAAACATTGTCTGTGAGAATTTTGGTGAAGATTCGATTATTTTTGAAGAGTGTGAAACTTTTTATAATGTTTGGCTTTTCCATGAAATTGTGGAAAAAGTAAACATTTGTAGACCATAAGACCAGGGCCAAAAAGATGCATCTGAGTTTAGAGATTAATATTCTGAAAGAATTTTGAGTCTAGGTGAATCTGGTAAGGAGAAATAAGCATAATTAACTTTTTTTTTCAATAGCGCCACCTTTGGGTGCAGTACCCCAAATTTTGGGTTATGGGTAGAGGGGGGTACTGGTAACCATACCTGAAAATTTCAAGAGTTTTGGAGTTACGGTTTAGGCTGCAGTATGACTTTTACAGAATTTTGGCCAAAAAATGAACGGTACAGAAACAATAGGGTTCCTGCAGCTACGCTGCTCGGACACATGCACAGAAGCACAGATATACACAAAAACAAACACACAATATGCGCACACACACCCACACGTGATTTATTTTTGCGGAGAGAATGACATCTAGTTTAGATCGTGTTTCCTGGTTAATACAAAAATGCTGTACATTTAAACATTAAGCTGTTGTTACTCGGACTGATTCACTGGGAGTGTAGTTTAAAAACACTCTTAGGCGGGGTTCACATTCTATATTCAAGCGGCAGTGCTGCGCTATGAAACACGTTATTTTCAATAGCTTGCGCGCACAAGAACTGGCCTGCCACTGCGCCGAGCAAAGCACACAGCAAGCAGCATTTTGCCTCTTATGCCGCTCTTGCCGCGGTGGAAGTTCAATCATGTTGAACTTAGACTGTGGCGCACTGTAAGTCATTGGTATTTTGTGCTGAGCTTGACGGCAAGCACTACAAAAAAAAACCATGGGACATTACTCAACCAAGAGCAACCTAGCGGCGAGCACAGCACATGTCACATGCAATGTGAAGTCCCCATTACCTTGGAGTTAATCAGGTAGGCTATTCATATGATCGGTCCCAAAGGTAGAGGTTAAGCTATAAATAAGCAATCCATCTAGTCCCTGAGTTCACAACAAAACTGAAAACAGGCAGTGCATATAATAGCTGTATGACACCATTTCAAATACAACATGTTTCTATATTATTAATGTACCTGTAAATGGTCTTTGATATAATGACCATAATACTGCAATATGATGTTACTTGGTGTGTGATTCTATGTGGATATGTTCAAATGCTACCTCTAGACTATTATTAAGATACATGTGAATTATGCTTGAGATGATGGACAACTTGTCTGATTTTAAATTATTTGTTTACTCTGGACTGCAGGGATCAGTTTATAAGCCTATGTACGTCTTGTTGGTGTTTGTCCTTTATGTCCTAATCATTACAGTCAACTTAACTTTGATCTTAACAGTGATCATAGAAAATAGCCTCCATGAGCCTATGTATATTTTCCTCTCTAATCTATGTGTGAATAGCCTTTATGGGACTGTTGGTTTTTACCCTAAATTTTTGCTGGACTTGCAATCGGATACTTACACAATAACATACAGTTGGTGCCTAACACAAGCTTATGTGATTTATTCCTCAGCAATGTGTGAAATCACTCTTTTAACAGTGATGTCTTATGACCGCTATGTGGCAATTTGCAGACCACTGCAATACCACAGTATTTTGACTCCACATGCTGTGCTTAAACTGCTTGTAGTGGCCTGGGCTTATCCACTTTTGGCAAACGCAACAGCTCTTGTTCTTACTGTTAGAATACCCATTTGTGGATCTCACATCCGTAAACTATTCTGTGATAATCCTTCAATACTAAAGCTGGGTTGTTCTCTAGCCATAGCCAACCAGGTTTGGAGCATGTTACATATTACAGCTTACTGTATACAGTTTGTTTTAATTTTAATTTCATATGCTCGTATTGTACGGGTTTGCATATTATCCAGTGAGGGCAGAACAAAGTTTGCCAAAACTTGTGTGCCCCATATTTTGGTTATAGCCATCTTCATCATTACAACACTGTTTGACGTATCATACAGTTGGGTTGGTTCAGAAAACCTGCCAATTAGTGTACGCAATGCATTGGCTATACTGTTTTTGATTCTCCCTCCACTATCAAATCCAATAACTTATGGGCTTCAACTTCCACAGATCCGAAAAGCAGTATTCAGACAAGGTTGTAAACATAAAATGTGTCACCAGAGATGATTTAGAATAGAAAAACCGCACTCTCAAGTACATTGTCTTTACTTATTTATTAATGCCATGTCCACAGACGCGTGTCGGCCTAAGCCATCGTCAGTGTAACATATTATTAAGCATTACCAAGAGGCGCCTGGAGGAATGAATGTTGTGGTACGCACACCCATCATGATTTTTACTTCACAGAAAAATGTAAATGCGTACTGTCATGCAGTTAATGGGACACTGTGCAGAGTTGTTGTGGAGTGGCAAAGTGAAAGTATAACCTACAATGTAAAAAAAAATCCAATTGTTACCCATGTCTTGGGTTTGGTAACTGGTGGATATCTCACTCTTAAATGAAATTATATGGTGATTTACTCATGAAAAGCTCTATTCATTGTTTTGACACACTGTGGTACCAACTCTTAGTTATTTTACTTAATCTTGTTTTGAGCTTAGTTTCTACTCACAATTAATTAGTAAATTAGTTTTCCATTTACACCACTTCCTTAGGTTAGATCATTCGCTCCCACTGATTAATCTATCATGGTTATGCGAATGATACTGAACTTTACCTGTCTTTCCCAATATAATATACAGTCTATGGTCTTTCCTGTATTAATGTAAAATGTATGCTGTATTAATTAAATATAAATAATACAATATAAATGTATAATATAAATTAATTAAATGCTGTAGGCTGTATTAATTAAACATTTACAAAAGCTTATATAATGTAATGTTGAGCTCATGTCAGTCTGCATTCAATGACATTTACAATTACAAAGATACAAGGATTTTATTTGTCACATCCATAGAGATATATAGAAATAAGTAGACAAACAAAATAATGATTTGCCTGCATTATGTATGAATTCTCATATCGTCAAGTATCATCCAGTGAGGAATTTCTAGACTACACTTGCATTACCATTTATGAGTCTCCCTCCCCTTACCAATAGTTTATGGGGGTTAACTTCCACAGTTTAGTAAGGTACTATGCAGACTAAGTTGTATACCATGAGTGATTACCATGTCAGTACTGATTATTATACATACATACACACACACACACACACACCACAACAATAACTGATCCATACTACGTAGAAGGGATAGTTAGAGCCAGTGGGTAAGCTGAGCTTCCACCTGTATCTTGGAAACCATACTTGATAGCTGTAATTCCAATGCCGAGCCAATGTGAGGCAGGGATATCTGGCTTACAATTGTTAATGATGACATGAGCCTCAAATGGCAAGAACAAAAACCATTGCCATCCCCACTTGGCCTACTTTAAACAGTCCATCACTTATTAGTCTTAACACCACAGGAAAACCATCTGTGTATTGTGTGATAAACTAACTCATGCAAAGTGCAGACATTTCTCATTTCTTTAAAAGGAACATGCCAACATTTTGGAAAATAAGCTTACCCGTTAAACTTCAAACAACCCAGACCTTCACAACTGTACAATTGGGAGTGGGTCTGGAAAAGGTTAATTGACTTCCTTTCATTGAATCCCAAATTTGCCAAAAAATCGTATGTGTATTCCCTGGCTAGGCCAGTGCTTTTTTTTTTTTCAAAAACGGCTAACTGCAGCACCAGCTTGTTTTTCAGACAGGCCTATGAGGCGGGCATTTAATCCCTTTCACACATATCTTTTCCTTTGCAAAGATGAAAAATATGATCGAATTAATTATTTAAAACACACTGAATACCTACCCATATTAGTAGGCTATCTGATGATAGGCTCCAAATTACAGAAAATGTATTTTCATGCATTTTTGCCTTTCATCTATAGAAAAACTCTGTTTTCGACCAATTAAAACAGATATTTTTTAAAACACTGAATTTGGGTTCAATGGGTGGAGTCGGATATGTCTGAATATAGTTTTGGGGTTGTTAGCTTGTTGCTATCGATTTGTGCAGCGCTGGCCAACCGAGGATTAAAATAAGTTCATTAAACAATTTTGTAAAGTAGACTTATTAATATCAATGAATACATATGTCCATGTCATATTTCTAACATGTTTCATACATAATTCAAATGTGTGTTCACTTCTGTCGTTTTGGTTAGCTAACAATTATGCAGTACTTCTTCAAAGCAACTTGCACTTAAAACCATATTTTGTTGGGACATAACATGTAGTGATTGTACAAGAGTATGCAAAGTCATCTTCATCTTGTGAGTGTTTATTGGCAGATTAGGCGCCCTTCCGTGCATTACCACCACCTACAGTATCACGTCAATGTTCGGTAGGGTGCAAGCGCGGATATAGTAGGAGGAGTTGGATTTAGGTCCAGCTCCACCCCTTGGATTTTGTGTTCTGCAGCAAGGCCCATCTCGAAAAAAGGGAGTTGTCGGTTCCCTGATTGGCCAGTACCACCATCTGTTTGATTGACATGTTCTTGACAGCCTTCAATGGCTGTTTTAGTGCATCCTGTGTACAGAATTATTTTCCAATTTGCAAGAAAAACTTTTAAATGTCAATGTCAATTTATTTATTTAATAAATAAATATATAGTTATAAAGACTAATGTAAGACACAAAGTAATACAAATATGATTATTTTTTCTGCTTTCTTCATTAGCGTTATTTGCTGTTGGGTCATTCCACGTCAATTCAACCAGGGCCCACGCACTTAGGTCTCAAAAAATTCTGAAAAAATTACCAGGTGTACACTGTAAAATTACTTTTATGTAAGATCAATACTTTCCAAGATACAGCCAGTTTTACAGGAGGATGGTGTGTCGATTTTGTTCGCCTTCTTTTTTTTGTCAAAGTTCACAAGCCCATAGCGCAAGAACTAAACCATGTAGGAGGCTCACATTTTGCATGCTGGTACATAAATAGGAATAGTATGTAACAGAATCGTAACATTTGGTCTGGATGATCCTGCATGGTCATAGCTGTCTCTCAAAGTTGATCAAAATTGTATTGGAGTTTTTGGCTGGGCTCTGTTTAGGCCTTCAGAAGACATATTTGTACTCAGCATAGGCTCTTGATTTATGTTCCTTACTGAGATAAGTGGAAACACTCTCACAAAAAGCAATGAACAGAAAATAAATTCCTTCCGGGTCTGAACAGCAGCCCTCACAAGTCTGAGGAATCATTTTGGTTCTCATTTTCAGAGCACCTAAACACCTTGTGGGAATATACAAAGATTTCTTTGATATTTTTTTCTTTATTCTCCATGATCCCTTCTTTTTAAAAACACCAATTCGACTTGTCTTATGCAAATCTTTCTTTTTTACTTTCCACCCTGAACATGGGCAAGATGCACCATTGAGATCAATATGTTTTGTATAGAGTTACCACAGGTTGCACTGTGGTAACTATATAAAAAGAGAGTTGATTCGGGAGACGGCTGCAAAATCTTTGTCATAAAGGGCTCTCAATTTGAAGGGAATTGGAAAAGAGTGGGCTCCCTGGAATTGTCTCTCTATCTAAAATTTTGAGCCTCCTGTGATAAGAGTGCAAATCTTTGAGAAGTCTTTTTTTGTCCAATTGTTGGAGCGGAAGTGTTGGAACAAACATTAGGCCCTTGGAGACTCAGTTTGAGTGGGAGTCAATTGAAAATGTCGAGAAGGATTTAAGATGTTATCAATCAGTGGGCTTGTAGAACACACCGGCCCCTGGAGGAGTTTAAAGCACACATACACACACACGGGTACATATGCAGCGCTGATCTCTACAATACGCCTCTCGTAGGCTATATAGATGCTTCAGAATCATACAGAACAACAAGAGGAAAACATGCCGTTTTATGTGTGGTTAAGAATAATATCAGAGTGGGCCTTTTTCTACCAGTTTTTGCTACATAAAAATAATAAAGATTGCTTGAACTCACATCGCGGTATGCCTGGTGACTTGTGTGATCTTCATCTTGCAAATGTTCTGCCTACTGTGACAGAATCACGTTTCTGTCATGTTTACATAAAATATTTAATCTACCCAAATATATTTATCTACTTACTTTCACTACATCACACTTTTATTACATATTACTTCCTCACTATTGTCACTTGAAGTAGTTCGCTGGCTTAGTGACCTTCTAATTGACTAGCCAATCAGGTATGGTGGAGGTGATGAGCTGGAGTCTCGCTTTAAACAAAATAGGAAGTGAGCTGTCAAACCGGCGGGGAGTTGAATGTTCAGTCAATGCGTTGTGTCGGAGGTTGCGGTAGCTTGGTGGAAGTTTGGAAACGCTTTGATGGAAATAAACTAAAACCTATGGACCTATTGGACTACTGGAAGCAAACTAAAATCTATGGACCTATTGGACTACTGGAAGTGAACGTGGATGTTCGGAATGGACGTGTGGATTATAAAGGTACTGTGCTATTGGATTAGTGCGAAGTGTTAGGCTACACTTTTTGCCTGGCTAATCGAGTTGATACCTCCCTAAACCTCCTCCAAAAACTTTGGTTTCAACAAGGCCTACGTCGTTTTCATCTCTTCCTTGCTGCTCTCCTCCCGGGACACACACACACACAGGAACACTTGCTGCCAGCCCCTCCTAGGCCGCTCGTTTTCATTTGTTTGTTTTTGGTTATTGTTTTGTTTGTGTGCGTCGCCATAGACGTAGCGTTTTGTTGATCTAATGAACTGTTGTCGACGTCGCCGACGTCCTGAACTGAATGACATTTGGTTTAATACACTGAATCACCTGCTTGAAAACCATATGCTGTGTTGGGTTTCTTTTATTGTCAACTTTAAAACGGGAAGGGTGACGTGGTCTTAATACTGACACGGCAGTTGGGCTGCCTGGCGCCCAACATAATCATTTCCTTTTCTTGTGTCAGAGGCCACCGTTATAGTACAAATGAGCATACAGTCTCATATTAAGATATAAATGCTATTTTTTCATAATCGAATATCCACAAAGATGCTGCCAATTTGTTTACTATGTTCCCAAACTTTATTGCAGCTCATGTGACTTCATCAAGGGCTACGATTCGCCAGTAAAGTGAAACAAGCCTCTGACCTTACCGCGAAATTTAGTGCGTCCCTCATCAACACAGGATAGTCAAGAGCATGATGGACAAAAGCGGCGTATTTCGAGGTGCATGCCTCTCTTGTGGACAGTGTGAGGAATTTGAGGCTGAAGATGGTGGGAAAGCTACCTGCGCATACTGTGGCTGTGCCCTGGTCAGCCACGCCAGATCAGCTAGCGGGTCAACAGCGCAAGTTAATCCTTCTACGTCTGTCAATTCGTTCCATCAGGTACAGAACCTTTTATATCTATTAAAGTAACTTCTCCCAAAAAGCCATGGTTTTGTGTAGACTGCTAGGATTCGAATGGGTTTTAAGTCAAGTCAAGTCGATTCAAGTCATCTCAGCCATACTAGAGACTTTCTAATGTGGAGACACAGCACTCAAAAAATACTCCATAGAAATGCATGGGGCTAGTTTGTCACGCCAATATGGCCGTTGTCTACACATATCCCATCCCTTCCTCGGCAAAACGTCGACATGTGAATACATTGAGACGTGAATCATGTTTTGGCCTACAAACCTTTTAAAATATTGAAAACGGATCATTGATCAGGGAAAAAAAAAATTCCTCGGCCCTCCCCCCAGGCCAAAAAATTTCTCCTGGGCCTTTCTCCAGGCTTAAAAAATTCTGTTAGGCCCTACCCCCCTGACGACCGCCACCCCCCCCCCCCCCCGGTAAATATCGTACAGTCCGTAACATTTTTCTTTTATTTACCACAAAGTCCGGTAATACAGCCTAAACCATAGGCATTATCAGTAGCTTAATCCAAGTAGTTAGTTGTTTTATTTGTCGTCTTCCAGAAATGCAAACCAACATGGACGCTCGTGCCCAACACTAAACTTGTGCATGAGCTGTCATCTACCAATCAGCATGTAAAAACTGGTGCCGGAAGTTGCAACCATGTAACGCCATGTTTTTAAAAATGTCGGCGGCCAAATGCCATGCTACAGTAAGTGGCTGAATCTAACCCTTGAAATCCTGACCCCCTGGTTTAAACAACCAAACCAAAAGTCAAACATCACCCCTGCCGTCTTTTTTAACCAGTGGATAATTTGGAAATTTAGCTTTACAAGCTTGGTGGAGGTCCTGAAATTGTTTCCAGATTGTCAGCAGTTTGTGTAGGTTTGACCAATTAATAATAAACGCTGAGATAACAACTAATTCGACTTAATCTTGATTATCAATTTGTTTAACTAATTAAGTAAGATGCTGAAATGCGGCCCCTGGAAAGCTGTCTACCTAAATGTTAGTGTGTGGAAACGGTGGAATTCTGCTCAAATTGTCCAAAGATGATGATGGGTTTAGTGATATTAAGGTACCAATCAGCATGCTGATCGTCAGCTCTACTGTGTCTAATGGCATGGAAAACTGGAGGAACCTCAGGGGACCCATCAGCGTTGCCTTGGGAAAAAGAGGTGGACTCAGGTTGGTGCCCTTGTTCAGTCTGGTTATTGACCTTAAAGTGGGGTCCAATCATCCCTGCCCTATTAGCTGGTGGGACCTACTCCAGTGGGCATTGTGCAATATCAAAAGGCTGCAGAGGGGCATAAGGATCAGATTCAGACACTTTTAGTTTTGGGGTCTGATGACTTGAACTGAGGCTTGGAAATAATTGGGACAGCTAGTGATGATGCCTATTGGGCCCCAGCTGTGGCGCAACTGGCTGGGGCACCTGCACCGTACACCGGCGACCCGGGTTCGATTCCCGCCCCGTGGTCCTTTCTGGATCCTACCCCTGCTCTCTCTCCCATTCACTTCCTGTCACTCTCCACTGTCCTATAATTAAAGGCATAAAAAGCCCTAAAAAAATAGAGGATGCCAATTGGAATCTACCGGGTTGCCAAACGGTATCTACCGATGTATTGGTGAATTTTCTTTTGTGTCTGCCCTTGCCCAATTGATTGCCTTACTGAAGGCCTCCAGATGGAATTTCTCGTGAGTTTCCAACAGGGTAGAAATGGTCAGATCGTAATGTTCAATAAGAATCTTTAAGATTTCTTTTATCTATTCTATCTATCTGTTGGTCATATTTGAGACCCTGTCATAAGTAGAGGAATTTGGGCGTAGCGGTCCTCTGTGGGCATCGTGGCGATTGAAAACAGTCAGCCGTCTGAAGCCCAGTGGGAATGTGCTACTGAGGGAGGCCGTGATGAGAAGTAGGGACATGTGCGAAAAGCCTCGCATTGTCCAATAGAGTAGACCAGAGAGTAACAGACCAAGGAACCGTGGTGCTAGGGACAAAATCCCCTGGGACCCGCAGCGGCTGTCCATAAACAAGTTCGGCGGAAGAGGACTGTAGGTCCTCCTTTGGCCCAGTCCTGATGCCCAGCATCACCCACGGGAGTTTGTCGACCCAGTTGCTGTCTTTGAGGCTGGCACGCAGGGCAGCCTTCATTGACCTATGAAAACGTTCATAGAGTCCGTTAGCCTGCAGCTGCAGTCGTGCGGTGGAGTTTCACCCCGAGACTCTGTGCGACAGCATTCCACAGCTCAGACGTGAACTGGCCTCGGTCAGAGGATATATCCGAAGGGGTGCCGAAACGGGCAACCCAGGTTCCGATAAATGCCCGTGTCATCTCAGTGGCACAGCCTCAGGCCAGCGGGTGGTCCTGTCAACCATGGTTAACAGGTATGTGAAACCGTGAGAGGATGGCAGAGGGCCGACCAGTGACGCTTTCGAACCTGGGTGGGAGAGACCATGGACCCTGCTTGGTGCCAGCATCTCCAAAAACCACATCCACGATCTGCAGCCCTGTAGTTGAGGTCCTCAGGAGTTGCACGTCCGGGTCTTTGGTCTGATCTGCTGACATGCAGTTGTAAACAAAGCCAAGATGGTCTGCCACAGCCCGTGACTATGAAGGTATATTGGGTGCAAAAGTGGCGAGCACATTTAACTGCAGATTTTGCATGTGCACACTAAAGTCGTAAATGTGTAACAGTAAAGTTGAAGTTGTACATATTTTTGTATATCTTGTTAACACAAAATAGGGGCTACGGGTTCACAAATCCTTTTCACAGGTACACAAATCCTATCCTGTGAGTCACAACTTTCAAGAGTCATGCACTTGACACTTTTGCTCCAAACGTTGCAGCGCAGTTGGTGCGAAACACATTTGCACATCCGTGTTTCATAATCTGAGAACATGCACAACATTCGTGCATTTGTAAACCCAAATGTGAACTAATGCATCCGAAGTTGTGCATCTGTGAAATAATTTTTCATTAATAAAATTCTACAGATCGCTTTGATTTTCTTGCACGACTACAAGTCAATTGATACAAGTGCTCGAATCTGCTTCTACGAGTGACTTTTGCTCCTGGCTAGGTGATATAATAGGAGCAAAAAGATTTGTATGTGTGCACGTCGAGCGAATCGATCGAGAAAACAAGGCGGCCGGATCTGGATCCTGGATCGCGCTCAGACTACCATTGCCTGCATCACCATCTCAGTATACCCACTTAAAATAGGCAAGGATGCTGTGCATATTGCATTATGCTGTTTACATGACCACTTGAAAAATTGGATATCTCCAGTAGGGTTGCAAAGGGGCGGTACATTTCCGGAAACTTTTCGGAAATTTACCATGGGAACTTAAGCTGGGGAATTTTGGAAATGTTCCAAATTGGAAACTTTCATGGAATTAAAGGAAATTAGGCCATCCTTAAAAATATTCTTGTTTGCAGTAACAGCCAAAAAAATTAAAAAAATGGGTCGGTAGGTAGGTCAATATTTTTTTTTTCAAGATTCAAAGTAAAAAAAAAAAGTAACATTTTGGTCATGGTGATTACGTAGGTATGAATTTAAACAAATGTGCATATTGTGACGTAACTGACTGGGTCCTCAACCTGTGCCTTCAGGCGCATCATTGCAAACCTCAATCTGATGCAGGTTATGTAGACAAGCCTTTCTCAAACTTCTTTGACCTGAGGCCCAGTCATGGCAGACTTTGGGGTCATAGGGCTCATCTACACATACCCAACCCCACTCCCCCCCAATCAAATTGTCATTATCATTATCACAATCCTTATTATGCCTATATTGTTATACATGCACTTTCACTTAAATGTTTTGTGACATGCACATCAGAGGACTGCTTTACTAATGTAAGATATAATTTTATTGCTTTTGCATGGTTGCATGATGCTTGCATAAGAAAAGAAATACTTCTCAAAACAGAAACAATTATATGGGTGCTATTGTTTTGGGATGTTTCCCTCATGCAAGCATCATACATTGGTAGGAAATGGAGAAAAAAAAAACATGTTTTTTAATGAAGTTTATGAATGCCTGAATGTAAAGATTCAGGAAACACAATACCAGCTTTTTTGGCGAGCAGATAGGCGTAAAACACTGACCTGCTACAATAGCTTTTGGCCACGTTATATTCAAATTTGACTATACATTACATTACATTACATTACATTACATTACATTTGGCTGACGCATTTTTAGCCAAAGCGACTAACAACATGGTAAACAGTTTAAGTTTAGAGCAATTCTCAACAATATTAGGACAATTTAAAAAAACATTAAAGTACAGTAAGAATAAGTGCATCAGTGAGTGCTGTTTTTAACAGTTACGTGTCAGTTTAAGACGGCTGGTGAGTGCTAGGATCAGCAAGACTTGTAAGTGTTGCTATGAGAGGAGATGTTCTCTAAAGAGCTGGGTCTTCAGGAGTTTTTTGAAAATGGAGAGGGATGTCCCTGCCCTTGTAGGAGCTGGCAGTGTGTTCCACCAGCGAGGAACAACAGATGAGAAAAGTTTGGATTGGCCTGAGCGTACCGGAGGTAGAGCTAGACGTCGTTCGTCTGAGGAGCGCAGCGGTCTGGAGGTAGCGTATGTCTGTATGAAGGCATTCAAGTAGGTGGGAGCAGAACCGGAGACTACTTTGTAGGCAAGCGTTAGAGCCTTGAATTTGATGCGGGCCGCCATAGGTAGCCAATGTAGCTGGATGAGTAGCGGGGTAACATGTGCCCTCTTGGGTTGGTTGTAGACCAGGCGCGCCGCCGCGTTCTGGATCATCTGAAGTGGTTTCACTGCGCAGGCTGGGAGACCTGTCAGGAGGGCGTTGCAGTAGTCGAGTCGTGAGATGACTATTGCCTGAACCAGAAGTTGGGTGGCATCTTGATTTAAGTAAGTCCTGATTATACAATACTCAGTGCTATATACAGTCTCTCCTCTGTTTCTATGGAAGTTCCAAAAATCAATGTCGTTCTATTAAGTGTCGTTAAACAATTAAATAGCATTCAACAGGTTGAAGCAGAGCTTTGATACCAACGTTATCGATTAGTTTCCGTTTCTCTCGCGCAGACGCCTGCATTGAATGAACGCTCTTACCACGTCGCTCTTTCCACGTTGCGGACCCATATTTTGAGAAATGCTGAATAGACCACAACCAATTTCAATTCTTCAACACAGTCACCGTTAGACTAGAGGGGAGAAAGGATGGGAAAAGATCTGGGCACAGTTCTTCCAGAACTTCGTGCCAAGTAAAAGCGTTGTCGTTGTGTGAATGAAACGAAGCGTATAGGCCATAGTGTGAGATGCGTAAATGGTGTAGAGATGACGCCACAGGGTTTTATTTAAGAGAGCCTACGTTTGAATTAAGGGTGTCACGATTTCGATTTTATTTCGAAATCGATCGAAATTACATCTCAATCTCGAACTTCGAACTTAAAAGTAGAATCGACGATGCAGCCACACCCCCAATGTCACGTCCAGCATGTATGCCAAGACGCACAAACACACATGCACGTGCTGAACTGCAGCGTCAACACTCCGATCGCTGCAGCCAGTTAAAATATAGGCCTACACATCAACCTACCGAAATCAAAGCCCCTCTTGCTACTTTGAAATCACCGGTGTGGAAGTATTCGTTCATTCACGTCAATTAAAACTAATTTAGCCCACTCAACTTAGCCAGTGAAAAGATGGTCTAATTACAGTCCAAAGTTACTTTAAGGCTTAAAATGCACATTTATAAGTACATATTCCATGAACACTAACCTTGGGTCTTTTCGGAGTGTGCTGAAACAATCAAATTAACATTCTGTGCTGTTTCATTTCAATATGTTCACGTCTCTGTTTTAGCCTAATGTTAGTTCTGTTTACATAACAACCTCGCGGTTGGAACGGTTTCAAAGCGGTTTCAAAATAAAAGCCCCCTGAAAAGGAAAAGACCAAAAAGAGTAAATAACATATAAGGAATGCATTAATAGTAATATTTGAAAAAGAATGAAAATCGAATCGAATCGTGACTTCAAAATCGAAAATTACATCGAATCGAGGATTTGGAGAATCGTGACACCCCTAGTTTGTATGTAGGCAATTTATATTCATTCGTTTCGTAATAAGCAATATGATTTGTATGTTCGTATTTTCGCTTAGCTTAGCATACAAAGCTAGCTAGCATGCTAGTGGGAATCCCATTCTCTGCCTATGGTTTACTAGCGTGCTAAACTAGCAACACTGAACTGCCCAAGATACACCACACTACTCAACAACAAAATCCGATTTGTACATTGAACATTTTTTCCCCCATGCATATAACGGACCATAGGTTTCCTTTCTGTCTAGCAGCCTATGCCGATTGCTGTGTTCATGTGATTGACATATGTGCAGGGTAGAAATTCGACTGAAATTGCATTAAATCAGGTTGTTTTAACTAATATTAGAGTGCAAGATAGGGTTTTGTCCACTACATTTAAGTTCCCTGTTATAGACTAACTTGCCATATTAAAAATTCCCATTTATTCCCATTAATTCCTGTTTATTCCCATTAATTCCCATGGAAAGTTTCCAACTTTGTAAATTCCAGGAATTTTGCAACCCTAATCTCCAGAAATCAGATAATGATTGGATTATATGGGTGCATGTAAACATGCTCATTGTTGCTGATTATGAGCACCAGTGTTGGGTGTAACGCGTTACAAAAGTAATGTAATTACTGTAATATATTGCTGTTTGCGGTAACGTGGTAATGTAAGGCATTACAAAAAAAAATTGGGTAATATTTTACTCAGTACAAACTTCAGTAACGCGCGTTACAATGCATTTAACCCGAAATTAAGTGGTGTTTTGTTTTGATACATATTTGCCACCACACCACGCGAGAACAACAGAGGAGAAAAAATCAGCGCAAAATAGTAGAACGTTATCTCCTGATACTGGTTGAATATGATTGCTGCAGCAAACTCGCAGGCGGACTCTATTTGCGGGATGGACATAAGCCTACGCTCATTATTTTCAGCTTGTCAGAGACAAGGCTATGAAGAACATAATAGTTAGTGCACTTTGTGTGCGAAACCGAAAGATCTCTCTATGCCTCGCGAAATAGCACAAGTAAATTAATGAAACATCTAAAGTAGTGCCACGCTAATCTTTTTGATTCTTGATAAAACACAAACTATGCTGTTGTGCATGTCAGCTTTGTGCTGTGAACTTGAATTGAAGAGAATAACGGGATAGAAATGCAGAAAAAGATTGTGTAGCCTGGCAGTGCCACCGCTCCCACCACGCGCATCACGCACTTTGCGTTGGGCACCAAAGGACAGAGGGGGCACCCAAATGTAACCAATGAATAGTAGCTTTATTGCAAACTGCGTTTCACTCTTCATCAATAACGTTTACAATGTCAAAATGCACTAACACGATGTTACATGCAAGTTTGATACCTTTTGGGTTCTCTCAATCACCACGTTGTAGCCTACTAGAATTGGTGGGTCTTCAATAATTCGTTTTCCAAGCATTTAGGCTACATGAAGCACATGATATGCTGAGTCGACTGAAACGCATTCCATTCAGATAGCTAGGTGGATACCAGGCTCATAATTCACTTGTATTCGCAAAACGAAATGTGAAGCAACATGTCATTGCATACTTCCATTTCCAAAGCAATGAAGGTTGCTTCAAACAACTTAACATTGTGCATATTATTGTTAATATTGTGCTATCAATGTAACTCAAACAAATAAGGCTTGTAGCCTAAACAAGAGCTGGCAAAAGGGCATTATGACAACGTAAAGATCAATGCTCTTAAAGTGACAGTGCACCATTTATAGGTAAAACATAATTTCTTCAGAAATTAATGTTTAAAAACACACAGGTGTTTGAGTGTTTGAGTTATCATTTAAATGTCACTCACTCAAAGCCACTCACTCACTTAGGGCACCGAAATGGCCAGCAGGCCACCATCTTAACATGTCTTTATTAAAGGAACCGTATGTAAAAAATGTATTTCAATGAATCATAAAATTGCCCTGATATGTCACTAGACATTAAGATATCATGTTCATTTCAAATACTTATATCACTGACAACAGTAGTCTGGCCAGGATATTGTCATTTAAAAAGTGAAGTTGCAGCCCTCAACTGATGTTGATGTTGTCATGTTGTGTTTTGGCCTAATGCGCCACCCTCCACCTATCTACTAATCACAAAGTCAGTAGTGTTTCGTCATCCGGTTGCCAACTCTGCCAGTCAGAGGGGAGGGGAAGGGGATACACCGCTCTACAGTAATTTGAAAGTGATTGTAGTACCAGTTTTGGCCACAATCTTACATACGGTTCCTTTAAGCTTTGATTTACAATATAGTAGGCTCTCTATTGATTTTAATGAGTAGGCCTAGGCCTTAAAGTTACAGTATTTCTATCACAATTTAGCAGACTTTGACCTTTTGTCGGTTTTTAACAAAATTCTGACTATGATGTTCCTTGTATTGCATCATGAGCACTGTGCCTATTGCATTCTACTGTTGTTAGCCTTAAACCTAGCTCACTCATTATGCTAAACCACATCTCCCTCCATTGGAAGAGCAAGCTGCATTGAGCGTAATAAACTGCATTTAGAATGGCAAATCCATATTTCTAGATATTTTGGTGAAATTAACTTAAAAGTAATGCAATAGTAGTGTAATGCCTTACAATTCAGAGACAGTAATATTATAATGTAACAAATTACTTTTAAAAGACAGTAATAAGTAATACATTATGATTTTGAAGTAACTTGCCCAACACTGATGAGCACCCTTTAATGGAAGCAGTATTCCCAGATGGCAGTGGCCTCTTTCAGCAGGATAATGCATCCTGCCACATAGAAATAGCAGGAATGGTTTGAAGAACACAACACATAAGTGACCAAAATCCCCCAATCAATCCAATCGAGCATCTGTGGGATGTGCTGGACAAACAAGTCCGATCCATGGAGGCCCCACCTAATAACGTACAGGATTTAAAGGATCTGCCGCTATCGTCTTGGTACCAGATACCACAGCACAGCTTCAGAGGTCTAGTGGAGTCCATGCCTCGACTTCTTTTACTTAATCATGTTTTGATGCCAGTGTCTACTCACAATGCAAAATTAACATTGGACAATGTAGGTTGTTAAATGTAATAAAGTAATAAACTATAAGAGCATGTTTTGTCGATAAATTGTGATCATGTCGGTCTGTATGCACTAATGTTTTAATATAAAATGACTAAATTATATACATTATGCTCATACTGACCTGGGCTGCAATTCCAAAAGGCTTCTTAACGCCATCTCATTTGTTATGCCATACACTGCATCATTTGTTATGCCATAAGCTGTATCATTTGACAAGTTTCCTGAAATGTTCTCACCCTCTGTAAGCCATACTTTTGTATGGTTGACTGGACCTTGACAGAGTTTTTTTTAGATAAAATAAATATTTTACAGCCTGTCTGGATGTGTACTTACTGCCATGTAAAATGTGTTTCATTACATTTTGCACTTCATTTAATAAAAAGAGGAAAAACATTGAGACATCCAGAACAGCTTAATTTATTGAGTTGAGCTTCATTTATTGACCCCAACTCAAACACAATTCCTTTACTTAATCAAGCAAGACTGAAAGTTGCTCCACGGAGACTGGCCCCTGCAATTGGTATCTGTAACTTTGAGTAAAAGAGTCAGATTAATATATAAATAATGCAATAGTATTATTGGACATTAAACTGCAGTAGCGAAAAATGAACCTTGGACAATGTAGGTTATAAAATGTAGCAATGCAGGCTATAGTAAAACATGTATTTATATTTTGTTGGCTCGTGTTGGTCTGTATTACTGACCTTTAAATACAAAGAGGAATCAATAATGTTTGACTTGCATTATGTATTTATGCTTATATATTGTCCTTGTTTGTATACCTTACAGTGAGGATGGATATACTTACATTTAATCTTTATTTCAGACTCAAAAGAGCATCCAGAGCATATCAAATATTTAAGTAAATGGATGAAAATAAAATGAAATAAATCATTGTATAAAAGTGAATCACTTGGTCAATGTATCAATCAATCAATTAATCAATCACTGAATGTACAGTATAGTTTCTCTTGCCGGTGTTTTCTAAGCCTGGATGAGTACCGCACAGCTGTTTCTAGGGCTGGTTAAGGCTAGCCTGGGAGTTTAGACAAACCTTTGGCAAACTTGAATTAGCTTTGCAGGTCTGTCTGAGAAAGAGGTCATTTACTCCCATTTCCAATGTTCCTATGACCCGGGCACAATCACAACCGTTGAAGCGGGCTTAACATAATGACAACGAAGCAGTTTTTGAAAAAAATTCTCGTTTGTTGAGATGTTTTTTTTAGTCATCTTATTGATTGCTCTGTTTGGTTTTAGGTCTATCCAATTGATCTCCGTCTGTTAGTGACAGCCCTTGGAAATGAGAGGTGAATGAAGCTTGTTTCAGTTGAGATAAGGTCTGGTGCCAAACGGGCTAGGTTAAGGCCTCTATGACACTGTTCTCAGATTTGTCCAGGTGACACAAACATATACGGTTTCTGAGGATTGCCTCACACTTAGGCACACCAGAGATCACATACTGTATAGGTGACTGGCACTACACTAGCTAGGTACCTGGAGCAGCAACCTCATCACATCATTTTAGCCACAATGAGCCTTCTCAAGCTACTTAACACCAAAGATGTGCTGTATACTGTACATGGGTGTACAGAATGCTATTGTGGCGCCCCCTAATGCACAGCTGACTACGCCACCCCTTGAGATAAGTAGTGTCTGATGTTAGAGCAAGGGGAACTCTATCCCAATGAATGTACAAAGACAGGTGTTTAGAAAAGTATAAAAATATAGTCTTTATTAAATACTGAAGGTGTTGCTATGGTTGGTCAACAATTACACATAGAGGGGGGAAGGGAAAGTTACAGCCATCAATATTAGACTAGTCGTGTTGCTAAGAGATGACATACTAACAGGATGTTAGGTCTCACTACCACACGTGAATGATAACCACACTTCTTGAAGTAAAACACGCTAAGAAGTCACAATACACTGCACTGCAAATCTTCTGTCGCTATGTAAAGCCTAGCTACAGACATTAAGGCTCACACACAGCACTACAACCAGTCATTGAGTACTTAAGGTAACCCTCTATCCAGTAGCCTCCCACACTACCCAGGCTCGACTGTATCTGAAATTACTTAAGCCTAAGGGGAAGACAAGGGAACACAGGGGTAAAAGAAAAAAGAAGCCCCTCTAACCTGTGGCTCACAGAATGCCTTATACGCTATTACAAACACCTAGTCTACTGGCGTCCGCTCAGTTACACGCTAACAAAACAGACACCCACTTAATATCTAATGGCCGCACTTAGTCAAACGCAACAAAACGTCTATGAGGAAACATTTCAGGCCTACCTTCAACTTGACACCGAACCACTGCCACTCACAGCCGAGTTTGAGGTGTAAAACGCTACTGAGCTAAGGACCCCAGGTGCCTATAGATATGCCCGCTCCCATAATGTCAGGTGACTTAATTAATCAATGCCCACCCTCAACCTAGTTGGCCCGGATCCGGGCCAAATGTGCAAATTATCGTCATGATCTGGGCCAGATCCGGACCAGATAAGTGTTCGATAGTGGTGATTGCGGCCCTTATTGTGGCCAAATGTGCACTTTATCATAATGATCTGGGCCAGATCCGGACCAGATGAGTATTCGATAGTGGCGATTGCGGCCCTTATTTGGGCCTAATGTGGACCAGCTCATTTTACGTCTGGCACCCATTTGTACTATATTAGGGGTGCCCAAACTACGGCCCGCGGGACAACTGCGGCCCATCGCTCTCTTTTAAGTGGCCCGCCATGAATTATAAAAATTAAACTGTAATTTGGCCCGTTAGTCTGTGTACATTGCACTTTTTCGTTTCAATTTTGAGTGAGCCGCGAGCAAGATTTGGCTCTGCTCTAGACTAGTTAGAAATGCTTACTTATTGTTGTTGCTATGTTGCAGTGATGAAAGACTATAATGTTCGAAGACACTATGAAACTAAACATCAGTCATACACTTCATACACGGGCATGGAGCGGGAGAGGAAAGTCAAACAGATGACAGCTAGCCTGTTAGCTCAACAGCAGCATTTTTTCGTGCAAACAGACTTCAAGAAAACAGCACCATGGCTAGCTATGCCGTATCTCAACTGATCGCTGATCATGGAAAACCTCTGTCGGATGGTGAATTTGTTAAACACTGCCTCATTAAAGTTACCGAGATAATGTGTCCAAAGAAGACTCAGGACTTCAGCAATGTGAGTTTGTCCAGACAAACAGTTACCAGACGAATAGAAGACCTCTCAGCTAACTTGAATCAGCAAGTATCAGACAAGGCAAGAGCATTTGAGTTTTACTCAATTGCATGTGATGAGATTACCGATGCTACAGACACAGCGCAGCTGTTGATTTTTTTACGAGGCGTCGATGTTAACTTTGGCATCACGAGGAGTTGCTTGATCTTAGGAGTCTAAAAGGTATGACTAGGGGCATCAACATTTTCGAGGCTGTATCGGCTGCTATGAATGACATTAACCTGCCCTGGGACAAGCTGTGTGGAGTTACCACCGATGGGGCTCCAGCAATGACTGGCGAGCGGAATGGGATGGCCTCTATGGTGTGCAGAAAAGTTTGCGGTGAGGCTGTAAAAATGCACTGCATTATCCACCAGGAAGCACTCTGTGCTAAGACTGTTGAGGTGAATGGTGTGATGGATACGGTGGTTAAAACAATCAATCTCATTCGTGCAAAGGCACTCAATCATAGACAGTTTCAAAATTTTTTGTCTGAAGTCGAAGCTGAATATGGAGACGTCATCTACCATTCAGATGTGCGCTGGCTCAGGCGTGGATCCGTTCTGCATAGGTTTTATTCACTGAGATCAGAAATTGACCGGTTTTTGAAAGAGAAAAGCAAACCCCTTCACGAACAGAATGATCCACGTTGGTTGGCAGACCTGGCTTTTTTGGTAGATCTGACCAGCCATCTTAATGCAATGCACTGAACAAGAGTCTTCAAGGCAAAGATCAACTTGTGTCTCACATGTACGTGTGGCGTTATCAAGAACTGGCAAGAAGTTTAATTTAGTAGCTGACTACGCCACCCTAGTATCAAACCAGGGAACAGGTTTCTGTTAATCAAAAGACTCAACAGGCTCACAGGTTCAGGCATGAGACGGAGACAGAGTTCCACAAAATAAAAGGTTTTTATTTAAGCACAGAGGATGAACAAATTAAGAGAAACCTAGACCGGAAGGAAAGCTGTAACACAGACTAAGAAAACATTAATTTATTATTAAAATGTACAACTTTGTGCCACCAAGTGGGAAGGTAACAAAACATAAGACAAGACAATTAGTTGAACAGGAGGAAGGGGCTTACCAGAGGGAGGCAGGCTATCCTGAAGAAAGGGATGTCAGGATCACACGTGGATATAGGAGACAGCAACCACCGCAACACACACAGGTGAACAGTACTGGAAACACACACAGTGAAGCCACACATGCACTACAAGCTAGACTCCCACCAACACCAGGTGACCAGCCTCCCCTGTAGCACCCCCTACTCCTGCAAAACAAACCACAACAGACAACGAACAATACAGACAACAGTAATCACACTAGGCCCGGATGACACAGGCTGACCCTTAGAGCTGACTGAATTGTCCCGTTACCACAATGAATACAAACAGGAACTAAATCAAAGACATACAAGACAAACACACAATAAGGGAGTGGATGGCCATCCAAACGACAAATTCAAATAGATAGACAGACACAACTGCTTTGAGAAGCCCAGCAGCAATAGGGGGCCTAGACTAAGCTGTAGAATTACACAGCGGCCAGGCCTAACTATACCTGCATATGTGCCTATTTAAAGCTTCCCAAAATCATGCAAACGAAATTACATAAAGCCAAAAGAACATAAAAATAAGACTTCTACACTTAACCAAATAAATCACAAAATACAATGACAAGGACAAGACATGTAAATCAAATGAGCAAAGACAAACAGAGGCAAAACTGCAGCAAGCAAAGGATGGCGACCCTGGCGATAACACCATGCAATCTGCACAGTGGAGGGTTAGACGGCACGCTGTAGCTTCAAAGTATTTGGAGGAGACAGCCACAACAATGCGAGGTAGACACTCGTCAGCCCACTGGAGGGTCTGCGGTCACGATGATCAGGACACAACTTAGGGGCACAAAGCCCTTAAACGCAAACAGTCCACAACACAACTAGACGCCACACCGATCAATCAATATTGAGCCTTCCAAAATGCAAGAGAATCCCAAAACCGGCTGCCACCCGGAAGAGCACCATACAGACCGGAACAGCCTTCCCGAGCCAAACAAACCAGCCTCACCTCTGCTGCATACCTGACCCACCGTGCAAGTCAACTTATAAAGAAATCAGCCAGCTGTATCCACCGATTTACTAATGAACGGCCTTAAAGGCACAGGTGCACTATTTCAACCCGCTACAATCGCACACCTGAAAGCGTTCTGTGTCAAGCTCAAACTTTTAGAGGCGCAACTACGCAACTTTAATGTAGTGCACTTCCCCACACTGTTAGAGCTGAAGACAGCTTTCCCAAATGCCAACGTTTCTGCCAGAAAAATGAAATATGTATCGGTGATCACATCTCTTCAGGCAGAATTTGGTAAGCGCTTCCAGGATTTTTCGGTCATTGAGAAAGACATGAAGCTATTCACAACCCCATTCTCGGTTGACGTGACAGATGTTGATGAGCGTATGCAGATGGAAGTTATTGAGATCCAGTGCGACGAGTCACTGAAAAGTCGCCACCAGCTTCTCCCCCTACAAGAGTTTTATCGGAGTTTGGATAAGACCAGGTTTCCTCTCATGAAGCGCCATGCCGCCAGAATGATTAGCCTGTTTGGGTCTACGTACATATGCGAGCAGACATTTTCTCTAATGACGCTGAACAAAAGCCGTCTAAGAACCAGGCTGACCGACAGACATCTCTGCGACGTTCTTCGCATCGCAACATCAAGGCTTACTCCTGACCTGCCAGCTATTCTTAGTCTAAGGCCCAGCATCACTGCTCCCACTGAATAAGTCGTTGTTGGACCTTTGTCGCTCTTCGTGACCCATTGTCAGTTAGGCTACTTAAAGCACTAAGATTAGGCCTATACACAGGCATGTTTACTTGATGCAGAGGTGGAAAAAGTACGAAAATATTGTACTCAAGTAAAAGTACCAATACTTTGATGAAATATTACTCAAGTACAAGTTAAAATACCAATCTGAAAATGTACTCAAGTAAAAGTAAAAAGTAGTCCATTTAAAATGTACTTTAAGTAAAAGTTTTTTTTTGGGGGGGGGGGGGTACCAGAACAACCAGTTTTACCAGAGACTTTCTAATGAGGAGATACAGCACTCAAAAAATCCTCCATAGTTTAGTATGTGCTGCCGAAGCGATAGTAATGCATGGGGTTAGTTTGTAACGCAGTTGTCTACACATATTACAACCCTTCCGCGGCAAAACGTTGACATGTGAATACATTGAGCCAATCATGTGGTGTGTTGAGAATACATTGAGCCAATCATGTGGTGTGCTGTGAAGACATCGTGCCAATCATCTGTTGTGATCTCGCCGCTGGAGCAAGATTGGTGTTGTGAAGCCTTATGCACGTGCATTTCTGCCGAAGTAGATGCCCGATAAGTGCCCAAAAAGCGTTGCAATATGGCCGCCGAGTGGAGGTACTTGCCTAAAAGGATTTTGGTCCTAGCTCGAGTTGCTGCAGCCAGCAGCTAAGGCAGCCGTGTTCATGCTCCCAGTGTGAAGCGCTGTAGCTGCAGCAACTCGAGCTAGGTAAAACCAATTGTTTCAGTTTTGTTCATACCGAGTACTCGGTGACGTTGAGAAATGGAGATCTTTTCTTTGAGCAGTAGTTGATTTTCAAAGTTAGTTGCACTCATCCTTGGTCGCTTTGCAGTAATCCAGCACAACTGAAAAGCCCCTCACAGGCAGCTGAGGCAGGCAGGCCAATGTTGAGTTGCAGAGAGTTTTTTTTATATTTGGAAACGAGCAGAAGGTTCAGCAAATTAAAGGGCGTCGAACTGGGGGGAAAAGTGGGAAGTATAGGGCCCCAATGTAGGAGAGGGCCCTTGAAAAGTGGAATACGGGGGGCACAACATTTTCACCAGGCATTAGTAATAACTCAGGTAATCCACACATAAAAAATCCAAACAACTCCATAAGTAAAGGCTAAGAAAAGGCACTAAGGAAAGGAAAGGAACGAGCTGGAATCTGTAAGTAGTTAGAGAGTATTATCCTTTCTATCTGTGCAAATTAATATAATCTTAATATAATATAATATAAGCTTGGTTAGTAGCCTAAATACTAAATATTGATGGGCTATAAAAAGGTTTTTCATTACCAAGGTGTCACACAAGAAACATTTCATGATGGATAAAAGCAAAAAGCTCTCCCAAGACCTTTGCAACCTTATTGTTGCAAAACATATCAATGAAACTGGTTACAGATGCATTTCAAAACTTCAGAATCTTCCAGTTAGCAGCATGGGAGCCATTATCTGCAAGTAGAAGGAACATCACTGCATCATCAACCGGCCATGCACAGGATCTCCTCGCAATATTTCTGACCAGGGAGTCAGAAGGATAGTCAATACCAAGAGCCAAAGACCACTCGGAGAAAGCTCCAGAAAGACTCGAAGGCAGCCAATTCAATTAAATTAAATTTTAACTGTTCTGGAAGTAAAGATCAGGATTTACAAGAGGGACCCATGGAATCTGTTTAGAACAATGGGCCAAAATCACACCTGATACTGCGACTAATACGTTTTGTCATAGGAAATGTCTTGATGCTGTCATTACAAACAAAGGCTTTTCCACAAAGTATTGAAGAAATTTCAGTAGGCGTTCAATACTTTTTCCCTGTGTCATTCCACTTTATTACACATATTATTTTGTGTGTTAATATAATGTGTGGTGAAAATTTTGAATAGACTCACTGGAAGTTTAGGCTAATTACTAAAAAAAAAGTCTAAGCGTTCAATACTTATTTCCACCATATATTTATTTTACCTGAATATTTTAACTTCCAAATTAATGTCAAAATGAATGTCATACGAAATGTAAAGTTTGACTGACTGGATGTTTATACAATCTTTTGTTTATTTAGTTGAGCATCGCTAGTAGGCTAGTGGACCGCTAATTGTTGTGCTGCTGGTGCAATGTCTTTATCCAAGAAGTCAGGTTACCAAAAACAAATGCCAAAACAGGAAAAAGAGAGAAATGAGGGGAAACAACTGCTAATGAACTACTTTCCAAAGAAAGGTGAGCACAAACGTCAAAACACGAAATCCCATGGTGTTTGCTTGAATATCTCCGCAATCATAGTGATAAAACGAAGTGAGACAACCCATTGAAATAGCGGAAAATACACTTTCATAGGTTAGGCTACACATGTAATCTGATGCATCTCGTGATCCAGCTCCATCTCAATCACTTTCAGAAAGACATGGCGCCAGTTTGATTCATGTCCTGTTGTAGGCTACATGCTGATCATTATCACTAGGCTAGTGGATTAGGGCGCGATTTTTTCTCTCTCCCTTTCTGTTTTCGTTAGTCTTAACTTTTTTTTTTACTCAAGTAACGGATGGGATTTTTGATGTAGCGAAGTACAATACTTCACTCAAAATGTAATCAAGTAAAATTTAAAATACCGATTTTATAAACTACTTAAAAAATACAAAATACACAGAAAAACTACTCAATACAGTAATGTGAGTAAATGTATTTCGTTACTTTCCACCTCTGCTTGATGGTCAGACTGGCTGGCTGTCGACTGCCATTTTCCTTTTCTCCTTTAGGACTATATGTTAATGTGTTATTTATTCATTTGCCCACCTTTGTGACATTGTAACTTGTTAGGCAGATTTATATTCATATCATGCCAAAGTAGGTTGTTTTATTAGGCTACTGTATGTTATGTAAGCCATTCACATTTTATACCAATCTGCATTAGTTTACACAGCCACTTTCTCTCAGAAGTGCTGAAACTGCCTTGACCTTCTGTGTTGTTCACTCAGACATGCCTATTAATAGTCTGTTGCATTCTACCTATTTTAGGTTACATTTTGAGATTTTCAGTTGTTTATTTTAAATTAAACCAAAGACAAGTAAATGTGTGTAATGTAAATCTAATAAACTACTCACAGGCTATCTATATCATTATGCGTTTATCATTCACATCATATCAAGTAGGCTACTATTGCAACAAAAATACAATGTTTTGCACTGTCTAAAAGACATAACTGTCGAAAAAAGACACCTTTAATTTATGTCGGCCCTTGCATGTGGCCCTCAAGCAAAACACTTTTGCCCCCCCCCCCCCCGTACTATATAGTTCACTAACAAATCAAGGAGTTACAGTATTTGTTCAGAATTTCAAGCTTTAAAAAGTTAAGATTGTCAAATGTATAAAGGATTACTAATAAAGCTTTTTAAACAGTAACATCCAATACCCCTAGTTGAACTCAGTAGCCAGTACTTTGATCATGTATATTGAGTGTTAATTTATTCCAAGATGTTGATAATTTATCTAAAAATCAAAATCTTGTACTAATGTATTTCAGAAAAGAAGCACAAATTCAAAATTTTACTTATTTTATTAAATTTCATTTATCACACACACTTTCCCTCTCAATTTATTACACACACATATGTAGCATGCACTGGGTGGTGGGTGGATCTTGTCCTTACTGCCCCTGTTGAGACAAGAAAGGCAATCAGCACACATGACAATCCTTGGCTAATGCTTCCTGTACAAAAATGACATGACTTAACATTATCAATATAGTTAATGATTTGAGTTGAGTTGAATTTGAGAATGAATGATTTGTGATGCAGTGTGTAATGCTTCCACTAGATTGGAAATGTAAAAATCTTGTTTGAGAAAGATGACAAGTCTTAGTCTTGGAACAAGAAAATTTGAAAAATGTGAAAATGGAGGGTACAAATTAGAAGACAAAGTGGAATGTCTATTTATATCCCTGTTCAAACAATTTAAGCAAAAAAAAAAAAAAAAAAAACAGCGTTCCACATTCAGCTTTTAGAGAGACGGTTATCTTTGATTATGAGTGCACCACCGGGGACTCGAATTTCCAAATGACGATTGTCCGTCATACGAATGAGAATTTTAATCCTGATAACACCTTTATGTAATATATTTTGGTTTTTGAGTTTTAAATGTCAGAAACATAGGCTAAAAAGTGTTACAAGACTTACACTTACCTTACTGAAAGGCAAGATTGCAGACAGGGCACGCCGAATTCACGCCACCTCAACGCCTCGGTCCTGGGGCTGAAGAGACGGGGGAGGAGGGAGAAGGCATGATTCATTCGATACTTGGATACCCGTCTAACAGTATAAAATCATTATTTTAACATACAAACACGTATCTCACAACATAGATAACTCGCGAACATCCCAATTCGTTCCATTGTTAGGGACCTGAAACCGGTCTATACGGCTCTGTAAATTTTCATGGTGGATTACGTCGAATAAGTCGACTAATCGCTGCAGCACTACAAATAATCTCTCGCTGTTTATGTTATAACTAGATTCTAACTCTGTAAAGTGTGTTTTCCATTGCTGCTGCTTCAGTTTTCTCAACCACAATTACCACGAGTTTGAAAATGCTCCCTCCCGCCAGAGGCGGACAGAGTACACAACTTCATTACTTGAGTAAAAGTACAGATACCCTTTGCTAAATGTTACTCAAGTACAAGTAAAAGTCCAACAGTCAGATGTCTACTTAAGTAAAAGTACTGAAGTACTTGGTTTTAAAAGTACTTTAGTATCAAGAGTACAAGAGTACATTTTCTAAATATTGGATTACTACTGCCACAGTGCTTACATTTATGTACAGAAACGTCCTACATGGAGTTATGAAAAATGTTAATGTTAATACATTTTGGTTGGTTCCATGTTGGTGGAATGAACTGCCCAGTGCTCTCCGTTCCTGTGGTAGTTTTGGGTCGTTTAAGAGGGGTCTAAAGACATTCCTATTCAACATATACTTAGTTGTTTAAGCGCTTATGTGTTATGGTTTATATAATGTTGTTTTATTTTAATTGGGCTGTTAATTAATTTGACATTATTGCTTATTATTGATATTCTCCTTAATGTAGTCTTAGCATGTCATTGTTTTTATATTATTGATTGAATTGACATTATTGTTTTATTATTGCCTTTCCCCTTTTTTACATTGCTTTTTTATTAGGCTATTGATTGAATTGATACTATTGTGTACTACAACTATTCTCCTTACTATATTTGACCTACATTTTAATCTGTTCCCTGTTCAATTTTAAATATTATTATGTTGTTTTGTATTTATGTGTCGCTTTGGACAAAGGCGTCTGCTAAATCCATAACCATAACCATAACCATAACCTTGGAGAGGAATTGAAAGTAAAATCAAGTCATTTTTCATCTTTTTACCATGTTGCCACTTGCCAGGGATGGGCAGTATTTCTAATACATGTATATAAAATACGTATTTCAAATACAAAATACAGTTTGGCACATTCCCGGGATGGACCTGCTGCGTCTTCATCCATTGTTTCATCTCTTATCTAAATCTGACCATGGAGTTGACTTTGGCGGAAAGCTGAAGGCGATTGCTGATAGGCTGTTCCAATCAGTGGTGCCTGTACAATCCAATCACGTTTGAGAGGGAAACAACAAATTGAGGGTTTCCGAGATTCCGAGAAGTAACGGGTACTCACAGTTATGGATAGAAATGTAGTGGAGTAAAGAGTACAATATTTGCCTCTCAAATGTACTTGAGTAGTCATGAGTACTCCCCAAAAATGATACTCGAGTAAAGTACAGATCCCTCAAAATTACTGTACTCAAGTAAATGTACTCCGTTACTGTCCGGCTCTGCCTCCCGCTATGTAGTCAAGATGGCGCACGCTGAGGGCGAAAGATTCTAGAGTGGAGCACGTATCCAGCGTTCCACATTCAGCTTTTAGAGAGACCGTTATCTTTGATTACGAGTGCACCACCGGGGATTCGAATTTCCAAATGACGATTGTCCGTCGTACAAATGAGAATTTTAATCCCTGATAACACCTTTATGTAATATATTTTGGTATTTGAGTTTTAAATGTCAGAAACATAGGCTAAACAGTGCTACAAGACTTAACACTTACCTTACTGAAAGGGAGGATTGCAGACAGGGCACGCCAGTCACGCCACCTGAACGCCTCGGTCCTGGGGCTGAAGAGACGGGGGCGGAGGGAGAAGGCATGATTCATTTGATACTTGGATACACGCCTAACTGTATAAAATCATTATTTTAACATACAAACACGTATCTCACTACATAGAACACATCTCAATTATTTTCTGGCTTACAGAGGATGCGGTAGCGGTTAAGGAATCAGCTGGAAATTGTGGGTATAAATCTCAGCCTAAGTTGCTCTAAGGGAGACTAGCCCTGAAGTAACAAGTACATTGACCAAATTAAGTCGCTTCGGATAAAAAGCGTTGCTAAATTAATTTGTACATGGATAAAATGAACATTACATTAACCCTTGCTTACCCCAAAAGCTAACGTTAGCTAATTGTCCAAGACCAGTTTAAAGTAGTGTAAACGTCAAAAGGAGCCATTAACATTATATGAAAGCAAAAATAATGTATTTCATTCTAATATAGTTGAAGCAAATAGGCTTACCTGAAACAAATCAAACGAACTCTTCTTTTCACTAGCTCTAGTGTTCACCTTCCGTTAATGTCTAACTCAGCTCTGGCGGCGGTAAGGCAGTCGACGAAATCGTAGAACTAAAAATTCGCGCTTCCGTTTCACGACGGCTGGCCGTATCAATTGTGACTGTGCTTCCCGCCCCCTGGTGTCTGATCCGGGTCAATGTCTCCATCACGACAGTAAAACAGAAGTGACAGTGACACGGATTTGCCAGTTTGAAGGCGGAGTCTGTCCGGAGTCTACTGCTATCTGGGTACTCTTTTTAACATAAAACTTAAAACGATGGTTCGGAGTAATTTCACCCTAGGGTCCTTTGCATCATGAACTTGAGCCACCCCCCCAGAATCTTCTTTCCCTTGGTCGAACATTGGTTGAGTTAGCGATATCAGGCGCATGGCTTAGTGCAGGTGCTAACAGAACCAACGGTTTATCTCGTAAATTACCCCGCTAATAATGCCCGGAATGATACCAAACTTCTACAGTAGTACAAATATGTTCTATACTCGAGGCATTGGAAAGTTTGTAAGTACACCAGGAGTTTATTTAAATAACACTTGCCGGATGGTTTCTACACTCTGCTGCTACTAGTACCGCTTCCATACTCATAGAAATGAATATTGCGAGACACTTATCTCTTCTATGATCCCAGAAAGATGTTCTTGGATATTAAGGATATGTGGATTCAATTCATCATGTTTTCTATGTCATTAGATACAATAAATGTTCAAAAAACAAACAAATATTTTATCTAATGACATAGAACATATGATGAATTGAATCCACATATCCTTACACTATAAGCAACTACTGTATATCCTGTATATAAGTGTAGCCTAATAATTTCAATATCAATATGATGTATTCAAATGCCTAATTATGTTTAGCTATTAGTAATTATGCAGATAATAAAATACTATAAACTATTAACAAAATATATAAAGTTTATATTAATTCCAAAATATTAAATAGAAACCTATGACAAAGGCCAGCCTTTCTCAAACATCTTTCATCTGAGGCCCGGTCATGGCAGACTTTGGGGTCATAGAGTCCACCTACACACTTTTAGCACTGATGTGAATGATCACATGCACACACGCACGCATGCACATGCACACACACATAAACAGGCACACACATGCACTCATGCACACTCACATTAACATACCCACACACACACAAATAAAATGGATTGTCTATTTACACCCCTGGTACGAATAGCCTTGGCCACACAGCTGAGCTATTTACACCCTGTGACATAACAACAAAAAGACGTTGCTCACGTGCACAAAAACATGGCAGACATTCATTTTTTTCGTCAGCAGAAAGTGAAGAATTCTGAAAGGTTTCGGCACTAATATCTTTTCAGATTAGTTAACAGAAATTTCGTGAATATGACGTTCAGGCCTATAAACTATAATTTTACCTGCAAACACCATTTACTTGTTGAAGAAGATAGTGTAGTGGTCATAGACAGAGGCGTATTAAGCTTTTTAAAAGTGTGGGGGTTGTGGGATAGGGAAGTGGAACAAGAGAGAGAAACATGTTGCTTGTTTTTAAATAAAAAATATTATTACATTGTGTGATCAATATGCCAGAATAAATGCACAGGGCAGTGGCGTAACAACCCAATGGTGGGCCCAGGTGCGAGAGCGCTACGCGGGCCCCATGTCCAGGAACTTTGGCCCAGGATGAATTAGCTCTGATACATGTAATACACATTAAGGGTGACTTCAATTGTTTATGCAAAGGGCCTGAGGCACCGAAGTAGTTTAGTAGTTACAGATTACAATTTCAAATAAAAAACACACGACTACATATCCATTACATGTGAAAACATTAAAAAATAATTTTATTAACAGCCTGCAGGCCAGGGTAATCTAATATTACTGCATTAACATCAACTCGCATGGAATTATGGGAACACTCAATGCGCCTCTTCAACCCTCTGCTGAAACTGCAAGCGTAGATTGCTTGCTTATACTCGCACTGCGCAGAAACAAAACTTAATGTAGCCTAACTTATTTAACCGTCCAGAAACCAAATAAAATCATTCATATGCATACAATCCCCAATATGCGTGAATTAGGCCATTAGAAAAAGGCCATCTTACGAGCCTTTCGTTGTGCAAAATCGTCAACGATGTTCCCAATATTTAATGCTCTGGCTCTCGTATTTTCAATGGACAGGATAGCTAACCCACGGAGCCTCTCCTGCCCCATGCTGCTGTTTGGAAAAAGATCGCTTAGCTGTTGCCACAGTCACAATGTCAGAAACAACATGAGTACACACTTCCCCGAATGTGGATGTTACACTGTCATAATCTACCACCAGCATTTTGGCAAATTGAAAAATAGATGACTTCTGTGAAATCTCTGCTTTAAAGCAAGACCTGAATGAGAGGAGTTGTGTTGGGAATGTCGGTGCAATGTCCCTGCTATAATGGTCTGACAAACGTCTTGCCTTTTCAAGCAGTTCATCATCACTTGCGAGTTGAAGGGTCATAGGACGTAAAGACTTAAACACATGACAAGTTTCCCGCATACTTGCAAATCTTTGGGAGAGCTGACTGATTATGATGTCCAGAGTTGCATTAAATACCTGCACTTTGAAGTATCTCTCTGCATCGGTTAAGCGCTCATCTTCCGATTGATCGTCAAAGTGACGCTTCACTCTCCGTGCTCTAACATTCTAAAGTTCTAAAAAAAAAAAAAAAGGAGGCAGGGCGGGGGTAGCAACGGGCCCCGGGAGGTCACGGGCCCTGGTGCGACTGCACTTGCTGCACCTACTATAGTTACGCCACTGGCACAGGGGTGCAAATAGCATACACTGATATTTGTACCAGACAGGGTATTAATAGAACACATTGCTGTGTGCACCGGGGTACGAATAGAATTCACTTCTTATTGCACCAGGGTACGAATAGCATACTCTGATAATTGTACCAGGTATAGCCTTACCCCAAATAAAAACACACACACATGCAGGCACAAGCACACACACACACACACACACACATAGAAGCACAGATATACACAAAAACAAACACACAATATGCACACACACACCCACACGTGATTTATTTTTGCGGAGAGAATGTACATCTAGTTTAGATTGTTTCCTGGTTAATACAAAAAATGCTGTTCGTTAAGTCAAGTCAAGTCAAGTTTATTTATATAGCGCATTTCATACACAGAGGTCATTCAATGTGCTTTACATAAACAAAACCAAACAATAATAACAAATAAAAGCATAGAAAGGCAATATAGTCAAAGAAGGTAAAAGGTAAAGATCATAATAAAAAGAAAACATAAAACACAATGTAGAATAATTTAAAAATAAAGAATAATTAATAAGCAAAAACAAAGGCAAAAGTTGTAAAAACAAAAGTAATAAAAGACAAGGTAGAATAATTATCAAGGCAGATCCAGAATTTGTAACTCGGCACAGTTAGCAGAAAGCATCTGAGAACAGTTTGATTACTGACTGATTTATAAACAAGCAATAGTGCTTTAAAGTCAATTCTGTGACTTACTGGAAGCCAGTGCAAGGACTTAAGAATTGGAGTAATGTGGTCAATTATTTTAGTTTTTGTTAGAATTCTAGCTTCTGCATTTTGTATCACCTGAAGCTGTTTAATAGTCTTTTTAGGAAGGCCTGTGAACAGTCCATTGCAGTAATCAACCCTGCTGGAGATAAATGCATGAATGAGTTTTTCTAAGTCATATTTTCACATTGAGTTTGGCAATATTTTTGAGGTAGTAAAAAGCTGATTTAGTTATCGCTTTCATGTGGCTGTTGAAATTTAGATCACTGTCAATTAATACACCACTGTCAATTACCTGTCCGTCTGAAGTTTTGTCTGCTCATGCTTCTCCTCCTGCTGCACTGGAAATACTCCATTGCTCTTCGGATATGATCGTCAGTCATTAAGCGCTTTCAGACATACGTGTAAGACCGGAGGTTCTGCTGATGTTAAACGGTGGGGCCGTATATCTAAACGACATAACCGGTCATATGGAAGTCCGAATTCAACCGGTGTTTATACTACCCCCGACCTAGTATTTCCTCCGGACATTATGTAAATGTGCTGTGTCTGAACGAGGCGTAGAACATGCGGTTAAAATTCACACCTAGTGAGAGGGCGTGTTGGTGACGTTTCTTTCGTGCGTCCATGTGGTTAAATCTGACTTAAATGCCAGTGTTGGAGTATGATGGAGTGGCATAGTGCTGTCCAGAAAATCTCCGACATGGAAAGATGCAGACATCACGGAGCTACTGTCCATGAGGGCATACAATATTTTGATAAAACACATGAAGGGAATGGCACGTTGTAGCCTACAACTGCATGGCAAGGCCAAACGAATTCAAAAGACTGAATCATCATAAGCAGAAGGCGCTGAAAAGGCAGTAGCCTACAGCGACGTCGTTGACGACAATAACAGGAGTATTTAATAAATTGTTAGCCAACACGGTTTTCTGTTCATTGATAGCCTTAGGCAGAATTAGGCTACAGAAAAGAATACAGGATTTTTTTCTCTCCCGGCAGTAAAGACAGTAGATTCGTGTTTAAAATTAAATGAAAACTAAAGGTAGGCTATAGGCTATGCATATGACCATCCAGAGGAGGCTGGTGATCTGTCAAGAATGATGAAGATCGTAAGATACAGATGGTTTTATTGTTGCTGTCATTATTACCACAAACACGAATTGACAACAAAACCATGGTGATCGTGGGTTATATCTTGCCTGCTTATTAGGCCATGCACAGCCCTGTCAGAACTCCGTGTAGCATGCATACTGGCAGTTTTCATAAACCATCACCAACTAGTTCGCACTTTGGATATATCGTTGGATTGTGAAAAGCCCAATTTCGAATAACTACAGTACAACAGATGAGGTAGGATGCATCTTTTGCAATTATTATTTTGTGTTGGTGAGACCTGTTGCCTATCAGTAGACATGTCATCTCGAGTTCCACGACAGCTTAGCTAGTGCCACCGAAATATGACACTGAAATCCTTTCACTATTGGAGTCGCTCAGATAGAAACAGCTGTAACGTGGTTAGGACACTTTTGCTGTGGAGTGGAGACGCCATAAGTTAGGTGTGGTTTTGACAATCAGAAAAGCAATATACTGAAATAGTTTAATGATGTAAAGTCAAGTGCTGGTCTGGTGTGTGTGCACGCAGTTTTTATTGATGAGTCGGAGTGGCAAGGGCATTATAAAACTTCTCGCTCTTAGGCCTACTCATACACCGCGTTGAAATGGCGTAGCTGTCTAAATTCAAATCATATCATGCTAGGGGAGAAATCGTTGGACATCCATTATTTTGTTATTCAGCACCCATGGTCAAAAATATGTTCCCGCGCGCCTGCATGGGGATAGTAGGCCTATGCTTTTGGAAAAAAATAAATCATGAAAAAACTTCACTGTTATGTAGTATTTTGTTTGTTGCTTAAAAACGTTGTATGATGGCCTTGAAGTCTTGAGTTAGCCTACTGAATTGGCTGGTAGCCTACCATAAAGTGTGTGCATGCTCTCTCTCCAACGCAAACCAGATTCTGGCACATAACGTTGAAAACAGATAAATGTGTTTACTCGGAGCACACATACAAATACTGTATGTGCGCACTTACGTGACTATCCTACTTCAAGTATTAGCCTACGCACAATAGATTTCTCTTCTTTAGCCTATGCATAGGCTACACTTTGTAAACAAAAAGCAGCTGTGACAGGCAGCGGCTGCATATATTCTGCGTCATATATCTCACACATGTGAACTCTAAGCCCCCACCCCTCACTCGACAACCACACGGAGATTCTGTAATGTGCGTGTATGTCGTTCACATATACGTCCGTATAAGGTCAGTATTAGGTCCGCAGGTTAGCATCATATCTGAATCATCCGAAGGGTAGGACCTCCGTTTGACAAACCTCCGCATGTACTCCGGAGGTTATGTCTGAAAGCGCTTATTGCTCCACATTAAGGACTCACTGGACCACTTTACCAGTGCTACTCCTGCCGTTCATCACCGGTTTCATCCCACGTTTATCCAGCCGCCCCTGGAGTGCATATGCCGGCTCTCTTGCTGCTCTGCCCACCGCAAGAAGCGTTGTAAGCGGGTGAAAATCAGGAGCAGGGCGAGACTTGCCCACTCGCAGTCAGGACTAGGACCTCACCTGTGCCATGCCTTCTCCTCAGGCCGCGATGACATCTTCCTGACGTTCGTGGGATCTGATCTACTGCTGTCATGTCTCTGCTGCTCCACTGAAGTCCTCCTCAACGCCCGTCGTCATCCCCACTCGACCGAGGCTATGCATCCGCAGTGGTGGAATAAACCCCCGAAACTTTCGCTCGTTGGATTACTCTCCATGTCATCAAGCCGCGGCTCACTTTGTGGCTAAGGCAGCTCTTGTCAACTGCAGGTCTGTGCTAAATAAGACTTTCATACTGAACGACTTTTTCTGCCGCCATGACCTGGACTTATTGTTTCTAACGGAGACCTGGATAGTTGCCGAAGTTGGTGAGTCTGCTGCCTTCGGTGAACTGTGCCCTACAAACTGTTAATTTGTTAGTACTCCGAGACGGGTTGGAAGAGGTGGTGGCGTAGCTCTTGTATACAAAAATGCTGTGAAAATCTGGTCACCAAGGGGGAGCATGTATAAACAGAACAGCAAAGGGCCCAAAATGGAGCCTTGCGGGACCCCATAGAAAAAAGGAGCTGAGGAGGAAGAGGAGCAACCAAGGGATACTGAGAAGGTTCTGTGTCTGAGGTAGGAGCTGAACCAAAGTAGTGCTGTCCCCTTTATGCCTACCCAGTCCTCAAGACGGGTAAGGAGGGTGTTGTGGTCCACAGTATCAAACGCTGCGCTGAGGTCCAATAGAACCAGGATTGCATTTTGACCTGAATCTAGAGTGAGAAGCAGATCGTTGGTGACTTTTAGCAGAGCCGATTCAGTACTGTGGAGTGTTCTAAAACCTGACTGGAAGGGCTCAAGGATGTTATGCTCAGTCAGGAAGGGAAGCAACTGGGCCAGCACTACTTTCTCCAGTACCTTGGAAAGGAAAGGGAGTTTAGAGATGGGGTGGTAGTTATTCAAAGAATTTGCATCCAGGTTGGGCTTTTTAAGCAGGGGTTGGACCACCGCATGCTTAAAGCAGGCAGGGACAGCACCAGATGTCAAACAGGAGTTGATAACCAGCTGTATGGAAGGGCCCAACACATCAAAGGCATCTTTCAAGATAGGAGAGGGGACAACATCACCAGGGGAAGATGTGGGTTTCATACAGAGGACTATGTCCTTGAGATCTGCTAGCGATACATCAGCAAAGTGACTGAAAGTAAATAAAGGGCCTGAAGACACCTTAACTGGGGGGGAAGGCAGAGGAGGGGGAGAGAACAGTGCTCTGATGTTTTCGATCTTATCAATGAAACATTTCTTAAATTTTTCACAAGCATCAATACTTGTGAAGGGAGCCGGTGAGAGTGGAGGGTTGGTGATTTGATTAATAGTGTGAAAAAGAATTTTGGGTCTGTTAGCATGTTGATTAATAATATCAGAGAAGTATTTAGCTCAGGCTGCTTTGGCGGCTGTCTGGAAGGATGCTAAAGTAGATTTAAAAATGTCATGGGAGACTGTAAGACGGTCTTTTAGCCATTTCCTTTCAGCTCTCCGGCAGGCCTGCCTGAGTGAGCGGGAGGCATCATCTAACCAGACTTGAGATTTAAATTTCGGACGCTTGTGACAAAGAGGAGCCACCATATCAAGAATGGCTGAGCAGGAGGAGTGGAGAAGAGCAACCATATCATCTGGGCTGGATGAGGCAGAGGAGGCTGAGGACATGGTAGTAGCAATGGCCTTTTTGACAAAAAGGTCAGAGAACTGAGCTGCTGACTGAGAATTTATACAGCGAGAGTAGCGGCCAGTAGCTTTAGCCGCCTGCACAGGGTTAGAGATGACAAGGTTAAATAAAACAGGTAAATGGTCAAAGAAGGATGTTTCCTCAACCATAATATTACCTACAGGAAAACCATAAGACAAAACAAGATCGAGGGTATGACCTAGTATGTGGGTGGCTTGATCAATATGTTGAGTGAGACCAAATGCATTCACAGCATCAGAGAACTCTTTTACCATTGGTTTATCTGGGCAGCATACATGAATATTAAAATCACCCAGTACTAGTAAGCGGTCATGCAATGACACAAAATGAGAGAGGAAGCCTGAAAATTCAGCAATAAAATCTTTATCTGGCTTAGGAGGTCTATAAATCAACACACACACCAGCGAGTTCGTTTTGGATTCCACTGTCATGCATTGAAGTTCAAAGGTACTGTAAGTCTCTGTTGGAAGCAACCGGATTTTCACGGCATTTTTGTATACAAGAGCAACGCCACCACCTCTGTTGCAAAGTCCAGAACGCTACAAAACTTGCTTTTGCAGATGTCCAGTAGAAACTGCTTGCTGTACTTGTAGTACAACGTAGTAAGACGAGACGAACACGTAAAACTTTCGGACAAACACTTTTTAAACGAACAAAACACGTCTCTCTGTCCCAACGTTCGGTTGGGACAGAGAGAGGTCGCTGCGTGTGCACGCGCTGCCATCTTGGATCAAACTTTTTCACTTCTATGCTGATGACACCCAGTTATACCTGCCCTTAAAATCTGATAACTCCATTCAGTCTCTTCTAAATTGTCTCCAGGATATTAAGTGCTGGATGAATAATAACTTCCTTCAGCTAAATGATGATAAGACAGAGGTCATAATCTTTGGTCCTTCTAAAGCTAGACCCCTGATTGAAGGAAAATTAGCCCACCTTTCCTCTTTTGTCAAGCCACATGCCAAAAATCTAGGTGTCATCCTTGATTCAGAGCTCTGTTTTAAAAGGCAGATTAGCGCTGTTATCAAGAGTAGCTTCCATCAGCTGAGAATTATTTCCCATCTCTTTGTCTCCCAAGGACTTAGAAACAGTAATTCATGCATTTGTTACATCCCGGTTAGATTATTGCAACTCCCTCTATCTTCGTCTCCGCCACTCCCAACTTTCTCGTCTGCAATTAGTACAAAATGCAGCTGCTAGGTTGCTTACTGGCACCAAGAAATACCAACACATCACCCCTGTACTGGCCTCCTTACACTGGCTCCCCTTTAGTTTTAGGGTCCACTTCAAAGTCCTTCTGATTGTTTATAAGGCACTGCATGGGTTGGCTCCCTCATATATTTCAGACCTCCTCCATCCCCTCTCAGCATCCAGGTCCCTTAGATCTGCCGATAAGGGTCTTATTCATATTCAAGTGTCTTCTGTACTGTTGCTATTTATTTGTTTAGGGCTGTCTATTTGTCTATTGTATTTCTGTATTTGTCTTGCTTACTTTCTCTGTGCTTGCCTTTTATATTTTGCTTGTTCTGATTTGCTTTTATTTTCTATTTTTAGCCATATCCTCTGTACAGCACTTTGGTCAGTGGAAACTGTTTTAAATGTGCTCTATAAATTAAATGTACTTACTTATTTACTTACTTACTTACCAAGATTTTTTAACTGTATCCTTTGCCTTCAACCCTTTTGTGTCAAGGAGAGTGGCAACCCTAAGTCTTTCTTCCTTTTTACCAAATATAATTACTTCAGTTTTTTCTTTGTTCAGCTGAAGAAAATTTTGAGACATCCAGGTGTTGATTTGTTCTATACACTGACACATAGACTCAAGAGGACCATAGTCGTTTGGTGACCGAGCTAAGTAAATTTGTGTGTCATCTGCATAGCTATGATATGAAATCAAATTATTTTGGATGATTTGTCCAAGTGGGAGCATATAGAGGTTGAATAATAGTGGCCCCAAGATCGACCCCTGGGGAACACTATAGGTCAAGGACGTTGGTGTTGAGGTACAGTTTCCGATGGCAACAAAGAAGCTCCTTTCTTGTAGATATGATTTTAGCCAGCTGATAACTATGCCTGTAAATCCAACCCAGTGTTCTAGTCTGTGTAGTAAAATATTGTGATCAACAGTGTAAAATGCTGCACTAAGGTCCAGTAGCACTAGGACTGATTTTTTTGCCTGAATCTGTGTTGAGGCGTATGTCATTGGAAACTTTAATGAGAGCTGTTTCAGTGCTGTGATTTGCCCGAAAACCAGACTGAAAGTAATCAAAATACCCATTTGATGTTAGGAAGGTGGTTAATTGATTAAAGACTATTTTTTCAATAATTTTGCCAATAAAATGTAGATTGGATATGGGCCTGTAATTGTTTAGCATGGAGGCATCCAGGTTATTCTTCTTGAGAAGTGGCTTTACAACAGCTGTTTTCAGTGACTTAGGAAAAGTGCCAGACAGCAGTGATACATTTACAATTTGAAGGACATCCGCCGCTATGAGGTGAAAAACAGTTTTGAAGAAATTGGTAGGCAAGGTAGTCTAAGACACATGTGGAAGAGCTAAGATTCTGTACCGTTTTTTCAAGTGTTTGTGTCCGTCAAGTGTCTATCAAGCTGAACACTGACATCAAGTTTAGTTTCCCTCTGTTTGTTGCTGGAAGTTCAGGTTGTTGAATTTGTAATTGAGCAGATATGTTGAGTCTGATTTTGTCAATTTTACCTTTAAAAAGAGATGAAAACTCATTGCATTTATTAGTTGAGAGAAGTTCAGGCGCTAATTGTGAGGGGGGATTTGTTAACTTATCAACAGTTGAAAATATAATACGAGTGTTATTTGAACTTCTACTGATAATGTTAGAAAAAAAGGACTGTCTTGCTTTGCATATTTCAGAGTTATATGTGCGGAGCATCTCTTTATGGATTTCACAATGGATCTGAAGTTTGTATTTACGCCGTTTTCTTTCAGTCTTCCTACACTCTCTTTTTAGAAGTTTAACTGCTGGATTTTGCCTCCATGGTGCTTTCTGTTTGTCTTTAACTTTCTTCAATTGTAATGGAGCAATGTCATCCATAATGTTTGCCATTTTTGCATTAAAGTGATCAAATAAGTCTTCTACAGAGTCTGACAGTTGACTTGACTTTAGTGAAAGTGCTTGCTCAAAGAGAGCACTTGTCTGATCATTTATGATTCTCCTTTTTACAATCATAGCTGTGTTTTGAGTGTGTGGGGACATAGACACATCAAAGAACACGCAGAAATTATCAGATAAGGCCAGGTCTTTAACAGCTGTAGAGACATTGAGACCCTTTGTAAAAACAAGGTCGAGGGTATGGCCGAGAGAGTGTGTTGGCCCCTGTACATGCTGTGTTAGGGAGAAAGTATGGATTAGTGCAATGAATTCCTTGGCGTAATTGTTTTCAGGATTATCCACATGCAAGTTTAGATCCCCTGATATAATAAGACAGTCAAACTCTATGCAAACGACTGATAGCAGTTCACCTAGCTCTTCAAGAAAAACTTTTGCTGAATGTTTTGGAGGCCTGTAAATTGTCAGTAATAAAATCTGAGGAGAAGACTTAATGCGTGCACACAGATATTCAAATGAAGTAAAGTCACTGAATGACGACTGATTGCACTGAAAAGACGTCTTGAAAATTGTGGCTATCCCCCCACCTCTTTTATTTGCTCTGGTAGCACTCAAAAAACTGAAATTTGGGGGAGCTGATTTGATGAGAGTAGCAGCACTGTTTGCTTGACCTAACCATGTCTCAGTTAAAAGTAAAAAATCAAGGTTGTGTGTGCAGATTAGATCATTAATTAAGAATGATTTGATCTGCTATTTAGGAGTGCTAGTTTTGCTGTAAGTGTTGGGGAAATATGGTCCATGGGGGAAATCTGAGGTTGATGTGGTACGGGTAGGAGATTGGACTGGTTTGCCCTATAAGCTTGATGCATTTGTGTTCTATTTCTTGTCAATACAGGAATAGAGAATGTCATGGGCTTACTGGGTCCCGGCATGTTCTCAAAACTACTGTCAGTACCATTTATATTGCAGGGACCCTGAGAATATCATACAATATCGTCATCATCATCATCACATAATTGTCCCCTGCAGCTGCTATATGCCAGCTGAGAATATGAACTAAGGGGTTGTTGCTGCTTAAGAGATCCTTCTGAATGGAAAGGGGGAGGCCGTGGAGGTGCCATGCGCACCTTTGGTGCTAAGGGTCTTGGGGTACTAAAAAACCACACAGTTGAAGGTCTTGGTCTACTAACGAGGTGGGATGTTGATGGGTATACAGTTGAAGAACTTGGGCTACTAACAAGCAGCAAGGCTACTGGCAGCAGTCCTTCCATTCTTGCAGGGAAAATCATGTGCTGGGGTGGGGATGGTGATGGGTATACAGGGGATCCTGGGGAGTTTGATTGGGTGGAGACGTGATTGGGTGTAGGTGGTGATGGGAAATCAAGGAAGATGGGGTTGAATATTGGTTCAGAGTCTCCATCTGCCTGCTGAGGCCCTGGGGAGTTTGTTGCAGACGCTCCGCTTTCAGCATGTATTCCAGTAGTGTATTCCATGTTGTTGTGTCTTTGTGGTGACAAGGAGTCGACGGAGGTGGGGAGGGGTATTGGTACTGGTGTAACAACATGACCCTTCCTTTCTGATAGCCCCTTAGCAGCTTTGATAGGTGCTATCTCCTCATGCTCATCACATCCATTTGTTTGCTGAGATTCCAGGGAGTTTGACGCCAGTGATTGACTTTGAGTCATTTTAGCAGCACCCATCTTATCTTGTCCAGGGGACATGGCTGGGCATTGTTGAGCTGGTTGTTTAAGTTTCTCCAAGGTCTGCATTTCAGTATCTCTGTTTCAGCCTGTGCAGAGTGTTTTGGTTTAGCTGAGTTGTTGATCATCCGCTTGTTCCGTCTGTATGGCCACTGAGCGCTTATCAGAGGCTCGGCTCAAGGTTGGCAGAAAAAATGTTGGGTACAGGAGAGAGAGGTGATAGTATTCGGTTAAGATCTTGGCCCCAGTCCAACTCAGCTCTGTGCTATTTGGTCTGAAGTATTCTCTGCGATTCCAAAAAAGGTTAAAATTGTTAATAAAATTCATCCCAACTGTGAAAAGCATGTTTTTGCGAGCCAGGTGTTTAAACTGAATAGCCTGGAAAATACAAAGCTTCCCTCTGCTGGGAGTGGGCCACTGATGAAAATTTGTATTCCAAGCTCATATAGGCTGAGAACAGTTCCTTGAAATCTTCTTTGACATACAGCTGTTCTCTGTAGATGTCATTTGCTCTAACATGCACAATGATGCGCTTGATAGTTGCATATTTTGACACCAGTTCAGCAAGCTTGTTTTTTGTGTCAGACACTGAAGCATTTGGGAAACAACATACAATCATCCTTTCCCCATTTATATGTCTCACTGCAGAGTCGCCTAGAACAAGGGTTGTGGGATGAATAGGTGTCGAGTGCTGCTTCTTGTCTGTGCCCATCTTTCTATTGTTGTGGTTTGATCGCTGCCTGCTTTGGGTCTGATTCCCTGGGAAATTCCTCTCTCACGTCCCGGAAGCATTCAAATCAGTTCCATAGTGTTAGGGGCTGTGGGCTTCCCTTAGGACCACAAGCCCTGTAGTAGTTTGCTGATCTGTCTGTATTTCTGATACGAGGCCTGAAGTTAACATCTGAATTTACTGGTGTTGAGGTAATTACATTTCTTGTATTACGTTTTTTGTTTTTTGGTCTGGCACCTTGCCTGTGCCAAGGCTCTGCACTCACATTTCCCTTTGTGAGGTCAATGCATTCATCTGCTCTATTAGCAGTGATATTAGACTGCTGGGTTACATTCTCTGCATTTCCAGTAGTTGCTGTACTCACTTCATGAGATGCCTCTCGTAGTTCATCTGTCTTTGACGGAAGGGCATGCATCTTTGATTCCAAAGTAGAAATCCTCTGTTCTAGCTCAGTACATTTTCGGCATGATCTCCTGGGTCTCTGGCCAGAGGAGCGCATTTTGTTTTAATCCAACTTCAAGGTGAATTGTCGTTCAGTTTTTGCTCATTGATTTGGCTGGCTCATTTAAAATAAAAAAAACTAACCACTAACCTTTCAGATTTAAATGTACTGGTTTCACTGTCTTTGCTAAACTAGCTTGTAAATTAAATAAAAGAATGAAAAAGAGTGGAAATTGCTGAAAGGATAGGTGAAGCATGAGCAGTGTGAAATGCGTCCTACTCGCTTGAGCAGGAGGAGTGTGTGCATTAAAACATTAAGCTGTTGTTACTCGGACTGATTCACTGGGAGTGTAGTTTAAAAACACTCTTAAGCGGGGTTCACATTGCACATTCAAGCGGCAGTGCTGCGCTATGAAACACGTTATTTTCAATAGCTTGCGCGCACAAGAACTGGCCTGCCACTGCGCCGAGCAAAGCACACAGCAAGCAGCATTTTGCCTCTTATGCCGCTCTTGCCGCGGTGGAAGTTCAATCATGTTGAACTTAGACTGTGGCGCACTGTAAGTCATTGGTATTTTGTGCTGAGCTTGGCGGCAAGCACTACAAAAAATAACCATGGGACATTACTCAACCAAGAGCAACCTAGCGGCGAGCACAGCACATGTCACGTGCAATGTGAAGTCCCCATTACCTTGGAGTTAATCAGGTAGGCTATTCATATGATCGGTCCCAAAGGTAGAGGTTAAGCTATAAATAAGCAATCCATCTAGTCCCTGAGTTCACAACAAAACAGAAAACAGGCAGTGCATATAATAGCTGTATGACACCATTTCAAATACAAAATGTTTCTATATTATTAATGTACCTGTAAATGGTCTTTGATATAATGACCATAATACTGCAATATGATGTTACTTGGTGTGTGATTCTATGTGGATATGTTCAAATGCTACCTCTAGACTATTATTAAGATACATGTGAATTATGCTTGAGATGATGGACAACTTATCTGATTTTAAATTGTTTGTTTATTCTGGACTGCAGGGATCTGTTTATAAGCCTATGTACTTCTTGTTGGCATTTGTCCTTTATATCCTAATCATTACAGCCAACTTAACTTTGATCTTAACAGTGATCATGGAAAAAAGCCTCCATGAGCCCATGTATATTTTCCTCTCTAATCTATGTGTGAATAGCCTTTACGGAACTATTGGTTTTTACCCTAAATTTTTGCTGGACTTGCAAGCTGATACTCACACAATAACATACAGTTGGTGCATAACACAAGCTTATGTGATTTATACCTCAGTAATGTGTGAAATCACTCTTTTAACAGTGATGTCTTATGACCGCTATGTGGCAATTTGCAAACCACTGCAATACCACAGTATTTTGACTCCACATGCTGTGCTTAAACTGCTTGTAGTGGCCTGGGCTTATCCATTTTTGACATCAGTAGCATCTCTTATTCTTACTCTCAGAATACCTATTTGTGGATCTCACATTCGTAAACTATTCTGTGATAATCCTTCAATACTAAAGCTGGGTTGTTCTCTAGTCACAGCCAACCAGGTATGGGGCATGATACTTATTACAGGTCAGTGTATACAGTTTGTTTTAATTTTAATTTCATATGCTCGTATTGTACGGGTTTGCATATCATCCAGTGAGGGCAGAACAAAGTTTGCCAAAACTTGTGTGCCCCATATTTTGGTTATAGCCATCTTCATCATGACAACACTGTTTGACGTATCATACAGTTGGGTTGGTTCAGAAAACCTGCCAATTAGTGTACGCAATGCATTGGCTATACAGTTTTTGATTCTCCCTCCACTATCAAATCCAATAACTTATGGGCTTCAACTTCCACAGATCCGAAAAGCAGTATTCAGACAAGGTTGTAAACATAAAATGTGTCACCAGAGATGATTGTCTTAATCATTAATAAGCATTACCAAGAGGCGCCTGGAGGAATGAATGTTATGGTACGCACACCGATCATGATTTTTACTTCACAGAAAAATGTAAATGCCTACTGTCATGCAGTTAATGGGATACTGTGCAGTTGGGAAGTTATGGTAGGCCAACTTGGTGTGAAGAATACACACACAGGGGAAATTCTCTCTATAGTTGTGGAGTAGCAAAGTGAAAGCCTACGATGTCTAAAAAAAAAAATCGAATTGTTATCCATGTCCTGGATTTGGTAACTGGTGGATATCTCACTCTTAAATTAAATGATATGGTGATTTACTCATGAAAAGCTCTATTCTTTGTTTTGACACACTGTGATACCAACTCTTAGTTATTTTACTTAATCTTGTTTTGAGCTTAGTTTCTACTCACAATGTAAATTAGTTTTCCATTTACACCACTTCCTTAGGTTAGATTATTCGCTCCCACTGATTCATCTATCACGGTTATGCGAATGATACTGAACTTTACCTGTCTTTCCCAATATAATATACAGTCTATGGTCTTTCCCAATATAAGTCATAAATTGTGGTAAAGCACAAGGCTGTATTTATTAAACATTTACAAAAGCTTATATAATGTAATGTTAACAAATTGAGCTTGTGTCGGTCTGCATTGAATGATATTTACAATTACAAAGATACAAGGATTTTATTTGTCACAACCATAGAGATATATAGAAATAAGTAGACAAACAAAATAATGATTTGCCTGCATTATGGATGAATTCTCATATCGTCAAGTATCATCCAGTGAGGAATTTCTAGACTACACTTGCATTACCATTTCTGAGTCTCCCTCCCCTTACCAATAGTTTATGGGGGTTTACTTCCACAGTTTAGTAAGGTACTATGCAGACTAAGTTGTATACCATGAGTGATTACCATGTCAGTACTGATTATTATACATATATAAATTAACCACAACAATAACTGATCCATACTACGTAGAAGGGATAGTTAGAGCCCGTGGGTAAGCTGAGCTACCACCTGTATCTTGGACTTGATAGCTGTAATTCCAATGCCGAGCCAATGTCAGGCAGGGATATCTGGCTTACAATTGTTAATGATGACATGAGCCTCAAATGGCAAGAACAAAAACCATTGGCATCCCCACTTGGCCTACTTTAAACAGTCCATCACTTATTAGTCTTAATACCACAGGAAAACCATCTGTGTATTGTGTGATAAACTAACTCATGCAAAGTGCAGACATTTCACATTTCTTTAAAAGGAACATGCCAACATTTTGGGAAAATAAGCTTACCCGTAAAACTTCAAACAACCCAGACCTTCACAACTGTACAATTGGGAGTGGGTCTGGAAAAGGTTAATTGACTTCCTTTCATTGAATCCCAAATTTGCCAAAAAATCGTATGTGTATTCCCTGGCTAGGCCAGTGCTTTTTTTTTTTTCAAAAACGGCTAACTGCAGCACCAGCTTGTATTTCAGACAGGCCTATGAGGCGGGCCTTTAATCCCTTTCACACAAATCTTTTCCTTTGCAAAGATGAAAAATATTATCGAATTAATTATTTCAAACACGCTGAATACCTACCCATATTAGTAGGCTATCTGATGATAGGCTCCAAATTACGGAAAAATGTATTTTCATGCATTTTTGCCTTTCATCTATACAAAAACTCTGTTTTCGACCAATTAAAACAGATATTTTTTAAAACACTGAATTTGGGTTCAATGGGTGGAGTCGGATATGTCTGAATATAGTTTTGGGGTTGTTAGCTTGTTGCTATGGATTTGGTTCAGCGCTGGCCAACCGAGGATTAAAATAAGTTCATTAAACAATTATGTAAAGTAGACTTATTAATATCAATGAATACATATGTCCATGTCATATTTTTAACATGTTTCATACATAATTTAAATGTGTGTTCACTTCTGCCGTTTTGGTTAGTGTGGTGGATTTCTATGATTTAACGGATGCATGTATGGTTTTTATAAACTTTGATATTACTGCAATTATTATGAGACTTCAAGGCCTGTACACATCTTAAACAGACCAGACCAGCAGTCAAGGAGTGGGGTGAAGGAGTTCACAGTGACACCTGGCTAGATGGTCGAGGTGAAGGAGTTCACAGTGAACTAGATGGCCGAGAGCGAGAGGATGATGTAATTGGATGATGTAATGGTGGTAACAGCAAGTCCAAGTAACAGGTGGCAAGATAAGAAGCCCTGTTACAACTGGAAAAAACCAGAATCTGGGAAAAACCCAGAAGAAGACAGTTTTGCATATAATTTATGCATGATGAGACAATGGGTTCCACCAATAGTCGTAACCTTGGTGGATGCTGATAGGCCAACAGGTGTCTTTCGAGGGAGGCGAGAAGGCCCAACTTCAAGGTTAAGGAGTATAAAAGATAGGCCGCAGCCATTTTGATTTCAGATCTCATCGGGGGCGCCAGCTGATGACATCTCACATCACCCTATTGCTTGACACCTGGTCTGGACATCGTTTAGGCTGGACTATCATTGCAATACGGTGAATAAAGATCAACAGTCTTCAGAGATCTCCTGTCTGCATTGTCTCCTTCGGACGCTTTGTTCCAGAGTGCTAATTAGTAAGTAGTTAAGTGATAAATTGTTCATTGGATTCGGAAGTGGACCGGTTTTTCCACAACATTAGCTAACAATTATGCACACTTTGTGTACACTTTGCAACTTGCAACTTGTACACTTTGCAACTTGTTGTTGTTGTCCTGAAAACACAACACTTCTGCTGCTCTTACATAACTTGCACCACTATGCCACTTTATTTCTTACTTAGGTCAAACAGAAACTACCTCAGCCTTTTATTGGCCTGACTTTGCACTAGTATTTTATTTTATTGACTGTCTATGCACAATTTCAACCAAATTTTGCTGCTCTTATTTTTTCCATTATATGTGCCCTCTTATTTACTTATTTACTTACTTTTTTGTTTACTTGAATGTTATGTTTGTCTGTGGACTTAAAATTGGTAAAATATGTCTTGTCTCCACCGTAGGATAGTGAGAAACGTAATTTCGATCTCTTTGTATGTCTGGAACATGTGAAGAAATTGACAATAAAGCTGACTTTGACTTTGACTTTGACTTTGATGCAGTACTTCTTCGAAGCAACTTGCGCTTAAAACCATATTTTGTTGGGACATAAAATGTAGTGATTGTACAAGAGTATGCAAAGTCATCTTCATCTTGTGAGTGTTTATGGGCAGATTAGGCACCCTTCCGTGCATTATCGCCACCTACAGTATCACGTCAATGTTCGGTAGGGTGCAAGCGCGGATATAGTAGGAGGAGTTGGATTTAGGTCCAGCTCCACCCCTTGGATTTTGTGTTCTGCAGCAAGGCCCATCTCGAAAAAAGGGAGTTGTCGGTTCCCCGATTGGCCAGTACCACCATCTGTTTGATTGACATGTTCTTGACAGCCTTCAATGGCTGTTTTAGTGCATCCTGTGTACAGAATTATTTTCCAATTTGCAAGAAAAACTTCAAAATCAATGTCAATGTCAATTTATTTATTTAATAAATAAATATATAGTTATAAAGTCGAAGGTAAGACACAAAGTAATACAAATATGGTTATTTTTTCTGCTTTCTTCATTAGCGTTATTTGCTGTTGGGTCATTCCACGTCAATTCAACCAGGGCCCACGCACTTAGGTCTCAAAAAATTCTGAAAAAATTACCAGGTGTACACTGTAAAATTACTTTTATGTAAGATCAATACTTTCCAAGATGCAGCCAGTTTTACAGGAGAATGGTGTGTCGATTTTGTTCGCCCTCTTTTTTTTGTCAAAGTTCACAAGCCCATAGCGCAAGAACTAAACCATGTAGGAGGCTCACGTTTTGCATGCTGGTACATAAATAGGAATAGTATGTAACATAATCGTAACATTTGGTCTGGATGATCCTGCATGGTCATAGCTGTCTCTCAAAGTTGATCAAAATTATTTGCTGTTGGATCATTCCACGTCAATTGACCTGTCGCTAAGCCCCGCCCCCCATTGTTACCGTGTGAAAACTCGGACAAACAAACCAGACTTGATTAGAAATACATTGTGGACAATGGCAGCTGACAGTATATGAAAGCAGGCTTTGGGGACGTTTTGGTCGAAAAAGGATTTACTTTCCTCCAGAAGCTATCAAAAGGGACTTAATTATGCTATGGAGGGGTGTATTCAAAACTTTAGAATACATACAAGGTGACAAGCAGTTGTGGCGAGTAGCCGTGCAAATCACTGTGCAAAAACCACTGACGTTAATGCTAGCTAGCTAGTGGAAGATTGATACGAAGATATGTTAGGTTACGTTAATATTTGATGTAGTAAGAATATAACGTTAGTAGTTGGTTAATGAGCATTTTCATCTTGGGATTTAACAGGGAACCTGTGCCCACGTTGTTGGCTTAGTAGCCTACATTACGTCGAGCTGTTGCAAACGCGAGAGACGTCCTGTAGCCTACTGTTGATGAAAATATACCCCGTTTTCTAGCCTCTCGGGGTACCGGCTATCAGTATTACACGTCCCCCCTTTGACCATGGTTATCCGTCAGAGTTTTTTGAGTTAATAAACTCCATAAATAACCATTAATTTGTCATTTTATGCCTCCTCCCCGTTGTTTCCTATGGAGTTGTCCGAGCTGATGTCCGAGTCCCGTTGAGGCTGGACTGTCATTGGCTTATCAGCGTTCTAAGGGTGGCGCTTAGAGACAGGTCAATTTAACCAGGGCCCACGCACTTAGGTCTCAAAAATTTTTGAAAATATGTTACCCAGGAGACACACTGTAAAATTACTTTTATGTAAGATCAATACTTTCCAAGATACAGACAGTTTTACAGGAGGATGGGGTGTCAATTTTGTTCGGCCTCTTTTTTTTGTCAAAGTTCACAAGCCCATAGCGCAAGAACTAAACCATGTAGGAGGCTCACATTTTGCATGCTGGTACATAAATAGGAATAGTATGTAACATAATCGTAACATTTGGTCTGGATGATCCTGCATGGTCATAGCTGTCTCTCAAAGTTGATCAAAATTGTATTGGAGTTTTTGGCTGGGCTCTGTTTAGGCCTTCATGTAGCAGGGTTAATTATGCTTCCCTGAATTCCCCCACCGCTTCTACAAGTTCTATTGTAGTTTCCCACGCCTCTGAGGTACAGTAGGTTGTAGGGGGGTGTGGTTTGGGTGTGGCAGGGGTCGGTTCCCACGCTGAAGACCCCTTAAGTGTTCATGTAGCCCCCTCCTCTGCCTCTTTTGCTACTGTCCTGAGGCAGAGGTATGTGGAGTCTTGCAGACAATACATCATATCTTTTATTTATGCTTTAATGGTTACTTGTATGGTGCATTTTTCACATAGAACTGTTTTCTGGTGTTGCACACCTTATATACGAGTTATGTTTGTTTAATCACTGTTTTTATGTTAGCTCGTTACACAATGCACATTACCTCAGTACTACATGCTACAGTCTGCTAACGTGGCTGCAGGTGTAGCGACGTTAACTAGTTAGCTAGACCTTCATACTGGTGAATTGACTGAATGCATTTAAATGTGGTTTACCTGTTTGATTGGCAGGAGCTGTGATGCGACTGGCTCGCTCCCTGTCTGATGTGTTTGTTTTGTCCTATATTTCAGGTATGCCATGTTTGTTTTATGTACTTCTGTTATTGTCTATTCACATGTACTTTTGTGGCGACGCTGTTAACTGCGTGTCTCGTAGTCTTGCCGCGCGCTCTCTTTTGCTACTGTCCTGAGGCAGAGGAGCTGTGATGCGACTGGCTCGCTCCCTGTCTGATGTGTTTGTTTTGTCCTATATTTCAGTAAAGAGTCAAAGACCAGGTCGGTTGTGGCGTCTCTCATTATACACAACACAACGCAGAGAACGTGGTAGAGGGAAAACTACCTCTGTTACATTCAGAAGACATATTTGTACTCAGCATAGGCTCTAGATTTATGTTCCTTTCTGAGAAGTGGAAACACTCTCACAAAAAGCAATGAACAGAAAATAAATTCCTTCAGAGTCTGAACAGCAGACCTCACAAGTCTGAGAAATCATTTGGTTCTCATTTTCAGAGCACCCAAACACCTTGTGGGAATATACAAAGATTTCTTTTATATTTTTTTCTTTATTATCCATGGCCCCTCTTTAAAAAACACCAATTCAACTTGTCTTATGCAAATCTTGCTTTTTTACTTTCCACCCTGAACATGGGCAAGATGCACCGCTTGTTTCACTTTACTGGCGAATCGTAGCCCTTGATGAAGTCACATGAGCTGCAATAAAGTTTGGGAACGTAGTAAACAAATTGGCAGCATCTTTGTGGATATCCGGTCATGAAAAATTAGCATTTATATCTTAATATGAGACTGTATGCTCATTTGTACTTAGCCTAGGCAGAACTTTTGCAAGATGAAGATCACACAAGTCAGGCATACCGGTATGTGAGTTCAAGCAATCTTTATTATTTTTATGTAGCAAAAACTGGTAGAAAAAGGCCCACTCTGATATTATTCTTAACCACACATAAAATGTTTTTGCCCTTGTTGTTCTGTATGATTCTGAATAGGGTTGCAAAATTCCTGGAATTTACAAAGTTGGAAACTTTCCATGGGAATTAACGGGAATATACGGAGCCCGGGAGAGGTCACTTTAAGTGATATTTTTTCTGGTCGTGATAATTTGTGAGCACGTTTTCCTTTAATTGAGCCCTCGAATTAATAAAACGTGAGCACGTTTTCTTTTACTGTAATTGAACCCTCTAATTAATAAAACTTGACCCCGTTGAAGGCCTAAATTGAGTTCTCGAAATATGTATTTCGTGTTCACATTTAGTCATTTCACATGTTCTCACCGCTGGCTGCCTGTCGCAACTTCGTGTTACTCAAGCTGTTGAGATTGGCCTATTAAGATGTAACATTACAGTTCAATATTGGTAAGTGATGATAACCGTAGCCTTTTTAGTTTTCACCATTAGGTGATGACTATAGCGGACTTCTACTCTTTGTAGCAGGGTCACCTGCGGTGTCAACCGCCAGCTATGGAGCCGATAGCCTGAGGGACTTCTTGAAGGATAGAGGTGTCAGCGAAGGGTTTATTCAGAAACTCGATAACGAAAAGGTAGGCTATGTGATGTGGGGTGCAAGAACATGTTTAACTCCATTAACGTTATTTGTATTCGAGTAACAGGTGGTCTGACTGACTGGGTTAGAAATAGGCTAACCCTGCTAATGTGTTTTGTTGATGTCATGTCGTTTGCGGTGTTAACATAGATCAATGCAACATGTTTATGCCATTACAGTAGCCTATGATAGCCTATTTTAGTGCATGAACCATATCCAAAGCCTTGCAGAGAGGGTTAAAACGGGTAATCTGTCGGGTAGCCTAGGTCTGTTGTGCTGGACTGTTTGGTCTTGGCCTAGCCTAGCCTACAGGGAGGGAACGTAATCTCATCTAGTGCTGCCACTAACGACTAATTTTCTAACGACTAATCTTTCGACAAATTTTTCGATTAGTCGACTAATCTAAACGACTAATTTATTTAAAAATCAAGTGTTTGTTATTTTGTTGTGTCCGTTTTATTTTGACTAAAGGGAAAATGTAAAATATATATCACCCTACTTTTGTTAGAAGCTGTATTACTGTAAGTAAACTGTTCAAAAACATTATGTATTTTAAAAAAAACACCCATTTAAAATGCTACCTTCAGATCTAATGTCAGACCTTTGATAGACTTTATTTGTATGCCAGTGTTGCCATGGACATAGACAACTTCTTTGACCTGAGGCCAGGTCATTGCATTGGGGTCATAGGCCTACATGAACCCACCCCCTATCAAATTATCATTATGATATCACAATTATTATTGTTATGCTATATTGTTATACATGCACTTCAAAGCAGCCAGTGTTTAAAGTGCTAACATTGTTCACAAAAAGTTTGTGAAAACATGCACATCAGAGGACTGCTTTACTAATGTAAAATATAATTACAATAGTTCCATTGCTTTTGCATGGTTGCATGATAAATACTTCTCAAAACAACAGCAATTATATGGGTGTCATCGTTTTGGGATGTTTCCCTCATGCAAGCATCATACACTAGTAGGCAAATGGAAAGAATATTGGTGACAGTAGTTGAGGACTTTGCAAATGAGCCTAACATCAGCATGTTCAAAACAATTAGGCTACAGGCACTTTGCGCGTCTTACCACATAGGTTACCTCACTTTATCAGTTGGCTTGAACGCTAAAAAAATATGCGTCGTGACTTATTGACCATGGGAAATGACGCGCACCTTGATTGTTGATATCACGGGCGGCGGCATGTTCGTTTTAACGTTTTTTTGTATGAAAGAATTACAATAATGACACGCCGTTGTGTTGTCAACGTGAGACACTCTTTACTTCATTTATTTAAATTTCCACAATACTATATTAGTCAGAGTCTGGACTAGCGTAACCTACTAGCTTAGCTCCCCCCACTTAGCTCTGCCTAATAATGAATTGCGCTGAAAGCAGGCAGGCACGCAGCTTTGCTGCTGGCGTTAACACTTTCGTGCATAGCTGGGTTTAAACGGCCAACGTCTTGGTAGCCTGTTTAACATCCAAAGACAGTCGTACTTTTCAACAGTTAATAACATAGAGTTAATATAACATTACAGTGAGTGAGCCGTTTGAGACCAAAAATAAATAGGCGGTCAATAGTAACACGACTCTTCGAATAAAAAAAGTGCTGTCGACTAATTTTCATGGTCGATTAGGTCGACTAAGTCGACTAATCGCGGCAGCACTAATCTCATCGCCACCTACTGGTTGCGTTCCTAGTAGGGATGCACGATATATCGGCGGCCCAATCGGCGGCCCAATATATTATTGGCCGATAAGTGAAAAAATGAAAATATTATTATCGGTCCGATAACAGAATTCTGGCTGATAATTTGCGCCGATATTTTTTAAAGTCCTAATTTAGGCCTACGTAAGGTCCGTCTGGCTACACTGAGCTACTTGAGCTTGGTTGGCTATACTTTTTCCTCAATATAATGTCAGCGGTGTGAATGTATTTCACCACTCTAACAAAATCTGTGGATATGCGTTAATTTGGGAATCTGTGCATCTCAAAATCCTCTCGTGAATGATCCGCCATTTAACCTTACCAGAGCGGAGCTCAGCCCTATCTAGAGTCGTCTTGACAAATAAACAAACTCGTTAGTGGGACGAGTACATAAGTAGGCCTAGTTCTAAGTTGTGTTTTAGTATTATATTTGCATTACTTTAGCTTGGGTTTAGGGTGACCAGACGTCCCGAAAAATTCAGGACAGTCCCGATATCCAAGCAGTTGTCCCGAATCCCGAATCCTGCCCTAATTGTCCCGAAAATTATACTCAATCAGAATACTGAGTAGTTATTTTCTGATAAACATTAAAAACTGTCTGTAGAGAGTCTGAGTCGACTGCATGCAGCCCCCGACGGCAGCTAAGTGTCTGGATGCAGCCCGGCTACTTTGTTTCTTTTTGACGTTCTATAAATAGGCGCGAATATGCACTGATTTCGCGAAGCCGAGGACATTGAATGTGCAGGCAGCGCAGCAGGCAGAGCCAGCGTGTGTGCAAAAAAAATACGTCGGAAGTTTGGCCTAATGTCCATGTCATTTTAACATAATCTACTTAATCTAACAATTATTTTGTATTCTTACTTAATGACCCATAATTTTGGCAAGGCTTGTTATTAGCGTTAGGCTATTATCCTTATTCTGAAAGGTCTGATTTGCACTGTTACGCAGTCATTGTTTTTTTTTTTTTTTTCCCACAATGACATTTTGAGTTCATGATTTCTCTGTTGTATTTTGAGGCAGACTTGATGTTTGAATAAAAATGTGTTTTGGTACAGGTTTGAAAATTCGCTGTAAGCCTACCAACCCCCCCCCCCCCCGCGAAAAAAAAAAAGCGTCCCGAATTTCAGCCAATCTCATCTGGTCACCCTACTTGGGTTTTGTATTATTACCTAGAAATATGCTAACCATTCCTGCTTCAGTTCCAGACAGGTCATCATAATAAGTTATTAAAACCTTCGGGGCTAACCCCTTTCATTTCTGCTGCAGCAGGTTGTGCGCAACAGAGTAGACGGACATAAGATACAGTCTGAGGAGTTGCAGCTTTATTCAGTTACCCGCAGTTGAAACTAAACCTAAGTTTCCCTCACAAACTCTGATTTGGTCGCTATACTGTAGCTTATTCCCAGCTGAGCCGTTTATGAGTGTTTAGTCCTAAATGAAAACGATTCATACTCTCTAGCCACTCACTCGCAATTCACTGACGTCAGGTTCACTTAAAGGAGCCACACATACTGTAAGGCTAGGCTACTGTTATGTTGACTGCTGTACTATTGAGGACTATTATGAGTTCTGTCCATCATTTGGTGGTAGGTAAAATTACTGCTATAAAATTATGCTTATTAAATGCTTTCCCCAAATCACTTTTCACAATTTTTTTTCAAGAGTAATATTATCAGTTATCGTATCGGTATCGGTCACAACAAACCAATAAATATCGGTTATATTTATCGGCCCTAAAATTCCATATCGGTGCATCTCTAGTTCCTAGATTTTAGTGGAGTGGATGGGATTTTTTTTTTGAAAAAATATATCGGTGCACATTGGGATCTTAATTGGGAACTCTTCCATATGTTAGGCACTGGAGTCACCTCTATTGCTTCTAGTGGTCATACCTTATTTTTAGGATCAGTTTAATTGTTTTGCGTTTTTCTCTTAACATGGTGAACTACAGTTGCATGTATATAAGTATATATACTCTTTTGATCCCGTGAGGGAAATTTGGTTTCTGCATTTATCCCAATCCGTGAATTAGTGAAACACACTCAGCACACAGTGAACACACAGTGAGGTGAAGTGTAGCGGGTGTGTACTCTCTTTCTTGCGTTGTTATAGACGACGAGGCGTTGACTCTCTCTGGCTACCACAGCCGTTTATTCTGATAGAACAAATGTCTCACAGTCACACACATTTGCCATAGAGAGCTCCAGCTAGCAAAACGAAAACAGAAATGATTCAGTTCACGGTTAGTAAAGTATTACAAAAGTTAAGCGAGCTAGGTTCTAACCAGACTAGCAAGCTAGCACAACGTGGCGAACTATTTCACTTTAAAGCTAAACCAAAAGAAACAAAACAAAATGGTCTCTAATATAAAATTAGAGACCTCCTGTGTGGATTTACTACATGCATACTAGCATATTATTACACTGGACACATTTATTTACGCTATAACAGCGGAGCTCAATATATGCAATTTACCACGAGAACAGGCTACTGCAGACTGGTGATTGTGTGTAAGAACTTACCCTAAACGTCAGCAGAATAGCACCAATAGATGGCGCTCGTGTTACATGAAAAGCCTGTCTCATAGAGAAATTACTAGCTAAATGAAAAGTTAAATTTTAATGGCAAGTGGAATTATTTACTCCGCTACAGAAGCACACACTAATCCCGGCGCAGTGAGCTGCCTGCAACAACAGCGGCGCTCGGGGAGCAGTGAGGGGTTAGGTGCCTTGCTCAAGGGCACTTCAGCCTTGCCTACTGGTCGGGGTTCGAACCGGCAACCCCCCGGTTACAAGTCCAAAGTGCTAACCAGTAGGCCACGGCTGCCCCAAATGGTGTGACGTCACATGTTTGGGCGCTTAATCTCTAACTGATCAATGCGGCAATTTGCTTAACTGGTTTAACATATTTTTGTAATAACGGAGCGTGATGTAAACCGCGTGGTGATTACCTTTATGTCTGGATAACTGGTGTTGTGCTTAATGCTAACCAGGCTAATAAAACAAACCATGCTACCGTGAGTAGTCGAAGGGTAGAGTCACGTGACTTCTTTTGTAGTCCGTTTATGAAACAAAAGGAGCAATTTCGATTTTTTTAAAATAAGGCAAAATAGGGCCTGACATTTTCACAGTTAGAAGATTATTACTGTATACACATTGAAACATATTTTTGGTGGATAACTTTGCTGATTTGGCTTCACAATATTTAAAAAAAAAAAAAAATAGGTCTATGGGACGTAACATGAGCTGCTCTTCGATAGGAACGCAACCACTTGGGGCGCTGGTTTTCACCCCCCCCTATTCTTGGTTTGTCAGAATAAAACGTAGGCTACATGGGAACATAAATGTTGAGATGTTGAACTGAGCACTAAAACGAGTTGGATAGGATGGATACTTGGATAGGCCCTCTCCTCTTTAGCCCAGATGAGTCCATGATTTCCAAAAAGAATGGCAAATTTTGATTAGTCTAACCACAGGACCTTTTTCCACATTACCTCAGTCCATTTTAAACAAGTGTCAGATGGGATTATTATGCCTGATGAGACAGTATGGCTTTATGTTATTTTTCTTGGTTGGCATGTTCACAGTGTGATGTGACACAATATGACACAAATGTAATGGAGTGTGAGCACAGCAAAGATTGTGGTGGCGATGTGCAGTGTTTTTCTGATTGCAATTCAGCACGTGTGTTTGTTTACAAGCCTAAAAGCCTACTGTGGACATTAGCGACAGCTCCAGGTGCCCCCCATCAACTTACTGGCCATCACGCCTCCCAATCAGCCTAACAGCTATTGCTGGACTTATTTAAGAGACTGGAATACTTACCACGGTGCGCTGCTCCGATCTGGACGCCGACCCCTCTCTTCCGTGACGGCCGACTTCTGGAATAGTGGGCCGCGAGACGAACCAACGATTGAACTCCTCAACGCACGGAAGTATTCCCTCAAGGGATGTAATCCTTCTTCTAATCCGCCTTGCTTTCTGGTGGCTTCACTGTCTTGAAGATTGTTACATTGCTGAGTTCTTCCATTTACGTTTACAGCGTGAGCTCGCGGCCTGCTGGAGTCCATTCATCCGTCCACCAAACCATTCCACGAGGGGTTGTGACTAGGAGCACACTACATATTCCCGACAGGAAAGCCAATTTCTTCTTTATCTGTGGCTTGTCTTATTGAACTAAAAAGCACGCATCCTTTTGCTGACTTCCAGTGTTTGTGTTTGCATCGAGGGAGTGCTGCGACTACTCGGGGATTCCCACCGCCTGAGTTCTGCGAGCACTCGGGGATTCCTACCGCCTGCGTCATTGGTCACGCCCACTTGGGGAAACCCTTAGGCCTACTACGTTGCACCGGGAGCCGTGGCTTACTGACTTTTAAAGGGACATTTGAACATTAAAGGGATATTTGGACATTAGGGGGGAATTAAACTAGCTGAGCTTAACTGTGTACTGCAATCTTGAATAATATGTGCATTGTTCGTTATTGTATTCATGTGTGTTTGTTGTTAGTTTTAACTGTGATAGTAAAATAAATTTAATATTTTTAAAAAAGAGGAATACTCGGTTCATTTCTAGTTCCTGGGATTATTGACGTGTTGGGTGTTTCTGACACATATTTATTGGCGTAGTCGGCAGGATCCCAGCAACATGAATGAATCAAGTAATCCGACGCAGGGTAATGAACAGGCACAGGCACATAGTAGCACAGCTCCACCAGTGTCCTCACTCTTTATGCCTTGGGTTTATAGTGCTTCCTGGGTCGCGAGGTTCTCTGGTGAGCGCCAGAAGTTTGACGAATGGCAGGCCCAGATGAACGCCATGCTACGGGCCCAGCCCCTGAATGCCCAACAACAGGTGGACTTCATTATGAGCACACTGGAAGGGGAAGTTCGACGAGAAGCAGCCTTACTACCAAATGCAGATCGAGCCAATGGTGACAAACTCCTCGAGGCATTAAAAAAGATCTTTGGAGATACAACAAACCCGGCACAACGGCGAGCAGAGTTCTATAAATGTCACCAGGGGGCACAGGAGAGTGCCCGCATGTTTAGCCTCCGATTGCGAGAATGTTACGCCAGATGGATGGCTGTCGACCGTGATGTAGCTGGGGACGAGGATCCCCTTCTACCTGACCAACTGGTGCTTGGCCTCAAGACGGGACCAGTTCGTCAAGAGCTGCAACGCTTACTTCGTCGAGACGGTTCACTGACGTTCCAGGAAGTCTTGAAAGAAGCACGCATTTTGGAGAGTGAGCTTGACAGCCCCATGCTGAAGCACAGTCCCAGGCTATCCGCACCCAGGGTGCGGCAGGCGTACGGGGTCAACGCCCTGCACCAGACCTCCAAAAACTGCGAGAGCCTAAAGGTGGAGTTGCAGGTAGAACTAAGCGCTCAATTGAAGACAATCAGCAGCCAGATCGTAGAGGAACTGCGGAGCCATCCCCCCTTTACTGCACCTGCTGCCAGCCAGGCGTCAACCTCCAGGCCACCATATCCTCCTGGTCCAGCGCCATTCCAACGCCCAGTAGGTTCACAGCGACCATACCAGTGGGACCCACAGAGTAGACCTATCTGCTTGGATTGTGGCGACGCAGGCCACATACAGCGCTATTGTCCCAAGAGGAGGCAGCCAAAGGGTTTTTAGCGACCCCCGTCACAGATGGAGGGATGGCGGGGGTGAAAATGACAGACGGAGGCCCATCCACAAAGCCCGCTTTAGTAGGCCCTTGTCCTGGTGTGGAAATAGAAGTTAATGGAAAGAAAGTGAAGTGCCTGTTAGATACCGGCTCCCAAGTAACGCTATTTAGCGAATCCCTGTTTAAGACCCAACTACAAGAGACGGTCCTCAGTTCGGTGGAAGGCTCCAACTGGCTAACCCTGAAGGCAGCAAACGGGCTGATTCCGTACATTGGCTATGCGGTGATGGATTTTAAGGTAGTGAGAGTGAGTGTTCCAAAGAAGGGGGTGATTATTGTTGAAGACCAGTGCCTGGGCACCGACAAAGCAGTTCTTGGCATGAATGTCATCACCGAGTGTTGGAACGAGATAATGCAAGGAATCCATCCAGGCGTGGTGGCTTTTCGAGCATCAGTGGAGCCAGAAGCTGGGACCCTTTAGGACAAAGCCTTTGCGGTGTGCCGTCGGATCCAGCAGAAGGGGCTCGCCACTTGGGCTAAATTGACCAGACAGCCCTCTGTGGTAATTCCGCCCCAGTCCGAGATGGTTCTCTGGTGTAAAGTAAGTGAGGAGGTGCCCAGGGATGGAGACACCGTGCTAATAGAGCCTCTGACTGAGGAGGAGTCAAGCTGGCGAGCCGCACGCCAGGGTTTCCGTTGTCCGGTAATTACCGGACATTGGCCAGAAAAAAAATGAAATGTCCGACAAAATTAAATCTCTCCGGTCAAATTGTCCGATTGAAATTGGCTAATAATCCCGTCCCCTGACGCAATCTGAATTTGAGAATAAGCCTTAGCCTAATATGTAAGCCTATATTGTACGTCCTCTGGCTATGTTTTTAAATGAACAGGCTCTACCGTTTGAAAAGTAAGCTGTTAAACAACACGCATAGCCTATGCTGCATTTCAAATAGGAAGCGCACGCTTAAAACGTCCATGTTAAACAAAGAACATGGTTCAAACATGGCCAGGCCCAGGCAGACTAGCCTTAAAAGTTTTTTCAGAGGCCAGACGCGATGGATGATGATAAATTGGTGACGTCTGAAGCCTCAGATGTCCGGTCAACTCCACCACCACCAGATAAAACGCAGAAGTGTCGGGCGTATCTGTCGGAATCAGTGACATTGGGAGTTGCGGCCGCTCCAAGACACAGTGATTCTCCGTGTACACTGGACATGCAAAGTGTTCTTTACCCAATACAGTAGGCCTATGCGTTCTCTGTCTATGATCTGCAGGGTTAGGGCCTCCTCGACGAGGAGATTGCTGGTCCGCGGATCATTTCTGGCACAATTAAACGGTATCATTGAACCGCGGCCGAAAGAAAAAGAAACTAAACATTTCCCAGAATAGGAAACATTTCTTAATTTGTTGTTATCAAATAAAGAGGCATAGCATTAGGGGGTAGTGGTGTGAGTGCTCATCTTGTGTGTCTGTGCACATCTGTGTAAGTTAAACAGTCACCAATGGAGATAACGTGGGTAGCAGCAACAAACAACGTAGCCTTTTTAAAACAACGAAGCGGACTCTTGCTGTCCATGAAAAGATACTGGCTAGATCTTGTTAGGCATGTTTAAGTTACGCTAATGAACATGTTGCATTCTATACAACCTGATTATGCCATTCTTTAAGCTAGCCTGTCTCCAGTTTTCCTCAATTTGACTAATTAAGAAGCGATAATAGGATATTTGACCGGCATATCATCAAAATGTCCGGAAAACGAAACCTCTGCTGGTCACTTTGACCGGCACCATTTTTGTCTAGCGGAAACTTTGCCGCACGCACCATTGCAATAATCAAAGACGGCCATCTACCGGTGAGGCTTTGCATCCCGAATCCATTCTCCGTCGAGGTTCCACAGCGCAGACCCCTGGTTGATGTGACCCCCCTCTCACCTGAAGACAGCAGTCAGCAGCGTCCAGACAGACCCAGCCTTCTTACCACCGGATCTAGAGCAACAAGGCAATCACCTTGACCCTGAACAATGCCAACGTCTGCACGCGTTGCTGATGAAGTGGCGGGCAGCTTTTGCAGAGCATGACGAGGATTTTGGGAAGACAAATGCTGTGAAGCATCGGATTCCAACAGGTACTGCACCTCCGAGTCGTGAACAATACCGACCAGTCCCGCCTTCACTTTACCCCGAGCTTAAGAGCCTGCTGAAGAACATGCTTGACGGGGGCGTCATCCGAGAGAGCGCTAGCCCGTGGGCGGCTCCCATTGTACTCGTGAAGAAGGATGGGTCCTGGCGGTTCTGTGCAGACTACCGTAAGCTGAATTCAGTTACAAACAAGGATGCCTATCCCCTCCCCCGCATCGAGGAGTCACTGATGAGTCTAAAAGGGGCACAATGGTACTAGACTTGGCCAGTGGCTACTGGCAGGTGGAGGTGGATGAAGCTGACCGGGAGAAAACTGCGTTCACGACCCCCCTTGGACTTTACGAGTTCGACCGCATGCCGTTTGGGTTGTGCAATGCCCCCGCGACCTTTCAACGGCTCATGCAACGTTGCCTGGGGGAGTCGTTGAACGAGTCCCTCCTGGTGTACCTGGATGATGTCATTGTGTACTCTGCCAGCTTTCAGCGGCATCTCCAAGACCTGGACAGTGTGTTCGAACGGCTTCACCGGCACGGCTTAAAGCTCCAACCCAGGAAGTGCAGTCTGTTCCAGAAACAGGTGACCTACCTGGAACATATTGTGAGTTCTGCAGGCGTTGCCACCGACCCCGCTAAAACAGCTTTCATCCAGTCATGGCCAACGCCGCAGACCGTAAGACAGGTGCGCTCTTTCCTTGGGCTAGTTGGATACTACCGTCGCTACATCTCCTCGTTTGCCAAGATTGCTGCGCCACTTCGCGGCTTGCTACAAGGCACGGCTACCATCTCAAAGACGGCCCCCATAGCTTGGACATCCGAGTGTGAGCAGGCATTCCAACAACTGAAGGAAGCATTGGTGAGTCCGCCCATCCTGGCCTACGCTGACTTCAGCCAGCCATTCCGCCTGTACACGGATGCAAGTCTAGACGGGTTGGGAGCAGTGCTGGCCCAGCTTCAAGACGGTCAAGGATGTGTAATTGCTTACGCTAGTCGGAGCCTTCAACCGACTGAGAGGAATGACCATAACTATAGTTCTTTTAAGTTTTGAGTTGCTTGCCCTGAAATGGACAATAACGGACAAATGTAAAGACTATTTGTGGGGCATGGACGTGGAAGTCTTCACCGATAATAACCCACTAGTTCATCTCGACACGGCAAAGTTAGGGGCTGTTGAACAACGGTGGGTAGCTCAGTTAGCCAATTAAAACTACACCATCCGTTATCGCCCCGGGACTTCCAACCGAAACGCCGATGTTCTGTCCAGGGTCCCAGGTGAACGGAGGGAGGCCCAGGTTGATGCGGTGGAGGTGCAAATAGCTGGGGTGGACAGCCCTGCAGACTCCCCAGGGTGGAGTGACCGACAGCAGGGAGACACCGAACTAGGTCGACTGTCTTTATGGAAACAGCAAGGATGCCCACCCCCACCAGCAGAACAGCGGGAAATGAGTAGCGAGCTGCGACAGTTGGTCCAAGATTGGGACAAGATCGAGGTATGCCAAGGCATCCTTCAGCGGGTGAATGGTCCAGAAGAGAGTCAAGGGGAGCCTTGTAGTCAAATCCTGGTACCCCGATCTTATGCTAAGACCCTATGGCAAGAGTACCATGAAAAAGGGCGACCTCCAAGTGCGGAAAGAACCCTGTCCATCCTGAAGAAGCGCTTTTTCTGGCCGGGCATGAGGAAGGACTCCCTGTCCTGGGCTCCTGAGTGTCCCAGATGTGTGGCCTACAAGGCTGGTCCAGAGGTAAGAGCGCCTTTGGTGCCGATAGAAACCTCATATCCTTTCCAAATGGTGGGTATTGATTACTTGGCCTTAGGCCGCCAGGGGGATACTTTCCCACACATATTGGTGATGACTGATTTGTTCTCTAAATATGCACTTGCAGTACCCACCAAGGACCAGACGGCGGCCACAACAGCGAAGGCAGTATGGGGGAATCTCTTCCAGTTATATGGGGCCCCAGAGTACATTTTGTCCGATCGGGGAGCAGCCTTTGACTCCGACCTGTTCAGACAGCTCTGCCTCTTGTACGGGTGTCGTACAAAACGTACCACAGCGTACCACCCGCAAGGTAATGGTACCTGTGAAAGATTCAATCAGACACTACTGAAGTTGCTGGGGACCTTGCCAGATGGGGGCCACTCACAGTGGCCGGCAAGGCTACCAGCTCTCCTCCAAGCCTACAACAATACTCCACATAGTACTACGGGCCTCACTCCATACTATGTGGTGTTCGGAAGGCACGCTAGGCTCCCTATAGATTGGATCCATGAAGCTGGACCAATGACAAAACCACAGCCCCTAAACGGGTGGGTCCGATCCCATCATGAAGTGCTAAACCAGGCGTGCACGGCTGCCCGGCTACACACTCGACAGAGGCAAGAGGGCGACAAGAATCGACGAGATAGACGAGTGTCGAACCCAGAGCTCTTAGAAGGGGAACGTGTCCTTCTCCGCCACTTTCGTCGCCGTGCACATGGGAAGCTGGCACCCAGATGGCAACCGACTCCGTTTGTAGTAGTGTCTCAACTCCGCCCAGGACAACCGGTGTACTTGATACGCCCAGAAGGTGAGGAAGGCCCTATAAGAACCGCTCATAGAAACAACCTGCGTGTGTGTCCCATGGCTTTTCCACAGATGCCGGCAGAGGAGCAGATGGTGCCTCCTTTGGAAAGGACCCCGACCATCCAGATGGGAGACCAGTGCAACAGGTATCGGCCATTAGTGTTCTGGAGGACTCAGCTCCCACCTGTAGCCGAAGCCACGGTAATTGATCCCCCTGAACACCCCAGCCTTCCACAGGCAGCACAAGAAAGGACCAATAGTGGTGAACCCCTGGCCACCTCGGCTACCACCCCGGCGACTGAGGAACCGCTACTGCCAGACCTGCAACCACCAGAAGCCCCCCCTGGTGAACCTGCCAAAGTACGGCGCTCCCAGAGAACCACACAGGGTGTCAGGCCAGCAAGGTACCAGCCAGGTACATAGTCGGGACGACTTACGTTAAAGTGGGGGGGTAAGTGTCAGATAGGATTATTATGCCTGATGAGACAGTATGGCTTTATGTTATTTTTCTTAGTTGGCATGTTCACAGTGTGATGTGACACAATATGACACAAATGTGGAGTGTGAGCACAGCAAAGATTGTGGTGGCGATGTGCAGTGTTTTTCTGATTGCAATTCAGCACGTGTGTTTGTTTACAAGCCTAAAAGCCTACTGCGGACATTAGCGACAGCTCCAGGTGTCCCCCATCAACTTACCACCTATCACGCCTCCCAATCAGCCTAACAGCTATTGCTGGACTTATTTAAGAGACTGGAATACTTACCACGGTGCGCTGCTCCGATCTGGACGCCGACCCCTCTCTTCTGTGACGGCCGACTTCTGGAATAGTGGGCCGCGAGACGAACCAACGATTAAACTCCTCAACGCACGCAAGTATTCCCTCAAGGGACGTAATCCTTCTTCTAATCCGCCTTGCTTTCTGGTGGCTTCACTGTGTTGATGATCGTTACATTGCTGAGTTCTTCCATTTACGTTTACAGCGTGAGCTTGCGGCCTGCTGGAGTCCATTCATCCGTCCACCGAACCATTCCACGAGGGGTTGTGACTAGGAGCACACTACAAATTTCCCGACAGGAAAGTCAATTTCTTCTTTATCTGTGGCTTATCTTATTGAACTAAAAAGCACGCATCCTTTTGCTGACTTCCGGTGTTTGTGTTTGCATCGAGGGAGTGCTGCGACTACTCAGGGATTCCCACCGCCTGAGTTCTGCGAGCACTCAGGGATTCCTACCGCCTGCGTCATTGGTCACGCCCACTTGGGGAAACCCTTAGGCCTACTCCGTTGCACCGGGAGCCGTGGCTTACAGACTTTTAAAGGGACATTTGAACATTAAAGGGATACTTGGACATTAGGGGGGAATTAAACTAGCTGAGCTTAACTGTGTACTGCAATCTTGAATAATATGTGCATTGTTCGTTATTGTATTCATGTGTGTTTGTTGTTAGTTTTATCTGTGATAGTAAAATAAATTTAATATTTTTAAAAAAGAGGAATACTCGGTTCATTTCTAGTTCCTGGGATCATTGACGTGTTGGGTGTTTCTGACACAAGCTCAGGCCTAGATAAGACTGTGGTATTTCTGGATAATGTCGAAATATAATTTTGGCTGTTGCATTGCACTAGCATTTCTAAATTGAGTATCAAACTGTGCTCATAGACAATGGTTATCAGAAGTTTTCCTGAGCCCATACAATGATTTTCTTTACAGAAACATGTCAGGTTTTAATGCAGTGCCATCTGAGGTCCAAAAGACCACAGCCTTCAAATATTGGTTTCCAGCTCTATCCCTTGTTTGCATAGATTTCTCTGGATTCTCTGAATATTTTAATGGTATTATGTACTGTAGATGATGAACTCCCTACATACATCATAATTTCATGTTAAAAAGCATTAAAATGACAGTTTCATTATTTGTCCAGTCCACACAGGTTTAGGTGATGAATACCCTTACATCTTTACTTATAAGAGACTCTGCCTCTCTGGGATGCTCTTTTTCATACCCAATCATGTTGCCAGTTGCCCTAATTATTTGTGAAATATTCCTCCTTATGTTTTCTTTATTATTACACAACTTTTCCAGCATTTTATTGCTCCCATCCCAACTTTTTTGGAAACGTGTTGCTGGGATCAAATTCAAAATGAACATATATTTTCCATGAAATAGTCAAATTTGTCATTTTCAACATGTTGTCTGTGTCCTTTTTGCAGCTAAATATGACCTTATGAGATATGCAGAATATTAAATTTTGGTTTTATTCGCATTTCGCAACGTCCCAATTTTTTCTGATTTGGAGTTGTAGGCTATAGCCTGAAAACAGGACTGGTTGTTTTGTCCGGTCAGCTATGCTGATAACCAAAATGTTGAACTACCATCTGAAGCTGTGATTTATTACTTAATATTCAATGCTAACATTCTTCTTCCATGTTCTGTTCTTTCTCACAGATTGATCCATCTGTGATACCGCTAATGAGTGATGGTGACTTGGCAAAGTACATTCCTAAATCAGGGGACTGAATAGCTGTGGTGGCCTTTTGTAGGCGATCCAGCACAGCCAGTATTTCAAGAAGAGACCATATACTGACTCGACTACGCCGAAGACTATCAGCTACACCAGGTGCGAAGCCTTCAAAAAATCCAACTTGGATTGGGAATAAGAGTGCAGAAAAAAGAGAGAGGCGGATTGAATTAGGATGGATGGATTTTGATTCTAAACAACAGCAATACAAGCAGGTGAAGGCAATTAAAAATGGAGGAACCAGACATTAGACCATTGATAAAAACCTAACAGTGGAGGAAGGAAGGGTCATGGCAGAAAATGTTTTTTTTTTTCAGACGGGGCATCAAAGAACAAAAAACTCTCATGTTACCATTCTGAAATTCAGTCTTCACAGATTGAAGTGGAGATTTCAAACACTATTGAGCAACTGTACAACCTCAGTTGTGTTCGAATACTACAACTGTATCTCTGCACCAAGTTAAGGGATGTAGAGATAGAGGAAGACATCCATCCCAAAACCCCCCAGAGCTCAACTTCAGTTGCAGATGTTGCAGAAAGTTCTTTTGAGATCAGGCAGTACTTACCAGAACCAGATAATGACTATGTTGTCAACATCGAGATTCCCACAGACAATAACATGGACGACACAGAGGTTTGGACTGGCCAGTACACATTGGCAGGAAATTAAGCTTCCCCTGTTACAGTGTCTCTTGTTCTAGATAATATGACCCCTGCTGATTCATCTCCATTTGCAAAGCCCGTCAGTGATCTTGAACCGCCTCTAGGCCAACCATTAGTTACAGGGGTGGAACCCACAGTTGCAGGAATAGGCCTACAGCACACTACCTCTTCAACAGCCAGTGAATCCTTGCCATGTAATACTGTGTATTCCTCAGTTGTTGACCTGACCACTACTGAATCTCCTCCCCAAGACTCTTGGACAGGCCCGTCGCTAGAAGGCAAGCAAACCAAGCTATTGCTTGGGGCCCCGAGCTGGCCAGGGGCCCCAAGACAACGACTAGTTAAGAATAAAATGCAACGACAAACTGTGAGCGCCTCTTTGATAGTCAATGCAGTAAAGTGCAACAACACTGTTACCGGCAATACCGGGATCCCCCTCAAGGGGGCCCCTCTCAGTAGTCGCTGACAGCAGCCAGCCAGTTTGTGATCTCTGCTGCCGGGAAAATATAAAACCTCGCAGTCATAATGAAGCGGAGGTATGCGTCCGGAAGCCAGAAAAGAAAGAAGAGAAAGGAAGAGGATGACAAGAAAAAACAAGATAGTGGTAAGTGATAAATTACACTGGATAAAATAGCTCTACTTGTCTTGTACAAATGGTGTAATGTCGCACCAGGAAGGCTAGCCTAGCAAAAACATTTTTTATGTTAACTACCTGCCTGACGGCCCATGCTCCTTGTAACAATGTAACAATGGCAGCTGATTCTGGTGAGCACTCTGTTTTGGTGCTGCTGGATCTCACCGCTGCTTTTGATACCATTGATCATGCTATTTTAATTAGAAGACTAAGAGAATGGGTTGGCATAACAGGTCCTGCTTTGGACTGGTTCATATCCTATTTGTCCAACAGGACATTTTTTGTTTCAATAGGTAATTGTACTTCCTCTACCTCAGCTATTACTTGCGGTGTTCCCCAAGGTTCAATTTTAGGACCAATATTGTTTTCCCTGTATATGTTACCTCTAGGCCACATAATTTGCCGCCATAACATATCATTTCACTGCTATGCTGATGACACACAGCTGTACCTCTCAGTCAAACCAAACATGCTTAACAAGCTAACTGTACTGCAGGATTGCATAGCTGATGTGAAAGACTGGATGTCTCAGGATTTCCTACAGCTTAACTCTGACAAAACAGAAGTCCTTTTCATTGGCCCTGACAAAGTCTATAATCAAGCTAAGACTTTTCTTGGAAATTTAACCTCAAATAACAAGACTACTTCTATAAACTTAGGGGTTTTATTTGATACAGATTTAAAATTTGACCAACATGTAAAACTCCTTGTGCAGTCCTGTTATTATCAACTGAGAAACATTTCCAAAATCAGATCAATGCTTTCTTTAAAGGACACAGAGAGAATTATACATGCATTTGTCTCATCTAGACTTGATTACTGCAACGCCTCATTCACCTGTTTAAATCGTCATTCCATCTCTCGTTTACAAACTGTTCAGAATTCAACAGCCAGACTTTTGACAAAGTCTAAATTTAGGGAACACATCACCCCAGTTCTGGCCAATCTTTACTGGTTGCCAGTGAGTTTTAGGATTGATTTTAAAATCCTCCTTATTACCTATAAAGCATTGCACCTGACTATTAAACAGATTTATTAACCCCCTACTGTCCAGCTCGGCCCCTCAGATCCTCCAGCCTGGGACTTTTAGTTGTTCCAGAAAGTAAACTGTCAACTAGGGGTGAACGATCATTTGCAGTTAGAGCACCCAAGCTTTGGAACAGCCTCCCTTATAACATCAAATCTGCACCATCTATGGCTGTTTTCAAATCTAGTCTATAGACCCACTTATATAAAATTGCTTTCCTTAAATAGTGAATGATTCCACTCATGTCTCTGCTAATTTATTACAGTGCATGAAAATGCACTGTACTGTTCTTCCTAGGCTTCTTCTTCTTATTACAGTGCATGAAAATGCACTGTACTGTTCTTCCTAGGCTTCTTATTCTTCTTCTTCTAACGCATTTAATGCAGCTTCAACCGTTTAACGTAGAAACTTCATTCAAACTATGTTACGTAGGTCTTACTTAGGACACCCGGGCAATGTATTTTTCAACTTTGTAACTTTTATACTTTTTAAACTATTAATTAAAAACTGTTCAAAATTTCCCCATAGACTTAACATGGGCTGATGACATCACAATAGAGCCGTTAAGCAATTAGAATCCTATGGCAGGTGTTCGGGCCACCTACATCAACTGCCAGTCACAGGCTTTAAGCATACAAACGGGCCCTATTAAGACTACACATCCTGTTCAACTGCTTCCTCTGCCAAAAACTGTTTCAAAATAAAAGTCCTCACTACAATATATAGTTGCATGCTAGCATGTTAGTATGCTAGTTAGCATTTTTAGCATAACTGCTAAAAATGATTAGCTAAGTTAGCTAAGTAACATGGTTAGCATAGTTATTATGCTAGCATGCTAGTTAGCATAGTTAGCATAACTATTAAAAATGATTAGCTAAGTTAGCTAAGTAACATGGTTAGCATAGTTAATATGCTAGCATGCTAGCTAGCATTTTTAGCAAAACTGCTAAAAATTATTAGCTAAGTTAGCTAAGTAACATGGTTAACATAGTTAGCATGCTAGCATGTTAACATGCTAGTTAGCATTTTTAGCAAAACTGCTAAAAATGATTAGCTAAGTTAGCTAAGTAGCATGGTTAACATAGTTAGCATGCTAGCATGTTAGTATGCTAGTTAGCATTTTTAGCATAACTGCTAAAAATGATTAGCTAAGTTAGCTAAGTAACATGGTTAGCATAGTTAGCATGCTAGCATGTTAACATGCTAGTTAGCATAGTTAGCATAACTGCTAAAAATGATTAGCGAAGTTAGCTAAGTCACATGGTTAGCATAGTTAGCATGCTAACATGCTTGTTAGTATAGTTAGCATAACTACTAAAAATGATTAGCTAGGTTAGCTAAGTCACATGGTTAGCATATTTAACATGTTAGCATGCTAGTTAGCATAGTTAGCATACCTACTAAAAATGATTAGCTAGGTTAGCTAAGTCACATGGTTAACATAGTTAGCATTGCTAACATGTTAGTTAGCATAACTACTAAATATGAAAACATTAACTAAGTTAAGTAACTTGGTTAACATTATTATCTTTGATAACATAGTTAGCATAACTGCTAGCAAACATTAAAGCCATTCCAACTGTCAGTTATCGTCAATTATCTACCTAAATAATTTAACCATTTAAATTATCCACCTATTTAACCGTTCAATCATTCCAACTATATTAAACCTTATCTACCAAGCAAATCATTTAACCATATAAACTATCCACCTATTTAACTGTTCAGTCATTCGAACTATATTAAACCTCATCTACCTAGCAACCAATATAGTTTGTTTTTACTCTGTATGATATTTTACATCATATTTCTTGCATTTTCATGCACTGTATTTCCTTCAGGAAATGCTTTTCTAGTCTGTTCTTATTATTCTTCTTCCGACCAAATTTGACGTTTAATAACACTAAAACCACTGAACCGTTTGACGTCATTCAAACACTCCTACAAAGGTCTTGTAACGGACAATTGTACAAAGTATTTTTTACATTTGTGAACTTTATACCTTTTGAGATATTTACGATAAAAGAGCAATAAATTCCCATTGACTTAACATTGACCGCTGTGGCGGCAACTTTAAGCATTATGACGTGACCTCCAGCTGAAAGCAATTAACAGGTGAACGCGAGCTACCGCTGGAGCTGTGAATCTTCTGAACGTCTTCGCCTGCTGTGCCGTGGTCACTTTATTTGCTCGAGGCACATCTCTCTAATTACAGACAAGGTAAGTGTTTCGGTATTTGAGTCATTTATGTCGTCAAACATTATGTAACGTTACCGTTATATGTATGAAATGATGGGTCACAAATAACTAAACTAACGTTATAACGTTAGGTAACGTTAACGTTGGTGAAATAGTTGACGTTAGCACCTTGCTATGTTGATATGTATTATGTAAGGAAACCCACTGTTGATCAACGTTAATATGTCGTCAACTTTACAGTGACCTATTAGCTGTAGCCTAGGTTTCAATAGCTAACGACAATCAAACGTAACGTTACATTTGTTCATTAGGCCTACTAACCAGCAGCGTTTTAACTAGAACGTTAACGTAAACCAGAGAAGTAACGTTAGGCCTACAGATACTAGGCTCTGGTTCTATTCAACATCAGGTCACTTTCCACAGGTGTATAGAATCAAGCACCTAGAATAGATTATGAATGCAGATTGCGTGGTGCTTGATTATAGCCTAGGGCTAGGCTGTGTGAAGGGTCCTGATAAAACCCAAGTTAGCTACTTGTTGATGGTCATAACGTTATAGCTTCTACCGTTCACATTTTAGTTAAAGTTAACAAATATATGCTCCTGTTTTTATTTTAACAAATGTTTAACGTTGTACACCGCTTGTTTGTGTATCAAATAGGCCAGGCTACGTGTCATTCTACGCTCCTGATTCTTACGTAGAAGCTAGCCTAAGTAAACACTTATCACGGTATACTATAGTTCGTCTATTGATGGGTTTCATCAGGTCCCTTTCCACAGGTGTATACAATCAAGCACCTAGATTATGAATGCATTGGTGCTTTATTAATACTCCTGTGGAAAGGGACCTTATGAAAGCCATGAATAGGCTACTGTTAGGAAATGGACAATACGACTAAAGTCTTGTTAAAACACACAACAGACGTTGAGCTAATTTATAATGTTTGTGTTGTCAACAAAGGCTACAATGTTTACTTGGCCTACTCATTTCTGCATTGTTCTGGTCTATAAATTAAAGTGTAGCCTGGCACGTAAATCAAACTTTTCAGTTGTAGTACATTGTAATCTGTAGGAAAAAATGTGGCTGACAGACCTAGCAAGCTGTTTAAGTTATAGCAGTTGGTTATCAAGATACTTAGTATCAGAATGATCTGTCCTTACTCATATGATTATCAACAGCAACAACAGACCCTTTGCCTGCAAATTTTTCTAAGCTGTTTACGTTTTATACTTAAAAAAATATGATTAGCTATCACCTATACTAAAACTGAAAACAATAAAACACAGAATTCTGCTTTGTTTGCAATTTAATATTATAGGCTAGTATTTAACTACCAGTAGCTTGATGGTGCAACAATTGTATTGTAGGCCTACTCTACCTTTTTTTAATGGTCCTAGAATTGTTGAGAGAATTGTTTAAAAAGCTTAAACTGTTTACCATGTTAGTCGTTAGGTTATAATGTGTCAGCCTAATGTAATGTAACAACTTCACTTAAATACCTTAGTTGTATTGAACAATTGTACAATTGCAGACATTCCTTGTTTTGGTATAACTATTAAACTTGTTTGCTTTTTATGCCTTTTAGGTTCCAGACCAGACCAGACCAGTGGTGATGACCGTGTATGACATTACGTGTGTGCCTGTCTGTGTGCACACCTGTCAACCATACATCTCTGACAATGTTGCTAGCAACATACCTACTAACATACATTCTTACAAACATGTGACCATATCTCAACATATCTGTGCACATACCATTTAACCATACTGAGACTTATCTGAGATCTACACTGAGACATTCTGAGAACTATATTGTTGTGTGAGTACTATACTCACTAACTATATGGAACATGTATACCTGTGAAATCATATTTGTCAACCATTCATACCTTTGAATCATACCTGTGCTGTAACATCTGTGGAACATAGCTGTGCTATTAGACCTCTCTTTTTAGACCTGAGCTGTGCTGTGTGAAAAATAAGATTCTAACCTAAGTTCTGTCTAAAACTGATCATCTGAAGGGCTGACTCTTTTATTCTTCAGTGTATATATCACCATCAAATTTGACCTAATACCATTAATTGAGGCCTCTAGCTGTTGCTGCCAGTTCAGAGTTACCACTGATAAATAGATCTGTCTTAGGATAATATGATTGGCATTATCAAGTTCTGTATATACACAACTGTGATTTTTACTTCAAGCTTACATTGGTAAGTGTTCATTAGTGTATTCTGAGTATCATTCTGCTGTATTAAAACAAAGAATGTTGATCAATATTGAATTGACCATTTATTTTTACTGACTGTCATATACTCTAAGCTAACATCTAACCAAGTAAGTGGTTTTCAAGAATACATAATCAGACTGTGTAATCTGAATAATCATACTGTAAGTAATATGTTATACGCACCAGCTTTTTTGCATTTACATGCAATGGTAATTCCCTGGAATTGCATTTTCTAGTTATTACAGTGCATGAAAATGCACTGTACTGTTCTTCCTAGGCAACTTCTTCTTATTATTATTCCGCTTACCACTTTTTCTAGACGCAATTTGTCTTAAACAGTTTAACTTAGAAACTTCATTCAAACTTTGTAACGTAGGTCTTCAAACAGATCGGGTTGCTATATCTTTTCAACTTTGAAACTTTTATACTTTTTAAACTATTAAAGAAAAACTTTTTAAAAATCCCCATAGACTTAACATTGCCGATTGTGACATCATAATACGGCCTTTAAGCAATTAGAATCCTATGGCAGGTGTTCAGGCCACCTGCAGCCTCAGGCTTTAAGCATACAATCTGGGTCAATTAAGACTACACATCCTATTCAACTGTTTCCTCTGCCCAAAACTGTTTCAAAATAAAAGTCCTCACTACAATAATCCACTGTTAAACAATGTAACCCATTAAACTACTGAACTTTTTACATTCAACTTTTAAACGGTCTACTTTTAAACTATCATTAAACTATTTATCTATTAAACTAGCTGTATATCAACAACTTTTAAACTATCTACATTCAACTTTTAAACGTTTAAACTATATACATTCACTAGCTGTCTATCAACAACTTTTAACTTGTCATCAACTATGTCAACACTTTTCATCAACTATGACTCCTACCCACTGTAGCTAGTTAGCATGGTTAACAAAGTTAGCATGTTAGCATTGCTAACATTGTTAGCATTTTTAACAAAACTGCTAAAAATGATTAGCTAGGTTAGCTAAGTCACATGGTTAGCATAGTTAGCATGCTAACATGTTAGTTAACATTTTTAACAAAACTGCTAAAAATGATTAGCTAGGTTAGCTAAGTAACATGGCTAGCATAGTTAGCATGCTAACATGTTAGTTAGCATAGTTAGCATAACTGCTAAAAATAATTAGCTAAGTTAGCTAAGTAACATGGTTAGCATAGTTAGCATGTTAGTTAGCATTTTTAGCAAAACTGTTAAAAATGATTAGCTAAGTTAGCTAAGTAACATGGTTAACATAGTTAGCATGCTAGCATGTTAGTTAGCATTTTTAGCAAAACTACTAAAAATGATTAGCTAGGTTAGCTAAGTAACATGGTTAGCATAGTTAGCATGTTACCATGCTAGTTAACATTTTTAACAAAAATGCTAAAAATGATTAGCTAGGTTAGCTAAGTAATATGGTTAACATAGTTAACATACTAGTTAGCATAGTTAGCATTACTGCTAAAAATGATTAGCTAAGTTAGCTAAGTAACATGGTTAGTATAGTTAGCATGCTAACATTGCTAGCATATTTAACAAAACTGCTAGAAAATGTTAGTTAAGTTAGCTAAGTAACATGGTTAACATGTTAGCATTGCTAGCACTGCTATAAAACATTAGCTAAGTAGCATGGTTAACAGAATTACAAATCTTAGCATAACTGCTAGCAAACATTAGAGTCGTTCTAACTTTCAGTTATCGTCAAATATCTACCTATACACAGCCATTAAACTATTTGAATATCAACATTCATTAAACTGCTATAAAACGTTAGCTAAGTAGCATGGTTAGTAGGTTAGCATTGCTAGTACTGCTATAAAACATTAGCTAAGTAGCATGGTTAGCATAGTTAAAATTCTTAGCATAACTGCTAGCAAACATTAGAGCCATTCCAACTTTCAGTAGTCGTCAAATATCTACCTATACACAGCCATTAAACTATTTGAATATCAACATTCATTCAACTTCCAGTCTGTCAACAACTTTTAAACTATTTACCTTCAACTTTTAAACGGTCTACTTTTAAACTATCATTAAACTATCTATTAAACTAGCTGTCTATCAACAACTTTTAAATTATCTACATTCAGCTTTTAAACAGTCTACTTTTAAACTATCAACTTTTATTAACAGTACACTACGGGTGACCCGTATTCGGGCAAATACAGTGCCCCCCACCTCCCCCCAACAACCCCCATGCATTTCTTTGCACCTTATCATGAACTACCATAGTCATGCTATATACCATTTTAAAGCTGAGAAACTCAAGAATCGATATATGTAAAGCTTTCCATTAATTAACATATATTCGTGTGTAAAATATAAGTTTATCCCGATATATAACATATCAGAATACCCCCCTCCACCACCCCCCAAAGTTGCTGCGTTCATACTTTGTCACTTGTCTGTATGGCCGTACCAATAAGTTAGCCCAGCATGCTTGGTCTTGAAATTTTCGTAAGAATCCATAGATGTAAAATATCTACATTGTTTTATTGCCAATATATTGAGTAGTTGTACACGCCAGTACAAACAAAACAGATACATACGAAAAGAAGCGAAGTAAAAACTTATTTTTCGCGGAAATCCAGATATTTCGGTTTTACTTCCATTATTGTCACTGGATTCACGGTACTCCGCGTGTTCACGAGGCTCTTCTGATTCTATCGATACCCATTACATGTCTGTAGGACCAATGAGAGTCGAGATAAATGCCATCAAAGCCAATGAGTCACGTAAGCGATGAATCTGACAACCAGTCTTTGATGGTCATAGCGCTGCGTCTGAGTGGGGCCAATGAGATGGGACCTAGATGTCCGTGTAGCCAATGAGGAGAGCTTTCTTTAGACATGTGACACATCGTCACATTCTACTTCCCTGTCGGCTAAACTCAAGGCGCATAGCCCATGCGTAACCAGATTCCGAAGCAGTGGTTTGGAAGTTTGTTACTAAACAAGCAAGAGACATGTTTTTGAAGGTTTTTGTTCGTAAAACATGCCAAAGAGACAAAAAAAGACGAAACATGACGAAGAACCCGAGGACATTGAAGATCTGGAGGACATCGATGAAGGAGAAGAAAGCAATTTCTCGGAATGCGACTCTGAGGAGGAGCAGAACTTTTTAGCTGGGAAGGACCCCGATTTTGAGCTGTGAGTAGACTACTTATATCCATATACAGTTACAGATACAGTTTAGTTTGTTTTTGTAATGTTTAGTGCATAGTTTTTCATTTAGCTTTGTTTCATAGTGTGAACAGTGTGAACAGTGTTCTGGTACCTGGGGGGAGGGGAGTTAGGTGAGAATGCAGTGTGTGTTTGTGTGTGTGTGTGTGTGTGTGTAAAAGAGAGAGCAGGGGGAGGTGTGACCTGAGTACACACATTTATATCATTTGTATAAGTTGTTGGGAAGGGTTTTCATATACTTTAGTGGGTCTGAGCCTAACTTCCATCTGTACAATTGTTTCAGTGACAGCGATGAAGACTGGGCCCCGCCAAGCAAAAAAACAAGAGCTGAGGATCGATCCTGTGTCTGAGGAAGAGGAGCCGGTGGCCGAGACTATTTCAGTTGTTCATAACACGTTCCATTTTGTTGACCGTGGTTGCCAACACAAATACATTTCTATTGCATTGAATGTGAATCATTTGATGTTTCGTTTGCCAGGGTATTGTTATTTTTTACCTTTGTTTCATTTTATAATACAAATGTTCACTGCATTACCTTGTTTGTCCTTTTTTCATGGAAATCTCAAAGGCGTAGGAGCAAAAGTAAGAGTTTCAGGTCAGATAATGCTTCTCTGGACTCATGGCACAGCCACTGCAAAGCACTCCAGGTACAAGCAACATGACACAGAGAGTGTAACCTTTCATTTGACACCAAGATCATGGTTCTACATAAAGGGGTTCTTGTATAGGAAGAGTTTTAGTTTTGGGTAACCAAAGGTCCTTTTGGAGTCTCCAAATGGACACTTAGCAAAACGCATGTGTATGCCCACACAAATATGAGTCCCACACAGTCATACTTCATCCTATAAGGATCTACTTTGACATACAGATTCACAAGACCTGGTAGTGGGCCTCAGTGGTGTTTTCAAGAGAACATAAGTGACCAAGAGGGCAGAATGTGGTCATTTCTAGAGATGTACATAACCGCCTATAAAAAAAACTATCATTCTACCCTTTGCCACTCTCTGATAGTTCATCACACAGTCAATCTATTGGTACCAAAAAATTCTACAAGGCCTTAGCTTTCCAAAGAGGTCAGGCACTTGATTGTAAGTCAAAGTATGTGGCAACAGGGCCATTTTAAGTAGGCGGTGTGCAATTTCGAGGAAAAACTCAAAATAGGGGTGGAAATGTAATTAAGCTATGCAACCACCATGTCTATCCTAGCATCACCGTAGTAACCATCTCTGTATTATCTGTTTAAACTATACATGATATTTTACATCACAACTTTAGCATTTTCATGCACTGGTAATTCCTTGGAATTGCATTTCTAGTTCTTATTATTCCATGTCTTCTAACGCAGTTAATGCAGCTTCAACCGTTTAACGTAGAAACTTCATTCAAACATTGACGCGTAGGTCTTAATTAGGACATGTGGGCTTTGTATTTTTCAACTTTGTAACTTTTATACTTTTTAAACTATTAATTAAAAACTATCAAAATTTTCCCATTGACTTAACATTGCCCTTTATGACATCACAGCAATTGGAATCTTATGGCAGGTGTTCAGGCCAGCTGGCCCAACTGCCATTCTCAGGCTTTAAGCATACAAACTGGCCCTATTAAGACTACACATCCTGTTCAACTGCTTCCTCTGCCAAAAACTGTTTCAAAATAAAAGTCCTCACTACAATATTTCACTGTTAAACAATTTAACCCTTTAAACTACTGAACTTTTTAACTGTTCAGCCATTGTAACTGTTACTTGTCATCAACTATGACTCCTACCAGTGTTGCGCGGTCTGCCCGAAATTAAGCGGTCGCCCGCGGATGACCGCGGTCACCCGCGGTTATGAGTCATAAACAAAATATTTTAATGATATTCGGGTCATTTGCGGGCGGGTCAGTTAAAATTAATTAAATATATATTTTCTACAAATAGGCCTACTTAAAATATCACGAGAAAGCTAGCATCAATACAGTAAAGCATCAATACAGTAAAGTCAACAGTAAAGAAGCAAGACGCGAGTTAAAATAATAAAGACACCCCTTCAGGAAAAGCGATATAGGCTATGGTTATGGGCTAGGCCTACTTCTTGCGAAGCCATTTAAAAGTATGACAGCCAAAACGGGCAGCCTGCAGGAATAAATGTTATGGCACAGACTACACAGCCATATCTACCGGTATGTATAGGTTCGCGCATGCATAAAAGTTACCTTAGTTCGTTGTGTTTGTGACTTTAAACAGTGGATGTGCTTTAGTAAAGCTTTGTGTTTCATTCAGCATTATAAACCAGTTCTTACGCTAACGTTTTGACCAGCAATGTATCTCTCTTGCCTACCTCGCCTCACCATTTCTGTTTTCGAAAGAAAGATGTATGTCCATGGCCTTCAAATCTTATCCTAGTGTTCTTATCCTTTGTGCGTTGCGTGCGTGCTTGCGCTCTTATTCTCATTCTTTCTCCTGCGCAAACATTATGTCCTGCATGCTTACTGCGTGTAGTTCTACTGCATCAAGTTTCGTAAATAAATTAGTTTGTTTTTACAGAAATGGCCTACTGTCACACTGCATGCAGCCTATAACCAAAAGCACACATTTTGTAAATAAGCGGGTCGGATCGCGGGTCGGGTATAATTTTGTCCTAATTAATATTCGCGGTCCGAGTTGCGGTCGGGTTGATTAAAATATCGGGCGACCGCGGGCCGCTTGTGACCAAACCCGCGCAACACTGACTCCTACTCACTGTAGCTAGTTAGCATGGTTAGCATGCTAGTTAGCATTTTTAGCAAAACTGCTAAAAATGATTAGCTAAGTTAGCTAAGTCACATGGTTAGCATAGTTAGCATGTTAACATGATAGTTAGCATTTTTTACAAAACTGCTAAAAATGATTAGCTAAGTTAGCTAAGTCACATGGTTAGCATAGTTAGCATGTTAGCATGCTACTTAGCATTTTTTATAAAACTGCTAAAAATGATTAGCTAAGTTAGCTAAGTCACATGGTTAGCATAGTTAGCATGCTAGCATGCTAGCTAGCATTACTGTTAAAAATTATTAGCAAAGTTAGCTAAGTCACATGGTTAACATAATTAGCATGTTAGCATGCTAATTAGCATAAAATTATTAGCTAGGTTAGCTAAGTCATATGGTTAGCATAGTTAACATTTTAATATTGTTAGCATGCTAGTTAGCGTAGTTACTTGGTTAGCATTATTATCTTTAACATAGTTAGCATAACTACTAGCAAACATTGGAGCCATTCCATTTGTTAGTTATCGTCAACTATCTGCCTAAATAATTTAAAAATTTCAATTATCAACCTATTTAACTGTTCAGTCATTCCAACTATAGTAAACCTTATCTACCAAGCAAATAATTTAACCATATGAACTCATCATATTTTTGCATTTTCATGCACTGTATTTCCTTCAGGAAATGCTTTTCTAGTTATCATTATTATCATTTCTGTTTGTTTATTTTGTCTTGGGTACTATACTGTATACCTTTTATATTTTCTTTTTTATATATATTTAGTTAAGTTTGTGTTTGTAGTTTGGTAGTTTACTATTTTATCATTTTTATTATTATTATTATTATTACTATTATTATTATTATTGTTGTTATCATTACTATTGTTTAGTTTTTTGCTTTGTTTTGTTTGTTTGTTTGTCTGTAGAGCACTTTGTGCTTTGTGCTTGAAAAGTGCTATATAAATACATTTTATTATTATTATTATTATTATTATTATTATTATAACAAACTAGAACAGTTAGCGCAACTTTTTTTTCCCGAACGGACGGAATATGGTTACATACTGTGTAATATGTTTATTAACGGGATAAGGAAGACGCAGATCTGTTCCAGAATCACTGTTTATCATATTTAATGACATAACATTGCTATAGTTGCTATTGAAATGTGATTGATAATGACTGACTGACTATTATTTTGTTACATGCTTCAAATGTAAAGCACTTTGAGCTGCATTCTGTGTATGAAAGGTGCTATAAAAATAAAGCTTATTATTATTATTATTATTATTATTATTATTATTATATTATTATAGCTTTGTAATAGGTTTTGATGAAGGTGGCATAGCTTCTCTGCTATAGGCTACTAATCGACCGTGATAATCTATTTACCAAATGGGGGTTAGGAAAACCACACGATAAATTCCGTGCATCAAAGCAGACTGGAACATTCATGTCTAGCAGTATTCATGCACGCCAGCTGTTTACTGTCTTTAAAGCACGGGGTGCGTCTGTCTAATTCTCAAACAGCAGAATGCTTAAATGCTATGTTAAGATACAAGTAGGCCTGGGTCAATGTATAACATTAGCTTGGGATGTTTTTACAGTAAGCATTGGTAGTTGTGAAAGCAGCTGCATCCCTTCTAAATATCAAAATATGGAAATGCTAACTTCTTTCTCCCTCAAGGTGCTTTGCTTAAATTTCTCAGCCCTCAGGCTCTTCCTAAGGATACCTCCACTGATGAAGGTAGAGTGAATTTCTCTCGCTGAGCTGTTAATGACCATTTCGAATATGCTAACAGTGAAATGGTCAAACGTACTTCACAGGTAATCTCAGATTTTTTTTCAATTATTTTCCCAGGTACACCATCAACTTCATCCTCTATTCATGAGGAAGAAGCTGACATTGGATTTTATGGTACGGTGGTGTTTTTGCAAATGTTCAAAATTTTCAAAACTAATGCACAGCATATATATGCAACAGCAGTATTTGCACTGTCAACATTTTTTATTTATATAAAGTGTGGGTGAATTTAAACTGTATGGCTATGCTGTGGTTCCTGTAGGCTTTGCGTGCGGTGGGTGGGTGGGGGCCTCCATGTCCATTTTGCTTGGGGCCCCCAAATTCCTTGAAACGGCCCTGCTCTTGGATGTTGCAGCCTTCTGTTGTAGACTCTTTCCCTGAGTCAGACAGTGACCATGCGCCCAGTGTCACGTTAATCATACGTAGAGGACACTGTCTCTCTGATCTTATCAAGGCATTTAAAGATCCTCATGTTTTAGAGTCAGAGATCTACATGCGATTGCCTAATGGTCAGCTTGAAGAGGGAGAAGGAAAAGGATTGTTCCGTGATTGCATCACAGAATTCTCAGAATATGAGGTGCCAAATAAAGATAATCTAGTCCCATTACTCTCACAAATGGGTTATAAGTCTATAATCCAAGCACCAATGTACATCATTGAATGCTGGCGCCCCGTAGTTGATACCTTAGCCCGCACTCTCCCGATCGATGTGCTGCATCAACTGTTAGAGCAAAAAACAACAACTTCGAAGGCCGTGAAGGAGCTTCTCCAGTTCCCAGATGCGATGACCGCAATACAGCATGCAGTTGCTCGCCATCTGAAACGTTACATTGTGGAAGCTGACCATCAAACTTTTCAAAACTTCCTGAGGTTTTGCACTGGCTCAAATTTGTTCGGGAGGAGCCCTTAGGGATGATTGACAGCAATTAACTCACCTGTCTTCCGCCGCCAGGGTATTTAAGCCGGCCTCCTTATCCATACATCACACGCCGCGGCGCTCACAAAATTATCCCTCCTCCTCCCCCTACTCCTCCATTTCACTGATAGCCCAGTTACACATCCTCCTTACATTGGGGGGTGCAAGCGGCCATCGCTCTATCACAATCTCCGCTTCAGGCATTCCAGCCAGCTACCATGCCAAACACGCGCTTAGCTTATTCACTCAGTATAGCAATCATGCCGACGGGCGAACTAGTGAATTGCCTGTTGGTTACTACAATTACCCAGACCTCAGAAATGATTTTAATAGTGTGCTGACTAGTTTTGTCTGGGTAATGGATATAGTGTAGATTGTCTCATCAGCTACATAGGGTCAGTTTGCAGTTCTCAATAGTTTGGTTAGCTTTATGAAAAACTGCCATGCCTCAAAAAAGGTGACAAGTTGGTAAGCTGTTCTGATACTAAACAACTCAGGTTATTTAGTTGTTAAATAATAATGTTAAGTAAACTGTGAATATGTGCAAAACATTTTAATTTTGAATGACACATTTTGTAAACATTCCTGGATAAAACAGGTGTCAACTTTCTTTTTAAATTCTTGCACAAGTGTTTAAAACAAGCAGTTGTGAATAACACATTTTACAGGTTTTAGTATAGCAAAGAAACAACAAATCTTATTTTGTTTTATTATGCATATTTTTTTTTTTCTGAACCATGTGCAATGTTTTACATATGGGCAGATGTTTTTTAGATTAAGAGCAAACATTTTTAACAGGGTTCTTTATATATGCCCTGTATTCCTTGTTATGCTGAGGAACTGTTACTTGTTCAACTGAAAAGCAGTGCCATTTAAACAATAAATAATGTAGTGTTTTTGCAGAAGTCATCTTATGTGTACTGTACTTTTTATTACTGTATTTAAGCTGGGGCATACATCATCTGTTAAAAATAAATAGATTCAGATCCTAGGCTATTTTTCTTCAGATTTACTGTAAACACAGGTGAAAGGGATGTCTGTTTGTTTGTTAGTCTCTCTCTACAGACACCTACTCAATTAGTAGTGGATGAACAAAGTCCCTCAAAGTAATGTACAATTCCTGTGCCTGTGGACAGTTTGAAGAAAACTCCAATCCCCTCTCCAACATCACATTTGCGCAAAAATCAAAGTTTTCTTTACATACAGCTAAATCACCCGCATTAACAGGCACAAGAAGATCATCAGCTCCCCACAAATGTGATGCCACATACATCAGATCAGGTACGCCAGACGGCACACTCGCGTTTGTAGAGGGGCGGATGCGATGTGCGTTCCAGATTTTCATGATGCTGTTTAACTCGTCCTGAAAAAAGGAAATACACATAGGTCAGTGATATTTAGAATCCCAAGAAAACCCCGAATGTTTGGATGAAAGAAATGTATTGTATTTAAGATGTGCAGTAAAACAAAATCACTTCGGATGGTGAAAACTTTCCTTTACAAACAATGAAGACGCTCTCTATCTCTAGGCTATTCCGTCCCTCTCTTTATTTATATTAGAGGTTATCTAATATATTAGTGTGCATGCATTAGCCTACTTAGCTTAATGGGTCCCATGAAACACAGCTGGATTAACGCCTTGTCCAGATAGTCCCCTGTGAAAAGACCTTAAGCTCGCTAAACATCTGGATCCAGTGTTCAATTCCTTGTCTTCTCATCGCTCCCCACCAACTTTCTATTCTTTGGTTAGCAGTGCTTACTCCTGTTAAAAAACTTCATTATCCTGCTATTGTCTTCATCAAGTACACCTGCATGTCTCTCAAGACCACATTCTCGGTTCCCATGTCGGTGCGCAAAAGTCTTGGATAGCCCCCCACCCTTTCTATCGCCTCTGTATAGTAGCCCCCAACCACACGTGGATCACTATTTGTGAAGGCAGCCCTGAGCTAAATAATCTTTCTGCTATATCCATCAATGCAACCATTTATGCATATGCCATAAGGCTTGAGCTTGTCATAAGAATCGATGTGCCATATGAAATTGCCAAAAGTATTGCCTGCGTCTCAGTCGTCGTCTGCGGCGGCACTGGGTGCTTTCAGGGTCAACTGCGCTGAGAATGATGCGCACATCTTCTTTTCTCACGCGCAAACCATGTTCTATACATTTATAGTACATCCAGCAGTACCCATGTAACCTCCCAGAGCCTTGGAGTTAGTTCAATATGACCTAAATCGTCATACTCACGACGGCGGAGACGATTCGCCCTCAGCATCCTTTTTAATGTGCTTAAACTCATAACCATGCCATGCTGGGTGGCTAGAGTTCTCAATATTTCCTTATACGCCATGCCCAAACCATGGTATACCCTGACCAGATCCATCTCAAAGGCTACGAAATGGAAATGTAAGCTACTCGACCAGTTTCCACTATCTCCTGGATTGTTGACTAATAGCCTTTTTGTGCACACAATTTATTCGAGCACACGTTTTAATTATTCGTGGGTGCATTTTTTAGCTTTTTTTAGTCTAACTTTTTATTAATTACGAAACTAGACACTCTAACACACCTTATGTGATTTTGGGAACTCTGTGATGAATGGAAATTAAATATATGACGATTGAAAACTCATGAAAACGCAAGATCTGGACATTTTATCTGGACGTTTGATCTTAACTCGGCTTTTGATGGTTGCCGCTTTGTTTTCAAATCAGTCACTGATTAGTCTATCAGTGACATGCACGCCAGGTCAAAATCAGGTCATTTATTTTCGTGGGTTTATCACTAGGTGGCAGGTCTCGTTAGATCTCTTCCCAGAAACTTTGCAGGCAACACTTCTTAGGTGCTGAAGGGAGAAATGAAAAAGTCGAAGAAAAAGATATTGCAGCAGGTGCGTTTTCGCCAGACAACGCTGGATGAGTCCACCTTTCTACTAAGACAAGATGACTCTGACCACAACAGGTCAAAAACATTATAAGGAGTGACTGAACACCGTGCTGAGGAGGGAGTTCCATCTCCACCACGAGCCGGGCCTAGCGAAGTGGGTGGTAGGCTGAGTCGCGCTTGCAAGAGGGCACGCCCTTGCCAGAGTGCCGAATATGCCGGTGATAGTGACTCATAAAAGACGCAATGTCTCCATTTCTAGAAAAAAAAGATTTTGATGAAAATTAGCCACTGTTTAGCTTGGGATTTCTCAGGAACAGAGGCGTGTAGAAATACACGGTTTGCACCCACTGAGAGCTTAAAGTCTCACCTTTTAAACGAGCCATTGTATGTGTTCATAGCTATAACACAGAATATGCTGTGGCTGTACAAAAATCATCAACAATGGTCTAGATTGCTGGCAGTCTAGGACAAAGCTTCCGAAAACAGCTTGGCATTCAATGAGTTAAGTTCCCATGGTAAGTTTCCGGAAATTTACCGGAAATTTTCCGCCCCTTTGCAACCCTAATTCCGAAGCATCTATATAGCCTACGAGAGGCGTAGTATTGTAGAGATCAGCACTGCGTGTGTACCCGTGTGTGTGTATGTGTGCTTATGACATTTGCTGGTCGTTTTAACCTTGTAAACGTCATTTTTCAACCAGTTTTCACGTAGGGGGGAGGGCCTAGGAGAATTTTTTTTGAGCCGGGGGGAAGCCCCTGGAAAAATAATTTTGACCAGGAGGGAGGGCCAGGCAGAACATTTTTAACCCGATCGACTGGCGACCGCCCCCCCCCCCCCCGTTAAATATCGTACAGTCCCTAAGCCAGGTGTTTTCAACCAGTGGTCCGCGGCCATCAGTATTTTCCCCACGAACAACGGACGCAGCTCTCAACTTGGCCCGTAAAATGTGAACAGTCTAGCGACGCATTTCATGAAGGCCCTTTTGGACATGTCAGTTATTTGTACCATTGTAGAACTGCATTTCGTTTTAGACTATTGGTATTTAATTTGTGCATTGACAATAAAGTTGAATATCATATGAACTAAAGATGACAAATCGTCCATATGTAGAAGAAGAAACATTCACAAAAATCCATGGCATGGCCTCTCTTCTTGATAGCTGTTAAAAACTGCATGGAAATGACAGGGATTGTTTTGTTTGTTAATAAATAAATAAATAAATTAATGTAAAACTGATACCTTCTGCTTGCCCCAAATACAATGTAGCCTACAGGTGTACATGACCTTTCATCAGTCCAGTTGCAATGGATGAACTGTGATGAACTGCCCTACTTGTGATTGTTTAGAGATTTTAAAGGTTTTATAACAATTAGGGCTGTCAAAATAACTGATTAATTTCGATTAATTAATTTGAGAAAAAATAACTGATTAAAAAAAATAACGCAGATTAATCGATTCCGTATGACATTTGACCCCGAGCCGTTGTAGTCAGTAACCATTAGACTGTAAAATGAATGAGAGAGAAGAAAATGTGCTGCCTAGATCATTGATTGGAACATTTATGGCCTGATGGTGTTGATAAAAATAAAGTGTTGATTAAAATAAAGTCCTCTGCAATGTCTGCAGCAAGGAATTTGCATATCACCGGAGTTCATCAACTCTAAAGTCGCACATCAATGCAAAGAAATTGTGTTGACATTGAGCGGAGTGTTAATTTATTTTCATTGTGTCCCCTAGGTTATATCTGTGGCCTGAAATACCTTGTATGTGAAAAACAACTTCTTTCCGAAGCACTTTTGCATTTACAGCGGGGAAAATAAGTATTGAACACGTCAACATTTTTTTCAGTAAGTATACTTCCAATGAGGCTATTTGCATGAAATTTTCACCAGACATTAGTATTAACTCAGATAATCCACCCATATAAAAAAATCCAAACATTAAAGTCCATAGGTCGAGTTATGTGCAATAAAGTGGAAATGACACAGGAAAAAAGTAATGAACACGCCTGCTGAAATTTCTTAAATACTTTGTGGACAAGCCTTTATTCGTAATGACAGCTTTAAGGCATTTCCTGTATGATGAAACTAATCAGTCACAGTATTCTGGTGTGAGTTTGGCCCATTCTTTTAAACAGATAGTCCTTTATATTGAAGATTTCAGGGGTCCCTTTTGTGAATCCTGATCTTTAGTTAACTTCCAAAACTGTTCAATTGAATTGAAGTCAGGGCCTTGATTTCCTTTCTCTGAAACCAATTGAGAGTTTCCTTTGCTGAATGCTTTGGATCATTGTCCTGCTGGAAAGTCTAGCCATGTCTCATCCTCATCATCCTGGTGGATGTAAAGATTCTCCTAGAACAAAATGACTCCATTCATCATTCCTTGAACTGTATGAAGTCTGCTAGTACCATGAGATGAAAAACAGCCCACACCATGATGCCACCACCTCCAAACCTCATTGTTGGTATGGTATTTTTAGTGTGATGCACAGTGCCATTTCTCCTCCAAATATGGTGTGTAGTATGACATCCGAAAAGTTACATTTTTAACCAGAATACATTTTCTCAGTATTTCATAGGATTGTTCAAATGTTGTGTAGCAAACTTGCAACGAGCTTCGACATGTTTTTCTTCAGCAATAGAATCATGCTGGATGAGCGTGCATAGAGGCCATGGCGGTGGAGTGCATTACCTATGATTTTCTCTGTAACAATTGTACCTGCTGCCTACAAATCTTTCTGGAGCTTTCTCAGAGTGGTCCTTGGCTCTTGGGCTACTCTTCTGACTATCCTTCTGACTTCCTGGTCAGAAATCATGCAAGGAGATCCTGTGCGTGGCCAGTTGATGATGTAGTGATGTTCCTTCCACTTGCAGATAATGGCTCCAGTACTGCTTGCTGGATGATTCTGAAGTTTTGAAGTGCATCTGTAACCAGTTCCATTGATATGTTTTGCAACAATAAGGTTGCAAAGATCTTGGGAGAGCTCTTTGCTTTTACCCATCATGAAATGTTTCTTGTGACACCTTGCTAACAAAAAACCTTTTTATAGCCCACCAGTATGTACTAAACCAGTTTATATCAATTTGCACAGATAGGAGGGATAATTTCTCTAACTACTTATATATTCCAGTTTGTTCCTTGCCATTCCTTGCGTTTGTGTACTGCTTTTTCTTGTACTTTTTGTAGCGTGTTCAATACTTTTTCCCCTGTGCCATTCCACTTTTTTACTCATAACACTACTTTTAGACATTAATGTTTGGATTTTTATATATGTGTGGATTACCTAAGTTAATTAGCCTGGCGGGCCATCCTATATCATTGACATGTATAGTCTGGCATCGAATCATTCACCTCGCTTAATCCAAGGGGCGGGCAGAGAATTGTCTTTCAAACTGCCTAGGCATGCAATAGGCCAGCGCTACGACCATATCCGTATCCGGTCGGCAAAACGGCAAATACATCCTTCTTCGAAAGGAATGACTTAAGTGCATTGTGTTGATCTACTTTCAAAGAAAAGCACAAGTCCAACTCCTCCAAAGTTGACGCCAACGCCGATTCAAACAACCGCTCTTCGTTTGCCATAGCCACCTTCCTTGTTGTTCACCGTCGCAGGATGTCGTTATCCTGTTAAGCGCGCCTTAAGACTCTCTAACGAAATAGAGCGCTGTGATTGGCCGTCATCCACGGTGTTAAGCCAATAGAAATTCCTATGGTTCGATACTAGACGTAGAAGCTGAGCAAATTAATTTGCCGCCGCTAGGGTGCGTCTAGATTTCTAGGCTATAAGTTAATACTAATGTCCGGTGAAAATTTCATGCGAATAGCCTCACTGGAATTATACTTACTGAAAAAAATGTTGACGTGTTCAATACTTATTTTCCCCGCTGTATTTCCTCAGCATATTAGGTCATATCATAGATTATTATGGGCATTATTAAAATAATAATAAAAGATTTTTTGATCTTTAATGTCACTAATGCTGACATTAAAGTTTTAAAATGAATAAATTATTAATTTGAATTTAAATATTTCAAATACTTTCACAGCAAAAATTATATATGCGATTAATTTAGATTAATCACAGAGTATGTAATTAATTAGATTATTTTTTTTAAACGATTGACAGCCCTAATAATAATGTTTCAAGTGCTACAAATCTATTCACCTTCGCAGCGTCAGCAGGCTACTTGCTGTGCAGCCTGCACACACACACACACACAGGTGCATACACAAAAGTTTCAAGAGTGGGGGTGGAGTAGAAGATGGATACAAATTGATTAGTGTGATTTATGTTCGCGGAACGGATATACAGGACTGAGCGGCGGTCATATTTTGTACCGCTATGCGGTACATCTAGTTCTCTTTGCTTCTGACTTTCATCATATTACTCTTTTTAACATTAAACTTAAAACGATGGTTCGGAGTAATTTCACCCTAGGGTCCTTTGCATCATGAACTTGAGCCAAACACCCCCCCAGAAGCTTCTTTCCCTTGGTCGAACATTGGTTGAGTTAGCGATATCAGGCTCATGGCTTAGTGCAGGTGCTAACAGAACCAACGGTGTATCTCGTAAATTACCCCACTAATAATGCCCGGAATGATACCAAACTTCTACAGTTGTACAAATATGTTCTATACTCGAGGCATTGGAAAGTTTGTAAGTACACCAGGAGTTTATTGGGGGCCAAGCAGCGAAGCTGCGAGGACCTCATTGTGTTTCTACGTTTTCCTATTATTATTATTATTTGCAATGGAAGTCAATGGCAGCCCATAGAACCGTCTGGTAAAAAGTTGGGAAATTTGGCACACTAATTGGGGACGGTCCCATGATTCATGTCACCAAGTTTCATGTCGGCAACTCGAACCCTCTAGCGCCACCAACAGGCAAAAGTTGGAAGTGTGTTCACTCACGTAACTTTTGACCCCTAGGTCCGATTTTCAAAAGTCAGGTATCGTTGGAATCCTTGGACCAAGCCGAGTTCAACGCACCCTATGACGTCATTTTCCACCATGATGGATTTTCCGCCATTTTGGATTTCATCAAAAACACTTATAACTATCTTCCGTCCCGGCGCAACTGACTTTGTATACTCGCGCGTTTGTCTTTCCTATTTTGCAGTCAGCGCATATTGGAATTTTCCCTCCACAGGTACATGCCTGTAAATTAGGGAATTCGATTGCGCCCACGGGGGCGGTTCAGTGAAAAGACGGGGCGTGTTCCGGCGCAAACGTTCACTGTTGATATTTTGCAGTTTCAGAAAACAATTCCGCCACAGACCAGGAACTCCCTGGTCTAAAGTCTGTGGCGAAAATGCAGATGCTATTTTAAGGGCGCATGCATGACCACAGGCCTGCATGAATGAATGCGTTGCACACCAATCTACAGACACCCCCGTGCACAGACGGAAACATTCAAAGCCTTGATAATATTTGTCCATTTCCCGGTTTTGTTCGTGCATTGGTGACCTAAATATTTAGTAGCCTATAAAGTACAACATCTACATGCAATATCTTTACAACAATGCCTAATTACGACCTATTAATCTGGACAACTTTATAGGCTACAGCCCTATAAAGGCTAAAGTTACTTTTAGTTTTGTTCCAATTTACCGTTGTGTAAGGTTTTAAGCACCATAATTTTGCCTACCTTGTTGTAGCCCATCTGAAATAACTCCAAGCTTTGCTATGTTCCCTCCATCCTTTCGTTATTTTCAAAAAACGTTTTATATCCATGATGGCCTTGAAGTGTTCAGTAAGTGAATTAGCTTAAATCAGCTTTTTATGTGCTGTTAACCAGCAACAGATAGTACAAGAAAGCAGCAAGTATGGTTACAATTTCTGTACAATTTCTGTAGTTGCTGCATCCATTCATTGTTATTCTCTCTCCTGCTCAAATAAATGTTGTGCGTGAATTAAGTTGATGATAATGTGTTTACAAACTCTGCTTTACAGAAAATATTGTAAATAGTCTACTGTCACGCAGTTAAAGGACAATTCCGGCGCAAAATGAACCTGGGGGTTAATAACACATTTGTACGAGTTCGACCGTTCGCTGGGATTTATTTTCATGCTAGTCGAATGTGACCAGTTTTATTGCAAACCGCTAATTAGTGTTTAACGCTAGCCTTCGGGGCACACGTACAGTAGAAAGAAATCGCTATTTCTATACCACTAACAAGGCTCAAAATAGCACCACACTTACACAGTAGCATAATGAGGGTCTCTACATGTAAACCGAAGCATTGAGAACTTTGTAAGTGTACAGGCAGTTTATTAAAAAGAAACACATTACCGTTCACGTCTGGTTCACATACAGGCAGGCGCCTTGGGAAAACGAAACTCTGGGATGTGAAGTGAATCTCATGTGAAACGTTGTTGCTGAAAGAAAGGACTGTGCAAAAGAGAAGCACTGAACGCAACAGGAGACATAAGAGATGGCAGGCTATTTGAACGAATTTGAAGACATCGAGGATGAACCCTTATTGGACGTCGGAATATAGCCTACCAACGAAGAGCTGCGGAGCTCCGTGAAAGGGCTATGAGAGAGAGAGAGCTACCTGTAGTCAATTCTGCACACAGCCTCGCACTTCTAGAAACTGTAGGCTACCTGCGGACATTGTGAAGCTATAGCCACCGAAGAGGAGTGCCTGTGTTGCATGGAGTGGGACCTGTTGCGTCTTGACCCCCAAGAGACGCAGTGTTTTGTAGAGTCTGAAGATTCCCCCTCATTGATAAACAGGGCTGTAGTTGAAACTTTTTTCCATGTCCCGAAAAGAAATTGGAGGCGGCGATCCATACCAGAGAGACCAGATGGACATCCACTAAGTAAGTACACTATACAAGTTATGTTACATCGGAGCTTATTTCTGATAGGCCTATATTGAGCAAATTACATGATTTTAGTTCACATCGCCTGCCTGTATATGTGAACAACCAGACGTGAACGGTAATGTGTTTCTTTTTAATAAACTGCCTGTACACTTACAAAGTTCTCAATGCTTCGGTTTACATGTAGAGACCCTCATTATGCTACTGTTTAAGTGTGGTGCTATTTTGAGCCTTTTTAGTGGTATAGAAATAGCGATTTCTTTCTACTGTACGTGTGCCCCGAAGGCTAGCATTAAAAGCTAATTAGCGGTTTGCAATAAAACTGGTCACATTCGACTAGCATGAAAATAAATCCCAGCGAACGGTCGAACTCGTACAAATGTGTTATTAACCCCCAGGTTCATTTTGCGCCGGAATTGTCCTTTAATGGGATACTGTGCAGAGTTGAAAGTTAGGTCAACTTAAACGAAGCCCTTGCTTGGCCGCCTGTGCTGCGCAACGCACACTTAGCTCCTCTCATCTATACAATGTAGTTCCCATTTCTGTAAACCATACATAATTTCAAAGAAAAATATTACCACTCGAGGGAAATCAGTGTGGTGTCCATGTGAAAAAATAGGCATAAATCTAGCGTACACATTTTCACGAATCACTGATGTGTTGATGACATAAATTAGGAAATGTTAGAGGACTTAAGGAGACGTGATGTTGAACTGCATGCCGATGCCATTTAACCCAAATGCCCCAGCGGCAGCACGGGAGAGAAGAGATTAACTGACGGAAGATATGCATTGTCTATAGAGAGGTAATGTTAGATTACATTGTACATTGCAAATATATCACCATGCATTCATAACCTCGTGATTCAGTGAGAATGATCCCAAAACATCGGAAAGTATTTCTTTGTGACAATTCTGTATTACATTTTGTCAAGATGAAAAATCAATAGCTAACTGTTCCCAACTGAACAGTGATTATAGCGCTGTGAACGCTCCTGGCTGCGCCTGGCAAATACGCCACCATAATAGCAATCAGCTATGGAACAAGCGTGCCTGTTGTTAAAGGGAATGTGAGATGACGCTCTGATTGGTTTATTGCACGTTACGCCCAAACCACACCCATGATTAATGTAGCTACTTCAGACCACCCCATTTTAGATTTGCGTCGGGCGCAACAGTCAATATCCCGCTGGTAAAATAGCATCAGCGCCCAAGATCCGCCCACAAAGTCACTTGCGTTTTGCGCGAAGACACTTCCGTTTCAGACCATTAAAATAGGGCCCTTAAAATGTATCAGGGGTCACATACTTTCTCTGATTCCCACCAAATTTTACACAGATCATCTTCAGACCAAGCCTCACAAAAGTTATCCCTTTTTGTCTTCAGAAGTATTACCGTTCGCCCGTAACAGCCAATCAAAATTTGTGGCGAAGCCGCCAAACAGGAAGTGAGCTCATATCTCAGCAACCCTTGCAGTCATCAAATCCAAACTTGGTATATGGACTCATGACCCCATCAGGAGGACGCTCTAGAAATTTGGTGACCTTTGACCTCTAGGGGGCGCTGTAAATCAGTAACATGCCTTTTGGACTGTAGCTGCTGTTGTGCCTAGAATTACAATGTACTAGTGGTGTCTGGTAATACTGTGGAAGATCCTTATCATCCTTAACATAATTGATTTGGCCGCCATCAATAATCAAAACCACTATCAAATTTCCCTAGGTCACAAATTTCATCAGATCCTCACAAAAATTCAGACCATGCCTTATCAGTGTTTTGATTTCCATAACAATTGACGGAAGCGTTTGCCCGTAGCAGCCAATCGAAATTTGTGGCGAAGCCGCCAAACAGGAAGTGAGCTCATATCTCCGCAACCATTTCATGTATCATAACCAAACTTAGTACGTAGACTCAAGACTCCATCAGGAGGATGTTCAAATACTTTAGTGACCTTTGACCTCTAGGGGGCGCTGCAATTAGGAACAATGTGTTTTGGCCTGTAGCTGCTGTTGTGTTTGGAATTAAAATGTACTAGTGGGGTCTGTTAATACAGTCGGAGGTCCTTAGGCTGACCCAAGCAAAACTCTGATGTCATCCTAATTGATCCGGCCGCCATATTGGATTTAATAAAAAACACCTAAAAGTTTTCACAGGTCACAAAGTTTGTCCGATTGACACCAAACTTGACAAACATAATCTTCAGTCCAAGCCTCAAAAAAGTTATCCCTTTTTGTCTTCAAACCTAAAACCGTTCGCCCGTAACAGCCAATCGAAATTGGCGGCGAAGCCACCAAACAGGAAGTGAAGGGATATCTCAGTAATACTTACACGTATCAAAACCAAACTTGTTACATGGGCTCAGAACCCAATTAGGAGGAGGCTCAAGAAATTTGGTAAATTTTGACCACTGTGTGGCGCTATAATCACAGGAAGTAGGCTCATATCTCAGCAATGCTTACACATATTGAAACCAAACTTAGTACATGGACTTGAGACCCCATTCTGAAGATACAAAATAAATTTGGAGTCTTTTGACCACTAGAGGGGCGCTATAATCACAGGAAGTAGGGTTTATATCTCAGCAATGCTTTCATATATAGAAACCAAACTTGGTATATGGACTTGGGATCCCATCCTGAGGACACACAATACATTTGGTGACCTTCGACCACTAGGGGGGCGCTAGATATACACAAAATTAGCTCATATCTCAGCAACGCCTTTATCTATCAAAACCAAACTTGATACATGGACTCGGGACCCGATCCTGAGGACACACAATACATTTGGTATACTTTGACCACTAGGGGCGCTATAATTAGGAAGACTTTTACGTATCGACACCAAACTTGATACGTTGATTCGTAAACACATCCTAAGGACCCACAATAAATTTGGTGACATTTGACCACTAGGGGCTCAATGATTAGCAACACTTTCACCTATCGCAACCAAACTTGGTATGTGGACTTGGGAATAGATCCTGAGGATGCACAATTAATTTGGTGTGCTTTCACCACTAGGGGTGCTATAATTATCAACACTTTTACCGATTTAAACCAAACTTGGTATGTCCAGTCCAGTCCAATCCAATCCCAACTCCTGCTTAGCTGCTTGGCCCCTCATTGCTGCTTGCAGCTATATTTTAAATAACACTTGCCGGATGGTTTCTACTCTCTGCTGCTACCACTGGGTCGACGCTTCCATACTCATAAAAATGAATATTGCGAGAGACTTATCTCATCCCAGATCCCAGAAAGATGTTCTTGGATATTAAGGATATGTGGATTCAATTCATTATGTTTTCTATGTCATTAGATAAAATAAATGTTCAAAAAATGAACATTTATTTTATCTAATGACATAGAAAACATGATGAATTCAATCCACATATCCCTACACTATAAGCAACTACTGTATATCCAAGTGTAGCCTAATAATTTCAATATCAACATGATGTATTCAAATGACTAATTATGTTTAGCTATTAGTAATTATGCAGATAATAAAATACTATAAATTATTAACAAAATATATAAAGTTTATATTAATTCCAAAATATGAAATAGAAACCTATGACAAAGGCCAGCCTTTCTCAAACATCTTTGACCTGAGGCCCGGTCATGGCAGACTTTGGGGTCATAGAGTCCACCTACACACTTATAGCACTGATGTTAATGATCACACATGCACACTCACATTAACACACCCACACACACAAACACCCCCACACGCACACAAATAAAAATACACAAACATGCAGGCACAAGCACAGACACACAGATAAACATACATATAAACACACACATCCACAAAGAAGCACAGATATACACAAAAACAAACATACAATATGCGCATACACAAACACACGTGATTTATTTTTGCGGAGAGAATGTGCAGGACATCTGGCTTCCTGGTTAATACAAAAAATGCTGTTCATTAAAACATTAAGCTGTTGTTACTCGGACTGATTCACTGGGAGTGTAGTTTAAAAACACTCTTAAGTGGGGTTCACATTGCACATTCAAGCGGCAGTGCTGCGCTATGAAACATGTTATTTTCAATAGCTTGCGCGCACAAGAACTGGCCTGCCACTGCGCCGAGCAAAGCACACAGCAAGCAGCATTTTGCCTCTTATGCCGCTCTTGCCGCGGTGGAAGTTCAATCATGTTGACTGTGTTGTGCTTAGACTGTGTTGTGCTGTAAGTCATTGGTATTTTGTGCTGAGCTTGGCGGCAAGCACAACAAAAAAAAAACATGGGACATTACTCAACCAAGAGCAACCTAGCGGCGAGCAGTCACGTGCAATGTGAAGTCCCCATTACCTTGGAGTTAATCAGTTAGGCTATTCATATGGTCCCTAAGGTAGAGTTTAAGCTATAAATGAGCCGTCTATCTAGTCCCTGAGTTCACAACAAAACTGAAAACAGGCAGTGCATATAATAGCTGTATGACACCATTTAAAATACAAAATGTTTCTATATTATTAATGTACCTGTAAATGGTCTTTGATATAGCCTAATGACCATAATACTGCAATATGATGTTACTTGGTGTGTGATTCTATGTGGATATGTTCAAATGCTACCTCTAGACTATTATTAAGATACATGTGAATTATGCTTGAGATGATGGAAAACTTGTCTGATTTTAAATTGTTTGTTTATTCTGGACTGCAGGGATCTGTTTATAAGCCTATGTACTTCTTGTTGGCATTTGTCCTTTATATCCTAATCATTACAGTCAACTTAACTTTGATCTTAACAGTGATCATGGAAAAAAGCCTCCATGAGCCTATGTATATTTTCCTCTCTAATCTATGCTTGAATAGCCTTTTTGGGACTGTTGGTTTTTACCCTAAATTTTTGCTGGACTTGCAATCGGATACTCACACAATAACATACAGTTGGTGCTTAACACAAACTTATGTGATTTATACCTCAGCAAGGTGTGAAATCTCTCTTTTAACAGTGATGTCTTATGACCGCTATGTGGCAATTTGCAGACCACTGCAATACCACAGTATTTTGACTCCACATGCTGTGCTTAAACTGCTTGTAGTGGCCTGGGCTTATCCATTTTTGACATCAGTAGCATCTCTTATTCTTACTCTCAGAATACCCATTTGTGGATCTCACATTCGTAAACTATTCTGTGATAATCCTTCAATAGTAAAGCTGGGTTGTTCTCTAGCCATAGCCAACCAGGTTTGGAGCATGTTACTTATTACAGCTTACTGTATACAGTTTGTTTTAATTTTAATTTCATATGCTCTCATTGTACGGGTTTGCATATCATCCAGTGAGGGCAGAACAAAGTTTGTCAAAACTTGTGTGCCTCATATTTTGGTTATAGCCATCTTCATCATGACAACACTGTTTGATGTATCATACAGTTGGGTTGGTTCAGAAAACCTTTCAGTTAGTGTACGCAATGCATTGGCTATACAGTTTTTGATTCTCCCTCCACTATCAAATCCATTAACTTATGGGCTTCAACTTCCACAGATCCGAAAAGCACTATTCAGACAAGGTTGTAAACATAAAATGTGTAACCAGAGATGATTGTCTTAGTCATTAATAAGCATTACCAAGAGGCGCCTGGAGGAATGAATGTTATGGTACGCGCACCCATCATGATTTTTACTTCACAGAAAAATGTAAATGCCTACTGTCATGCAGTTAATGGGATACTGTGCAGAGTTGTTGTGGAGTAGCAAAGTTAAAGTAGAAACCTACAAAAAAAATCTAATTGTTAATTAAAATTGTTATCTATGTCCTGGGTTTGGTAACTGGTGGATATCTCACTCTTAAATTAAATTATATGGTGATTTACTCATGAAAAGCTCTGTTCATTATTTTGACACACTGTGGTACCAACTCTTAGTTAGTATGACCGCTGCACAGCGAAGCGGTGGTCATATAGGCAGTGGCGGAGCTAGGGGGTGGCTTAGCGGGCTTAAGCCCCGAATCTTTTTTCAAAAGCCCCGAATCTTTTTTTAGTGTTTTAAATTCCCGGCAACTCTTATTTCCAATATAACTTCCCCTCGGTTTCTCTATAAATGTCACCAAATGCTCTATTACTGAGGAAATATATCCCTTATTTTCATTGAAAAATAATTTGACTTGCTACACGATGTATGCCAGTGTTGTGCGGTCTGCCCGAAATTAAGCGGTCGCCCGCGGTTATGAGTCATAAACAAAATATTTTAATGATATTCGGGTCATTTGCGGGCGGGTCAGTTACAATTAATTTAATATATATTTTCTACAAATAGGCCTACTTAAAATATCACGAGAAGGCTAGCATCAATACAGTAAAGGATCAATACAGTAAAGTCAACAGTAGCAACAAGCAAGACGCGAGTTAAAATAATAAAGACACCACTTCAGGAAAAGCGATAGGCTATGGGAAATATTGGGAAAAGTTGTTAAAGAAGATGACATTAGTACAAGTTATGGTCTAGGCCTTCTTGTGAAGCCATTTAAAAGTATGACAGCCAAAACGGGCAGCCTCCAGGAATAAATGTTATGGCACAGACTACATAGCCATATCTAGGCTACCGGTATGTATAGGTTCGCGCATGCATAAAAGTTACAGTAGTTAGTTCTACTGCATAAAGTTTCGCAAATAAATTCGTTTGTTTTACAGAAATGGCCTACTGTAACACTGCATGCAGGCTATAACCAAAAGCACACATTTTGTAAATAAGCGGGTCGGATATAATTTTGTCCTAATTAATATTCGCGGTCCGAGTTGCGGTCGGGTTGATTAAAATATCGGGCGACCGCGGGCCGCTTGTGACCAAACCCGCGCAACACTGATGTATGCCAGGTCTCTGGGCTATCCGCTATGGTGATTTCAATGGTTAGATTGATTTGTTTAGATCCAGTGAAAATGCTGCCTTGACAACGCTACGTCATGGCTTCGGTGTTCCAAAAAGACTCTGTCAGAAGCAAAGATTCTAGCGCGTAGCGCTCTAGAATCTTTGGTCAGAAGTCTGTCACTTTTACAGTCTGTGAATAAAACACCTTGTGTACATGTTGTTGAAACGTTATGGATATTAGAAAGTTTTTCAAAAGACCACCCAGCTCCGTTCAAGCAACAGCATCGCCCAGTGAACTGACGGATGGTGTTGTTTCAGGTTGGTGATTTCACGTTAAGAGCTTTCAGTCAGTTAGGCAGGCTAACGTTAGGCTACTTGGCTAGCTCCCTAAATGCTTAAAGATGAACTGAACTGAAAGAATCAACATTGATAATGTGTTGATTATGACAATTAAAAATAAATGACACTAAAAAAAATAATTAAAAAAATCAATACGTAGCCTTTTTTAAGCAACACCAAAATTGCGTTGGTTAGTATTAGAACGCTGCCAGTTTCAGTGACGTCACTGGCATGGTAGGACCTGAGAAGTTCTATAGGCAACAGCTGCAGCATATTATGTATACACGAAAATTAGTCATTTTAATGGCATGGGTTACAAATTTGAGCCTGTGAGGGACAGGCCTCTAGTGTCTTGACCATAGACAGTAAAAGTCTTGACTACCACTAGATGGGTTTCAGGCTCCAGCTCAACCTTCAGTAGAATCATTTTGGTGAAAATTACAGTGTGGGCGCTGCCGGAGCATGGACACTGGAATCTATCTGTTGCAAAGCAGTGGCGAAACGTAGGGAAAATGTTCAAGGAAGCCAAAGTTACGGGAAAAATATGTTTATTTATGTATGTGTTTATTTCGGGGGTATACATTTTGTGCAATGTACAACATAGATACATTTTTGGCGGCACAACATAGGCTACTGTAGACCTAGCCTACAGGTCATGTAGAAAACTGCACGAGGGGCGCTTGAGACAGCAACACGCACGCTGTCTCTGTCTCCCTCCATCCCTCACACACACACATTGCCTACTGTACATCCTCCACACAACTGCATACTCACTCACCACCACTACATTAGGCCTATGCGAAGGCTACGGTGCATACAAATAAGCTATATAACACGCATTGTCACGGCAATGTAGGCTAACGCAGTATGGACTACTGGCACTCGTAACAGCAACTCACGGGCTCTCTCTCCCTCCCTTGAAACTGTTAAAAACTTCGTTACCCCAAGTTGACCCCAGATACACGGAGGATACACGAGTTTGCTAAGGCTAACGTTAGTGGAGAGTTTGCAGATTTTTACCTTGTGGATGTTGATATTGCACGAGTCTCTTGGATAGCAGCACTGCGAGTTAAACTCCCTCGCATCAAGAATCTGCCCTGAGACGGTGAACAACTGGCTTCAGGGTGAGTACAAAGGGACATTGGATTCTGTTTACAGACCCGCTGTGGTTTAGTTACCAGCTAGTAAACGCATTATTATCGATCTGTGATATCGTCGGAGTCATGGTTTATACTCTCTATGGTCGGAGTGCTAGCTTGTGGAGTTTGACATAAGAGTGTTTCCAAGGTGTTTACCTGCTAGCCCTTTCCTAGGTTGGATGGATCGTATGGTAGCCTATCTTACACTGGACCTCATCTGAGGCTACTTCGAGATATTATTCCAAAGGGGACAGATAGGCTACTGCACTTAAAACTTTAAACGATTGAACGAACCTTCCCGGACTTTGTAATTGCGACCAGTGACTGCATTGGGTGAACGAAGCCGAAGTTGAAACTTAGGCTCCATTGCACATAGACTGTGGGCTCGCCCTTCTATGAATTGAAAAAGACTACAAGCTGCTCCACCGAGTTTGCGATAAAGTAAGCAAGAAAAGGGTTTTTTAAGTCAGGATATGGCAAGTCAATGGCATTTAAGTTACAGACCAGTTTCCATAGTGCACATCTTATCAATAGTTTGAATGTCGTGTGTGTTTCTGCTCATTGACAAAATAGCGTTCAGTATGATTCATGCCCAATTAATTTCCCCTGTTAAAGTGTTTGCCTTTGTTTCACTAGTTTGGTTTCATTTTGTATGAGATTTTGTGATGTAGGCTAGCCTATGATAAATGGCTTATGGCCAATATGTAACTCAGCTAGGCCTAATGTTAGTTTCCTCAGCCATGTCAGCTAGCCTCAGACTCATTATCTGCTATGGCTGCTAGTGCTAGTGCAGAGTTGCTTACCATGCCAGTGACGTAGCCGATTGTTGAAATCCAACATGGCGGCGCCCGTGTAACAACAACACCACTTTCAACGTACAATTTTATCCCTTTTAATAAATTCAGCCATTTTAATCATTGTACCAATGAGAAGAAATAAAATACATCTGTTATATCACCTTTACTTAAAATTCCAGTTCAGTTCATCTTTAACGTTAACGTTAAATGTCCTCGTTCGTCGGCGTAATTTAAGGCAAATTCAGTACTCTCATAGGCTAGCTGCTAGCTAAGCCTACTGCAGAATAAGAAATTCCAGCCTCGTCTTGTAATAAATTAGGCTACACTGTTTTGAAATGTCAGAAAAACCCATTAACAGTTATCTGCCCATGTCAACTTTTCAGTGTCGTTGCACAAAAGAATGTTAACTGTTAGCCTAACTTAAAACGAGTGGGCTCCCTGGAATTGTCTATCTAAAATTTTGAGCCTCATGTGATAAGAGTGCAAATCTTTGAGAAGTCTTTTTTTGTCCAATTCTTGAGGTGTTGGAACAAACATTAGGCCCTTGGAGACTCAGTTTGAGTGGGAGTCAATTGACATTGTCGAGAGGGATTTAAGATGTTATCAATCAGTTGGCTTGTAGAACACACTGGCCCCTGGAGGAGTTTAAACCATGGAGGGATTATATATAACTGGAGAGAGTGACTAAGTCCCGCCCCCATTCATTTCAATGGACCATGTTAGGCTAGCTACTTCAGCCAAAAAAGTTTGAAATCGACCGCAGCCATCTTTACGAAAATGGCGTTTCATGGGTGTTCGTTTCCGGCACCAGCTAGAATAAGCCTATTAGATTCCACGTTACAGACAGAGACCATAGGCGTGTTCGTCTTCATGCAGATCTGGGGGTCGTTTCTAGAAAAGTTAGCAACGACGTTGCTCAACCACCATGGTACGACGCAACTTGCGACCAAACAACGACATTGTTACACCTGTTTCCAGAAAGCATCGTACCTGTGTCGCAATTCGCTACCTCCGACGTTCGAACAATGTAGTTCCAACAACGTTGTTGATGATGCAGCGATAGATATCATTGGTGGAAACAGTGGCAACGTGTAATACCCCACCCCCTAGAAATTCTCTGCCACAGCCTATGTTGACATTTTTCTCATTTAAACCGAGTGATTAATGCTGGCATTGTCATTATCATCTGCAAAAATCTAAACCTATTAATTGCAAGTATATAAAACATTTTACTGAAACCGACCAATATGTGGCATTATTTGTGTTAAATATCTATGTTGGAAAAAATATATAGCCTGGACGAATGTCTGGGTATCCCATAGATTGTTAACCGTCCCGTGGCTTAACTGCAGCGCATCGGTGCACTGCGCGCTCGGCCGGAGTTCGCATCCTATCTCTTCTTTTCATCTCTGAGTAAGAGTAGGCCTACGAGACAATAGGTTTTGACCATACATATTTATGTATATAATTAGCCTACTCTACATCGAGAGACCATAGGTACAATATATCAGTCAAAAACAATTCAATCTACGTGTCACACCAGTTCATCTGCAGGTAACGAGAAGCAAGAGGAAAATCTCACATCAGAAAATCGAACCTACAACGTTGGGATAATAAGTCATCTGCTTTAGCCACTACACCATTTAGCCCTGCTGATGTAAGGGTCTTTGAAGATTATAATACTAAAAGCAAGGCAATACTTAAATGAACATAAATAGCAAGAATGACCCAAGTAGGGGAGTCAGTGTCCTAATCAAAAATAAGCTACAGGATAGATCAATCATTGAGTCACGAGATAAACATCCACTTCCCAAATTTTGGTTAGGCGGTTGTGATTTTTGGTTAGGCGCTCCGGACACCAACAGGAACTACCAAGGAACGACACAAGTGCGACTGCCTAGGGGCAGTAGTTCAAACGACCAAACTTTGCGTCTTTTTTTGCGATTGAGAGTTCGAACTACATTTTCTAGAAACACCAAATCCAAGAACGATGGAGCGTACTACCAAGGTTGCGACCCAAGTTAGCAAACGATGCTTTCTAGAAACGACCCCCTGACTTGATGTGATGCATGCTGGGTTGAACACAATGGAGCTCTCCATTGTGTTCAGCCCAGCATGCATCACATCAAGTCAGGTCTGCACAGATCTGCATGAAGACGAACACGCCTAACGTAAGGTACAACGGTATGTCATTGATGAAGATTGGACATTCCCTCAGAGGCAAAGAAGTTGTTCGGGAATGCGCTTCACCTCGTTATAAGCGCACATTTATTTAATTGGTTGGGATAACATTTTGGGAATGGTGGTAGAAGTTTGCCCTGTCTCTGAAGTCCTGGGTTATTTAATGTGATGTTAATATGTGATAATAAACAATGCAAATCAATATTGAGTCACTTTAGGCTACACAAATAATGATCCCTAAATGCTATATTTGGACATGTTGTATTACGCAATAGGCTATCCAACGAAAATTACTATTAATTCAGTAGACATGGTATATAAGAAACGTGTGGATAGCTGAGATTTTTGCTGCACCCAGTGTGAATTTGCAGCTTGTTAAACCTAGGCTACATTTGCAGGCTGACGAAATGAAGCCAACGCAAGTTAAATTTACCGATAGAAGCGCAAATCCGTTGGGTACTGTGGTTCGAGCAGGCATAGAGTCTGCAATTGTTGGATATTTGGCTTTTGCCTCGACTGGCAGCCTGAACATTTATATCAAATGCATAGCCTAATCATGTCAATGTTGCAAGAAAGCAAACTAAATAAGTCATTGACATTTGTTTAGTTTTTAATCACTTGGGGAGACATATGGTTACATAATCCAGACGTTGCGTTGTCATGGACTACAGAATAATTTACGTAAACTAACAAGATCTAGCCAGTAGCCTACCAATGTTTTTTTTTATGCTTGGAGCGGCCGCAACCCCGGAACTCCACTTCCAACGTCATGATTCCGACAGATATGCCTGACACTTCTGCTTTTTATCTGGTGGTGGTGGAGTTGACCGGACATCTGAGGCTTCAGACGTTACCAATTTACCATTAATATAATATAATACTCAAGTAAAAGTATCATACTCAAGTAAAAGTACCAATACTTGGATGAAATATTACTCAAGTACAAGTAAAATTACCCATCTGAAAAATTACTCAAGTAAAAGTAATAAGTAGCTAATTTAAAATGTATTTTAAGTAAAAGTTACTTAGTTACATTAAAAAAAAAAAATAAGACCCTTAGAAAGGTATAAAGGTATAATGCAATTTTAGTTCAGACCATGCCATAAAACTTTTGCAAACAATCAATTGTAAGTGCCATAAATTGTTGGTTCTGGGGGACATCCTTCTTTTCTTCTAAACATAAACAACAGTTATTAATAAACAAATCAAGGCCCAATCAAGTATTTGACTCCAGAAATTACCAAAATAAAATCTCTCCCATTTAATGAAAATAGGACAAAGGGGGCCATACTGTAAATCCAAACCTATTTTGTTTTTACTTAAAGAAAAATGTATAAAAATGAATAAAAAAATCTATACAAATACAATAACAACATCAAACATGTCACACATGACATTTAAGACCCTTATAAAGGTATAATGTGCAATTTTAGTTCAGACCATCCCATAAAACTTTTTCAAACAATCAATTGAAAGTAAAAGTGCCATAAATTGTTGGTTCTGAGGGCCATCCTTCTTTTCTTCAAACATTAACAACAGTTATTAATAAGCACTATACAAATGCAATAACAACGTAAAACACACCACACATGACATTTAAGCCCCTTATAAATGTTTAATGTGCCATTTTTGTGCAGAACATCCCATAAAATGTTTCAAACATCAATTGAAAGTGGAATTGCCATTAATTGTTCATTCTGATTTGTTCAATCCTTCTTTTAACATAAACAGTTATAATGCAAATCAATGCTAAATCACGTGTTTTGACTCCACAAATGACCAAAATACTAAAACTAAAAAAATAGAAATGACACTCCCCCATTGTATATATGTCCACCTTAAAGGAGAAATCCATTGAGTTTTTACATAGATCTGTTTCTCGAGGTCACAGAGTACTGGCGGTACGGAAAAAAAAAACCTGAAAAAAATTGGTTTTACCTAGCTCGAGTTGTTACAGCCAGCAGCTAACACAACCAGGCATCTATAGTGCTACACTCTAGGGGCATGTTCATGAGCCTCCATCATGTTCTTACACCCAGAGTGTAGCGCTGTAGCTGCCAGGCTGCGTTAGCAGCTGGCCGTAGCAACTCAAGCTAGGTAAAACCGGTTGTTTTCGTACCGGCAGTACTCGTGACCTCGGAAAACGGAAATCTATGTGAAGACTCGCCGGATTTCTCCTTTAAGAGGGTTAGTCTACAACGTTCTTGTTAAGTTTGAGCAGCAGTTGATTTTCAAAGTTTGTTGCGCTCATCCTTGCTCGCTTTGCAGTGAACAGTAAACCGGCACAACTAAGTAAGCCGCTCACAGGCAGCTGAGGCAGGCAGGCCCGTGTTGAGTTTCAGAGAGAGTTTTCTTACATTTGAAAATGAGTTCAGCAGATCCATATTGTCTGAGGCACAGGCTAGGTACCCCTCTAACTCCCCTGTACCTTCTGACTTTTTGGACTTCATTGAGGAGAAGAAATCATCTTCATCTGATGATTGTTGTCCAACTTGCTCCACCCCAGCCACTGCCATCTGGTCAAGGTGTTGTCTGACATAGTCCAGACCTTTTGAGTGACAAACAACAATATTTAGGACAATTAAGCTTTGAATTGTCTACCGAGAGTGCATCATAATGCAGAGAGTACCACAAATAGCAAAATAATTAAAATTTGAGATGTAAGACAGTATAGCACATATCCCATTGTATTGAATAAAAACAAAGTGGAAACAACTGCAATAAACAATTAAATATCACAGTATGATATTATATAATCATATCATACCTGTTTAAATTATATAAGGCCTCTCTGTCCAGGTGGTTTTGAACTTAGGTAAAAGTATTGCTGCAGCAATCAGTTCGGGGTCCTCCATCATCTCACCAAAACGCTTTTGGACACCATCCTGAATGGCTCTGATGAGTGGTAGACACAACTTGGAGAATGTCTCTTGCCTTCTGAGTTTTGCTTGCAGTTGAAAGATCACTGGAAGAAGCCACCCTAAGTGTGTGTTGGTCACCGACTGAAGAATGTTTAAGGCCTTTACCAAAGGTTTCATCACTGAGCAATACTCAGTTAGGAAAGCAATTTCTGCTTGACTAAACCTGTATAACAGATCAAGAACATACAATTGGTTGCATATAAAGCAGGAAAAGTTTAAAATGTGTAGCCAGATATGGAAATCTAACAATTCCATACAACTGGAAAATACGGAAATATACAAGGTAGCTTCATGCACTGTTTTTCACCTGTCATTAATTTCTCATTTGTTATAATCATTTCATACTGATGAAATGCTAATTAAAACGTACACTTTCAATTTGAATTCTTCACAAACATTCCTGATTGCCTCCTCCCCTTTCTCTTGTATGATCCGTATGATTCTCTCCACGGCCATGAATGTTGAATTCCACCGTGTTTGATTTGGCGAATGAGCTGGAGCTGGCAATTATCTTCCACAACTTCTGCTGCCATGTATGAATGTCTTGTTCCACATGGCTTGGCATTTCCCAAAGGCTGCACGTGATAGCCTCTTGTATGTATCGTTCTTCTTTTCTGCCATGTCAGCATCTGTTGTGGCAACTAAGTTTAACAAGTGGCATGCACACCTTTGGTGTGTGGGAAGCTGGTACTCTAAACTAGTGTCTTTCTCCAGGATGCTGCAGACCTCTAAGTAATTGACATGGGCCTCCTCAGAAGAATCTTGTATAAAAATATGCACAGTCTAAGAACCATACCAGTCAAGACCCATTTCCCCCAAAGGTATATCATAAACAACTCCCGTAAACTTGACATACCTGTTGCGATGAAAGTTTAGTACAAGCTTTCGAACGTTACACCTCACCCTCGCTGGCAGCCACAATAGCCAGTGAATTGCTGATGGTAGATAAAAATAGCGTCGCATTACAAACAAGACAGCCAGGACAAACTAATGTGACTACTGTGCTGGATAGTGTACCTTGATCACATACGGAGAACTTTGCCACAATTAGCTCGCGCCCCCCCCCCCCCCAAGCGTTGGTGGAGCTGCCTCACAGCGGCCTTGCTGGCGTAGAACTAGAATAGTTGAACTAGAATTGCATAGATAGAACTGAGGAGAATTGTATTTCTTATTCTCTTTGCTTCTGACATTACTCTTTTTAACATTAAACTTAAAACGAAAGTTCGGAGTATCTCGGTGTATCTCGTAAATTACCCCACTAATAATGCCCGGAATGATACCAAACTTTTACAGTAGTACAAATATGTTCTATACTCGAGGCATTGGAAAGTTTGTACCGTATTTTCCGTACTATAAGTCCCACTTTTTTTCATAGTTTGGCTGGTCCTGCGACTGGTGCGACTTATATATGAAAAAATATATAATTGAACATGTTTTTAAATGTTAATTTATATTAACTGACATGAACCCTACGTGAAACATTATGTCTACAGCCGCGAGAGAGCGCTCTCAAATGCACAAGTCCTGTGCACTTTCAGTCAGAGATTAGTGCTTGCACTACGAAACACACATGCATACCTAAATCGTCAAATTATGGCAGGGATTCTATAGCCGGGGCCTCAGATTTGGACAAATAAAAGCCAGTATAATTTTGTTTCAATTTAACTCAAGAGGTCTTCTTAATATTTTATATTGTTGGTTGGTATTGTTGCCAATGCCATTGTCCTACACCATGAGTCTCCAACACGTTGCTCTCATTGCTCTGAAGCTAGTTGCATGCCGTCCTCTTCTGAGCTAGAGGCTGAAGCAGTAACCTACATTTAAACACAATTGTTGCTGCCAGGCATCAGCCTATGAATTTTATAAAAAAGTAAATCATGCATATTTTAAAAAATAACTACATTTAGGCTATCTTAGACCTCTTTGGCTATACGGAATAAGGTTTCCCTTGCAGCACAGCACACGAATGAATGAAAGCGCGGATACCTTATCTCGCAATAAGTGGATGGCAATCGAAATCCCGACAATATGAAACTTAATAGTAAGCCATTAAATACCCCACAGATTTCAGTGGTCATCAGTCCCGATATTTAGCAATATAATCAACAGTCCAAACGTAAATTAAATCTCAAATTGAACATTTGCTTTTGATAGCCTACCCATGCCGCTTCAAATGAAAAGTAGGCCTATATGTCTCACAATAAAACGCAAGAAATAAAGGACTATATAGCTGACTCGAATACAAGCCATGGCCAAATAAAGGTGCTGTGCTTTGCGCAGCCTAAATTTGAGGATTTACGAGTCTCCTAAACATTCCTGACCCGTTATCTAGACATGCATGAAAACATTTGAAAACAAAACGCACTGCCATGTAATATTTGATCGCTGTTTTGCTACTAATTATCTTTTACCTAATGAATACGCACAGAAAGTGAAAGTAGGCCTAATGTGCGCGCCGTGTCTGTAGCTGTCTGTTCACGTCCGCAATCGAACGTCAAATAGGCCTAGAGAAGTCATCCATGTTCTCTCGCGTTATAGCCTAGGCGACAGGGACGTGCACAGGGGGGTTGCTCAGGTTGCCCGGGCAACTGCCCATATGCCTTTCTTGACTCATGTTGCCCTTCCAAGGGGGGAAATAAATAAATAAATCGTACAATGGATGCAGAATTTTACATAGGCCTAGATAAAAAAAAAAATCGCAAAGCCTCATTCACTCCCATTCGGGCACCGAAAATGAAAGTCAGTAGGGGAAGGGCAAACTCTGTTTACTTGGTTGCAGCGCTGCATGCGACCGGTGTTCCAGTTTAGATGGTGAGCAGGTTAACTTGTGATATTTGCATAAAATCCGTGAATATTCAACAAGACCCTGCCTACTTGTTAACAACGATTTGCTCTGCCTCCGCCCTTCCAGTGCTGGAGATTCACATAAGCCTACAGTGCGTGACAGAATATGAAGCAAGATCTTGCCGAAAACATGCGGGAATGCATCCACACAAAAAATGTTGTGCAAACAGGAAATGTGTCAAAGTAAATCAGCGAAGGTTTTGTTGGGTTTCGAACATGAGTCTCAAAATGTTCTAAGCAGTAAGCACTATCACCACTACACCACAGAGAGCAACGCTTATTATTAGTCTATTAGACTAGTCTACTAGCTTACTAGCTATCCTGATGTCCATGTTAACTGGTGATAGCCTATAACATGAACAAACACAGCGAATGCATGCCTTGAATAATGCAGATTAATTTTGCCTCAGTCATTTTGCATCACAAACAGTAACAAATGACCCCATCAGACGTTGCTCGTTTTTTGTGCAGAAAGCAAAAATTATGAAGATCACTTAGGCCTCGAACTGCTCACTAAAATAGCAAGCGAGCAGCAATAGTCCACCCTGCTAACCAATTGCACCACTGGTTATTTTGTATCTATGCAATAGTATGGTGTTCCTATTAAATGAATGTAGGTCTATGTTGTCTTGTGACAGCTTATTTGTCAATCGATCAAGATATTCATTATAGCAAACATCTAGGCTAAGTGAATGTTTTGCAACAGGCTGCTGAACGAGCAGTAAGTAGGCTAAACTATTTTATACGTGGGCTACGTGGGAATCTGAAACAGCAACATCTGTCATCAAACTCTCATCAAAGTTTTGTAATATATGCTACCATGATAACCAATTTGTGTCGTCAAATTAGGACCAACAAATTAAATAATATTTAACTCGGAGAAAATAAGTTTCATGTGTTCACTTCAAATCATTAGACAGCTCACTGCATAACTTCACCGAGACATGACACTTATGATAATTTTTGCACATGACTGACGTATTTCATATTATTAACCCCCAAAACGGAATAAAGTGTTAGTGGGACATGCCAGTTTGTTGTACATCAGTTAGGTTTTGGTATGTGAGGCAAAGATGAACCTATTTTGTTGTTTTGAGACTTGCATATGCCCATGTTAAATTGTGATGGCACCAGTTAACATGGGCGTATATTTCTCACTTATGTTAACCTGTGTTAACTTTGACTAACAGTTCAATATATACATAGAAATCTAGCATTGATTTCAGTGGCTCGTAGTGTAGTGGTATAGACGATGTAGAAGCTAATCCAATCAATTCTTGTCCATGCGTGGTTCGAATCCCAGCTAGGTCGCTAGTGTTATTTTTTTCCATTCATTCAGTATGTGTCATATTTGTGGATAATGCTTAAACGGACATGTATTAGACATACACTGGTGATGTTTTCAGTGATATTGTCTTTCAGTTATATAGTCTCACTTGCAAACACTTCGTGAAAATGTAGCCTAATATAAACCTGCACTATCGGAGGCAGAGCAGATTAAGAAGTAGGCAGGGTCTTGTTGAATATTCACAGATTTTATGCAAATATCACCAGTTAAACTGCTCACCATCTAAACTGGAACTCCGGCACCTGAACTGAGCCTGCATTAGCGGCCCTAGAAGAAGATTGTCGCGGTTGTCGGGTGAGACAACTCAACGTTGTCGGAAAAGGTGAGTTTGTGATGTATAACAAACGAACGATCATCATCATCAAGTTGTATGAAATTAATTAAAATATTCATAAATCCAGGCTGAGTTTGCCACGTTTAGCCTAAATAATCAGACAGATAGCTTGCAGACAAGCAGCCCGTTATCACATAGCTTATATAGGCTACTATTTTTTTGGTAGGCATTAGGCAAACATGTCAGCTGATAGTTTCTCACATTTCGTTTTAGCAAGTGTCAGGACCACTGGGCTCGTACAGCGGTAGTGACATGAAGGGAGACCACACCGATGCTACAATTTAACAGTAAAGGTTTATTAAATAAATAAAGGAAAATCAGTGAGTGTAATGATTAACAAAATGTGTAGTGTTCATCAGTATATGAAGGGTAGTGTAAGCAAAAGGTATGTGCGGAGCGAGACTGTAGCCAGCCGCGCAGACGGACGGCCGGAACAGGAGAGAGAGAGTGAGCAGACAGGAAGGCCTCTTTTAATAGGCCTCATAGCCATCAATTACTCTGCACGGCCAGGTAACAGCTCCACCTGTAGGTCTGGGACAGACAGACAGACAGCAGCCATAAGACAGACAGACAAAAGGGCGGGCCGCACCACAGCACGGCAAAGCCGGGCGTGACCTCACCCCCCCCTTAAGAACAGAGACCCATTTTAATGGGACTCTGAAAGAACCATCAAGCTCCCACAATAGCAATAACAAAATTCTAAAGAATCAAAAATGAGTAAATTATAACAAGACTAACATTCACACATTGGAAAGACTAATTCATTCATACCACCATCCCCATGTGCACCTCATTCATACTAGGGCAGGGGTCGGGAACCTTTTTTGCCTGGAGAGCCACTTTTACCAATTTTTTATTTTTTTTTTATCTCAGAAGAGCCACATAAAGACGGTTACAAGAAAAAGTTTAGATATTTAACGTACATTTACTTTCATTCAACAGAGGATTTTTAAATACATGTTCTACTAGTTTTACAAGTAATGTGCAAGTAACTTGAAATGTCAAGTGGAATGACAGAAGTATAGGCCTTAGGCTTCCCATGTAGGCTAAACACCACCCCCTATTTCCCCAGTGTTCTTTTGGTATGCAAAGTAACCTCATAGTTAACAACACAACACTCAATTTTCATGACATGACATGTCATTGGCGAAATTGAACATTAGGCCTACTGTACCAGAGATTAGATTTGGTGATGGCCTTGGAGTCTGGCTGGCTCATATTCAGTGAGGTGAAGTTTCATGCAAGAATTGAGGCTGTCATCATTTAAGGGCAACTCCACGCAAAACTGTCATATATCCATAATGCCAACATGGCATTGTGTTGGCGTTATGGATGTGACAGTTTTGCGCGGAATTGCCTTTAAACGTGAGCGCAGGTTTGTCTTTATATTTTTCATATGTGAGAAAGATTTCACATAAGTGGAACCGAACAGGGTTAACACAGCAATACTAACTCGTTGCAGTGTGCGATATATAACGGGCAGTTCATTTCGCGTTTTCAGAATCAGTCTTCGGATGGAAACTTTCCCATTTCAGCCCGCTTGTGTTCGCGCTCGCAAGCTGTGGTCACTGACGTTTCCTTTTTGACATTTTCCTTATCTAACCTACAGCAAGCGCACATCAACAATAACAATTAAAGTGTTCTCGTTCATCTTTTTTTCTCTTCGCCATTTTCTTTGTTTTGGATACAACCGTTAGCTAGCTGAATTTTTAAGTAAAGCATCAGCGGGTGGAATGTTATCTCGGCACAGCATTGTCCAATATCTGTACAGTAGGCTACATCGACGTAACCGTGAATTTCAGCGGTAGAGAACAGACATGGGATGGATTAAACTACGTGAACATTTATTATATTTCGAACACTATTTTAACATTTTGATTTCAGTAGGTCCATTTTTAATTTAATACAGTACCAAAATTATTCATGACTTATTGAGTAAACAAATGGCAGGTTTGTCCCGAGAGCCAGATGCAGTTCCCAAAAGAGCCACATGTGGCTCGCGAGCCATAGGTTCCCGACCCCTGTACTAGGGCAATCAGACCAACAGTGACCATTTTCACTTTCCCCATCTTTACCACATTCTGCAACCTGCAAATCCCGGTACCATGAACAGCTATTTAAGGCAAGCAGAACAGACACAGATTGAGCAGGACAAACAGACACCATTAAACTGACTCATCCGGGGCGCGAGAGAGTGCATCAGCTAACACATTCTCTACGCTGCAAATGTGCCGAATAACTAAACGAAAGGGTTGTAAAAATAGTGCCCAACTTATGAGGCGTTGGTTGGTGGAACTCTAATGACTGGAGGAAAGTCAGTGGTCCTAAACCACGATCGGATGTAAACCCCCACCCACATAAACCTCGAAGTGTTGAAGTGCCCAAATTAGCGCCAAAGCCTCCTTCTCGATAACAGAGTAATTAAACTGGTGTCTGTTAAATTTGCGCGAAAAATAACAAACAGGTTTTTCAACACCACTTTCCTCGCTCTGTAAAAGAATGGCCCCCGCCCCAACCTGACTCGCGTCAACCTGTAGCTGGAATGGCTGATCCAATTTGGGTGCAGCCAAGACAGGCGCCGAACTCAACAACTTGGCGTTCTGGAATGCCTGATGACACTCGGCCGACCAAACAAACTTAACGGTGCTCTTCAATAAATTGGTCAGCGGGGAAACGACCGTGGAAAAATTGCAACAAAAATTTCGGTAATAACCGATCATACCCAGAAAGCGCATCAACTCTTTCTTTGTGGACGGTGTGGGAAAGTTCTCTATGGCCACGACCTTCGCGTTTACTGGCCGCACGTTACCTTGGCCAACCACCTTACCTCCGGGTAAGGTGGGACGGGCCTCTCCCACGGCACAAGGCCGGAGGAGCTAAGATCATGCAAACGGTTTCTTTTCAATCATTTTCATCAGAGTGGGACGTATTAGGCTTATAGGTTGCCCCAGTCAGGACGAGTTATGACTCACGGTTGCTGAAAAGTTTTGAAATTGACTTTGATGATTTAGTAGGTGTAAAATATTGAATAAAATGTTCTGCTGTATGACTGGCTTTATTTTAACTCTAATATTGAACTTTACGACGTGCAAATTTACAAAATTGGATCAACGATATTGTCTCCTACAGGCGTCAATGAGAGAACACTAACAGTAGCCTACACTTACATGATTTTGTTTTCGATTTTCTAATTGGAGTAAGTCTTTGTGACAACACGTCATGATACATTTGATAATATTTGATCGTTGTTTTGGTATGAAGCATCTTTTACGTAGCCTAATGAATGCGCTCTAGAAAGTGAAAGTAGCCTAACCTAGGCCTATGCGCTCTGTGTCTGAGCTGTCTGTGCACGTCCGCAATTGATTACGTTCCTCAAATGGAGAACACATCAATCCCATGGTATTTTTTGCCCTAAATGCATGAAACATGTAAGTTCAAAATCCCGCCGGTAGCCACGTTACATCTCCGTTTCATATTTGCCTAGACTAGCCTACAATAAATTAATTGAACGAACTCAACTGACAACAGGTATATCTACTGATTCGGTCATTGAGACTACAGAATACAGACACAGAATACAGTACAACAAACTTTCTGTCTTTCTGAAGTTTATTTTTGTATTCCGGGGTACAGTAGCCTAATTGCCTAATGTCTTGACAATAGTTTTTCTTACCGGCTTGCTGTTTAAACTGACTGCGCCGCTCTGAACTTTCCTGCCAGGTTTATGACGTAAACCGCTACATCTCGGCTCTGGCATTGCCTAAACTCATCGTGTGGGAAATCAGATTATCTGTCAATATTGGGCTTTGAAAGTAAGGGATATTTGCTCAGTAATAGTAGGCCTAGGCTACATTTTGTAACATTTATAGAGAAACCGAGGGGAAGTTAAATTAGAAATCGTTGGAAATTGAAAACACATACAAAAAAAGATTCGGGGCTTTTAAAAAGAGATTCGGGGCTTGAGCCCCCCGAAGCCACCCCTTCGCTCTGCCAATGCTACCACCCAGCAGTAACTTCTGCATTCAGTGAGATTTGCACCGCCCTAATTTTATTTTTGACTCGTCACCGTTGCAACCTCTGAGCGCTCATTCTCCAAGTTAAAGACCATTAAAAACCACTTGAGGAGCACAGTGGGACAGGAGAGACTGAGTGGACTTGCCATGTTGTCCATAGAGAATGAGAGAGCAAAGAAAATGGACATACACAGAGCATCGTGGACGAGTTCGCGGAGCGCAAGGCTCGTCGTATGCCCTTCAAATAGTGCTGCGTATTATTGTTGTTTTATTATTAGGGGTCATGTAGCCTAATGTTTTTGTTGTTCTCTTGGTTACACTTCATGTACGTTCGATGGACTTCAAAATTACATAGTTGCTCTCTGTGGCGCTGACGCTTGTAAGACCCGCTGTTGCGGGCATGTGTAGCCTATGTTGTAAAATTATGTTATGATGAGTTTAATAAAGGGCCCGGTCATGTGCCCCGCCCCCGGCCCGGCTCTGACTTGTTCCGCCAGTGGTATAGCTACCATCTCTGGCCTCATCACTCGCTGCTCAATCCACTTCTTTGAGGTTCTTACTGAAGGCCAACTGGATGGCAGATGATGATGTGAGGTCCATTCTCACAGATGAGAATCTGCGTCAAATAGTTAGTTCCTTGAAGGTCATCAACGACAGCGCAGAGAGAGGCATTGCCCTTATTAAACGCTGTCAACAATCTGTGCGAAACAAAGACCAAAAACAATTTTTGCTCCGTGTTGTGCAAGGACACAGAGATAAAGTATCAAAAAGAACAAAGTCATCATACAGCGAATAGTGTTTGAACTGTTCTAATGTTCTTACTTATTATGACCGCCGCACAGCGAAGCGGCGGTCATATAGGTTTAGTCAGATTTTTTTTTTTTTTTTTCGCATGGCCAAATTTCCGTCAAGGATTCCCGGGACACTGAAAGACCGGGATACACGAAACTTGGTGGGCATGTAACCCCACATGGATAGCATGGGACCATAATTTTTCGTTTTGATCTGTAGCCCCCCCGCTGGACTGGACCCCCCGAAAGGAGGGTAGGGCAGACAGTTTTATGTGAATATCTTGTTAACCGTAGGGTTTAGGAGGACCACCTTTTTTTTGTATGATCTCAAGGGGCCATGTCAACCCATTCCATAACCACTCATTTCATGTATAGCGCCACCTAGTTAAACACAAAAAAGTAAAAATGAGGTGTTGTAATCTCAGGTATCTGTGACCTAACATAGTCAAAACTGCACGAAATTGGAAGTGTAGGATCATTATGACACCCTCTGAATGCACGCCAAGTTTCGTGGAATTCTGTTCATGGGGGGCCACACAATAAATTAATTTTTGTTACTATACACCAACTGGCCTGTAGGTGGCCGGAGACAGTTTTCTGTGAATATCTCGAGAACCGTAGGGCCTAGGAGGTCCACCTTTTTTTTGTATGTTGGTCTTAAGGGGGCATGTCAACCTATCCCCTTACCACTTATTTAATGTATAGAGCCACCTAGTTAAAAATAAAAAAGCAAAACATTAGGTGTTTTCATCACAATATCTCTGGCTGACATGGTCAAAACTGCACGAAATTAAAAGTGTAGGATCATTATGACACCCTCCGAATGCATGCCAAGTTTTGTGGACTGTCGTTCATGGGGGGCCTTACAATAAAATAATTTATGTGTACATTTAGTGACCGTACACCAACAAGGATTCCCGGGACACTGAAAGACCAGGGTACACGAAACTTGGTGGGCAAGTAACCCCACATGGATAGCATGGAACCATCGCTTTTCGTTTTGATCTGTAGCCCCCCCGCTGGACTGGACCCCCCGAAAGGAGGGTAGGGCAGACACAGTTTTCTGTGAATATCTTGAGAACCGTAGGGCCTAGGATGACCAATTTTTTGCGTATGTTTGCCTCCAGGGGTGATGTAAACCCATTCCATATGCACACATGTGCATAAACAGATACACACGCACACACAGTAATCCTACGTATGACACATACTCACACAGTAGACATATATACGCATGCATGCACATGCACGCACACACACCCACCCACACACCCACACAAAAGACATCATCACTTGGGCTAACTGGAAGCCATGGCTGACAGTGGATGTCCTCATGCTGCTGAGGGCCAGAGACAAAGCCTACAGAGCTGGGGATGAAGCTGGCATGAGAACAGCGAGAGCTAATCTGTCCCGTGGCATCAAGGAAGCAAAAAAGGAATACACTCACAAGATAACCACCCACTTCAAAGACAGCAGGAACGTACAAAGCCTATGGCAGGGCATTCAGGCCATCACGGACTACAAGCCCGCGCCACAGAGCTGTGAGAGCAACATCCCTCTGCTCAACAATATGAACCGCTTCTTTGCTCACTTTGAAGCACAAAACAGCACTTGCCCACAGAAGACACCTCCCCCTCCACACGAGCAGCCCCTGTGCCTCTCTGCCGACAGCGTGAAGAGGACACTTGCTGCTATAAACACCCGTAATGCAGCAGGCCCAGACAACATCCCAGGTCGTGCGCTGAAGGACTGTGCTGAGGAGCTTAAGGATGTCTTCACAAACATCTTTAACACTTCCCTGAAGCAAGCCATCGTCCCATCATGTTTCAAAGCTGCCACCATCATACCTGTGCCAATGCAAACGTCTTTATCCTGCTTCAATGACTACCGCCCCGTGGCACTGACACCCATCATCATGAAGTGCTTTGAGCGGCTTGTGATGTCACACATCAAATCTATTCTCCCCCCACCCTGGACCCCTTCCAGTTTGCATACCGAGCCAAACGGTCCACAGAGGATGCAATCTGCTCTGCCCTCCACCCAGCCCTCACCCACCTGGAAAAAAGTGACTCATGTGAGATTGCTGTTTATAGACTTCAGTTCTGCATTTAACACCATAATACCACAACAACTCATCTGCAAACTTGACAAACTGGGACTCAGTACCTACCTCTGCAACTGGCTACTGGACTTCCTCTGTCAGAGGCCTCAAGCAGTAAGTGTTGACAACAATATCTCAAGCAGCATCACACTGAGCACGGGGGCCCCTCAAGGCTGCGTGCTCAGTCCACTGCTCTTCACCCTGCTGACGCATGACTGCACTGCAACCTACAGCAACAACCACATAGTGAAATTGGCTGATGACACAACTCTGTGGGTCTCATCACCAAGGGCGACGAGACTCAATACAGGTTGGAGGTCGACCTTCTGACCACGTGGTGCAGGGACAACAACCTCCTGCTGAATGTCAGCAAGACCAAGGAGATTGTTGTTGACCGGAGAGGTCACACCCAACACCTGCCACTGACCATCGACGGTGCTGTGGTGGAGAGAGTGAGCAGCACCAAATTCCTGGGGGTGCACATCAGTGAAGACCTCTCCTGGACCACCAACACTGCATCACTGGCATCACTGAAACTCAGGCGAGCAACTGCTCCACCAGCCATCATGGCCACATTCTACCGAGGCACCATTGAGAGCATCCTCTCCAGCTGTATCGCTGTGTGGGGCGGAAGCTGCACTGAATACAACAGCAAAGCCCTGCAGCGCATAGTGAACACAGCTGGAAGGATTATTGGTGCTTCACTCCCCTCCCTGAAGGACATTTACACCTCCCACCTCACCCGCAAGGCGACCACAATTGTGAGTGATGCAAGTCACCCCGCTCACAATTTGTTTGATCAACTGCCCTCTGGGAAGAGGTACAGAAGCCTGCGCTCCCGCACCACCAGACAACAGCTTCATACACCAGGCTGTTAGGATGCTGAACTCTCTCCCCCCTCTACCCTCAGCTACATAACATCCTGGACTTTGGACCCACAATGGCTGCCTTGCACTACTCCACTTGCACTACTCCACTTGTACACTTGCAACTTGTTGTTGTTGTTGTCCTGAAAACACTTCTGAACACACTTCTGCTGCTCTTACATAACTTGCACCACTATGCCACTTGCATACTTAGGTCAAACAGAACTACCTCAGCCATTTATTGGCCTGACTTTTGCACTATTATATTGACTGTCTACTGTATGCACAATTGCACAATTTCAACTCAAATTTTGCTGCTCTTATTTTCTTCATTGTATGTGCCTTCTTATTTTTACTTTTTATATTGTTTACTTGAATGTTATGTTTGTCTGTGGACCTAATTGGTAAAATATGTCTTGTCTCCACCGTGGGATAGTGGGAAACGTAATTTCGATCTCTTTGTATGTCTTGACATGTGAAGAAATTGACAATAAAGCAGACTTTGACTTTTGACTTTGACACACACATAAACATAAACATGTACACGCACACATGCACACAATTCAAGAATTTCTCAGAATTATGAACAGGCAAGATGGGGGTGGGGTTGTATAAAATGTATATTACATGTGAAATCTATGAACTAATCATGTTTTGGTACTTGTTGTCTAGCAGATACCAGTGAGAATTGAGTGTGCATAATGCAATTCAGTGAGACAGTTAGAATCATATATGCCTTTCAGCGTGACTTATTTTTGTGGAAAACGTGCTGGACTGGGCGGCGGTCATATTTTGTACCGCTCTGCGGTACATCTAGTTTTCAATAGCTTGCGCGCACAAGAACTGGCCTGCCACTGCACCGAGCAAAGCACACAGCAAGCAGCATTTTGCCTCTTATGCCGCTCTTGCCGCGGTGGAAGTTCAATCATGTTGAACTTAGACTGTGGCGCACTGTAAGTCATTGGTATTTTGTGCTGAGCTTGACGGCAAGCACTACAAAAAAAAACCATGGGACATAACTCAACCAAGAGCAACCTAGCGGCGAGCACAGCACATGTCACGTGCAATGTGAAGTCCCCATTACCTTGGAGTTAATCAGGTAGGCTATTCATATGATCGGTCCCAAAGGTAGAGGTTAAGCTATAAATGAGCAATCCATCTAGTCACCGAGTTCACAACAAAACAGAAAACAGGCAGTGCATATAATAGCTGTATGACACCATTTCAAATACAACATGTTTCTATATTATTAATGTACCTGTAAATGGTCTTTGATATAGCCTAATGACCATAAAACTGCAATATGATGTTACTTGGTGTGTGATTCTATGTGGATATGTTCAAATGCTACCTCTAGACTATTATTAAGATACATGTGAATTATGCTTAAGATGATGGACAACTTGTCTGATTTTAAATTGTTTGTTTATTCTGGACTGCAGGGATCAGTTTATAAGCCTATGTACTTCTTGTTGGTGTTTGTCCTTTATGTCCTAATCATTACAGTCAACTTAACTTTGATCTTAACAGTGATCATGGAAAAAAGCCTCCATGAGCCCATGTATATTTTCCTCTCTAATCTATGCTTGAATAGCCTTTATGGGACTGTTGGTTTTTACCCTAAATTTTTGCTGGACTTGCAATCGGATACTCACACAATAACATACAGTTGGTGCATAACACAAGCTTATGTGATTTATTCCTCAGTAATGTGTGAAATCACTCTTTTAACAGTGATGTCTTATGACCGCTATGTGGCAATTTGCAGACCACTGCAATACCACAGTATTTTGACTCCGCATGCTGTGCTTAAACTGCTTGTAGTGGCCTGGGCTTATCCACTTTTGACAATCGCAACAGCTCTTGTTCTTACTGTTAGAATACCCATTTGTGGATCTCACATCCGTAAACTATTCTGTGATAATCCTTCAATACTAAAGCTGGGTTGTTCTCTAGCCACAGCCAACCAGGTTTGGAGCATGTTGCATATTACAGCTTACTGTATACAGTTTGTTTTAATTTTAATTTCATATGCTCGTATTGTACGGGTTTGCATATTATCCAGTGAGGGCAGAACAAAGTTTGCCAAAACTTGTGTGCCCCATATTTTGGTTATAGCCATCTTCATCATGACAACACTGTTTGACGTATCATACAGTTGGGTTGGTTCAGAAAACCTGCCAATTAGTGTACGCAATGCATTGGCTGTACAGTTTTTGATTCTCCCTCCACTATCAAATCCAATAACTTATGGGCTTCAACTTCCACAGATCCGAAAAGCAGTATTCAGACAAGGTTGTAAACATAAAATGTGTCACCAGAGATGATTGTCTTAGTCATTAATAAGCATTACCAAGAGGCGCCTGGAGGAATGAATGTTATGGTACGCACACCCATCATGATTTTTACTTCACAGAAAAATGTAAATGCCTACTGTCATGCAGTTAATGGGACACTGTGCAGAGTTGTTGTGAAGTAGCAAAGTGAAAGTACAAACCTACAATGTAAAATTTTTTAATTGTTATCCATGTCCTGGGTTTGGTAACTGGTTGATATCTCACTCTTAAATGAAATTATATGGTGATTTACTCATGAAAGCTCTATTCATTGTTTTGACACACTTTGGTACCAACTCTTAGTTATTTTACTTAATCTTGTTTTGAGCTTAGTTTCTACTCAAAATGTAAATTATTTTTCTATTTACACCACTTCCTTAGGTTAGATAATTCGATCCCACTGATTCATCTATCACTGTTATGAAAATGATACTGAACTTATCTGTCTTTCCCAATATAATATTAGACAATTAGACACTGCAGTAATAATTTCACTGTTATCTTCAGATAACCACGTGACGTAACACAGAACCCAACATAACATAACATAGCTAAACCACTAAAAATAAGGATACATACACATAGAGATGGCTTGTCATATGGGATACAAAATACTTTGCCGCAGAGACCAGGCCTTTTCTATAAACTTTGCCAAAGCAAAAACATAATTTTCAGCCAGCATAAAATCTCCCCTTCATATTTCCAAAATATATCTGGATTTTTTAACTGAATTGATTCAAAAAGAGAGTTCCTTAAGTCACAGTATAAAGGACAACAAAAAACAAAATGAAATTCATCTTCCACAACCTGAAGATCACAGAATTCACACAAACGTAAGTGTTCAGGTGTACCTTTAAATCGACCCACTTCCACTGCCAGAGGTAAGGTACTAGTTCTCAATTGAGCACAGAGGGACCTCTGCCTTCTCTTTAGATTAAGGAAAATATAAGGTTCTGTTACAAAATCATTCTTAAATTGAACATAATTTCTAAGTTTTGGCTTCTTCCATATGTCCTGTTTCCATTGATCTACATATTTACTTAACAGTCTTTGTCTGACAACATTTATATTACATTGCAAATTATTTTGGTACATTATATGCAAGTCAGACGAAGACAGTATTATTGAAACCTCTCCAGACCAGGGGCCAATTGGCCTACTTTAAACAGTCCATCACTTATTAGTCTCAACAACACTTACAGGAAAACCATCCGTGTATTGTGTGATAAACTAACTCATGCAAAGTGCAGACATTTCTCATTTCTTTAAAAGGAACATGCCAACATTTTGGAAAATAAGCTTACCCGTAAAACAACCCAGACCTTCACAACTGTACAATTGGGAGTGGGTCTGGAAAAGGTTCATTGACCTCTTTTCATTAAATCCCATATTTGCCAAAAAATCGTATGTGTATTCCCTGTCTAGGCCGGTGCTTTTTTTTAAAAACGGCTAACTGCAGCACCAGCTTGTATTTCAGACAGGCCTATGAGGCGGGCCTTTAATCCCTTTCACACAAATCTTTTTCTTTGCAAAGATGAAAAATATTATCGAATTAATTATTTCAAACACGCTGAATACCTACCCATATTAGTAGGCTATCTGATGATAGGCTCCAAATTACGGAAAAATGTATTTTCATGCATTTTTGCCTTTCATCTATACAAATTTTGTATTGTTTTCGACCAATTAAAACAGATATTTTTTAAAACACTGAATTTGGGTTCAGTGGGTGGAGTCGGATATGTCTGAATATAGTTTTGGGGTTGTTAGCTTGTTGCTATCGATTTGGTTCAGTGCTAGCCAACCGAGGATTAAAATAAGTTCATTAAACAATTTTGTAAAGTAGACTTATTAATATCAATGAATACATACGTCCATGTCATATTTCTAACATGTTTCATACATAATTCAAATGTGTGTTTATTTCTGCCGTTTTGGCTAGCTAACAATTATGCAGTACTTCTTCAAAGCAACTTGTGCTTAAAACCATATTTTGTTGGGACATAACATGTAGTGATTGTACAAGAGTATGCAAAGTCATCTTCATCTTGTGAGTGTTTATTGGCAGATTAGGCGCCCTTCTGTGCATTACCGCCTCCTACAGTATCACGTCAATGTTCGGTAGGGTGCAAGCGCGGATATAGTAGGAGGAGTTGGATTTAGGTCCAGCTCCACCCCTTGGATTTTGTGTTCTGCAGCAAGGCCAGGGGGTCAAGAGCGTGCAGATTAGCTTCGGCACGTTAGCATACGCCATTTTCAAGTATGGCGCCGCATGGAGCATTTGGAACCAGTTTCGTGCACGAAAGTCTGTGTTGGGCACGAGCTCTCATGCACGTACATGTTGGTGGGCGGGTACCTATCCGGCGGCTACAGCCAAAACGTTATTCAGTGCGTATTTCTTGAGGAGCCTATGGGAAGACGTGTAGCCTTTATTATGGTTATTGGATCATATGACAAATAAAGACAATTGTATTGATCTTCTTTCGTTGTTGTTTGTCCTGAACAAAAATAGCCTAAACATGATTAAAGACAAAAAATTACACAACAGAGGCATTAAGCCCTTGTCTCGTTACACCATGGGTCTCCAACACGTTGCTCTCAATAGCCGCCCCCTTTGGAGCTTGCCAGAGGCTGAAGCACTAGGCTACGACATTGAAACACAATTATTGCCGTGAGGCATTCCAGCCTATGAATTTAATAAAAAGTAAACCATGCATAATTAAAAAATAACTCAATTTAGGCTACTTCGCTACGCAATAAGGTTCCATTAGAGCACAGCGCACGTTCAATGAATGAGTGAAAGGCCTTGTCTCGCAATAAACAGCTGGAAATTCCAACACTTTTTCAACTACACAAAACTTTACAGTGATCATCAAATACCCTCTAGATTTAAGTGCACATCAGTCTCAACATTTAACTATATAATAAAAGTCCAAAAGTAAATTAAATCCCATACCAAAACCAAAAATCGTCTGCTTTTGATAGCCTGGTATGCCGCTCCAAACAAAACGCATGTCTCACAATAAAACGCACAATGTAAGAAATAAAGGTCTGCCTCGAATAAGCCTACCCCAAATAAATACCTGTGCTTTGCGCAGCCCCGGACATAATTTAGGATTTACGGAAAGTATGCAATCATATGTTGGACGCCTGGCGATGTTCTGGCCGTCTACTGTGCCTCTGACTACGCTGCCTCACTTGGATGGTAACTCGACAGTTGAGTGCGAAGATTGGATGTCGTGGATGCGTAAGTAAACTGTTTTTGCTGAGTCCGCAGACTACATTCTCTTTAACGGTTACTTCACCATCTGCGGTGTACAACCCAAAGTAAAGACATTTTAGATGAGTTGGGGACGGAATTGTCCGCTCAGGCTGGCCGATCTGTGCGTTATCTTCCATTTTCAAAACAGGGTGGCTGTTGAGGGCTCTGGCTCCAGTCATTATTGTGGCTACTGGCTATTAGGCCTATTGGCTTGATTTGGTCATGGGCCAATGCCAGAATACGTTTAGAGCACCCGCTATGAGATGGCAAACAATAAAATAAAAAACAAACTAATCATAGACTGTAAAAATGCGCTACACATGGCACTAAAAACCGAATAGTTTATTTATAGTTCAACTACAGATATTTCACGTCATGTTCGAATGCATATTTGCAGCAGCAGGACGACAGGCAGACCGCTCTTAGTTAGAGCCGCTGTTATCCAATGAAATGAAGTTGCGCTTCTGGGCGACTCCACTCGGACTCCATGCGCGTTCCCGAGCAACTTTTTCTTCTTCTTGTTAAGTGGCAAGCAATGTATGTGCATTATCGCCACCCTCATACTGGAGGAAGACTCTTTTTACAGAATATCCAATAAAAGTCGACGTTGGTCCATGCGTCATTTCCAGCTTTGGAACTTGGTGCATGGTCAGAGCCAACTGGCGCTGGATCCGAACCCCAGTGTTCAAGATGGCGTTGACTATGAATTGGCCGGATTTACTAGCCTCACCATTCATTTGTATGGAGGGCGGGACTTAGTCACTCTCTCCAGTTATATATAATACCTCCATGAGCAAGGCCCATCTCGAAAAAAGGGAGTTGTCGGTTCCCCGATTGGCCAGTATCACCATCTGTTTGATTGACATGTTCTTGACAGCCTTCAATGGCTGTTTTAGTGCATCCTGTGTACAGAATTATTTTCCAATTTGCAAGAAAAACTTTTAAAAATCAATGTCAATGTCAATTTATTTATTTAATAAATAAATATATAGTTATAAAGACGAAGGTAAGACACAAAGTAATACAAATATGGTTATTTTTTCTGCTTTCTTCATCAGCATTATTTGCTGTTGGGTCATTCCACGTCAGTTCAACCAGGGCCCACGCACTTAGGTCTCAAAAAATTCTGATAAAATTACCAGGTGTACCCATGTTACCCAGGAGACACACTGAAAAATTACTTTTATGTAAGATCAATACTTTCCAAGATACAGACAGTTTTACAGGAGGGTGGGGTGTCAATTTTGTTAGGCCTCTTTTTTTTGTCAAAGTTCACAAGCCCATAGCGCAAGAACTAAACCATGTAGGAGGTTCACATTTTGCATGCTGGTACATAAATAGGAATAGTATGTAGCAAAATCGTAACGTTTGGTCTGGATGATCCTGCATGGTCATAGCGGTCTCTCATAGTTGATCAAAATTGTATTGGAGTTTTTGGCTGGGCTCTGTTTAGGCCTTCAGAAGACATATTTGTGCTCAGCATAGGCTCTTGATTTATGTTCCTTACTGAGATAAGTGGAAACACTCTCACAAAAAGCAATGAACAGAAAATAAATTCCTTCAGGGTCTGAACAGCAGACCTCACGTCTGAGAAATCATTTTTGTTCTCATTTTCAGAGCACCCAAACACCTTGTGGGAATATACAAAGATTTATTTTATATTTTTTTCTTTATTCTCCATGATCCCTTCTTTTTAAAAACACCAATTTGACTTGTCTTATGCAAATCTTTCTTTTTTACTTTCCACCCTGAACATGGGCAAGATGCACCATTGAGATCAATATGTTTTACCACAGGTTACTCTATACAACCACAGGTGGCACTGTGGTAACTCTATATAAAAAGAGAGTTGATTCGGGAGACGGCTGCAAAATCTTTGTCATAAAGGGCTCTCAATTTGAAGGGAATTGGAAAAGAGTGGGCTCCCTGGAATTGTGTCTCTATCTAAAATGTTGAGCCTCCTGTGATAAGAGTGCAAATCTTTTAGAAGTCTTTTTTTGTCCAATTGTTGGAGCGGAGGTGTTGGAACAAACATTAGGCCCTTGGAGACTCAGTTTGAGTGGGAGTCAATTCAAAATGTCGAGAGGGATTTAAGATGTTATCAATCAGTGGGCTTGTAGAACACACCGGCCCCTGGAGGAGATTAAACCATGGAGGTATTATATATAACTGGAGAGAGTGACTAAGTCCCGCCCCATTTCATTTCAATGGACCATGCTAGGCTAGCTACTTCAGCCAAAAAAGTTTGAAATTGACCGCAGCCATCTTTACGAAAAAGGCGTTTCATGGGTGTTCGTTTCCGGCAACAGCTAGAATTAGCCTATTAGATTCCATGTTACAGACAGAGACCATAGGCGTGTTCGTCTTCATGCAGATCTGACTTGATGTGATGCATGCTGGGTTGAACACAATGGAGCTCTCCATTGTGTTCAACCCAGCATGCATCATCACATCAAGTCAGGTATTAAGTCAAGTATCAGTAGCTTAATCCAAGTAGTTAGTTGTTTTATTTGTCGTCTTCCAGAAATGCAAACCAACATGGACGCGCAAGGACGCTCGTGCCCAACACTAAACTTGTGCATGAGCTGTCATCTACCAATCAGCATGTAAAAACTGGTGCCGGAAGTTCCAACCATGTAATGCCATGTTTTTAAAAATGTTGGCGGCCAAATGCCATGCTACAGTAAGTGGCTGAATCTAACCCTTCAAATCCTGACCCCCTGGTTTAAACAACCAAACCAAAAGTCAAACATCACCCCGCCGTCTTTTTTAACCAGTGAATTCTGTCCCTGGCATTGACCTGGAAGTACTGTGGATGAAGACATCTGGGCAATGTAGACTAGTGCTTTTGAAAATTTAGCTTTACAAGCTTGGTGGAGGTCCTGAAATTGTTTCCAGATTGTCAGCAGTTTGTGTAGGTTTGTACAATTAATAATAACCGCTGAGATAACAACTAATTCGACTTAATCTTGATTATCAATTAACTAATTAAGTAAGATGGTGAAATGCGGCCCCTGGAAAGCTGTCTACCTAAATGTTAGTGTGTGGAAACGGTGGAATTCTGCTCAAATTGGAATGTCCAAAGATGATGATGGGTTTAGTGATATTAAGGTACCAATCAGCATGCTGATCGTCAGCTCTACTGTGTCTAATGGGATGGAAAACTGGAGGAACCTCAGGGGACCCATCAGCGTTGCCTTGGGAAAAGGAGGTGGACTCAGGTTGGTGCCCTTGTTCAGTCTGGTTATTGACCTTAAAGTGGGGTCCAATCATCCCTGCCCTATTAGCTGGTGGGACCTACTCCAGTGGGCATTGTGCAATATCAAAAGGCTGCAGAGGGGCACAAGGATCAGATTCAGACACTTCTAGTTTTGGGGTCTGATGACTTGAACTGAGGCTGAGGCTTGGAACTAACATCTAGTCTGTTTAATTGTGTTTCAAATGACAGGTATTTACCATAGGCACAGAGTATTTAAAAATCTATGTCTTGTTACGACCCCCTGTGGCCCATTTGATCTCTCTCTGTCAGTGCACGGGCAGGTAGAGCTTGATTAGGTTAAGCAGTTCCAGTCATTCCATCAAAGGTGTGGTTATATAAGTGGTCCTGCTCACCTCTCCCATTAGGCACTTTTTCCTCCTTTCTTGCAGGCACTTTGATATTTCTCTACACTGGCACGTTACTCTTTCTCTACTCTTTTTTTCCTTTGTCTTCCATTTTTTCATCTAATATTACCATTTCCATTCACGCATACATACATGCTTCAACACTCATTTCCCTAGACACTTTATGTTTGTAAATCTTGCTATTTTTGATTTATATTGATAAATGGTAAAATTGAATCGGTTGTTGTCTTCCTTTATCTTGCGGTCTGTACACAAGCTGGTCGTAAGATAAATTAGGGTTACTCGTCCGCGAAACCTTAATTGGTAGAGTGATCGAAAATGGGATCATATACTGCATCCAGGTGAGCACGTCTTTTGGTTGCGCAGCTAATCAACGTCTTGTGGAAACTGCAATAAATCGCAAGAGACAATTTCTCACGTTGAGCACACAAATGCGTGTATTGTTTATTTCCATAGGAAAAAACACTAAAATCTAAAATGGTGCTGTCCAGCAACAAAACAGGCATGGGGCTAGACCACTGGAGAGTAGCAGACCAAGGAACCGTGGTGCTAGGGACAAAATCCCGTGGGACCCGCAGCGGCTGTCCATAAACAAGTTCGGCAGATGAAGACTGTAGGTCCTCCTTTGTCCCAGTCCTGATGCCCAGCATCACCCACGGGAGTTTGTCGACCCAGTTGCTGTCTTTGAGGCTGGCACGCAGGGCAGCCTTCATTGACCTATGAAAATGTTCACAGAGTCCATTAGCCTGCAGCTGCAGTCGTGCGGTGGAGTTTCACTCCGAGGCTCTGTGCGACAGCATCCCACAGCTCAGACGTGAACTGGCCTCGGTCAGAGGATATATCCGAAGGGGGGCCGAAACGGGCAACCCAGGTTCCGATAAATGCCCGTGTCATCTCAACAGTCGCCACTGACGTCAGTGGCACAGCCTCAGGCCAGCGGGTGGTCCTGTCAACCATGGTTAACAGGTATGTGAAACCGTGAGAGGATGGCAGAGGGCCACCAGATCTACATTCACATGGTCAAAACGTCTCTCTGGAACCGGGAACAACTCTAGCGGGGCTTTAGTGTGACGGTGTACTTTGGCCTGTTGGCACTTCACAGGTTTTAGTCCAGTCCCTAACGTCCTTGTTATGGCCGTGCCAGACAAACTTTGCTGCAACCAGTCTCTGTGACGCTTTTGAACCTGGGTGGGAGAGACCTTGGTGCCAGCATCTCCAAAAACCACATCCACGATCTGCAGCCCTGTAGTTGAGGTCCTCAGGAGTTGCACGTCCGGGTCTGTGGTCTGATCTGCTGACATGCAGTTGTAATCAAAGCCAAGATGGTCTGCCCCCGCCACAACCCGTGACAGGCAGTCCGCCACGTGGTTGTTCTTACCAGCATGTTGCAAGTCAGTAGTGAACTCTGAAATGTAGGACAGATGACGTTGCTGGCGGGCGGACCTCGGCTCAGCCATGATAAGCCCATGTATATTTTCCTCTCTAATCTATGCTTGAGTAGGGACTTTATAGGACTGTTGGTTTTTACCCTAAATTTTTGCTGGACTTGCTATCTGATACTCACACAGTAACCTACAGTTGGTGCTTACTACAAGTTTATGTGATCTATTCCTCGGTCCTTTGTGAAATCTCAAATATTTCATCGATGTCTTTTGACCGCTATGTGGCTATTTGCAGACCACTGCAATACCAAAACATTTTGACTCCACATGCTGTGCTTAAACTGCTTGTAGTGGCCTGGGCTTATCCACTTTCAGCATCAGCAACAGCTGTTATTCTTACTCTCAGAATACCCATTTGTGGATAGGGCTGGGACGGTAACCGCATTACCGCAATACCGCGGTCACGTGACCCCTACCGCAGGTCTGAGCTCGTCACCGTCATCAAAAAAAAAAAAATGTATGTGAAACATGTTTCGGTGATTCGACTTCAACGTTTTCAACCATGATATATGCACAATTCCGGTTTGAAAACGTAGCAGAATCTCAGAGTTATGCAGTCAGCTTAGACGTCTGCAGGTGGCTGGCCTAGGCTACATGAAGTTGAATCCCGCTATAATTGGCCTGCACATGTGTACACGTACTGTAGGCCTATGTAATGTCATGATGTGTAATGTGATGAACCATCTTATGACATTGATACTCAGAGAACCACAGTTACGTTAAGTAGGCTAACCCTCTGTTTTCACAACAAAACTTCAAAACGTGTCAAAAAATTAAGCAAAACCGACCTTTCGCGTTTGTGTTGGGGAGCGCGATGTTCCAACATTCCATTTGTTTACTATGCAAGAGTAGGGGAGAACGGGCACAATCGTGACACTTTTCTATTCTCTCCGTTCAAACTCCATTTACATAAAGCTGTTAAACGTGAAAGCTGTGAAATTTGGCAAGAAAGGAGTCATACATGTTTAGTTCATGAAAGAATTACAAAATATGTTCTAGTTTGTTAAGAATTTAACTTAACAGTGACATGTAGGTCGAGGCTAGCCTCGGACTTACCTTTGTTACAACCTGTTGCAGCCATTAAAACGTGCGGTAGCTTACCGTTGTAACATTAGCATAAGCGTCATGACTGTAACAGTTCTTAAATCATGATAGCCTTGTTGATAAACTGCTTATTTCTTTCATGTCTGAAGCATTAGGTCCAGTGGTCTTTGAAGTTGTTGCAGCTGCCTAAAGTTTAATTGGCTGTGAAGGCTGATGGCGGCACAAAATTCATAATCCATAATCCATTTTTTTTTTTTGGGGGGGGGGGGGGGGGTATACCGCAAAACCGCAGTAATTTCTTGCTTACCGACCGCGGTAAGAAAACATCCATACCGTCCCAGCACTATTTGTGGACTTGTGATAATACTTTAATACTAAAGTTGCCGTGTTTTCAAACCAAAGCCAACCAGGTATGGGGCATGATACTAATTGCAGGTGTACTTTTGCAGTTTGTTTTAATTCTTATTTCGTATGTTTTTATTGTTCGAGTTTGTTTATCCTCCAATGAGGGCAGAACAAAGTTTATTAAAACTTGTTTGCCCCATATTTTGGTTTTGGCCATCTTTATCATTACAGCAGTGTCTGATATACTTTATGGCTGGGTGGGGTCAGAAAACCTTTCAGTTAGTGTACGTAGTGCATTGGCTATACAATTTTTGATTTTTCCTCCACTCTTGAATCCAATAATTTATGGGCTTCAACTTCCACAGATCTGAAAAGTAGTGTGCAGACAACGTTGTAAACACACAATTCTGTATAAACTCAAGAGATGACTCTCTTAGTCCGAGAGCATTATTGATACTGGTTGGTCAATATTGAAAATTTTAACTTTTTTTGATAATTGACGAATATCTTGCTGTTAAATTAAATTAGATGGAGATGTACCCATGTAAAGCTTTATTCATTGTCTTGACACTGTGACACCAACTCATACACCTACTTCTTTTACTTAATCATGTTTTGATGTCAGTTTCTACTCACAATGCAAAATTAACATTGGACAATGTAGGTTATGTTAAATGTAAAGTAATAAACTATAAGAGCATGTATTGTTGATAAATTGGGATTATGTCGGTCTATATGTACTAATGTTTTAATACAAAATAATGACTAAATTATGTACATTATGCTCATACTGACCTGGGCTGCAATTCCCAAAGCCTTCTTAACGCTATGTCATTTGTTATGCCATAAGCTCAGTGTTTCCCATACATTGACTTATTTGTGGCGGCCCACCACAATATCATCATTGACCACCACACAATGATTTTCCAGGTTGTACTAAACTGTGCTTAAATCTGGTTAGCGTCATAACCACGCTGTGCTAATTTGGGCCTGTTGCATTCAAGTTAATTCTGCAAAACAACCACCACGGATTCAATTAAATTTTCTGGGAAACACTGAAGCTGTATCATTTGACAGGTTTCCTGAAATGTTCTCACCCTCTGTAAGCCATACTTTTGTATGGTTGACTGGACCTTAACAGAGTTTTTAGAAATAAATGTTTTACAGCCTGTCTGGATGTGTACTTACTGCCATGTAAGATGTGTTGCATTACATTTTGCACTTAATTTAATAAAAAGAGGAAAAACATTGAGATGTCATCCAGAACAGCTTAATTTATTGAGTTGAGCTTAATTTATTGACCCCAACTCAAACACAATTCCTTTACTTAATCAAGCAAGACTCATAAAGTTGCTCCACGGAGACTGGCCCCTGCAATTGGTATCTGTCACTTTGAGTAAAAGAGTCAGATTAATATATAAATAATGCAATAGTATTATTGGACATTGAATTGCAGTAAAGCGAAAAATGAACCTTGGACAATGTACTGTAGGTTATAAAATGTAGCAATGCAGGCTATAGTAAAACATGTATTTATATTTTGTTGGCTCGTGTTACTGTATTACTGCTCGTGTGTCTGTATTACCAGAGACTTTCTAATGAGGAGACACAGCACTCAAAAAATCCTCCATAGAAATGCATGGGGCTAGTTTGTCACGCCAATATGGCCGTTGTCTACACATATCCCACCCCTTCCTCGGCAAAACGTCGACATGTGAATACATTGAGCCAATCATATGGTGTGTTGTGAAGACATTATGCCAATCATGTGTTGTGATCTCGCCGCTGGAGCAAGATTGGTGTCGTGAAGCCTTGCGCACGCGCAGTTCGACCCAAAGACTGTGCCCGATGAGTGCCCATAAAACGTTGGTATATGGCCGCCGAGTGGAGGGACTTGTCTAAAAGGACTTTGGTATTACTGACCTTTGAATACAAAGAGGAAGTCAATAATGTTTGGCTTGCATTATGTATTTATGCTTATATATTGTCCTTGTTTGTATACCTTACAGTGAGGATAGATATACTTACATTTAATCTTTATTTCAGACTCAAAAGAGCATCCAGAGCATATAAAATATTTAAGTAAATAGATGAAAATAAAATGAAATAAATCATCGTATAAAAGTGAATCACATGGTCAATGTATCAATCAATCAATTAATCAATCAATCAATGACTGTACAGTATAGTTTCTCTTGCCAGTGTTTTCTAAGCCTGGATGAGTACCACACAGCTCTTTCTAGGGCTGGTTGTGAGAAACTGAACTTTATCGTTCTCACTACCTCATCCGCGTTGCCCTGCAAGCGCAGACACGAGAGAAAGAGACTAATTTGTACGCACACACACTTCCCCACTGCGTCCCTCTTTGAATGTAAAATGTTTTGTTTGTGATGTTAAGTGTTGTTGCATGTTCGGTGGGCTTTGTGTTATACAAGAGATGTACGGGGGTTTTATTGTTGGTGTCGGGTGTTTGCCGCCGGTTTGGCGTTCGTTCACGCTGTAAACCAATTGTTTGGTTTGCCGCGATTCCGCTCATTCATTCATTCACTCATTACAACGTCATTACCAACTTCATTCTTGTCAATAACAATTACATAGTGTGGTACCCACTAGCTTGTCGTCCATTTGCCATGTCATATCGTCTGTATAGTGCCCATAATCTGGTTAACGCATACATCTACTCACAACACTTCCTGACGCTCCGACCTCTCTCACTGTCCCATTGCGGAAGAGCTCTCCGCGCCGGGACAGGTTATTTTAAACATTCTGCAGGGGTAGGGAGCAGGGCATTATGCTACAGGGGTGTTTAGGATATTCTTTTGGTTGTTTTGTTTCTTTATGCCTTGTGGTTAGGTACATATTTATAACAGACATATGGTTTGTTCATTATATACTTTTCTGTTGTTTTCTATATCATTGTTATGTTGATTTATGTTATGTATTAGTGAGCCCTATTCTGAGTACTTCCCTAGCTCAATGGTGTGCCTCAATTATCCCCATTTGACAGTAATAGCTGGGGCTATTTAATGGGGTAGCTCAGTTCCCAAAGGGTGCGTAGTAGGTGGACTCTCCTGTTGTGAGGCAGAGTAAGTTATGTGTTATGCTGATACTTTGGACTATGCATTGTTTGTGCTATTTGGGGGCCAAGCAGCGAAGCTGCGAAGCCCCATTGTGTTTCTACGTTTTCTTATTAGGGGTCCGAGCAGCGTAGCCCAAACAATCAAAGCATATGTAAAACTAAAAAGCTATGCCATCATGTTCGTTTTGCTCGGACCCCGTAAATCACCGCTTGCGGTTATATTTAGGGGTCCGAGCAGCGTAGCTGCAGGAACCCTATTGTTTCTGTACCGTTCATTTTTTGGCCAAAATTCTGTAAAAGTCATACTGCAGCCTAAACCTTAACTCCAAAACTCTTGAAATTTTCAGGTATGGTTACCAGTACCCCCCTCTACCCATAACCCAAAATTTGGGGTACTGCACCCAAAGGTGGCGCTATTGAAAAAAAAAGTTAATTATGCTTATTTCTTCTTACCAGATTCACCTAGACTCAAAATTCTTTCAGAATATTAATCTCTAAACTCAGATGCATCTTTTTGGCCCTGGTCTTATGGTCTACAAATGTTTACTTTTTCCACAATTTCATGGAAAAGCCAAACATTATAAAAAGTTTCACACTCTTCAAAAATAATCGAATCTTCACCAAAATTCTCACAGACAATGTTTAGACCAAGCCTCACAAAAGTTATCGCTCAGAATTTTGATATTTTGTTCCATTTCAGAGATATAGGCCAATAAAGTTAGACCACTTAGGCCTTTTTTCCTAGATCACCTATATTCCTATAAACCGTAAGTCCTAGAAACTTGACATTTTCAAGTATTGTTACCAGTACCCCCCACTACCCATAACCCAAATTTGGGGTACTGCACCCAAAGGTGGCGCTCTTGTCAAAAACGCTTATTTCTCCTTACCAGATTCACCTAGACTCAAAATTCTTTCATCATATTAATCTCTACATTCAGATGCATCTTTTTCACCCTGGTCTTATGCTCTAAAAATGTTTACTTTTGCCACAATTTCAGAGAAAAGCCAAACATCATAAAAAGTTTCACAGGCTTCAAAAATTATCAAATCTTCACCAAAATTCTCACAGACAATGTATAGACAAAGCCTCACAAAAGTTATCAAAAGAATTTGGATACGTTGTTCCATTTCAGAGATATAGGCCAATAAAGTTCGACCACTCAGCCCATTTCTCCTATATCACCTATATTCCTATATGAGTAATTTTTTTTTCTTGGATAACAACCATACAACCATCATTAGGTGGATACCATTAACAGTGCACATTTTCAGATATGTACTCTTTTTTATAAAGCCCTTAATTCTATTGTCAAATGTATGCTAGGAATTTTCTTGATGTTGTGTGTTTGCCAACACACATTTTCACCATTTGAATGTGACTGCTCAATGTGTATGATTGTCAGTGGCTGAGTGGGATAATGCCTAGTGCTGGTGTTTGTTAGGTTGAGAGTTCGAATCCTGCTAGAGCTTTAGGCTCAAGATGCACATGCTATTGGTTATTGAAGATTCACACTATTGAACAGCACCTGAATGACATCAGGCAATCAACATTCACACTCATCAGTTGCCAAGAATCAGAATGCCGAGACACTCTATGACATTCAGGGGAACTTCTTTGTTTACTATTTTTCCTTCATCATTAAGTCTATCATATTTATATTTAATCTATTAGTGTTCATCTCTACAAATGTCTAATCGCCCCTCCATGCTTGGAGTTTTTCTTGTGTGTTTACCAGCACACATTTTCACCATTTGAATGTGACTGCTCAATGTGTATGATTGTCAGTGGCTGAGTGGGATAATGCCTAGTGCTGGTGTTTGTTAGGTTGAGAGTTCGAATCCTGCTAGAGCTTTAGGCTCAAGATGCACATGCTATTGGTTATTGAAGATTCACACTATTGAACAGCACCTGAATGACATCAGACAATTAACATTCACACTCATTAGTTGCCAAGAATCAGAATGCCGACACACTCTATGACATATAGGGGAACTTTTTTGTTTACTATTTTTCCTTCATCATTAAGTCTATCATATTTATATTTCATCCATTACTGTTCTTCTCTATAAATGTCTAATTGCCCCAGAATATCCAAAAGTTTTCAGGTGTACTCTTTCAGGAAAGCCCTTCATTTTATTGTCAAATGTATACTTGGAGTTTTTCTTGTGTGTTTACCAACACATATTTTCACCATTTGAATGTGACTGCTGAATGTGTATGATTGTCAGTGGCTGAGTGGGATAATGCCTAGTGCTGGTGTTTGTTAGGTTGAGAGTTCGAATCCTGCTAGAGCTTTAGGCTCAAGATGCACATGCTATTGGTTATTGAAGATTCACACTATTGAACAGCACCTGAATGACATCAGACAATTAACATTCACACTCATTAGTTGCCAAGAATCAGAATGCCGACACACTCTATGACATATAGGGGAACTTCTTTGTTTACTATTTTTCCTTCATCATTAAGTCTATCATATTTATATTTCATCCATTACTGTTCTTCTCTATAAATGTCTAATTGCCCCAGAATATCCAAAAGTTTTCAGGTGTACTCTTTCAGGAAAGCCCTTCATTTTATTGTCAAATGTGTACTTGGAGTTTTTCTTGTGTGTTTACCAACACACATTTTCACCATGTGAATGTGACTGCTGAATGTGTATGATTGTCAGTGGCAGAGTGGGATAATACCTAGTGCTGGTGTTTGTTAGGTTGAGAGTTCGAATCCTGCTAGAGCTTTAGGCTCAAGATGCACATGCTATTGGTTATTGAAGATTCACACTATTGAACAGCACCTGAATGACATCAGACAATTAACATTCACACTCATTAGTTGCCAAGAATCAGAATGCCGACACACTCTATGACATATAGGGGAACTTCTTTGTTTACTATTTGTCCTTCATCATTAAGTCTATCATATTTATATTTCATCCATTACTGTTCTTCTCTATAAATGTCTAATTGCCCCAGAATATCCAAAAGTTTTCAGGTGTATTTTTTCAGGAAAGCCCTTCATTTTATTGTCAAATGTGTACTTGGAGTTTTTCTTGTGTGTTTACCAATACACATTTTCAGCATGTGAATGTGACTGGCAAAGATGTAGGATTGACAGTGGCTTAGTGGGATAATGCCTTGTACTGGTCATCCTTATGTTGAGTGTTCAAATCCCACCTGAAGCATTAGTGTTAAAATACTGTTGGGTTGTGGAGGTTAGCATACTAGAATAGAATGCTGTTGGGTTGTGGAGGTTAGCACACTATAACATTACAGCATTACAGCTACTTGTCAATATGGACTTGTAGTGCAAGGCAAGTATAACTGTATAATTATACGCTGTTTATCTTATTGACTCCGACACAGAACCCACCACCACAAATACAATTCAATTCTGTGGGAAACACTGCCTTCCATTATCAAACCCTTCATCTTATCCACAACAAATAAATAGTCCTGTAGAATCAAGTATTGTTAGAATACTGTTGGGTTGTGGAGGTTAGCACACTATAATGTTACAGCACAGGGTAATCCTAATTTTATGCATCAAATTTATTCCAATCCAACTCAAAAGTGTTGAACGACACAAAGTGAAGGTTTTATCCAGATCAAAACCAAGAATAGATTATGTGATCTAATCCAATTTCAGGATCCTTGTTTCCGTTTGAACAACCCATTTTCAAGATTTGATCCAATCCGATAGCTGAAATCCGGTAACTGAAATCCGATAACCGAAATCCGATCACGTTTCTTTTGAACAATTGTGCCCAAACAATCAAAGCATATGTAAAACTAAAAAGCTATGCCATCATGTTCGTTTTGCTCGGACCCCGTAAATCACCGCTTGCGGTTATATTTAGGGGTCCGAGCAGCGTAGCTGCAGGAACCCTATTGTTTCTGTACCGTTCATTTTTTGGCCAAAATTCTGTAAAAGTCATACTGCAGCCTAAACCTTAACTCCAAAACTCTTGAAATTTTCAGGTATGGTTACCAGTACCCCCCTCTACCCATAACCCAAAATTTGGGGTACTGCACCCAAAGGTGGCGCTATTGAAAAAAAAAGTTAATTATGCTTATTTCTCCTTACCAGATTCACCTAGACTCAAAATTCTTTCAGAATATTAATCTCTAAACTCAGATGCATCTTTTTGGCCCTGGTCTTATGGTCTACAAATGTTTACTTTTTCCACAATTTCATGGAAAAGCCAAACATTATAAAAAGTTTCACACTCTTCAAAAATAATCGAATCTTCACCAAAATTCTCACAGACAATGTTTAGACCAAGCCTCACAAAAGTTATCGCTCAGAATTTTGATATTTTGTTCCATTTCAGAGATATAGGCCAATAAAGTTAGACCACTTAGGCCTTTTTTCCTAGATCACCTATATTCCTATAAACCGTAAGTCCTAGAAACTTGACATTTTCAAGTATTGTTACCAGTACCCCCCACTACCCATAACCCAAATTTGGGGTACTGCACCCAAAGGTGGCGCTCTTGTCAAAAACGCTTATTTCTCCTTACCAGATTCACCTAGACTCAAAATTCTTTCATCATATTAATCTCTACATTCAGATGCATCTTTTTCACCCTGGTCTTATGCTCTAAAAATGTTTACTTTTGCCACAATTTCAGAGAAAAGCCAAACATCATAAAAAGTTTCACAGGCTTCAAAAATTATCAAATCTTCACCAAAATTCTCACAGACAATGTATAGACAAAGCCTCACAAAAGTTATCAAAAGAATTTGGATACGTTGTTCCATTTCAGAGATATAGGCCAATAAAGTTCGACCACTCAGCCCATTTCTCCTATATCACCTATATTCCTATATGAGTAATTTTTTTTTCTTGGATAACAACCATACAACCATCATTAGGTGGATACCATTAACAGTGCACATTTTCAGATATGTACTCTTTTTTATAAAGCCCTTAATTCTATTGTCAAATGTATGCTAGGAATTTTCGTGATGTTGTGTGTTTGCCAACACACATTTTCACCATTTGAATGTGACTGCTCAATGTGTATGATTGTCAGTGGCTGAGTGGGATAATGCCTAGTGCTGGTGTTTGTTAGGTTGAGAGTTCGAATCCTGCTAGAGCTTTAGGCTCAAGATGCACATGCTATTGGTTATTGAAGATTCACACTATTGAACAGCACCTGAATGACATCAGACAATTAACATTCACACTCATTAGTTGCCAAGAATCAGAATGCCGACACACTCTATGACATATAGGGGAACTTCTTTGTTTACTATTTTTCCTTCATCATTAAGTCTATCATATTTATATTTCATCCATTACTGTTCTACTCTATAAATGTCTAATTGCCCCAGAATATCCAAAAGTTTTCAGGTGTACTCTTTCAGGAAAGCCCTTCATTTTATTGTCAAATGTGTACTTGGAGTTTTTCTTGTGTGTTTACCAACACACATTTTCACCATTTGAATGTGACTGCTGAATGTGTATGATTGTCAGTGGCAGAGTGGGATAATGCCTAGTGCTGGTGTTTGTTAGGTTGAGAGTTCGAATCCTGCAAGAGCTTTATGCTCAATATGCACATCCTATTGGTTATTGAAGATTCACACCATTGAACAGCACCTGAATGACATCAGGCAATTGACATTCACACTCATTAGTTGCCAAGAATCAGAATGCCGACACACTCTATGGCATATAGGGGAACTTCTTTGTTTACTATTTTTCCTTCATCACTAAGTCTATCATATTTATATTTCATCCATTACTGTTCTTCTCTATAAATGTCTAATTGCCCCAGAATATCCAAAAGTTTTCAGGTGTATTTTTTCAGGAAAGCCCTTCATTTTATTGTCAAATGTGTACTTGGAGTTTTTCTTGTGTGTTTACCAACACACCTTTTCACCATTTGAATGTGACTGCTGAATGTGTATGATTGTCAGTGGCAGAGTGGGATAATGCCTAGTGCTGGTGTTTGTTAGGTTGAGAGTTTGAATCCTGCTAGAGCTTTAGGCTCAAGATGCACATGCTATTGGTTATTGAAGAGTCACACCATTGAACAGCACCTGAATGACATCAGGCAATCAACATTCACACTCATTAGTTGCCAAGAATCAGAATGCCGACACACTCGAAGACATATAGGGGAACTTCTTTGTTTACTATTTTTCCTTCATCATTAAGTCTATCATATTTATATTTCATCCATTACTGTTCTTCTCTACAAATGTCTAATTGTCCCAGAATTTCCAAACGTTTTCAGGTGTTCTCTTTCAGGAAAGCCCTTCATTTTATTGTCAAATGTATACTTGGAGTTTTTCTTGTGTGTTTACCAATACACATTTTCAGCATGTGAATGTGACTGGCAAAGATGTAGGATTGACAGTGGCTTAGTGGGATAATGCCTTGTACTGGTCAGCCTTATGTTGAGTGTTCAAATCCCACCTGAAGCATTAGTGTTAAAATACTGTTGGGTTGTGGAGGTTAGCATACTAGAATAGAATGCTGTTGGGTTGTGGAGGTTAGCACACTATAACATTACAGCATTACAGCTACTTGTCAATATGGACTTGTAGTGCAAGGCAAGTATAACTGTATAATTATACGCTGTTTATCTTATTGACTCCGACACAGAACCCACCACCACAAATACAATTCAATTCTGTGGGAAACACTGCCTTCCATTATCAAACCCTTCATCTTATCCACAACAAATAAATAGTCCTGTAGAATCAAGTATTGTTAGAATACTGTTGGGTTGTGGAGGTTAGCACACTATAATGTTACAGCACAGGGTAATCCTAATTTTATGCATCAAATTTATTCCAATCCAACTCAAAAGTTTTGAACGACACAAAGTGAAGGTTTTATCCAGATCAAAACCAAGAATAGATTATGTGATCTAATCCAATTTCAGGATCCTTGTTTCCCTTTGAACAACCCATTTTCAAGATTTGATCCAATCCGATAGCTGAAATCCGGTAACTGAAATCCGATAACCGAAATCCGATCACGTTTCTTTTGAACAATTGTGCCCAAACAATCAAAGCATATGTAAAACTAAAAAGCTATGCCATCATGTTCGTTTTGCTCGGACCCCGTAAATCACCGCTTGCGGTTATATTTGGGGGCCAAGCAGCGAAGCTGCGAAGGCACCCATTGTGTTTCTAGCTTTTCCTATTATTATTATTGGGGGCCAAGCAGCGAAGCTGCGAGGCAACCATTGTGTTTGTTAGTTTTCTTATTATTATTCCTCTGCCATTGAAGTCTATGGCAGCCCATAGAACCGTCTGGTGAAAAGTTGTGAAATTTGGCACACTAATTAGGCTGAATCTCATGATTAATTTCACCAAGTTTAAAGTCCGTACCCCGAGCGCTCTAGCGCCACCAACAGGCCAAATTTGGACATGCGTTCACGCATGTATCTTCTGACCCGTTGGCCCGATTTTGGAAAATGAGGTACCATTAGAATCCTTGGACCAGGCCGAGTTCAACGCACCCTATGACGTCATTTTCCGCCATGATGGATTTTCCGCCATATTGGATTTTAGTGAAAGTGAAACTAAAACTTCACAGGTCACAAATTTTGTCCAATCGTCACCAAACTTGAAATACATGATCTTCAGACCAAGCCTAACAAAAGTTGTGGTGTTTTGTCTTCGGAACTTAAACCGTTCACCCGTAATATCCAATCGAAATTTGCGGCGAAGCCGCCAAACAGGAAGTGAGCTCATATCTCAACAACCCATTAATCTATCATAACCAAAATTAGTATATGGACTCAGGACCCCATCAGGGGGAAGCTCAAGAAATTTGGTGACCTTTGACCTCTAGGGGGCGCTTTAAGTAAGAAACATGCCTTTTGGCCTGTAGCTGCTGTTGTCCTTAGAATTAAAACGCACTAGTGGTGTCTGATAATACTGTTGAAGGTCCTTAGGCCGACACAAGCCATTTTGTGATGTCATCGTAATTTATTCGGCCGCCATATTGGATTTAATCAAAAACATCAAAAAGTTTTCGCAGGTCACAAATTTCAGCGGATCCTCACCAAAATTGGTGGAGACCATCTTCAGACCATGCCTTATCAGTGCCTTGCTTTTTGGAACAATTGACAGCAGCATTCGGCTGTAACAGCCAATCGAAATTTGCGGCGAAGCCGCCAAACAGGAAGTGAGCTCATATCTCAGCAACCCTTTCATGTATCATAACCAAACTTACTACATAGATTCATGACCCCATTAGGAGGATGCTCAAAAACTTTGGTGACCTTTGACCTGTAGGGAGTGCTGCAATTAGCAATATTGCATTTTGATCTGTAGTTGCTTGTGCTTTATCGATCTTTTATTTTTTGATGTGAAACTGGTGACATGTTCCATCCAGTTCATTCTAATGCGTGCGTGCGTGCAAGAGTGGGGCGGGGCAGAACGGGGTGGGACGGGCAGGAGTGATTAGGTGGGGGGGGCTGGCTGGCGGACGCGGTGGCAATACTCAGCCCTGTTTCAGCCCTACAAAATCAGCTATGTTTTGATGTGACACTTGTTGAGAGTGTTGATCGCGGGTGTCTGCTGAGTTCTATCTTGTCGCCGTGGCTACTCCGGCCTATTCTGCTTGGCCCCCTCATTGCTGCTTGCAGCTATATTTACACACTCTTTCCTCTGCCATTGAAGTCTATGGCAGCCCATAGAACCGTCTGGTGAAAAGTTGTGAAATTTGGCACACTAATTAGGCAGTGCCCCATGATTAATTTCACCAAGTTTCAAGTCCGCACCCCGAGCGCTCTAGCGCCACCAACAGGCCAAAGTTGGACATGCTTTCACGCACATAACTTCTGACCCGTTGGCTCAATTTTGAAAAATTAGTTATCCATGTGATCCTTGGACCAAGCCGAGTTCAACGCACCCTATGACGTCATTTTCCGCCATGATGGATTTTCCGCCATTTTGAATTTCATCAAAATCACTTAAAACGTATCAGAGGTCACACATTTTGTCCGATCGACACCAAACTTCACAGATATCATCTTCAGACAATGCCTCATTAATGCATTGCTTTTTGTCTTCGGAACTAAAACCGTTCGCGCGTAACAGCCAATCGAAATTTGCGGCGAAGCCGCCAAACAGGAAGTGAGCTCATATCTCAGCAACCCATTCATCTATCATAACCAAACTAAGTACATGGACTCGGAACCCAATCAGAGGGACGCTCAAGAAATTTGGTGACCTTTGACCTCTAGGGGGCGCTGTAGTTAAGAAACATGCTTTTTGGCCTGTAGCTGCAGTTGTGCTTAGAATTAAAACGCACTAGTGGTGTCTGGTAATACTGTTGGAGGTCCTTAGGCCGACCGAAGCCAACTTGTGATGTCATCGTAATTGATTCGGCCGCCATATTGGATTTAATCAAAAACACGTACAAGTTTTCGCAGGTCACAAATTTCAGCGGATCCTCACCAAAATTGGCACAAACCATCTTCAGACCATAACCTATCAATATATTGCTCTCTATAACAATTGACAAAAGCATTCGCCCATAACAGCCAATTGAAATTGGTGGCGAAGCCGCCAAACAGGAAGTGAGCTCATATCTCAGCAACCCTGCCATGTATCATAACCAAAGTTACTACATATATTCATGACCCCATTAGGAGGACGCTCAAAACATTTGGTGACATTTGACCTGTAGGGGGTGCTGCCATTAGCAATATTGCATTTTGATGTGTAGTTGCTGATGTGTTTTATCAATCTTTTATTTTTGATGTGAAACTGATGACAACATGTTCCATCCAGTTAATTCTAATGCGTGCGTGCAAGGGCAGGGCAGGGCAGGACGGGGTGGGACGGGCTGGGGTGATTAGGTGGGGGGGGGGGCTGGCTGGCGGAGGCGGTGGCAATACTCAGCCCTGTTGATCCCGGGTTTCTGCTGAGTTCTATCTTGTCGCCGTGGCTACTCCGGCCTATTCTGCTTGGCCCCCTCATTGCTGCTTGCAGCTATATTATTGGGGGCCAAGCAGCGAAGCTGCGAAGGCACCCATTGTTTTTCTATTTGTTCTTATTATTATTATTATTATTATTATTCCGCCATTGAAGTCAATGGCAGCCCATAGAACCGTCTGGTGAAAAGTTGTGAAATTTGGCACACTGATTAGGGACAGGCCCATGATTAATGTCACCAAGTTTCATGATGGCTCCTAGAGCACTCTAGCGCCACCAACAGGCCAAAGTTGGACGTGCGTTCACGCACGTAACTTTTGACCCGTATTGCCGATTGTCAAAAATGAGGTATCGTTGGAATCCTTGGACCAAGCCGAGTTCAACGCACCCTATGACGTCAATTTCCGCCATGATGGATTTTCCGCCATATTGGATTTCATCAAAAACACTAAAAAGTCCTCTCAGGTCACATATTTTGTCCGATCGACACCAAACTTCACAGATATCATTTACAGACTATGCCTCATTAATGCATTGCTTTTTGTCTTAGGAACTAAAACCGTTCGCGCGTAACAGCCAATCGAAGTTTGCGGCGAAGCCGCCAAACAGGAAGTGAGCTCATATCTCAGCAACCCATTCACCTATCATAACCAAACTTAGTACATGGACTCAGGACCCAATCAGGGGGACGCCCAAGAAATCTGGTGACCTTTGACCTGTAGGGGGCGCTGTAATTAAGAAACATGCCTTTTGGCCTGTAGCTGCAGTTGTGCTTAGAATTAAAACGCACTAGTGGTGTCTGGTAATACTGTTGGAGGTCCTTAGGCCGACCCAAGTCAACTTGTGATGTCATCGTAATTGAGTCGGCCGCCATATTGGATTTAATCAAAAACACGTACAAATTTTCGCAGGTCACAAATTTCAGCGGATCCTCACCAAAATTGGCAGAGACCATCTTCAGATCATGCCTTATCAGTGCGTTGCTTTTTGGAACAATTGACAGTAGCATTCGGCTGTAACAGCCAATCGAAACTTGCGGCGAAGCCGCCAAACAGGAAGTGAGCTCATATCTCAGCAACCCTTGCATGTATCAAAGCCAAACTTGGTGTATGGACTCGGGACCCAATCAGGGGGACGCTCAAGAAATCTGGTGACCTTTGACCTCTAGGGGGCGCTGTAATTAAGAAACATGCCTTTTGCCCTGTATCTGCTGTTGTGTTTGGAATTCAAATGTACTAGTGGTGTCTGGTAATACTGTTGGAGGTCCTTAGGCCGACCCAGGCCAACTTGTGATGTCATCGTAATTGATTCGGCCGCCATGTTAGATTTAATCAAAAACATCCAAAAGTTTTCACAGGTCGCAAATTTCATCTGATCTTCACCAACATTGGCACAGACCATCTTCAGACCATAACCTATTAATATATTGCTCTCTGGAACAATTGACAAAAGCATTCGCCCGTAACAGCCAATTGAAATTGGTGGCGAAGCCGCTAAACAGGAAGTGAGCTCATATCTCAGCAACCCTGCCATGTATCATAACCAAACTTACTACATATATTCATTACCCCATTAGGAGGACGCTCAAAAAATATGGTGACCTTTGACCTGTAAGGGGTGCTGCAATTAGCAATATTGCATTTTGATGTGTAGTTGCTGATGTGTTTTATCAGTCTTTTATTTTTTGATTTGAAACTGATGACATGCTCCATCCAGTTACTTCTAATGCGTGCGTGCAAAGGCAGGGCAGGGCAGGACGGGGTGGGATGGGCTGGGGTGATTAGGTGGGGGGGGGGCTGGCTGGCGGAGGCGGTGGCAATACTCAGCCCTGTTTCAGCCCTGTTGATCCCGGGTGTCTGCTGATTTCTGTCTTGTCACCGTGGCTACTCCGGCCTATTCTGCTTGGCCCCCTCATTGCTGCTTGCAGCTATATTTGGGGGCCAAGCAGCGAAGCTGCGAAGGCACCCATTGTGTTTCTAGCTTTTCCTATTATTATTATTACACACTCTTTCCTCTGCCATTGAAGTCTATGGCAGCCCATAGAACCGTCTGGTGAAAAGTTGTGAAATTTGGCACACTAATTAGGCAGTGCCCCATGATTAATTTCACCAAGTTTCAAGTCCGCACCCCGAGCGCTCTAGCGCCACCAACAGGCCAAAGTTGGACATGCTTTCACGCACATAACTTCTGACCCGTTGGCTCGATTTTGAAAAATTAGTTATCCATGTGATCCTTGGACCAAGCCGAGTTCAACGCACCCTATGACGTCATTTTCCGCCATGATGGATTTTCCGCCATTTTGAATTTCATCAAAATCACTTAAAACGTATCAGAGGTCACACATTTTGTCCGATCGACACCAAACTTCACAGATATCATCTTCAGACAATGCCTCATTAATGCATTGCTTTTTGTCTTCGGAACTAAAACCGTTCGCGCGTAACAGCCAATCGAAATTTGCGGCGAAGCCGCCAAACAGGAAGTGAGCTCATATCTCAGCAACCCATTCATCTATCATAACCAAACTAAGTACATGGACTCGGAACCCAATCAGAGGGACGCTCAAGAAATTTGGTGACCTTTGACCTCTAGGGGGCGCTGTAGTTAAGAAACATGCTTTTTGGCCTGTAGCTGCAGTTGTGCTTAGAATTAAAACGCACTAGTGGTGTCTGGTAATACTGTTGGAGGTCCTTAGGCCGACCGAAGCCAACTTGTGATGTCATCATAATTGATTCGGCCGCCATATTGGATTTAATCAAAAACACGTACAAATTTTCGCAGGTCACAAATTTCATCTGTTCTTCACCAAAATTGGCAGAGACCATCTTCAGACCATGCCTGATGAGTGCAATGGTTTCTGGAACAATTGACAGAAGCATTGACCTGTACCAGCCAATCGAAATTTGCGGCGAAGCCGCCAAACAGGAAGTGATTTTATATCTCAGCAACGCTTTCATGTATCAAAACCAAATTTAGTACATGTACCTCAGACCCCATCGGGAGGACGCTCAAGAAATTTGGTGACATTTGACCTCTAGGGGGCACCGTAATTGACAAAAATGCATTTTGGCCAGTAGTTGATGATGCGCATTATTTTGCAATGGAAGTCAATGGCAGCCCATAGAACCGTCTGGTAAAAAGTTATACAATTTTGCACACTAATTGGGGACAGTCCAATAATTCATTTCACCAAGTTTCATGCCGGCACCTCAAGCGATCTAGCGCCACCAACAGGCCAAAGTTGGATGTGCGTTCACGCACGTAACTTTTGACCCGTATGGCCGATTGTCAAAAATGATGTTTCGTTGGAATCCTTGGACCAAGCCGAGTTCAACGCACCCTATGACGTCAATTTCCGCTATGATGGATTTTCCGCCATATTGGATTTCATCAAAAAAACTTAAATGTCTTCACAGGTCACAAATTTTGTCCAATTGATACCAAACTTCACAGATATCATCTACAGACCATGCCTCATTAATGCATTGCTTTTTGTTTTCGGAACTATAACCATTCGCGCATAACAGCCAATCGAATTTTGCGGCGAAGCCACCAAACAGGAAGTGAGCTCATATCTCAGCAACCCATTAATCAATCATAACCAAACTTAGTATATGGACTCAGGACCCAATCAGGGGTACGCTCAAGAAATCTGGTGACCTTTGACCTCTAGGGGGCGCTGTAATTAAGAAACATGCCTTTTGGCCTGTAGCTGCAGTTGTGCTTAGAATTAAAACACACTAGTGGTGTCTGGTAATACTGTTGGAGGTCCTTAGGCCGACCTAAGTTAACTTGTGATGTCATCGTAATTGATTCGGCCGCCATATTGGATTTAATCAAAAACACGTACAAGTTTTCGCAGGTCACAAATTTCAGCGGATCCTCACCAAAATTGGCACAAACCATCTTCAGACCATAACCTATCAATATATTGCTCTCTATAACAATTGACAAAAGCATTCGCCCATAACAGCCAATTGAAATTGGTGGCGAAGCCGCCAAACAGGAAGTGAGCTCATATCTCAGCAACCCTGCCATGTATCATAACCAAAGTTACTACATATATTCATGACCCCATTAGGAGGACGCTCAAAACATTTGGTGACATTTGACCTGTAGGGGGTGCTGCCATTAGCAATATTGCATTTTGATGTGTAGTTGCTGATGTGTTTTATCAATCTTTTATTTTTGATGTGAAACTGATGACAACATGTTCCATCCAGTTAATTCTAATGCGTGCGTGCAAGGGCAGGGCAGGGCAGGACGGGGTGGGACGGGCTGGGGTGATTAGGTGGGGGGGGGGGGCTGGCTGGCGGAGGCGGTGGCAATACTCAGCCCTGTTGATCCCGGGTTTCTGCTGAGTTCTATCTTGTCGCCGTGGCTACTCCGGCCTATTCTGCTTGGCCCCCTCATTGCTGCTTGCAGCTATATTTGGGGGCCAAGCAGCGAAGCTGCGAAGGCACCCATTGTGTTTCTATCTTTTCTTATTATTATACTTTCTTCCGCCATGGAAGTCAATGGCAGCCCATAGAACCGTCTGGTGAAAAGTTGTGAAATTTGGCACACTGATTGGGGACAGTCCAATAATTAATCTCACCAAGTTTCATGCCGGCACCTCCAGCGCTCTAGCGCCACCAACAGGCCAAAGTTGGACTTGCGTTCATGCACGTAACTTCTGACCTGTTGACCCTATTGTCAAAAATGAGGTATCGTTGGAATCCTTGGACCAAGCCGAGTTCAACATACCCTATGTCGTCGTTTTCCGCCATGATGGATTTTCCGCCATTTTGGATTTCATCAAAATCACTTAAAACGTATCAGAGGTCACAAATTTTGTCCGATCGACATCAATCTTTACATATATCATCTACAGACCATGCCTCATTAATGCATTGCTTTTTGTCTTCGGAACTAAAACCGTTCACGCGTAACAGCCAATAGAAATTTGCGGCGAAGCCGCCAAACAGGAAGTGAGGTCATATCTCAGCAACCCTTGCATGTATCAAAGCCAAACTGGGTACATGGACTCAGGAGCAAATCAGGGGGACACTCAATAAATCTGGTGACCTTTGACCTCTAGGGGGCGCTGTAATTAAGAAACATGCCTTTTGGCCTGTAGCTGCTGTTGTGTTTGGAATTAAAATGTACTAGTGGTGTCTGGTAATACTGTTGGAGGTCCTTAGGCCGACCCAAGCCAACTTGTGATGTCATCGTAATTGATTCGGCCGCCATATTGGATTTAATCAAAAACACGTACAAGTTTTCGCAGGTCACAAATTTCAGTGGATCCTCAGCAAAATTGGCAGAGACCATCTTTAGAACATGCCTTATCAGTGCATCGCTTTTTGGAACGATTGACAGTAGCATTCGGCTGTAACAGCCAATCGAAATTTGCGGCGAAGCCGCCAAACAGGAAGTGAGCTCATAGCTCAGCAACCCTGCCATGTATCATAACCAAACTTACTACATAGGTTCAGAACCCCATTAGGAAGACGCTCAAAAAATATGTTGACCTTTGACCTGTAGGGGGTGCTGCAATTAGCAATATTGCATTTTGATCTGTAGTTGCGATGTGTTTTAACGATCTTTTATTTTTGGATGTGAAACTGATGACAACATGTTCCATCCAGTTCATTCTAATGAGTGCATGGTAGGGCGAGGCGGGGCAGGACGGGGTGGGACGGGCAGGGGTGATTAGGTGGGGGGGCTGGCTGGCGGAGGCGGTGGCAATAATCAGCCCTGTTTCAGCCATACAAAATCAGTTATGTTTGATGTGACACTTGTTGAAAGTGTTGATTGCGTGGGTCTGCTGAGTTCTATCTTGTCGCCGTGGCTACTCCGGCCTATTCTGCTTGGCCCCCTCATTGCTGCTTGCAGCTATATTTGGGGGCCAAGCAGCGAAGCTGCGAAGGCACCCATTGTGTTTCTATGATTTCTTACTATTATTGGGGGCCAAGCAGCGAAGCTGCGAGGCAACCCATAGTGATTCTACGTATTCTTATTATTATTATTATTATAACGAAACGCTAATTTGCCATTAAACCATACAGTAAAAAGTTGGGATATTCGGCACATTGATTCGGTTCAGTCATATCTTTAATTTATCAAAGTTTCAAGTCTGCACTTTGAGTGCTCTAGCGCCACCAACATTTCAAATTTTTTATTACATCTAGGCACATAACGTTTGAATGGTACACCACATTTTGAACATTAAGGTATATTTGGAATCCTTGGATGAGACCGAACTCAACGCAGATGTCAATTTATGGGGTAAACGTAATTGATCAGGCTGCCATATTGGATTTAATCAAAAACACCTAAAAGGCATCAAAGTTCGCAAAGTTTGTCCGATTTTCACGAAACTTGACGCAGATGATCTTCAGACCATGACTCATAAATGCATTGCTTTTAGGAGCCATATTCAAAACCCGTCGCCCGTCACAACCAATCAAGTTTGGCGGCGAAGCCGCCAAACAGGAAGTGAAGTGATCTCAGCAAGGCTTTCGCGTATCAACACCAAACTCAGTATAGGGTCTCAGGACCCAATTAGGAGGAGGCTCAATAAATTTGGTGACTTTTGACCTATAGGTGGCGCTATAATTACCAAAATTACGTTTTAGCCTGTAACGGGTCATGTGTTTGGAATTAAAGCATATTAGTGATATCTGTTAATACCTTGAGAGGTCCTTAGGCCGCCACATGCCAACATGTGACGTCAACATAAATGATCCAACCGCCATATTGGATGTCATCAAAAACACTTAAAAGGCATCAAAGGTCACAAAGTTTCTCCGATTTTCACGAAACTTGACGCAGATGATCGTCAGACCATGTCTCATAAATGCATTGCTTTCTGGAACCATATTCAAAACCTGTTGCCCGTGACAACCAATCAAGTTTGGCGGCGAAGCCGCCAAACAGGAAGTGAAGTGATATCTCAGCAATGCTTTCACATATCAAAACCAAACTAGGTATATAGGTTCAGGACTCAATCAGGAGGACACTCAAGAAATGTGGTAAATTTTGACCACTATGTGGCGCTATAATCACAGGAAGTGGGCTCATATTTCTGCAATGCTTTCACGTATCGAAACCAAACTTGGCTCATTGACTCGGGACCACATCCTGAGGACATACAATAATTTTAGCGACCTTTGACCACTAGGGGTGCTATAATTTGCAACACTTTCTCGTTACGACACCAAACTTGGTACCTGGAATCGGGACCACATCCTGAATAAGGACAATACATTTAATGACCTTTGACCACTAGGGGCGCTATAATTAGCAAAACTTTCTCGTATCAACACCAAACTTGGTACATGGACTCGGGAACACATCCTGAAGACGCTCAATATATTTAGTGACATTTGACCACTAGTCACTATAATTATCAACACTTTCTCGTATTGACACCAACCTTGGTATGTGGACTTGTGACTACAACCTGAGGAAGCATAATACATTTTGTGATGTTTGAGGCATGCGTATGTGTGTGGGACTATTGGAGTGTGTGCGAGAGGAGGTTTATCTGTGTATATTTCTGTGTGTGGGATGGGGGGTTAATTGGGTGTGTGTATAATGTAACAACATTGGGTTGCCATGAACTCCTGCTCAACTGCTTGGCCCCCACATTGCTGCTTGCAGCTATATTTGGGGGCCAAGCAGCGAAGCTGCGCGGCAACCCTTAGTGATTCTACCTTTTCTTATTATTATTACACATCTTTCCGCTGTCATTGAAGTCTATGGCAGCCCATAGAACCGTACAGTAAAAAGTTGTGAAATTTGGCACATTGATTCGGGACAGTATAAAAATTAATTTGAGCAAGTTTTATGCCTGAACCACAGAGAGTCTAGCGCCACCAATGGGTCAAAGTTGACATTGCATCCATGCAATTAACTTTTGAACCGTATGCCCGATTTTGAATATCGCAATATCTTTGGAAGTCTTGGATGAGGCCGAACTCAACGCACCCCATGACGTCAATTTCCGCCATGTTGGATCTTCCGCCATATTGTATTTCATCAAAAACACTTAAAAGGCATCAAAGTTCGCAAAGTTTGTCCGATTTTCACGAAACTTGACGCAGATGATCGTCAGACCATGACTCATAAACGCATTGCTTTTTGGAGACATATTCAAAACCGGTTGCCTGTGACGACCAATCAAGTTTGGCGGCGAAGCCGCCAAACAGGAAGTGAAGTGATATCTCAGCAAGGCTTTCGCGTATCAACACCAAACTCAGTACAGGGTCTCAGTACCCAATTAGGAGGAGGCTCAATAAATTTGATGACTTTTGACCTATAGGTGGCGCTATAATTAGCAAAATTATGTTTTAGCCTGTAACGGGTCATGTGTTTAGAATTAAAGCATATTAGTGATATCTGTTAATACCTTGAGAGGTCCTTAGGCCGAAACATGCCAACATGTGACGTCAACATAATTTATTCGACCGCCATATTGGATGTCATCAAAAACACTTAAAAGGCATCAAAGGTCAGAAAGTTTCTCCGATTTTCACGAAACTTGACGCAGATGATCGTCAGACCATGACTCATAAACGCATTGCTTTTTGGAGACATATTCAAAACCGGTTGCCTGAGACGACCAATCAAGTTTGGCGGCGAAGCCGCCAAACAGGAAGCGAAGTAATATCTCAGTAAAGCTTTAACGTATCAAAACCAAACTCAGTACATGGGGTCAGGACCCAATAAGGAGAAGGCTCAATAAATTTGATGACTTTTGACCTATAGGTGGCGCTATAATAAGCAAAATTACATTTTGGCCTGTAACGGGTGATGTGTTTGGAATTAAAACTTACTATTGGTGTCTGTTAATGTTAATGTTAATATACTAGTGATGTCTCTGGGAGGTCCTAAGGCTGACAGATGTGATTTTGTGATGTCAACATAATTGATCTGGCCGCCATATTGGATTTAATCAAAATCACTTAAAAGGCATCAAAGGTCACAAAGTTCATCCGATTTTCATGAAACTTGGTTCAGATGATCTTCAGACCATGACTCACAAACGCATTGCTTTTTGGACCCATATTCAAAACCCATCGCCCGTCTTGACCAATCAAGTTTGGCGGCGAAGCCGCCAAACAGGAAGTGAAGTGATCTCAGCAAGGCTTTCGCGTATCAACACCAAACTCAGTACAGGGTCTCAGAACCCAATTAGGAGGAGGCTAAATAAATTTGATGACTTTTGACCTATAGGTGGCGCTATAATTAGCAAAATTACGTTTTAGCCTGTAACGGGTCATGTGTTTGGAATTAAAGCATATTAGTGATATCTGTTAATACCTTGAGAGGTCCTTAGGCCGACACATGCCAACATGTGACGTCAACATAATTGATTCGACCGCCATATTTGATTTCATCAAAAACACTTAAAAGGCATCAAAGGTCATAAAGTTTGTCCGATTTTCACGAAACTTGACGCAGATGATCGTCAGACCATGACTCATAAACGCAATGCTTTTTGGAGACATATTCCAAACCGCTTGCCTGTGACGACCAATCACGTTTGGCGGCAAAGCCGCCAAACAGGAAATGAAGTGATCTCAGCAAGGCTTTTGCGTATCAACACCAAACTCAGTAGAGGGCCTCAGGACCCAATTAGGAGGGGGCTCAATACATTTGATGACTTTTGACCTATAGGTGGCGCTATAATCACATGAAGTGGGCTCATATTTCAGCAATGCTTTCACATATTGAAACCAAACTTAGTATATGGACTTGGGACCTCATCCTGAGGACAGACAATAATTTTAGCAACCTTTGACCACTAGGGGTGCTATAATTTGCAACACTTTCTCGTATCAACACCAAACTTGGTATATGGACTCGTGACTACAACCTGAGGACGCACAATAAATTTGGTGACTTTTGACCACTAGGGGTGCTATAATTATCAACACTTTCTCGTATCGACACCAAACTTGGTATATGGACTCGTGACTACAACCTGACTATGCACAATACATTTGGTGATGTTTGAGGTGTGCATATGTATGGGGGGTTATTGGGGTGTGTGGGAGAGGAAGTTTATCTGTGTATATGTGTGTGTGTGGGACGGGTGGTTAATTGGGTGTGTGTATAATGTAGCAACATTGGGTTGCCATGACAACTCCAGCTCAACTGCTTGGCCCCCACATTGCTGCTTGCAGCTATATTTATTATTATTATTAAACATCTTTCCTCTGCCATTGGAGTCTATGGCAGCCCATAGAACCGTCTGGTAAAAAGTTGTGAAATTTGGCACACCGATTGGGGACAGTCCCATGATTAATTTCACCAAGTTTCATGTTGGCACCTTGACCACTCTAGCGCCACCAACAGGCCAAAGTTGGACTTGCGTTCACGCACGTAACTTTTGACCCGTATGCCCGATTGTCACAAATGCGGTATCGTTGGAATCCTTGGACCAAGCCGAGTTCAACGCACCCTATGACGTCATTTTCCGCCATGATGGATTTTCCGCCATTTTGGATTTCATCAAAATCACTTAAAATGTATCAGGGGTCACATATTTTGTCCAATCGACACCAAACTTCACAGATAGCATCTACAGACCATGCCTCATTAATGCATTGCTTTTTGTCTCCGGAACTAAAACCGTTCGCGCGTAACAGCCAATCGAAATTTGTGGCGAAGCCGCCAAACAGGAAGTGAGCTCATATCTCAGCAACCCATTGATCTATCATAACCAAACTAAGTACATGGACTCAGGACCCAATCAGGGGGACGCTCAAGAAATCTGGTGACCTTTGACCTCTAGGGGGCGCTGTAATTAAAAAACATGCCTTTTGGCCTGTAACTGCAGTTGTGCTTAGAATTAAAACACACTAGTGGTGTCTGATAGTACTGTTGGAGGTCGTTAGGCCGACCCAAGCCAATTTGTGATGTCATCATAATTGATTCGGCCGCCATATTGGATTTAATCGAAAACACGTACAAGTTTTCGCAGGTAACAAATTTCAGCGGATCCTCACCAAAATTGGCAGACACCATCTTCAGACCATGCCTTATCAGTGTATTTTTTTCTGGAACAATTGACAGAAGCTTTCGGCTGTAACAGCCAATCGAAATTTGCGGCGAAGCCACCAAACAGGAAGTGAGCTCATATCTCAGCAACCCTTGCATGTATCAAAGCCAAACTGGGTGCATGGACTCAGGACCCAATCAGGGGGACGCTCAAGAAATCTGGTGACCTTTGACCTCTAGGGGGCGCTGTAATTAAAAAACATGCCTTTTGGCCTGTAACTGCAGTTGTGCTTAGAATTAAAACACACTAGTGGTGTCTGATAGTACTGTTGGAGGTCGTTAGGCCGACCCAAGCCAATTTGTGATGTAATCATAATTGATTCGGCCGCCATATTGGATTTAATCGAAAACACGTACAAGTTTTCGCAGGTAACAAATTTCAGCGGATCCTCACCAAAATTGGCAGACACCATCTTCAGACCATGCCTTATCAGTGTATTTTTTTCTGGAACAATTGACAGAAGCTTTCGGCTGTAACAGCCAATCGAAATTTGCGGCGAAGCCACCAAACAGGAAGTGAGCTCATATCTCAGCAACCCTTGCATGTATCAAAGCCAAACTGGGTGCATGGACTCAGGACCCAATCAGGGGGACACTCAATAAATCTGGTGACCTTTGACCTCTAGGGGGCGCTGTAATTGAGAAACATGCCTTTTGGCCTGTAGCTGCTGATGCGCATTATTTTGCAATGGAAGTCAATGGCAGCCCATAGAACCGTCTGGCAAAATGTTCTGACATTTGGCACACTGATTTAAGACAGTCCATTGATTCATGTCACCAAGTTTCATGTCGGCACCTCCCGCACTCTAGCGCCACCAACAGGCCAAAGTTGGACTTGCATTCACGCACGTAACTTCTGACCTGTTGACCCGATTGTCAAAAATGAGGTATCATTGGAATCCTTGGACCAAGCCGAGTTCAACATACCCTATGTCGTCGTTTTCCGCCATGATGGATTTTCCGCCATTTTGGATTTCATCAAAATCACTTTAAACGTATCAGAGGTCACAAATTTTGTCCGATCGACATCAATCTTTACATATATCATCTACAGACCATGCCTCATTAATGCATTGCTTTTTGTCTTCGGAACTAAAACCGTCCGCGCGTAACAGCCAATAGAAATTTGTGGCGAAGCCGCCAAACAGGAAGTGAGCTCATATCTCAGCAACCCATTCACCTATCATAACCAAACTTAGTCCATGGACTCAGGACCCAATCAGGGGGACGCTCAAGAAATCTGGTGACCTTTGACCTCTAGGGGGGGCTGTAATTAAGAAACATGCCTTTTGGCCTGTAACTGAAGTTGTGCTTAGAATTAAAACACACTAGTGGTGTCTGGTAGTACTGTTGGAGGTCCTTAGGCCGACCCAAGCCAATTTGTGGTGTAATCGTAATTGATTCGGCAGCCATATTGGATTTAATCAAAAACACGTACAATTTTTCGCAGGTCACAAATTTCAGCGTATCCTCACCAAAATTGTCCGAGACCATCTTCAGACCATGCCTGATGAGTGCATTGCTTTCTGGAACAATTGACAAAAGCATTGGTCTGTAACAGCCTATCGAAATTCGCGGCGAAGCCGCCAAACAGGAAGTGAGCTTATATCTCAGCAACGTTTTCATGTATCAAAACCAAACTTAGTACATGTACCTCAGACCCCATCAGGAGGACGCTCAAGAAATTTGGTGACCTTTGACCTCCAGGGGGCTCTGTAATTGGCAAAAATGCATTTTGGCCAGTAGTTCCTGATGTGCATTATTCTGCAATGGAAGTCAATGGCAGCCCATAGAACAGTCTGGTAAAAAGATATTCAATTTTGCACACTGTTTGGGGACAGTCCAATAATTTATTTCACCAAGTTTCATGACGGCACCTCAAGCGCTCTAGCGCCACCAACAGGCCAAAGTTGGCGTGTGTTCACGGACGTAACTTTTGACCCGTTGACCCGAATGTCAAAATGAGGCATCATTGGAATCCTTGGGCCAAGCAGAGTTCAACACACCCTATGACGTCAATGTTTGACCTCTATGTTTAAATCACAGCAAGAGTGATCATATCTCAGTCGATCTTTTATTTTTGATGTGAAACTGATGACAGCAAGTTCCATCCAGTTCATTCTAATGCGTGGGTGCAAGGGTGGGGCAGGGTGGGACAGGAAGGGGCGATTGCGGCAGTGGGTTGGCTGGGTGAGGAGCGACGACACTCAGCCCTGGTTCAGCCCCATAAAATCAGTTATGTTTTGATGTGAAACTTGACCTTGTAACTCAGCCAATCTTGGGTTGTATGGCATGGAACATGCTGTGACTGCTTAAGGCTATATGTCTGATGCAACGGCATTGACTTACATGGCAAATCTGGCCTGCTGAACTGTCTGCTTGGCCCCCTCATTGCTGCTTGCAGCTATATTTATTATTACGCTTCCGCCATTGAAGTCAATGGCAGCCCATAGAACCGTCTGGTGAAAAGTTGTGAAATTTGGCACACCGATTTGGGACAGTCCCCTGATTCATTTCACCAAGTTTCATGTTGGCACCTCAAGCGCTCTAGCGCCACCAACAGGCCAAAGTTGGACGTGCGTTCACGCACGTAACTTTTGACCTGTTGACCCGATTTTGAAAAATGAGGCACCATTGGAATCCCTGGACCAAGCCGAGTTCAACGCACCCTATGACGTCATTTTCCGCCATGATGGATTTTCCGCCATTTTGGATTTCATCAAAATCACTTAAAACGTATCAGAGGTCACAAATTTTGTCCGATCGACACCAAACTTCAAATATATCATCTACAGACCATGCCTCATTAATGCATTGCTTTTTGTCTCCGGAACTAAAACCGTTCGCGCGTAACATCCAATCGAAATTTGTGGCGAAGCCGCCAAACAGGAAGTGAGCTCATATCTCAGCAACCCATTGATCTGTCATAACCAAACTAAGTACATGGACTCAGGACCCAATCAGGGGGATGCATAAGAAATCTGGTGACCTTTGACCTCTAGGGGGCGCTGTAATTAAGAAACATGCCTTTTGGCCTGTAGCTGCAGTTGTGCTTAGAATTAAAATGCACTAGTGGTGTCTGGTAATACTGTTGGAGGTCCTTAGGCCGACCCAAGCCAACTTGTGATGTCATCGTAATTGATTCGGCCCCCATATTGCATTTAGTCAAAAACACGTACAAGCTTTCGCAGGTCATAAATTTCATCTGTTCTTCACCAAAATTGGCAGAGACCATCTTCAGACCATGCCTGATGAGTGCATTGCTTTCTGGAACAATTGACAGAAGCATTGACCTGTACCAGCCAATCGAAATTTGCTGCGAAGCCGCCAAACAGGAAGTGATTTCATATCTCAGCAACGCTTTCATGTATCAAAACCAAATTTAGTACATGTACCTCTGACCCCATCGGGAGGACGCTGAAGAAATTTGGTGACATTTGACCTCAAGGGGGCACCGTAATTGACAAAAATGCATTTTGGCCAGTAGTTGCTGATGCGCATTATTTTGCAATGGAAGTCAATGGCAGCCCATAGAACCGTCTGGTAAAAAGTTATACAATTTTGCACACTAATTGGGGATAGTCCAATAATTCATTTCACCAAGTTTCATGCCGGCACCTCAAGCGCTCTAGCGCCACCAACAGGCCAAAGTTGGATGTGCGTTCACGCACGTAACTTTTGACCCGTATGGCCGATTGTCAAAAATTATGTATCGTTGGAATCCTTGGACCAAGCCGAGTTCAACGCACCCTATGACGTCAATTTCCGCTATGATGGATTTTCCGCCATATTGGATTTCATCAAAAAACCTGAAATGTCTTCACAGGTCACAAATTTTGTCCAATTGATACCAAGCTTCACATATATCATCTACAGACCATGCCTCATTAATGCATTGCTTTTTGTCTTCGGAACTATAACCATTCACGCGTAACAGCCAATCGAATTGTGCGGCGAAGCCGCCAAACAGGAAGTGAGCTCATATCTCAGCAACCCATTAATCTATCATAACCAAACTTAGTATATGGACTCAGGACCCAATCAGGGGGACGCTCAAGAAATCTGGTGACCTTTGACCTCTAGGGGGCGCTGTAATTAAGAAACAAGCCTTTTGGCCTGTAGCTGCAGTTGTGCTTAGAATTAAAATGTATTAGTGGTGTCTGATAATACTGTTGGAGGTCCTTAGGCCGACCCAGGCCAACTTGTGATGTCATCGTAATTGATTCGGCCGTCATGTTAGATTTAATCACAAACATCAAAAAGTTATCACAGGTCGCAAATTTCATCTGATCTTCACCAACATTGGCACAGACCATCTTCAGACCATAACCTATCAATATATTGCTTTCTGGAACAATTGACAGAAGCATTCGGCTGTAACAGCCAATCGAAATTTGCGGCGAAGCCGCCAAACAGGAAGTGAGCTCATATCTCAGCAACCCTGCCATGTATCATAACCAAACTTACTACATATATTCATTACCCCATTAGGAGGACGCACAAAAAATATGGTGACCTTTGACCTGTAAGGGGTGCTGCAATTAGCAATATTGTATTTTGATGTGTAGTTGCTGATGTGTTTTATCAGTCTTTTATTTTTTGATTTGAAACTGATGACATGTTCGATCCAGTTACTTCTAATGCGTGCGTGCAAAGGCAGGGCAGGGCAGGACGGGGTGGTATGGGCTGGGGTGATTAGGTGGGGGGGGGGGGGGGCTGGCTGGCGGAGGCGGTGGCAATACTCAGCCCTGTTTCAGCCCTGTTGATCCCGGGTGTCTGCTGATTTCTGTCTTGTCACCGTGGCTACTCCGGCCTATTCTGCTTGGCCCCCTCATTGCTGCTTGCAGCTATATTTTTGTTTGTTTTTGGTAGGGAAAAGTATTTTGTTTATTAGTGTTGCTATTTTTGAATATATATATATATAAATAAATCATTGGAATTATCAGAAGCTACATCCAACCTCTCCTGCAAGTGCCTTTTTCTCCATTTCCACCCAAACTCACAATCCAACACGTGGGTTGACCGCCCGGTCGCTCACATTTGGTGGCAGCGGTGGGATTGTGACGCCTCCTGACAAACTGGAGAGGAGAAGTGGAAAGAGAGGTGGAAAGCGAGGACGAGGTGGAAAGCAAGATCGTACCTGGCGGAGGATGGCATATCGACGCCTAGAGCGGACAGACCAGGGGGAGGTCACGGAGGCAGAGGAAGAGCCACAAGGGGCCGATGGAGGAGCACTAGAGGGTGAGGTGCCAGAAGGGACGGACATGGCCGGGCTGTATGCGCTGCTGCAGAAAACGCTGAAGTCTCAGGAGCGGGAGTTCTTTAAGCAGGAGCAGCGCTGGCGAAGCGTACAGGTCCAGTTGAACCAGCTCCGGGATGACGTTGATGAAAATCGCCAGCCGCCAGCACATCCACCAGCACTGCCGCCAGCCCAGCCACAGGCACCCCCAGCACCAGCACCACCCCTAGCACCCGCAGCGCCGCCAGCCCAGCCACAAGCACCGCCAGTGCAGCCACAAGCACCACCCGTTCAGCCGCCAGTCCAGCCACCAGTGCAGACCGCAAATCCAACGGTTCCAGTGGCATGGTCACGTGCTGCTGTTCCCAGGTATGAGGAAGGAGAAGATATAGAGCAGTATCTTACCACTTTTGAGCGGCTAGCTGCAGTGTACCGTTGGCCCAGGGAAGACTGGGCAGTGTATCTAGTGCCGTATCTCAGTGGTAAGGCGCGTAGTGCATACGTGGCAATGGATTTTAATGACTCTATGGATTATGGAAAAGTGAAGGAGGCAATTCTGGAAAAATATGAAATTAATGAAGAGATCTACAGGAGAAGATTCCGGGAGCCAGACTTCAGACATGGAGAATCTCCAAAAGAACTCTACCACCGACTAAAGGATCTGTTCCGGAAATGGATTAGACCTGAGGAGAAGACGGTCGAAGACATTGGGGAAGTTCTCATCCTTGAGCAGTTCCTGCGTACCCTGTCACCGGAGGTCAGAGTATGGGTTAAGGAACACAACCCGCAGACAGGCCAGGTTGCAGCAGAGCTGGTAGAGAACTTTGTGGCGGCTCGTAGAGGTTCGAAAAACTTTCGCGGTGACACGACTTCCAGAACCTTGGCCCGGGGTAAGTCAGATGGGTTTGGTGGTAGTAGTGGTCCCCGTCCTAGTGATCGTAGAATTGGTGAGAGAAGCTCTTACCAACCCCCTAGGCATGCTACTATCCCCAAGGAATGCCCTGCAGAAAGGATTGTTTGTCACTATTGTGGACAAGATGGACACATTAAACCAGACTGCCCTGCTAGAAAGCCCAAAGGAGCTAGTCACTGTTGTCTCCCTGGGTCTGAAGAGCAAGGGGTTATGGGTAGAATACAAACTGTCCCTGTGTTAGTGGGTGGGAAGTTAGCCAGCGCTCTGATAGATACAGGAAGCTCCCAGACTTTACTTCAACCCCACCTAGTGGACAGACAAGATCATGTAGCTGGGAAAAAACTGAAAGTGATCTGTGTTAATGGAGACGAGCATGAATACCCAGTGGCCAAGGTGTATATAGAGGTGCAAGGACAGGTTTATCGGTTGACTGTTGGTATTGTTGAACGCCTCAGTCATCCTGTTGTCCTAGGGCAATATATTTTGGTCCTGCCTGAGTGCAGTCCAATAAGCCCGTTAATGTGGTGATCACCAGGTCCCAGGCAAAATCTCAGGGAAAAGACTCCTTAGAGCACAATGTGATCGATCCCCTGAGAGAGCTGCCCTTTTTCCAAAGTGAGGTCATTCCCCAAATTAAGTCGAAGGCTACAAAGAGCCGTAAGCAGAGAAGACGAGAGAAACTAGTGGGAGCACTCCAGAGAATGCAGAATGTGGAGGGCACGCCCCTAGGGGGAGGAGCTGGGGAAGACATAGCTGGTGACATGGAGAAGTTGCAGAAGCAGTACCCTACCTTGCAGGAAGCCCTCAGCAAGGTTAGCAGTGTAGATGGGGTGCTAACTGGGGTTTCAGCCACTTTGTCTGGGGAGAGCTACATTTTGAGAGAAGGCTTGCTGTATCACCAACCGGAGGGGGATAAGGCAGAGCAGCTAGTGGTACCCAAGATGTTAAGAGACCGTGTGCTTTCCCTCGGCCATAGTATCCCCTGGGCAGGACATCTCAGCACAACAAAAACCTTTGAGAGAGTTGCTGCAAGGTTTTATTGGCCAGGGATGTACAAAGAAGTGCAGGAGTATTGCAAGTCTTGCACTGTGTGTCAGCTCACCAGTCCATTTCCACTTCAGCCACTCCCCATCATTGAGGTTCCCTTTGCAAGAATAGGGATGGATATTGTTGGGCCTTTAGAGAGGACACAGAATGGCCACAGATACATCCTGGTAGTCTGTGACTATGCTACCCGTTACCCAGAGGCTTTCCCCCTACGCAAAGTAACCGCCACAGCCATATCACAAGCTCTCCTTCAGCTGTTTTCCAGAGTAGGAATACCCCAAGAAATCTTAACCGACCAGGGTACAACCTTTCTGTCCAAACAGTTGAAGCAGGTCTATAGTTTACTTGGTATCAAGGGGATCAGGACCACACCATATCACCCACAAACTGATGGCCTGGTTGAACGTTACAACCAGACTCTGAAGGGTATGATCAGGAAGTATGTGGCTTCCAACGGAAAAGATTGGGACCGCTGGCTTCCATATTTGCTTTTTGCGTATCGTGAGGTACCCCAAGCCTCTACGGGCTTCTCACCATTTTAACTTTTGTATGGAAGACCGGTGAGGGGGCCCCTGGATTTGTTGAAAGAGGCCTGGGAGGGACCAAAAGCTCCAGAGACCCACAGCGTTCTCTCTCATGTCCTGCAGATGAGAGAGAAAATGGAGGAAATGTCAGAACTGGTCCGGAGTAACCTTGAACAGGTGCAGCGTCGCCAGAAAATCTGGTATGATCGGACAGCCAGACAAAGAACCCTTCATACAGGACAGAAAGTCCTTCTACTCCTACCCACCTCTGAGAACAAGCTGTTGGCCCAGTGGCAGGGGCCATTCACGGTAAGCCGCAAGGTGGGACCGGGCAGAAGGAAGTCCCAGCGGGTCTTCCATGTTAACCTGCTAAAGGAATGGAAGGAGCGTGACACCCAGGCCAGTGTGCAGCTTCTGGTGCGAGCCGTTGGAGAGGACGAGGACAACCCAGAGCAGTTCTTCCCGGCCACTCAACCACCTTCAGCTCTTGACCTGTCTCACCTTACTCCACAGCAACAGAGGGAGCTAGAGACCATCCTTCCGGCTGGACTGTTCCAAGAAAAGCCCGGTTTCACCACAGTAGTAGAGCATTCCATTCCTCTGAAGGATCCCACTCCGGTCCGTCAGAGAATGTATCGCATCCCAGAGCGTTTACTCCCTATGCTTAAAGACGAGGTAGAGGAGATGCAGACACTGGGGGTCATTGAGAGATCCCACAGTGAATGGAGCAATCCGGTTGTTCTTGTGCCTAAAAAGGACGGGACAATCCGGTTTTGTATTGACTTTCGCAAAGTGAATGCCCAGTCACAATTCGACGCCTATCCCATGCCCAGGTTGGAGGATTTGATTGAACGCCTGGGTAAGGCTAGTTTCATCACGACCCTGGACCTGTGCAAAGGCTATTGGCAGGTACCCCTGGTCAAGCAGGACCGGCCGTACACTGCCTTCAGGACCCCTCAAGGATTATTTCAGTTCATTGTGATGCCTTTTGGCCTGCAGGGGGCGCCAGCCACGTTCCAAAGGCTCATGGATCGTGTTCTTGAGGGCACGGGGTCTTTTGCCGCGGCATATCTTGATGACATTGTGATATACAGTACCACGTGGAAAGACCACCTGCATCATGTTGGTGACGTGCTACAGCGCATCAAGAGAGCAGGACTCACAGTGCACCCCAAAAAGTGTGACTTTGCCAAACCGGAAGTCAGGTATTTGGGGCATGTACTGGGAAGAGGGATTATCCGACCCCAAAAAGACAAAGTGCAGGCTGTACAGGACTGTGCACAGCCACAAACCAAAAAGGAGGTCTGGTCGTTCCTAGGACTGGTTGGCTGGTACCGCAGGTTCGTGCCAGACTTTTCCTCCCGAGCTGCACCACTTTCGGATTTGATCCCGGAAGTCTGGGTCCAGTCGAGTGCAGTGGGGGCCAGAGCAGGAGTCAGCCTTCAATGACCTGTGTCAGGATCCAGTGTTACAGAGCCCGGACTTCGACAAACTGTTCACGGTCCAGACTGATGCTTCTGGTGTTGGACTAGGGGCAGTCTTGCTCCAAGGAGAGGGGACTGACCAGAGGCCTGTGGCTTATATTAGCCGCAAGCTATTCCCCCGAGAGACAAGATATGCAGCTATTGAGCTGGAATGCCTAGCCATCAAATGGGCTCTTGATACCTTTAGGTATTACTTGCTAGGCAGAGATTTTCTGTTAGAGACTGACCACCGCGCTCTTCAGTGGCTTGGGCGTATGAAGGACTCGAATGCAAGGATAACCAGGTGGTTTCTTGCTTTGCAGCCATATCGGTTCCAGGTACATTATCGTACTGGGAAACAAAATGTGGTCGCAGACTTTTTGTCTCGCCACCCTGGTGGTGAGACTTCAGAGGGGACGGGAAATGTGAGAAACTGAACTTTATCGTTCTCACTACCTCATCCGCGTTGCCCTGCAAGCGCAGACACGAGAGAAAGAGACTAATTTGTACGCACACACACTTCCCCACTGCGTCCCTCTTTGAATGTAAAATGTTTTGTTTGTGGTGTTAAGTGTTGTTGCATGTTCGGTGGGCTTTGTGTTATACAAGAGATGTACGGGGGTTTTATTGTTGGTGTCGGGTGTTTGCCGCCGGTTTGGCGTTCGTTCACGCTGTAAACCAATTGTTTGGTTTGCCGCGATTCCGCTCATTCATTCATTCACTCATTACAACGTCATTACCAACTTCATTCTTGTCAATAACAATTACATAGTGTGGTACCCACTAGCTTGTCGTCCATTTGCCATGTCATATCGTCTGTATAGTGCCCATAATCTGGTTAACGCATACATCTACTCACAACACTTCCTGACGCTCCGACCTCTCTCACTGTCCCATTGCGGAAGCGCGCTCCGCGCCGGGACAGGTTATTTTAAACATTCTGCAGGGGTAGGGAGCAGGGCATTATGCTACAGGGGTGTTTAGGATATTCTTTTGGTTGTTTTGTTTCTTTATGCCTTGTGGTTAGGTACATATTTATAACAGACATATGGTTTGTTCATTATATACTTTTCTGTTGTTTTCTATATCATTGTTATGTTGATTTATGTTATGTATTAGTGAGCCCTATTCTGAGTACTTCCCTAGCTCAATGGTGTGCCTCAATTATCCCCATTTGACAGTAATAGCTGGGGCTATTTAATGGGGTAGCTCAGTTCCCAAAGGGTGCGTAGTAGGTGGACTCTCCTGTTGTGAGGCAGAGTAAGTTATGTGTTATGCTGATACTTTGGACTATGCATTGTTTGTGCTATTTTTGTTTGTTTTTGGTAGGGAAAAGTATTTTGTTTATTAGTGTTGCTATTTTTGAATATATATATATATAAATAAATCATTGGAATTAACAGAAGCTACATCCAACCTCTCCTGCAAGTGCCTTTTTCTCCATTTCCACCCAAACTCACAATCCAACACGTGGGTTGACCGCCCGGTCGCTCACACTGGTTAAGGCTAGCCTGGGAGTTTAGACGAACCTTTGGCAAACTTGAATTAGCTTTGCAGGTCCGTCTGAGAAAGGGAGCCATTTACTCCCATTTCCAATGTTCCTATGACCCGGGCACAATCACAACCGTTGAAGCGGGCTTAACATGATGACAACGAAGCAGTTTTTGAAAAAAATTCTCGTTTGTTGAGATGTTTTTTTAGTCATCTTATTGATTGCTCTGTTTGGTTTTAGGTCTATCCAATTGCGTCCAGAGGCATTTTGATCTCCGTCTATTAGTGACACCCCTTGGAAATGGGAGGTGAATGAAGCTTATCCAGAGATCACATACTGGCACACCAGAGATCACATACTGTACAGGTGACTGGCACTACACTAGCTAGGTACCTGGAACAGCAACCTCATAACATCATTTTAGCCACAATGAGCCTTCTCAAGCTACTTTACACCAAAGATGTGCTGTATACATGGGTGTACAGAATGCTATGAATAAGGAACATTTCTCACTGACAGAGCACATACTGAACTTGCAAAGAAGCATATTGGCCTGAACATAGAACTTACTACACTGACAATATATATCTCTGTCATCACTCAGATCATCAGTAAGAATATGACCAAGGTACTTTACTTCCTTACATGTCATGAGTGGGGTATTGCATAGATAGAACTGAGGAGAATTTTGTTTCTTATTCTCTTTGCTTCTGACTTTCATCACATTACTCTTTTTAACATTAAACTTAAAACGAAAGTTCGGAGTAATTTCACCCTAGGGTCCTTTGCATCATGATCTTGAGCCAAACACCCCCCCCAGAAGCTTCTTTCCTTGGTCGAACATTGGTTGAGTTAGCGATGTTATAGCAATAGCGATAACAGAACCAACGGTGTATCTCGTAAATTACCCCACTAATAATGCTCGGAATGATACCAAACTTCTACAGTAGTACAAATATGTTCTATACTCGAGGCATTGGAAAGTTTGTAAGTACACCAGTTTATTTAAATAACACTTGCCTGATGGTTTCTACTCTCTGCTGCTACCACTACCGCTGGGTCGACGCTTCCATACTCATAGAAATGAATATTGCGAAACAATATTTCAAACCTTAGATACAGTATAAAAACCTCTGCTTCTGCAATGATATCAGTTCAAAAACAATATATCTCAGCTGATAATAAACAAACAATTAAATAATTCACACAACTGATTTATGTTGGGTAAATTGGGCCAACCACAGCTGATTCCAGTCTGGCTTACACTCAGTGGCAGGGGTTATTTTCTATTACATTGACACGTATACAGTAAAAGGAGGACTTTGAGGAGTGATGTTTTTAGAAACAGAAAAAGACAAACACTGTAATGTCTGGATGAGGAAGAGTAAGAGCAAGGGGCCCAGGGAGAAGAGCAGGCCCAGTGAGAGGTGCAGGAGCTGTGAGAGGAGCAGAGATAGGTGCAGGAGCAGTGAGAGGAGCAGGGCCAGTGATAGGTGGAGGAGCAGTGAGAGGAGCAGGGCCAGGGAGAAGAGCAGGCCCAAGGAGAGGGCAAGGTAGAGGTGTAAGAATGCGTGGTGGTGGCATTCCAAAGGCTGCAAGAACTGTTGTCAGTGATGAAATTCGTGCCACTATCATTGACCATGTAATCAATGCGATGTGGCCTAACATATGTCCTGAATATCGTAGAGATTATTTTAGTTTAGTTAGTGTAAAAATTGCATGCAAATACCTGTAAAACTGAAACATAAAAGTCTATGCAGTTTTTGTAATGTCAACAATAGCCAGTATTTTGAAACCTGGTGTACTTTGATTGACTGCATGTACCTTGTGAAGTGAAAACAAGTGTTATTCTTTGACAGAATAATTTCATTTTGAGTCAGATTTCCAGTGTTTTGGTAAAGTTAGTGTGTGCCGAGAAAGATGTGTAGTAGTTCAATTCATCATGTTTTCTATGTCATTAGATAAAATAAATGTTCAAAAACAAACATTTATTTTATCTAATGACATATAAAACATGATGAATTGAATCCACATATCCTTACACTGTAAGCAACTACTGTATATCCAAGTGTAGCCTAGTAATTTCAATATCAATATGATGTATTCAAATGACTAATTATGTTTAGCTATTAGTAATTATGAAGATAATAAAATACTATAAATTATTAACAAAATATATAAAGTTTATATGAATTCCAAAATATGAAATAGAAACCTATGACAAAGGCCAGCCTTTCTCAAACATCTTTGACCTGAGGCCCGGTCATGGCAGACTTACACACTTTTAGCACTGATGTGAATGATCACACATGCACGCACGCACATGCACACACACATAAACAGGCACACACATGCACTCATGCACACTCACATTAACACACCCACACACACATACACCCCCACACGCACACAAATAAAAACACACACACATGCAGGAACACGCACACACACACACACACACACATGCACAAAGAAGCACAGATATACACAAAAACAAACACACAATATGCGCACACACACAATTGATTTATTTTTGCGGAGAGAATGTGCCGGACTCTACGGTACATCTAGTTTAGATCGTGTTACTACATCTGGCTTTCTGGTTAATACAAAAAATGCTGTTCATTAAAACATTAAGCTGTTGTTACTCGGACTGATTCACTGGGAGTGTAGTTTAAAAACACTCTTAAGCGGGGTTCACATTGTACATTCAAGCGGCAGTGCTGCGCTATGAAACACGTTATTTTCAATAGCTTGCGCGCACAAGAACTGGCCTGCCACTGCACCGAGCAAAGCACACAGCAAGCAGCATTTTGCCACTCTTGCCGCGGTGGAAGTTCAATCATGTTGAACTTAGACTGTGGCGGGCTGTAAGTCATTGGTATTTTGTGCTGAGCTTGACGGCAAGCACTACAAAAAAAAAAAAGGGACATTACTCAACCAAGAGCAACCTAGCGGCGAGCACAGCACATGTCACGTGCAATGTGAAGTCCCCATTACCTTGGAGTTAATCAGGTAGGCTATTCATATGATCGGTCCCAAAGGTAGAGGTTAAGCTATAAATGAGCAATCCATCTAGTCCCTGAGTTCACAACAAAACTGAAAACAGGCAGTGCATATAATAGCTGTATGACACCATTTAAAATACAAAATGTTTCTATATTATTAATGTACCTGTAAATGGTCTTTGATATAGCCTAATGACCATAAAACTGCAATATGATGTTACTTGGTGTGTGATTCTATGTGGATATGTTCAAATGCTACCTCTAGACTATTATTAAGATACATGTGAATTATGCTTGAGATGATGGACAACTTGTCTGATTTTAAATTGTTTGTTTATTCTGGACTGCAGGGATCTGTTTATAAGCCTATGTACTTCTTGTTGGTGTTTGTCCTTTATGTCCTAATCATTACAGTCAACTTAACTTTGATCTTAACAGTGATCATGGAAAAAAGCCTCCATGAGCCCATGTATATTTTCCTCTCTAATCTATGTGTGAATAGCCTTTACGGAACTATTGGTTTTTACCCTAAATTTTTGCTGGACTTGCAATCTTATACTCACACAATAACATACAGTTGGTGCATAACACAAGCTTATGTGATTTATACCTCAGTAATGTGTGAAATCACTCTTTTAACAGTGATGTCTTATGACCGCTATGTGGCAATTTGCCGACCACTGCAATACCACAGTATTTTGACTCCACATGCTGTGCTTAAACTGCTTGTAGTGGCCTGGGCTTATCCACTTTTGACATCAGTAGTATCTGTTATTCTTACTCTCAGAATACCCATTTGTGGATCTCACATCCGTAAACTATTCTGTGATAATCCTTCAATACTAAAGCTGGGTTGTTCTCTAGCCATAGCCAACCAAGTTTGGAGCATGTTACTTATTACGGCTTACTGTATACAGTTTGTTTTAATTTTAATTTCATATGCTCGTATTGTACGGGTTTGCATATCATCCAGTGAGGGCAGAACAAAGTTTGCCAAAACTTGTGTGCCCCATATTTTGGTTATAGCCATCTTCATCATGACAACACTGTTTGACGTATCATACAGTTGGGTTGGTTCAGAAAACCTGCCAATTAGTGTACGCAATGCATTGGCTGTACAGTTTTTGATTCTCCCTCCACTATCAAATCCAATAACTTATGGGCTTCAACTTCCACAGATCCGAAAAGCAGTATTCAGACAAGGTTGTAAACATAAAATGTGTCACCAGAGATGATTGTCTTAGTCATTAATAAGCATTACCAAGAGGCGCCTGGAGGAATGAATGTTATGGTACGCACACCCATCATGATTTTTACTTCACAGAAAAATGTAAATGCCTACTGTCATGCAGTTAATGGGATACTGTGCAGAGTGCAGAGTTGTTGTAGCAAAGTTAAAGTACAAACCTACAATGTAAAAAAAAAATCTAATTGTTAATTAAAATTGTTATCCATGTCCTGGGTTTGGTAATTGGTGGATATCTCACTCTTAAATTAAATGATATGTTGATTTACTCATGAAAAGCTCTATTCATTGTTTTGACACACTGTGGTACCAACTCTTAGTTATTATGCAGCGAAGTAGCGGTCATATAGGTTTAGTCAGATTTTTCTTTTTTTTTTCTTTTTCGCATGGCCAATTTTCCATCAAGGATTCCCGGGACACTGAAAGACCGGGGTACACGAAACTTGGTGGGCATGTAGCCCCACATGGATATCATGGAACCATCGTTTTTCGTTTTGATCTGTAGCCTCCCCGCTGGACTGGACTCCCTGAAAGGAGGGTAGGGCAGACACAATTTTCTGTGAATATTTCGAGAACCGTAGGGTTTAGGAGCACCTTTTTTTGTATGTTTTTATATGTTGTATGTTTTTTTTATTTTATATTTTTTGCGTATGTTTGCCTCCAGGGGTCATGTTAACCCATTCCATATGCACACATGTGCATAAACAGATACACATGCACACACATACATTCACATTCGTATGACACATACTCACACAGCAGACATATGTACGCAAGCATGCACATGCACACACACAGGCACATACACAGGCACACACACACACACACACACCAACACATAAACATGTACACGCACACATGCACACAATTCAAGAATTTCTCAGAATTATGAACAGGCAAGATGGGGGTGGGGTTGTATAAAATGTATTTTACATGTGAAATCTATGAACTAATCATGTTTTGGTACTTGTTGTCTAGCAGATACCATTGAGAATTGAGTGTGCATAATGCAGTTCAATAAGACAGTTAGAATCATATATGCCTTTCAGCATGACTTATTTTTGTGGAAAAAATGTGCTGGACTGGGCGGCGGTCATACTTTGTATTGCTCTGCATCTAGTTTTACTTAATCTTGTTTTGAGCTTAGTTTCTACTCACAATGTAAATTAGTTTTTCATTTACACCACTTCCTTAGGTTAGACCATTCGCTTCCACTGATTCATCTATCACTGTTATGCAAATGGTACTGAACTTTACCACGCTTTCCCAATATAATATACAGTCTATGGTCTTTCCCAATATCAGTCATAAATTGTGGTAAAGCACAAGGCTGTATTTATTAAACATTTACAAAAGCTTATATAATGTAATGTTGACAAATTGAGCTCATGTCGGTCTGCATTCACTGACATTTACAATTACAAAGATACAAGGATTTTATTTGTCACAACCATAGAGATATATAGAAATAACTAGACAAACAAAATAATGATTTGCCTGCATTATGTATGAATTCTCATATCGTCAAGTATCATCCAGTGAGGAATTTCTAGACTACACTTGCATTACCATTTCTGAGTCTCCCTCCCCTTACCAATAGTTTATGGGGGTTAACTTCCACAGTTTAGTAAGGTACTATGCAGACTAAGTTGTATACCATGAGTGATTACCATGTCAGCACTGATTATTATATATATATATATATATATATATACATATATATATATATATATACATATATATATACATATATATATATATATATATATATAAATTAACCACAACAATAACTAATCCATACTACGTAGAAGGGATAGTTAGAGCCAGTGGGTAAGCTGAGCTACCACCTGTATCTTGGAAACCATACTTGATAGCTGTAATTCCAATGCCGAGCCAGTGTGAGGCAGGGATATCTGGCTTACAATTGTTAATGATGACATGAGCCTCAAATGGCAAGAACAAAAACTATTGGCATCCCCACTTGGCCTACTTTAAACAGTCCATCACTTATTAGTCTTAATACCACAGGAAAACCATCTGTGTATTGTGTGATAAACTAACTCATGCAAAGTGCAGACATTTCTCATTTCTTTAAAAGGAACATGCCAACATTTTGGGAAAATAAGCTTACCCGTTAAACTTCAAACAACCCAGACCTTCACAACTGTACAATTGGGAGTGGGTCTGGAAAGGGTTTATTGACTTCCTTTCATTGAATCCCAAATTTGCCAAAAAATCGTATGTGTATTCCCTGGCTAGGCCAGTGCTTTTTTTTTTCAAAATAGGCTAACTGCAGCACCAGCTTGTATTTCAGACAGGCCTATGAGGCGGGCCTTTAATCCCTTTCACACACATCTTTTCCTTTGCAAAGATAAAAATATTATCGAATTACAGTTTTTTTCAATCGCTAACAAGCGCTTACCATACTTCAGATACTTTTTCTAAACTCTTAACACAGACTCGCACCTACAAAACACAATGGGCCAAATGGATAATTTTCTTCTCAAAAACACATTTTGTTAAATATATTTCTAACACATCTTTCTCTGCAGACACTAACTTTACCAAAACACTGGAAATCTGACTCAAAATGAAATTATTCTGTCAAAGAATAACACTTGTTTTCACGTCACAAAGTACATGCAGTCAATCAAAGTACACCAGGTTTCAAAATACTGGCTATTGTTGACATTACAAAAACTGCATAGACTTTTATGTTTCAGTTTTACAGGTATTTGCATGCCATTTGTACACAAAATTTCTTTGTTGGGAACTGTATGTCTACATGTTATGTTCACATTCAAAAGCATTCCAGTAAAAAGCAAATCCGTTTTTTTTCCCTTTATACTGTTTACTACAGGAGGTACAGTAGAAATACTGTTTACAGTATGATAGAACAGAAAAGGTTTTACAGTATTGCTTACAGTGAACAAAATATCCATGAAACAAGAGCATTCTGAACAAAAAAAACAACAGCAAAAAAGCCAGTTAAAAAGGGGGGGAACTAAAAAAAGCACAAAATTACTGTATCTAATCTCTGCGATCTTCAGGGTTAGGCCACATGTTTTCATCAACATCACATTGATTACATGGTCAATGATAGTGGCACGAATTTCATTACTGATAACTGTTCTTGCAGCCTTTGGAATGCCACCACCACGCATTCTTACACCTCTACCTTGCCCTCTCTTTGGGCCTGCTCTTCTCCCTGACCCTGCACCTCTCACTGGGCCTGCTCTTCTCCCTGGGCCCCTTGCTCTTCCTCTTCCTCGTCCAGACATTACAGTGTTTGTCTTTTTCTTTTTCTGTTTCTACCTCAAAGTCCTCCTTTTACTGTATAAGTGTCAGTGTAATAGAAAAAATAACCTCTGCCACTGAGTCCAAGCCAGACTGGAATCAGCTGTGGTTGGCCCAATTTACCCAACATAAATCAGTTGTGTCAATTATTCAATTGTTTGTTTATTATCAGCTGAGATATATTGTTTTTGAACTGATATCATTGCAGAAGCAGAGGTTTTTATACTGTATCTAAGGTTTGGAATATTGTCTTTGCTATTGTGGGATGTTGTGTGTTAACATTTGTAAATACTGCAAAAACAATCCATCATTTTGTTGGGGAGGTATAGCTTGTTTGTTAAGAAAATGTAAGCATTGTGGAAATGTGTTCACTGACTGCATATTGTGTGAAAACGACATGAAATGTGTGAATGGTATGGCCACAAAAGACCGATGCTGTGCTAATTGTATTTAGAGTTCTGAAAATGTGACAACTGGTTGGACAAACGCTTGTTAGCGACTGAAAAAAAACTGTAATTATTTCAAACACGCTGAATACCTACCCATATTAGTAGGCTATCTGATGATAGGCTCCAAATTACGGAAAAATGTATTTTCATGCATTTTTGCCTTTCATCTATACAAAAACTCTGTTTTCGACCAATTAAAACAGATATTTTTTAAAACACTGAATTTGGGTTCAATGGGTGGAGTCGGATATGTATGAATATAGTTTTGGGGTTGTTAGCTTGTTGCTATGGATTTGGTTCAGCGCAGGCCAACCGAGGATTAAAATAAGTTCATTAAACAATTATGTAAAGTAGACTTATTAATATCAATGAATACATATGTCCATGTCATATTTTTAACATGTTTCATACATAATTCAAATGTGTGTTCACTTCTGCTGTTTTGGTTAGCTAACAATTATGCAGTACTTCTTCGAAGCAACTTGCGCTTAAAACCATATTTTGTTGGGACATAACATGTAGTGATTGTACAAGAGTATGCAAAGTCATCTTCATCTTCTGAGTGTTTATTGGCAGATTAGGCGCCCCCGTGCATTACCGCCACCTACAGTATCACCTCAATGTTCGGTAGGGTGCAAGCGCGGATATAGTAGGAGGAGTTGGATTTAGGTCCAGCTCCACCCCTTGGATTTTGTAAAAAAAGGGAGTTGTCGGTTCCCTGATTGGCCAGTACCACCATCTGTTGGATTGACATGTTCTTGACAGCCTTCAATGGCTGTTTTAGTGCATCCTGTGTACAGAATTATTTTCCAATTTGCAAGAAAAACTTTAAAAAAATAATGTCAATGTCAATTTATTTATTTAATAAATAAATATATAGTTATAAAGACGAAGGTAAGACACAAAGTAATACAAATATAGTTATTTTTTTCTGCTTTCTTCATTAGCATTATTTGCTGTTGGGTCATTCCACGTCAATTGACCTGTCGCTAAGCCCCGCCCCCCCATTGTTACCGTGTGAAAACTCGGACAAACAAACCAGACTTTATTAGAAATACATTGTGGACAATGGTAGCTGACAGTATATGAAAGCAGGCTTTGGGGACATTTTGGTCGAAAAAGGATTTACTTTCCTCCAGAAGCTATCAAAAGGGACTTTATTATGCTATGGACTATCACTGTGCAAATGCCGTGCAAATCAATGTGCAAAAACCACTGACGTTAATGCTAGCTAGCTAGTGGAAGATTGATACGAAGATATGTTAGGTTACGTTAATATTTGATGTAGTAAGAATATAGTAGTTGGTTAATGAAAATTTTCATCTTGGGATTTAACAGGGAACCTGTGCCCACGTTGTTGGCTTAGTAGCCTACATTACGTCGAGCTGTTGCAAACTCGAGAGACGTCCTGTAGGCTACTGTTGATGAAAATATACCCCATTTTCTAGCCTCTCGGGGTACCGGCTATCAGTATTACACGCCCCCCCTTTGACCATGGTTATCCGTCGGGGTTTTTTGAGTTAATAAACTCCATAAATAACCATTAATTTGTCATTTTATGCCTCCTCCCCGTTGTTTCCTATGGAGTTGTCCAAGCTGATGTCTGAGTCCCGTTGAGGCTGTACTGTCATTGGCTCATCAGCGTTCTAAGGGTGGCGCTTAGCGACAGGTCAATTCAACCAGGGCCCACGCACTTAGGTCTCAAAAAATTCTGAAAAAATTACCAGGTGTACCTATGTTACCCAGGAGACACACTGTAAAATGACTTTTATGTAAGATCAATACTTTCCAAGATACAGACAGTTTTACAGGAGGATGGGGTGTCGACTTTGTTCGGCCTCTTTTTGTTGTCAAAGTTCACAAGCCCATAGCGCAAGAACTAAACCATGTAGGAGGCTCACATTTTGCATGCTGGTACATAAATAGGAATAGTATGTAACAGAATCGTAACATTTGGTCTGGATGATCCTGCATGGTCATAGCGGTCTCTCATAGTTGATCAAAATTGTATTGGAGTTTTTGGCTGGGATCTGTTTAGGCCTTCAGAAGACATATGTGTACTCAGCATAGGCTCTTGATTTATGTTCCTTACTGAGAAGTGGAAACACTCTCACAAAAAGCAATGAACAGAAAATAAATTCCTTCAGGGTCTGAATAGCAGACCTCACAAGTCTGAGAAATCATTTTGGTTCTCATTTTCAGAGCACCCAAACACCTTGTGGGAATATACAATGATTTCTTTTATATTTTTTTTTTATTTATTCTCCATGCTCCCTCCTTTTAAAAAAACACCAATTCAACTTGTCTTATGCAAAATCTTTATTTTTTACTTTCCACCCTGAACATGGGCAAGATGCACCATTGAGATCAATATGTTTTACCACAGGTTACTCTATACAACCACAGGTTGCACTGTGGTAACTCTATATAAAAAGAGAGTTGATTCGGGAGACGACTGCAAAATCTTTGAAGGGAATTGGAAGAGAGTGGGCTCCACCATTGTGTTCAACCCAGCATGCATCATCACATCAAGTCAGGTCTGCACAGATCTGCATGAAGATGAACACGCCTAACTTAAGGTACAACGGTATGTCGTTGATGAAGATTGGACATTCCCTCAGAGGCAAAGAAGTTGTTCGGGAACGCGCTTCACCTCGTTATAAGCGCAAATTTATTTAATTGGTTGGGATAACATTTTGGGAATGGTGGTAGAAGTTTGCCCTGTCTCTGAAGTCCTGGATTATTTAATGTGATGTTCATATGTGATAATAAACAATGCAAATCAATATTGAGTCACTTTAGGCTACACAAATAATGATCCCTAAATGCTATATTTGGACAGGTTTTATTATGCAATAGGCTATCCAACGAAAATGAACGCCCAAATGCCATGCTAAGTGGCTGAATCTAACCCTTCAAATCCTGACCCCCTGGTTTAAACGACCAAACCAAAAGTCAAACATCACCCCGCCGTCTTTTTCAACCAGTGAATTTTGTCCCTGCCATTGATCTGGAAGTAGCCTGGTGTTACCATCCTACGTACTTCCGGCCAAAATTTGATTTCAGCCTCGCACGTAGTCTGGCCCAACCCACAGTATGCGGTTCGCGTACGACCGCACCAATCAGCGAACAGTTGAGTGATGACGCGGAACTTGCTTGCCGAGTTGCTTGTAGTCCAGCGAAGCTTGTAGTTCAACAGCACAGCAACAATGGCGATGGAGGAAGAGACGCTAGAAGCTATCCGCGAAGTTGTCGCAACTCTCGAGGGCATCACGCAATTAAAGCAGGAGCAAGAGGCTTGTCTTGTCAATTTTATAAATGGCAAGGACGTATAACTCTCCTTCCAACTGGCTTTGGGAAAGGTTTGATTTATCAGATGGTGATAGCTAAACCTAAACGCACAAGTGTACTACATGCATCACTACTTATCATGTTTTCAAATAAACGTTTGCTGCTCGTTATTCTCCCCTCTACTCTCAAATTACCTTAACAAAATCAATGCGGCATAGGCCTACTTAAGGAATGGAATGTTAGCTACTAGCTACCCTACCGAGCGGGGCTCAAGGCAGGGCGGTGTGTCTTGACGTAAGCTAGCCGGTTACCGAGCGGAGCTTAAGGCAAGGCTGCTGTGATTGTGCTTGACTGGGACTAGCGGTTACCGAGCTGGGCTCAAGTTAAACCGCTCCGTGTTTGTGTTTGACAGAGGCTAGCCTGTGGCCGAGCTGGGCTCCAGGCGAGGCTACTGTGCTTGTGGACAGTAATGTTAGCCAGTCACTGAGCGTGGCTCAAGGTGCGTTGTTTTATGCCGAACAACTGTTAGTTTAACTGAGCAATCTCCAGGTTAAATAACACGTAGGTCGTCAGTACAATCCAACAATAAGCTCCGACAAAGTCACCGGGCTGCATAGAACAACAATCTTCTGATAAGCGGCGAGAAGAGATAAGAGGGAAAACTGGCGTGTGACAAGAGCTGATATAATCTCGGCGACGTGACGCTTTTGGTATACAACTCTCGGTCTGTGGCTGGCGCAAGTTAGAGATGTATCCACTACGAAGAGACTGCCCTGGCGGTCAGGTATCCTGCATACTAGCAAGCGGTCTGTTTACTACTGCGCACAGAATACGTCATTACCAAACGTTGCTGATTGGTTAAGGGAACTCCAATGATTTTAAACCTCAAAATAAGCATCCGCCTATTACGGAGACAGATTATTATTACTTTGTTCCAGACTGTATGACGAAGAGAAACGTAGTCACAGGCGGTAAGGACCAGGCTAACCTGGAAGTACTGCGGATCAAGAAATCTGGGCAATGTAGACTAGCGCTTTTGGAAATTTAGCTTTACAAGCTTGGTGGAGGTCCTGAAATCGTTTCCAGATTGTCAGCAGTTTGTGTAGGTTGTACAATGAATAATAACCGCTGAGATAACAACTAATTCAAGTTAATCTTGATTATCAATTTGTTTAACTAATTAAGTAAGATGGTGAAATGCGGCCCCTGGAAAGCTGTCTACCTAAATGTTAGTGTGTGGAAACGGTCGAATTCTGCTCAAATTGGAATCTCCAAAGATGATGATGGGTTTAGTGATATTAAGGTACCAATCAGCATGCTGATCGTCAGCTCTACTGTGTCTAATGGGATGGAAAACTGGAGGAACCTCAGGGGACCCATCAGCGTTGCCTTGGGAAAGGAGTGCCCTTGTTCAGTCTGGTCATTGACCTTAAAGTGGGGTCCAATCATCCCTGCCCTATTAGCTGGTGGGACCTACTCCAGTGGGCATTGTGCAATATCAAAAGGTTGCAGAGGGGCACAAGGATCAGATTCAGACACTTCTAGTTTTGGGGTCTGATGACTTGAACTGAGGTTGAGGCTTGGAAATAATTGGGACAACTGGTGAGGATGCCAATTGGAATCTACCGGGTTGCCAAACGGTATCTACTGATGTATTGGTGAATTTTCTTTTGTATCTGCCCTTGCCCAATTGATTGCCTTACTGAAGGCCTCCAGATGGAATTTCTCGTGAGTTTCCAACAGGGTAGCAATGATCAGATCAATAAGAATCTTTAAGATTTCTTTTATCTATTTGTTGGTCATATTTGAGACCCTGTCAGAAGTGGAGGAATTTGGACAGGCAGGTTTGATGAATTTAGTCAATTTGTGAACCTGTCTAGTCATGTCTGGTGGAAGCTGATTATTCCGCAAAGCCTGATTCAAAATGTCAAGGTGATGTGTAGTTTGCAAAAGCTTAAAGTATTTTTTTGCCAATTGAATCGGAAAGGGAGGAAAGTAGTACGTTGGCGACCTTGAATACTTGACTCACCTTGTTCTTGTGTATTGGAGAGAACCTGGAAGCGGTTATGGAGTCTAAACTAAGAACCATTCAGCAATCAAAAATTGGAAAAGAGAATGGAAGGGATAGCTAGGGATAAGTGCTAAGAAGAGCAACAAATAAAATAAAAAGACAATTAAACACAATTAACATAAAGTACAACTGGCCAAGGTAAATTGAAAATATTCCCCAGTAAAGCCTTAGCAAAAGTTTAAACCACCAACCTGAAGTTGAGTCCGCCTCCAAATATAAAGAAGTTTAGAATCTACAGTAGAGGCAGGATAGATGGTATAGCACATCCAATAAATGTAATCACGGTTCATAGGGGGCCATATTTTGCACCCTGGCGTAAAACTTGTTTTCCACCCAGTGCAAAGTTTAATTCCTTATTTTGCACGTTTAATTTTTAAACAATGCGCCCAGGGGTGTGCCAATTAACAACTTAGGGAGTGGGTTAGCACAGTGTCTAAAAATCGCTATTGTACACCTGGTCAGATGTCTATGGCGAGTTGTTTATAAGTTATTTTAAGAGCGCATTGTCAACAGTCATATTGGCAGGTGCACCTATCATCCATGAACGCACACCAGCAGTGTTGTAATGTAACGGAGTACAAATACTTCGTTAAGTAGACATTTCACGTATCTGTACTTTACTTCGCTATTTAAATTTATGTCAACTTTCACTTTTACTCCACTACATTTCCTAGATAAAATGTATACTTTTACTCCGTTATATTTCCACTAAGCATCTTCGTTACTCGTTACTAAAACATAAAATTAGAAGAAATGTGTGCGACTGCAATAAGGGAGGTTTGGCGAATCACTGCTCCTAGATTGCATTACGCACGCTCCGCGCTCTATTTCAGCACGTGTTTGTTGCTAAAGGAGGAGGGAGGAGGACGCACAACTGAAACCGCCATGGAAGCACGAGCACCTACTGGAGGACCTCCCGTTATCATAGGCGACCACCCCGACGATAGGGGTTAACTCGGTGAACAGGGTAGTGGTGAAGAGAACGTCATACACCCGTGGCCGTATTTGCAAGAAATGTTTCTGTACATTGGCAGCTGTGTAGCTGGACACTCCGCTACCTGCCTCAGCGGCCTGTGAAAGGCTATTTAGCATCGCAGGACTTGTCTTCAGTCCAGGAAGAGTAAGACTGAATCAGGCCCGGGGCGGGTAATCGGGAGAATTCCCGGTGGGCCGCTTCACTTTTGGGCTGGTTGAGGAAAAAATATTGACATTTGTTACATTAGTCTATCTTTTCTTAAAGTAGGACACGTTCCGCATTCTGTGCATGACACCAATGCCTCTGCATGGGTTGTAGCCTACGCGAGGGAGTTCTCCCCTCCCAAAAAGAGTTGGTTGGGTCCATATACTGTAGCCCCTCTTTTCCAAAAAGTTTTCTCAGATACGGATAGCTGAGCCGGCCCTACAGTAGGCTAGACACAAGCGTCAGGAAGAATGGATGGTAGAAAGTGGCCAGGAGAGACTGAGCAGAAGATCAACCAGTCGACCACTGAAATTGATGAGCCCGAAATTAGTGATGAGAAGGCCATGACTACAGGGACAAGTAGAGAGGATAAATTAAAGTTATTTAATGTAAGAAAGAGCAATTACCCTACATGATTAACCTATATGCCTTGTTTGCTCAGAAGAGGGTGTAGTAAAGGAGTAGGCTAAATCACCAAACAACAATATAGCCTGCAAAAAACATGTACAGTAGCCTAAACATTAGTTCAATATGCCTCTTTGTGGAAGCGTGGGATAGACTACATTTCAAAGGCTTTCTTTCTTTTTTTCTTTCTGTTTTTGTTAACTTATTTAATAGTGGAATATTTTTTGTTAACTTCTCAGTTGAAGTGAATTATTATATAACCTTTACACATTTGTTGAACCATGGTACTAATAAAAACTACAGGATAGTAATAGCTGAAATGTTGCTTCATTTATCCAATTTCCACCACTATGGAAAACGTTGGCCGGTCTTGGGCCTGAAACTCCCAGGCACTGAATTCTGGCAACTTTGAAAACCAGCTTCTTTTGAAGATGAACAGACACCTTTTCAGTTTCAACTAATGACTGGCATATTAATAGCTGCTGGACATAGGTGGCCTGTGTGTGTGTGTGAGAGTGAGATGGTGACCTGGGGAGTAAGCCCTAGAAATGCTCATACCACATGACCAAAATGTTCCCCCTACAAGCAGGTCATTTTTTAAAAAAAAGAAATATGTTATTTATTTTTAATTTTTACCTGAAGTTCATACAAAAGTGAAATTTCTTGATGAGTGAGATTAACCTAACCTGGGAACCCTGAATATATGCTTTATGCTTTACTATAAAAAAGCCAAAATAAAGTTCACAATAAAATAAAACCGCTTGCTTTTTACTTTTTACTTCAAATACTTAAGTACATTAAATATCAGAAAATTACTTTTGATACTTAAGTACAGTATATATCAGATACTTTAAGACTTTTACTTAAGTAATATTCTAAAAGGTAACTTTCACTTCTACCAAAGTCTTTTTCTAGTACGATACTTGTACTTTTACTCAAGTATTGCTTTCTAGTACTTTATACAACACTGCACACCAGCGCACGTCCAAGCAAAACATTACAAATTGCACGATTACAATAGGAAACATAATTAGAATAAGATATTACGAAATACTGTACATTTCATGATTAGTAGTTATTCACTATCATTTGCAAATTGGTAATGACGGTTAAAAGTGATTAGGGGAGAGGCGACACGCATGGAACACAGCTGAAGACACACTGTCACAAGATATAAGCAACTCCTCTGCAGGATAATTGCTGTTTTATTCAGTCATTTGAGCAATATTAGAGTGTGTTGCTTTTTTCAGCCTATGTTTTCGATGGTAACTCATTGTCAGTCTATAGTGAAAGTAACTGCATATATTGTAATTGTCTTGTCGTTGACTGACACTAGGGCTGGGTGATATGGCTGAAAACTGTATCACAATTACAGTTTTTCATATCAGTCGATATCGATAATTATTGATTTTTTTATTTTTTTATTTTATCTATTTCAGATAAGGACCAGAAGGGAAAAAAAGTTACATTTAAACACTTTTATTTCAAACTTAACCTTCCTCAATGATCAATCAAAGCAGGGAAAAGAAATAGCAACACAATCATGAAAAACACTTAAATAAATAATTGTGCACATAAGTCTGAATGAGCAGCACTGGTTGAAGCCTGGAAATATTGTAAACAAAGTAATTTGCTAGTTTATCATAGTAAGTCTACTGGTTCTGTTCAGTTTCCCCACGTGTGTTTAAGTTTCAAATGAATACTTTTTCTCCTTGGGACAGGCCCGTTTGAGTCTTGGAAAATACTTTTCCATTTGCATCGGGATTGAGTTGATTAGAATTTATCCGTCAATTTGAATGCAACAGTTTTGAACAATTTCGTGCAGCGTGCTAATGATGCTAACCGGATTTAATAGCAATTCAGTCGTCTTGCACGATTGTGAATGTTTGGATTACATGCGCATGCTGAGGAGGGATGCACCTAGAGCAGTGTTTCTCAAACTTTTTTCTGGGGACCCACTTTTTAAAAATGACAGACTATCGCGACCCAACTCGTGACTGTGGTAGTTAACAAACTAGATCAGTGGTTCTCAAACTTTTTCTTTCATTCCCCACTTTGATCAAGGCCCAGACAGCACGTTCGGTCTTACCGACGTCGGCAATTGGAGGGCACCAGCAGCAAAGTGTCGGAAGGGTTTTTTCCCCCTGCACGGCAAATAAAACTTGTCAGTTTAGTTGGGTAAACCATCGGCAGGATGAGTCTACAGCGCTCCAACATGCATGCGCACTCCGTAGATCGGTGGAGGAACCGTGAGGAACCATTTTGCCGATCCCGCTTTTTTTTTTCTTTCCCAAAAGTGCTGCTGGTGGCTGCCTAAATCTACGCAACCGTTGGTCCGCCACATCAAGCGACAAGCCGGGCAGTGTAAGCGCGAAGGTGTGTTGAGCTTGTGTAAAATCAGTATGGCACAATTTATATGATGATATATGATATGATATTTGGTAGAATGCATAGACTAATCCGGTGTCGGCCAACTTTTTGGATAGTACGTTATGGTTAACATTAACGGTAGTTAACGTTGCTACACAAGGTGTTTCTCAAGCTATCTGGTTACGTTAGCTGCTAGCTGCTAACTTACATACTGTAGGCCTATATATCTATGGCTAACTTAGGATAACACATGTAAACTCATTGTAGAAGTGTTTTTAATCAGATATTGTATTCTATGACGTTTGTTGTGGTTAGAAAGAGCTTTAACGGAATGTGTTTTCAGCAAACGTTAGGTAGGTAGAAGCTAGCTAGCGTTAACGTTAGCTTGCCACTTCGCTGGCCATAGCAAGGAGTCATAGCAGAGGTGAAGTTCGGCACTTCTTTTGAATCTGAGTGACCAGAGGTTACATATTTGTAATTTACGTTCAATTTAAACTGAAGCAGAACTTGAAGTCTCGCCAAAATGCATCTTAGGGTGTTTTTGGGATTGTACCTGAATCAAAGTTTAGTTGAAAACCATAATTACGTCCGAAGCGCCACTTTTAAGCTTCTCTGAGTTGTCGTTTTCGGGTGAGGTGGCCTTTTGAATGCACTACTATTTTGATGCATGATCGTGTCAAAATCGTTATTTTTAAAACACTAAGAAGGCTCGACACAACTTGAAACTTTGATCGAAGTATCATCAGTGTCTCTACACATGAACTCGAGCATTGAGAACATTGTTCGTGTACACATACAGTAGTTTACTAAAAAGAAAGGGTTTGGACTTCGATCAAAGTTTCATGTTGTGCCCAGCCTTGTTTTTAAAATAGCGATTTGATGCGATCATGAATCAAAAGGCCATTTCACCTGAAAACGACAACGCAAGCTTAAAAGTGGCGCTTCGGACGTAATTTTGCTTTTAAACGAATGTTTGACTCGGTACATTCACAAAAACATCCTCTACATTCACATTGCACAGTAGCCTAGATCACAACCTGGTCTAAAACATATGTCATATTATGTATTGATTGCAAGGTCCTCAAATTGTCTATAAACTAATGCTCCCTCATGATTATCTGTTCCACATGCAATGTTAATCCCCACTCATATTCCAGATCCTGCCCAGTTTACAGCTGCAACACAGGTACACAGTAAAACCTTGACCATCATCACCCTAACATGTAATCTATAATGTGATCTTAGCTGAAGTTCACTTTGGTCTCAGTCATGTGAAGTTTGTCATCAGGAACACAATATATGAGCAGATGGATCTAACTAGCCTACTACTCAAACATTGCCTTACATACTGAAATCCACTGCTCCATCAATCCCTTATTTAATCAAAATGTATATCCCTGTTTGTTCCCTACATTTACTATGTGTGTCTGTTTCATAGCAATGTACAGTTACTCCCAACAACAATTGTTTTTTACTGGATGTATTGTACAGCTCAGCTGTGCTGTTGCCGTTTTCGTTGCTGTGATGCTCAATAATGGAATAATAGCCATAATTTAGGTCAAAATTGAAATCACAATTATTTTGCCTAAACCAGGGGTTCTCAACATTTTCTTTCCCATGGCCCACCTAGAAATACTTGTAACAAAACAGGGCCCGGTAAATAGCCTATTGTTAACATACTGTATGTGAATGTTAGCCTCTTATATTGACCTGGGTTAAGATGAGTTGCTGCTGATAGAAATGTGTGGCAATTACTCAGCTCACTGACGTTAGTTTATCTAATTGTGATAAACTTGACTTACTGTTCACTCCAATAATTTAGTTTTTCTTTATTTTCTAGTGACACCGGATAATAACGAAGGACTGTTACAGAGGCCTCCTGAATGTAAGTTAATTAACACGCAGACACAGAACAGAGTCTGTAAAGCAACTTTGTAAGCAATTAAAGCTGTGTCACTCACAAACACTCAGTGTGGTTACATGACCTGTACAGTCTAGTCATCTAGTCTGTTCTCCTGCAATCAGACTGTCTAAAGACAATGTTTCTACTACTAGGCTGATAGAGATTGCACTTATTAGTCACTAGAGTAGCTGGCTGCCTGTTTCGGTTTTAATTTGGGTAGGAAGAAAAGTCTCTCTCTCTCGTGTAGGCTAGGCTGTGCTGAGTGCAAAAAGGCAGCCCTCATTCATACGTCATTCTGACTGAATCCGATATGATCTGAAACTGGTTACCTAAAAGAATCATTAATCTTTGTTTTGACCTTTTGAATCTTTGTGTTTCAAGTGTCTCATCTATCCCATCCAGACCTTCCACACAGGATCCCTCAAAGTAAGACATATTTCTATACTTTTTACTCTGTGTTATGGTTGGCTAGAGGCTGAGAGAGAGTAGTCACTAGAGTAGCTGGCTGCCTGTTTCGGTTTTAATGTGGGTAGGAAGTCTTTCTCTCTCGCACAGTTTTATAAAAAAAAATACAAGACGCATTTCATACATTGTATTTTTGTTAACACCTAGATTGTTTCTGTTTTCCACAGGTCAAAGATTTCCCAGATCAGCTCCTGCTGGATGCACAGGTATTTTGGACAAGTTCTCTCTAATGTTGTCAGCACACTACTGTATTATGAGCATTGCTTGTTAATTTTTTTTTATCATTATTTTTTTTTTTTTTAGTTTTTTGTAAAATGCTCTGACTTTTCTGAATTGTCTTTATAGAAACAATCAAACGAAGATATAGACTTTTGTGCTACTGTCTTATTTTTTCCCCCTGTTTTATTTAATTTTTTGTTTAGGTGCTGTGTTAAAAAATCCTGCCCAACAAAACTCCACTGAGGTTGATGTAGAAATGACAGTGAGAAACTGACTGCGGCTGAGCAGTGATAGGAATGGGGGGTGGCAAAGGCGGGGCAAGCAAGCATCTTAAATGAACTAATTGACTGGACTGAACTGACTAACTGACTGACTATTTTTCTTTTGAACTGACTGACTATTTTCTTTTAGACTGACTAACTATTTTGGAGGGAATTTCTTATTTGTGTTGTAGTTTTCTATGTGTGAGTGTGTTAAAATAAATGTTTTGATACTACTTTTGTAAAAACGAAGTAAAAATAAATGTTCACGGTCATCTCTGTGCCCTCCTGTTTTGTTATTTCTCCCGGAAATCTCCTGTAGCCTAATTTGCATGACCATCAAACTTAATTTTAAAATCACTGATCTATTCTTTTTTTCTGTTAGACTGACATTTCCCAGGTTGTCAGATTGTGTATGAAATAGCAGCTAGCCTAAACAAATCAATAAGACCTAATATAACGGTGGGGTCCTACTAGAGCGGCGAAAAGCATTCAAACACCTCGCTTCACTTTATGTCGGGCAGGTACACACACCCCGAAGTCGGCAAGACCTAATTTGTTGTCTGGGGGGGCATTCTCGAGCCCCACCTATCCCTCATCCCTCTAAGAAAGTGGTAGGTCAAGCTTAAAATTGTCAAATTTATTGAAATAATGACAAGTTCTAAATATATCCTCTTCAACAGAGTTAAAATCAGCTGGTGCTGCAGATATAATAATAAATAAATATATAACACACATATTTCTGTTTTCCAGCAACATTTTAGGAAGCATAGGCCATTTTACAGCATTGTACAATATATTCAATGAAATGCCAACATGCTGCAAAAATCCATAATCCAGTCATACTGAGCACTGCTGGTTGGGAAATATTTTTGAAATAAACTTTGCAGGGATGTGATGTAGGCCTACTGTTTAATACATGGGATCACAAGAGTCCCTACCAATCAGACGTTTCAGCGATTTCGCTCAGAAATCTCAAAGGCATAATACTGTCGCGATCGAGGCTCCTGTCCCATACTCAAGTTTTTTTGGTGAATGCAGTAATCTTATTTGCTAGGTGAGGTAGGTGCTTGTCTTTGCCTTGTAACTGGACATTTAACTCAAATGTATCGCTAAGATATATCAAATATATCGCTAAGATAGGCCAGCTTTGTCAAGAAATGTTCATTAGTGAACGTGCTTGCAGATTCAAACATGCGCTCTTCCTCCAAGAAGTCGCGACTCGGAGCTCAAACACGCGCGACACCACTTTTTCGGGAAAGCCACCTTGCCTCGCTGTGAAACAGTACAGCCTTTTGGTCAGCTACCATCTCTTCGCAAAGTGTGGAGAATAGACGCGCTTTTAAGGGCCGGGTTTTGATTAAATTCACCACTCTCACAACAACGTTCAAAATCTCATGTAGGTCGGGACTAACTAAGCTGCCTTGACACGAGCGCTTCCCTGTGAATAACACAGTGCGTCCATTGCGCATCGGGTGCTACCTGGGCCCAGGCTACAGATAAAAAATAAATAAAAAAAACTCCTGTTTTTCACGTCAGTTCGCGCCCCACCTGGCATGTCTCCGCGACCCAGTAGTAGGTCGCGACCCACAGTTTGAGAAACGCTGACCTAGAGAGAGAGAGAGCGCGCGCACGGGGCAAGGACTCATTGAGAGTCTGTGTTGAGGTAGGCCTACTTCTATCGTCTGCTCTGGTAGAGTTCCACATACTAGCTACAATGCAAGATATATTTAGCCTATTTATTTATGGACAATGTAAGGCGGGAGGTGTGTGTTGCTTTTAATTATCGAATGTTCTATCGAACACATTTTTATTGATATCGATTACATGTCTATTGCGATACAAATCGCTATTGTTTTATCGCCCAGCCCTAACTGACACTATGGTTAAGTTAGTTTTACTTTGCCAAAGAGTTCAAATAATAGAGGAGTGCAAATGTGTGAAGGCTATGCTAGGCTTTAGTAAAGCATGGTTTAGTGGAATGACTATTCCATACGGTCTCGCAAGCAGCCTCCTTCAAATGCAGCGTTGAATGTCAAATTACCAATGCATTTATTTGACATCACACTTTGCGCCGTTAAAGAGAATGACAGATGTCATTCTCATTGGTTTAAAGGGACACCAGGCAACGTTTTCGTGTTAATTAATCATCTTCGTAAGTCGGTATATAGTTAAATGACTCATTACGGGGCGAATGAAGGCTCTCTCGCCCGCCCCTACTGCCTGTAGGAAGAATATCCCACTTGCAAGTTCGGTGTATCCTACCCGCCGACCGAAGCAGGATCAGTTTACAGCACAGAGGGAGGCTAACGAAACGCTAGAGATTGTTGCAAACGTGTGTATAATGGCAGAGCCGGCAAAGAAGCAGCGAAAACCCTTGACGGAAGACGCAAAGAAAAGGAAAAGAGCTTCAGACCAAGCGAGGGGGAGTTTCGTAGAGAAAAAGCATCAGGCTTGCCTGGTGTCCCTTTAAATGATGTTACGCCCCAAACACACCCATGACTGATTAAAAAACCTAGAAACGGCCCCAGCCGTGGCGCAACTGGCTGGGGCACCTGCACCATACACCGGCGACCCAGGTTCGATTCCCGCCCCGTGGTCGTTTCCGGATCCCACCCGACTCTTTCTTAAAAAAAAAACCTAGGAACACCTTGTTGCGCCATGCGCTCGACGTTTGATAACGAAAACCGTCCCAATGTGGACTGGACATCCTACTAAATTTGAATAAGCTTTTGACAAGTGACAATGCGCTTTACAAAAAACATAAGTAAAAGGAAGCAAGGCTATGTACAGGACTGAGAGGATGTACAGGACTAAGCAGCGGTCATATTTTGTACCGCTATGTGGTACATCTAGTTTGTTTAATTGTGTTCCTATTTTCAAATGACAGAAATTTAACATAGGCACAGAGTATCTAAAATCTATGTCCGGAAAGTCATTAAACATCTTATTTTTGGGAAGACTTAGCCCACAGGGATTCATGCTGCACGTCTCGTTACCTGTTCCTCCCAGTTTTGCAAATATTTATAGACAGCCCAAGCTTTCACCAAATGCTGTTTGTCAGAGACTATGATCAGAGCACTGCTTGTCATGCAGAAAAATTGAACAATTGTAATTGTTATGTCTTATTGATGCTTTAAAGGTGCTAGAAACCTATTAATTGTACTTTCTCAAAGAATACTACACAGGATTGCTGTTGGTTAGGTAAGTTATAATGGGTACAAATATTTTACACTGAAATTAAATTACAGATGTGACTTAAATTGTACATATTACAGAATTTCTCATATAACTATCACTAATGAATGTCATTACTTATTTGCAGGGAATCATGGAGAATAAATCTTCTTTTACATCATTCATATTTATTAATTATGAGCCAATGGACCAACATAAATATTTGTATTTTACAATTTTTCTACTAACATACATTGTAACTATTCTCTTAAATACTTGCTTACTTATATTGTATAAAAAAAAAACCCTACATGAACCTATGTACATTTTCATTAGTAATTTAGCATTTAATGGAATATATGGCAGCACATCTGTATGGCCACATATTATGACTAAACTTGCTACACAGTCACACACAATCTCTTTGGTCAACTGTTTAATTCAGATATTTTGTTTGCACACTTATGGTATTGTTGAACTGTTGAATTGAATGGGATATGACAGATATGCAGCAATATGTACCCCCTTACACTATCATACCAAAATGTCTCCAAGAAAAGTAAAAATTCTCATTGCAGTGGCTTGGCTTTTTCCTTTCAGTTCCTTTGCAATGTATTTATCACTTACAATTCAGCGGACTTTTTGTGACAATGTCATCCACAAAACTCATTGCGTAAGTTATGAAGTCCTTAAACTTTCCTGCCAAGATATTTCTGTACAGAGCATGATTGGGCTCTTTCTAACGGTTGTGTATGTGGCCCCCCAGTTTTTTGTTATTTTCTTTTCATATGTTCAGATTCTGAGAATCTGTTTACATGCATCCAAAGAGTGTCAAAAGAAAGCACTTCAAACGTGCATACCACATTTGTTGACACTTATAAACTATGTTGTTGGCGTTGTTTTTGAAATGACCCAAGCGCGTATGAAGGCAAGCCAGATTCCATATGGAATGTCTGTATTTATGTCTCTTTTTTTTTTGATTTTGTCACCACTGTTAAATCCTGTGATATATGGTTCTACTGCACTTAAAGTATATATTCATCAGTTTCTTCAGAGGAGGAAGTTATCCCCAGTATCATGATAAATAGTGTTGTTGTCCTTTTAAAGTCATGTAAGCACCAATCCAGGAGTAATACTCAGTCTCTTCACAGCAAAACATGGCAAAGGCCCATATTCTGAAAGCAATGGGAATCAACAGTTACTTATCCGTTTTTCATCCAACACAACTGAAATATTAAGGGTAACTCTGGGGTTGAGGCACATTGTTGTAAATTAATATACACAATTATGTATTATACCACAAAATGGTTTGTCTTCTCTATCAGGAAGCATGGTTCATCTCAAAGCATAGCATAAGATACAACTTGGCTCCAAATTCTACTGGTCTCTAAACTAACCCTCTTTAAGAAAACACTGGCAACACTGTAGCTGTGTGATTATCTCAGTGTTCTTGCAAAGGCTCATGGGAACACAATGAAATAATAATGAACTTCGGTGTTTCATATTAATCTTACACGATTCTGTTAAATTCATGGCTGTGGAAAAATATGTGAGTTCCATGTAATAACATTGTGTTAGAAAGAAAAATATGAGTTTCATGTTTTGTGGTTTAGTAACTGACAAACTCTTTTCCACTTTTCTTTTCCCCACCCATACGCTTACTTTACATGGTTCAATTAGAAAAATGGATTACTCAATTGGAATACTATTTGAACACAATAAAGTTGTTTTGAAACTAGACTAAACTTGACTATTTCAAGACTGTTTTATGTAATTGTAAGGTAATATGGTTTGATAAATTGGAAAGTCCTGACTTTTCGCTTTTTTACAGAACACTGGTCATTATTGGGGAAACTAGATGTACCGCATAGCGGTACAAAATATGACTCCAAAAAGGCAGAGGCAGCAAGAGCATGAGGTGGTTACTGTCCACGTGAATCCATCATGACTGAGCGCAGAAACACAGAAGCCAAGTGTTAAGGGTAGACGTGGTCGAGGCGTTGTGAGGTGGATGTTAAGTACTCAGAGATCTCAAGTAGCAAGATGGGTATTTATTTTTCCCAATTATGGCCCACTGGGCAAAAATAATTAACAAAAGGTTTAACCAAAACAAAATAATAATAAAAAAAAATACTTTCAATAAACAAAGCAAACTGACATGATAGTAAAAACAATACATCAATATCAAATTCTGTCAAGATAAGACTATTGCAGTCAATAAATGTCTGAGCATACAAGACTTACGTCTCTTCACCATTTCTCTCCCAATAGACTGAATCCCCCATGATAAATAGGCCTGAACATTCCCTTACAATTGGGCCAAACCAATATAATAAAAAGCTAAATATAACTAAGCTAAAAACAGCACAAAATAACACATTCTAACTAACTAGAAAATAAATTAATACATTTAAACTTAATTGCTAATGTTTGGCATAACCAAACAGTACCCAACAGCTAAATAATATTTTATTACATTTTAATTACAACACGGGTGAACTTCCGGTTAACCCAGGAAGTCACAATATGTTTTTAAACGGTGTAAACGCGGCATTCACTCCTTTACAAACAGAAGAAGACGCGACAGTGGACACCGGTAGGACAAACATGTAACGATGTGATAATGACATTCTATGTAATGACTAAAGCTAAATAAACGGAACATTTAAGACATGACATAGTGTGATTATTTTAACAGACGTAAAGTGATTGAATGGTGAATGTTTTAAACTGTAGGGAGTTGTGGTGTTGTTTAGTTTTAGCGCATAGCTCGCTGTAGTGTTTAACTATAGGCCTATATATAACAACTACGGGAGCAACGGAGGAAAGGTATGATGAATGACATGTTTGACTGATGAACATAGACGGTATAAGTGTAAACCGAAAACACAGACACATTCAACAAACATATACATTCAAGCAGACATCAGTTTTGAGAAGCTTGTGAAAAACATTATCTGCTCATCCCTCCCTGCCTCCTTCGACCCCCTCCAATTTGCTTACAGAGCCAACAGGTCTACAGAGGATGCCATCTCAAACCTCATGCACACCACCTTAACTCACCTGGAGGAGGGGAATGGGAATTATGTGAGGATGCTGTTCATTGACTTTAGTTTAGCATTCAACACGATAGTACCTCTCACCTTGGTCACAAAGATGAAGGCCTTAGGACTGAACACCACCCTGTGTCACTGGATATTTTACTTCCTCACCAACCGTTCACAAGTGGTTAGAGTGGGGGGTCTGACATCTGACTCATTAACCATCAGCACTGGTGCTCCCCAAGGCTGTGTTTTGAGTCCACTGCTGTACAACATCTACACACATGACTGCAAAGCCAACAGTAGTCATACCTCCATCATCAAGTTTGCAGATGACACAGTGATCTTGGGCCTGATTAGTAACAGCAATGAACAGCTCTACTTGGATCAGGTTGATGAGGTGGCACAGTGGTGTCAATCTAACAGCTTGACACTGAATATCAATAAAACCAAGGAAATGGTAGTGGATTACAGAAGGCAGCAGCAGAACTACAGTTACAGCCCACTAATGATCAGCGGGCAACCTGTAGAGAGAGTCACAAGTTTTAAATACCTTGGTGTCCACATTACTGAAGACATAACATGGACTGTTACCACTCAATATGTTCTGAAGAAGTCCAGACAACGACTCTACTTCCTTCGTCAGCTAAGGAAATTCAAAGTTTCTACATCCATCATGAAGGCCTTCTACACTTCAGCGGTTGAGAGTGTTCTAACTGGTAGCATCATCACCTGGTATGGGAACTCCACAGTTAGAGATTGTAGTACTCTGCAGAGAGTAGTGCGCTCAGCTGAACGTACTATAAGAACTCAACTCCCTGCTCTACAAGATATCTATTCCAGAAGAGTACTCCTAAGAGCCCAAAAGATTCTGAAGGACTATTCTCATCCTAACAATGGATTATTCCTACCGCTGAAATCAAGAAGACGCCTATGTAGTCACAAAGCCAGAACTGAGAGACTCAGGAGAAGTTTTTATCCCCAGGCCATCCGAACTCTGAACTCACACTATACTGACTTTGCACACATTCACTCCTCAGCACTCTCAAACATTTCCCAACTCTGAACTCACACTATACTGACTTTGCACTCATTCACTACTCAGCACTCATGACCCCCCCACACACACACCTACAAGACTTTTAGCACTTTTACATCCCTCTCCCTATGCTATAGACCTTTTATTTATTTTCTTATTTCATCACACGTCAAAACACACAAACACACACACATATCTGACTTTCTCCAACTTTTCCACATCTCCATAGAACTTTTTATTTATTATTTTTGATTTCTCCTCCATCTACCCATGTCCTTGATTGCCTAGCCTTTGCACAAATAGGCTGAAACCAGACATAATTTCACTGCATTTCTTACTTCCAGTAACTATATGCATGTGACAATAAACTTCCTTGTATCCTTGTATCCTTGTACATACATGCAGTGTTTTAAATGAAGGCAGCGTAATGCTGCCGTGACGGTGGCTAATCGCCCCGTCACACCAAGGAATTAAAAAGGGAATGCACAAGTTTCTTTGAAAATTAATTTTAATATGCAAATGAGCTATACACTAATCAAATATAGGCTACCCAAAATATACCGGCATAGGCTTAATTCCTTTACTCCTATCACAATCAAACCTCACACAGTTAAAGTATACATGAAAATGAACTTTTTTGTTTTACAAGTTTCTTGGAGAAATCTATTTTAAATATGCAAATGAGCTCAACACTAGGCCTAATTGACTAAAGCCATAAAGTCACAAGTAAAACAGGGGCCAAATGACTAACACATTCATGTCCATTCATTAAGTTAACCTATGCATAAACACAATAACTTTGAAGTCACTTGCCACACTCTTCTGGGTCACTTGCCACAAAAAGAAAATTGACCTTAAGAATTGATTGCACAATCTTGCCTCCAGTTGCTTTCTAATTTTTTTTATTTGTGAACAAGCCTAACCTAATGACATGACAGAAAGTCAGAAAAGCCATCTTATTCATTAGTAACGTGGTGAGATTACATTTTGTGCTGGTAGATTTACAAATGATTGGTATTGTTAGTAAGACATAGTCTTGTGTTAGTATTAGTAAGCTCTCACAGAAGACAGATGAAAACCAGATAGACACACTTTCCAGACATTCCAGCTCTTTAAATAATTTTGCCAGACACCAAAACTGCTTCTCTTTTCTGTAGTAAACAAGTATTTCAGACCAGGCGGGCCACACATCAGACTTCCACCGTTTGTAAAGTAGCTTTGCAGTGAGAAGCTAGCGACAGCAATATAGGCTAGAAACCTAATCGAAACATTTTAAGTTACCAACTCCTTTCTAACTAGACAATTTACTGTAGACACATTTTGCTTAAGGCCAAAACTACTTTTCATCTTGAAGTAGCAGTCTACTAGTAGTAGTAGTATCCTACTGAAAAGAACTAACGGTAGCTTGCTAGCACTAGCAAATTCTATTGGGCCTAATTTCATTGCTAGACAACACTGTTTTATTTTCTTTTTTTGTTTATGCAGTGTGTAATGTATGTAAACAGGGGAAATGGAGAAGTGTAAAATATGTAATGAGTCAATCAGTGATGAAAAAACATCGGTTGTTCTACGAGCAAAAGGCAGCAATGGTGTGAACCGTGCCAGTAGCTATAGTGACAATTCCTGGAGACAGAGTACACATCGAATGCCGCCGCAACTATTGTAGAAGAAAAAAAAAAAGAAAAAAAAGAAGAAAATATTGTACGTGATGATGTATTACCATCTTTGCAACAACCACAAATCAAACATAATCTCCGCTCAGAACAGAACTTCCATTTTCAAGAGCATTGCTTGTTCTGTGGACAACCAACTGAAATAGATAACAAAAATAAGCACAGAGAGAAAATGGATATTTACCAAGTAAGAACAGGAGACTTCCAGGAAAGGATTGTGCAGGTTTGCTTCTTAAGGAACGTGAATGGTCTAATGCAGTTTTGGGGAGAATATCATCTGTCCATGACCTTCATGCAGCCGATGCAATGTACCACAACAGTAACTTTCGAAATATGAAGAATATTCCGAGTCAATTCTCTGCAAACCCAGGCAACAAACCCAAAAGATTCAAAGTCGGAAGACCAAAAGATTATGAGAGAACAACAGCATTCCTAAAGGTGGCAAACATTTTAGAAGAATACGATGAACAAATTACTATTCAAGACCTTATGGTAAAGATGACAGAGTACTTGCAAGACACAGATTGTGAACCATATTGTGCAAAGTGGATGAAAATTAAAATAAAGGAACACTTTGGAGACAGAGCAATGATGACTGCCCTGGAAAATCAATGCGTGGTCACTTTGTGAGACACAGCCCACTCAATTCTTTGTGAATGTCACAAGCAAAAAAAATCTAATAATCCAGAAGACGAGAAGCTGAATATAATTAAAACAGCTGCAAAGTTAATTGGAAGTGATGTCAAATTCATGGGAGTCCTAAACGATTCTTACCCAGACTCAAGTGCAGGGGCGGACTGGCACCAAAAATCGGCCCTGGCATATTTGGCCCAAGCGGCCCTCAAATCGGTCGGGCACACCTAATTAAATACAAAATCTTTGCATTTCCCTTAAATATTCATATCTTTTCAACTGTCATGGAGCACTGAAAGTGATATAGGCCTCATTGGTTTTCTCTCTGACCGATCAGAGGTAGGCATGGAGCATATCTCCATATTCAAGTAGACTAACAAGCAATTATTAAAGAAGAGTTTCTGCTTGAATTCAAAGTATCATTTCAAATTATTCAATGGGCTACAATTGTCAGCAGCACCAAAAATTACTGAAGCCTATGTGTAAAGAGTTAAATTACCCAGATTGTCTTAGACATTAATGTAATTTATACCAGTTATCACTGTAGGACAACTGAAACAACACAAAATAAACAGGGCTGTTGCTGGAAATATTTTATTCCTGTAGGCTATACTTCCTACCTACATTGGTGGTACATTTTGGAACAGTACAGCTACATGAACTAATTGTCTTTAGTGTCTGACAGTAGCCTAGGCCTATAGGTTATATATATACTGTAGCTTAGTTGGCTTGTGCATGACGTGACGTTTTGTAACCTGTTTCCGTCAGTCTACAGTCTTTTATCCCTTCTTTACCATGATAACCCTCCCAAGATAGAACCACCACTCATGCCATCAATGTTGAATTTTGGGGACTGACAGAAACTGATCAATCTGACCAACAATTAACGTCGATTTGACACTATTTTGCTGTCCGGGTTTGCAAATCATTCATTTAGAAAATTTAAGTTGTGCTATTTGTTATCATAATCACAGCACGGCTTTACTATGTTATCATTAGCCAACCATATCATTACATTATCGCAATTTATAAGTCATCATAATCATCATAGTCAGCATGGCATGTCACAGCCTACCTGCTCCACCACTGAGTTCTTATCATAGCCTCAACTAGGCTCGCACTCTCCACCACCTGGTCACTGTCCCTTGCTCTGTATATCCTCGTTCAAACTCAACGAACTTCAACATGTTGCTGACATATGCTAGCCTACTTGCTATATTGTATTGAAGCTTCTACATTGGTGTTCATTTTGCACAATTGTCACTACTGGCACCCGCCGCAATTTCGTGTAGGCAACTTCGATTAACTTTTGATGCGCTCACAGAATCCTGGCTCTGAGCCAAAATGGGAGGGGTGGGGCCTGACGTGAGCTGTTATTGGATCAGTCCAGTGTCAATATTGAAATGTAACCAATGGGCCGCTGATTGTCCTTCGTTTGGGCCGATCGTTGGCCAAAATGATTAAATTATATGTATAGCCTATTCTATCGCCCAAAAGGTGCGTCGGCCCACCGGGAAAATTCCCGGTATGCCAGATGGCCAGTCCGCCCATGCACAAGTGACATTCAGTACTTTAAGATTCCTCCTATACGTAAACCTATTGTTTATCAGCCACTGGCTCTGTTGCCAGCAGATAACAAAACATCACAGCTGGATATTTTGTGGAAGACATCCCTAATCCTTCACTCTCAAAGGCCATAATAGTCTGGTATGATGCAGATACTGCATCTAGGTGAACACCCTGGGAGAGCTTCAGTAACATTCCTTCCAATGATTGATCTTGATCCCAGTGATGAATCCTGCATATACTCAACATTGAGGTTTATGGTAACTCAAGCTCTGCAGTATGATGTGACCCCTGTTCTGATGTTCGACCAACCCCTTTTCTGGAAAGCCTTGACCATTATCCAGTCTCAGCCAAGCAACAATGAACTCAAGCGAATAGTCCTCAGGCTTGGGGGATTTCACATGCAAATGATCTTCTTGGGTAGCATTGGCCATTTAATGCTAGGGTCTGGACTGGAGGAGCTACTAGAGGTGGTGTATGCTGGAAATACAGTGTGCCACATGATGTCTGGAAAGGCTGTGTCCAGGGCAGTTCGTGGTCACATGCTAGTGGATGCCACACTTAAAGGAGAATTCCGGTGTGATATTGACCTAAAGTGTGTTGAAACATGATACCGAGTGTGAACGTATGTCTCATAGCTCACCTCGGCTTGTCCCCTGCACTCAGAAATCTGGCGCTAGTTAGCCAATGCTACCAACACAGTGTTTCGTTGTGGTGCCTCGGGCATCGGCCTAGCCATGCAAATAAATCACTGTTTTACACCATTTACGAGGCTCAAAGTAGCTCCATACTTCATTGGTAGACTTCCGAGGGCCTTGCCATTTAAAACGAGACATAGAGAACTTTGAAAAAGCACTGGTAGTTTATTTACAAGACGATTTATACAGACAGTACCTTAAGGAATTTTACCGTTCGACGCCATCTTGAATTTAATCACGATAAGTCGAGCGACGAGTACGAACGAACAGGTATGATAAGGGATCAGATTCCAAAAATAATTCAGTGGAAATGCATGGATTCAGTTGCTTCCATAGCAGCAACTGGAATCCATGCATTTTTACGGAATTATTTTTGGAATCTGATCCCTTATCATACCTGTTCGTTCGTACTTGTCGCTCGACTTATCGTGACTAAATTCAATATGAGAACAGCACAGCTTTGGCTGCAGTACATGGACATGATTGATATTCTGAGAATCCAAGCAACTGGATATTGCACCTTCAGTGTGTTCATGATATGCTACCCTACTTTGCCGCTTCTGGACACAGACTATATGCAAAGTCAGCCTATGTATACTTGCAAATGATGACAACCCTACCTGAAACACATCCAGATGTCCACAAGAAATTTGAAGAGGGATTTCACGTATTGAGGCGGAGCAACAGGGCTCGACTGTCTACTGATCTCATTATTGAGCAGGTGCTCATGAGAAGTATAAAAACACATGGAGGCTTAACAAGAGGGAAAGGATTTACAGAGACTCAACGCTTTGTGTGGGTCCTCTCAATGCCAGCATGTGCAAACATCAACAATGCTAAGCAGTCCTTCACGGGTGTCTCATATGAGACCAGCGACCAACATAAAGACCTGACCTGGCCAGGCAGACTAGAGATGTCAGTGACACTCTTGCCCTGGTCACCTATCTCAAAGAGAAAGACCCATTCACTGAGAACCCTTCCCTGCACAACATTGCTAATGGTATGACAGCCCAGCAGGGAGTCAATGTTGAGAAATCAAGGGAAATTGGGTGCAAGATTTTGGAGTCTATGGTAGGGAAACCAGTGGAGGAATTCACCTTCAGGAAAGCTGACCAAGCAATGACACTTGATCATCTGTCAAGATCAAAGGAGAGACAGTGGTAGTGGATCCACAGCTGTTATTCCAGCTGCTTGTAGCAGTGAGAGACCGTTGTGAGGATATGCCATCACTGTTCAAGTATGAACTCTGCAGTCACCCGCCTGCTTTGTTTGAATCATGCTACCTCCCACTACAGGCAAACAAGGCAATTCTTGCTGATGTCCTCTGGAAATCTATTGAGCAGCAGCAAAGACAACCCAGCAGTGATGTCCAGCATGTCCTTGATGGGGGTGCATTACTACATCGTCTACCATGGCCACAAGGGTCCACATACAGTGTTGGGGAGTAACGGAATACATGTACCGGCGTTACGTATTCAGAATACAAATTATGAGTAACTTTATTCCGATACAGTTACAAGTTAAATAGTTGGTATTTAGAATACAGTTACATTGTTGAAATCAATGGATTACATGACGATACTTCTCTGTTTCATAAGTTTATTCACTCTCTAAATAAATTAAGGCAACTCCATTTCCCAGAAGCTCCTGAAAGCAATCTATGATGAAATTGTTTACATGTTTAAATCCAAGCCCCGCCGTCTTGCACTAGCATCAAAACGCAGTCAGCACGCATTATGGACGCGTCATCGGAGACCCTGAAATGACTGTTTGCACAGCAAATTAGGAGTAGCCTAAAGTAAGTGGAGGTAACTCCTGTTCATCACTGATCGTGGTTCCTGATGTCTGTTCAAAGGATATTTTCCCAAGTATTAACAGCTCAAGCTACTTCGGCCAATCGGTTACACAGTTTGCTAATCAATAAATAAAGCCTAGTTCACGTGTTGATTTAGACCTAGGCCTACAATAAAACCAATCTCTAAAATAGGAACTGCATTCTAAGTTTTTTATTCTAACTTAAAATAGATTTATGGATTATTTTTTTTCTAATTAGATCTACATTTACGTTTTAAAAAGAATTATATGGTGCAGCCTCTGAAGAATTATTCTTGCGAGTAAGCCTAGCATATTAACGTGCGGTTTTTGATTGTCATTACGCGATCACGTTCATTTTGAGAGCCCTGATATACAGTAGCCTATAGTGTTTACATTTACAGGTCATTTGCGTTCCACCTGTCATATGCGCCCCTCACTTGTACTGGGTTGATGCCACCGGCACATCTTAATTATAATTTCTGGCTACGCCCTTAAAGTAGCCTATTTATTTTGTTTGTTTTAATTAGCCTAGTCGCCTGCTGTAGTTTTAGTGGTCACCTTGCTATTTTAAAGTTGTATCAGGTAGCTATGTGGGCCTAACACTTCAGCCATTTGGAACAGACGAACACACCAGAATAGGCCTGTTTAGTAGGCCTAAGCAGGATTTGATGGCCGCATTCCTACACTTATAAAAGGCAATTCAATGCGGAAGTAATCTAAGTATTCAGAATACGTTACTCAGATTGAGTAACGTAACGGAATACGTTACAAATTACATTTTTTGGAATGTATTCTGTATTCTGTAACGGAATATGTTTTGAAAGTAACCCTCCCAACACTGTCCACATATGACCGTGTGTGTGAAATGTATGTCAGATATGTCACACAGAAATATGGTACGGCTACTGTCATAGTCTTTGATGGCTACAAAGAAGAACCAACAATAAAGGATGCCACTCAACTGCGTCGAACAGGTATTACTCCCGGTGTGACTGTACACTTCTCTGGTGACATGATCATCCAATCCAAAAAGGACCATTTTCTTAACAATAAGGAAAACAAACAGCGGTTCTTGGTTTATCTCTGTGATAAACTTGAGAGGGCTGGGTGTATCACAGACCATGCAAACCACGATGCAGATGTGGTCATTGTCCAAACTGCCATTGCCTCTGCAAGAACAAAAGACAGTCTTAGCAGGTGATGACACAGACTTGTTAGTACTCTTGTTGCATCATGCTGATCTGAATGCACAGGAGCTGTTTCTGGCACCAGAACCAAAGAAAGCAACAAACACAAGACGGATATGGTGCATAAAGCAGATGAAGGTTTTACTGGGTCCCAAGGTGTGTGACAATCTCCTCTTTATCCATGCCATTTTAGGCTGTGATTCTACATCTCGTATATTTGGCATAGGAAAGGGAATGGCACTGAAAAAAGTAAAGAATGACACTAGCTTTCTCAAACAAGCTAAGGTGTTCAGCCAGTCACAGGAAAATGTGGGAAAAGGCATCATCATTGCAGCAGGTGAAAAAGCTCTAGTATCACTGTATGGGGGCGAAAAGGATGAATCACTGGATATGCTAAGATACACGCGATTCTGTATTAAAGGATGACTCACTGGATATGCTAAGATACACGCGATTCTGTATTAAAGGATGACTCACTGGATATGCTAAGATACACACGATTCTGTATTAAAGGTAAACTATGCAGTATTGGCAATTACCTTACTGTTTTCTCTGTTTTTGCTTTTTTTCGCTGGCTCTGTCATGACGAATGTCTGAGAAACTCCATCACTACCTTTTTCTAGCCGGTGCCTGGTGTGTATGTGTATTTGAATGCAGTAAAGCAATTCGTTACACTAGTTATACTTCCTGACACTGAGGCCGTTGGCCCGCCGGCCCACAGTTGCAAGGCTGGTTTTTCCACTCACAGGCGCTAGGGGGAAGCGAGACGGCCACCATTCAACCCGAAAAAAGTAATATAACCATTCTAAATGACTCTGAAGCTGTTAAATGAAGGTAAATTAAGCTAAAAAAACTAGCATATTAAGCTAAAAAACCTGCATAGTGTGCCTTTAAAGTAACTCAAAACTCATCTCCAGCGGAACCTCAATCTCTCCCTCCAACAGCATCAAAGTTCCATAGTCTTCGGGTCTTATACCAAATGATGGAGTGGAAAGGGGGAAGTGAAGGTATGGACCCAAAAGACTGGGGGTGGCATGTTTTGGATGGGAGATTTATGCCAATAATGACCGATCAGCCTGCGGCACCACCAGAAATATTAGATGTAGTCTGCTGTAGTTGCAAGAAAGACTGCAGCACAAAGAGATGCACATGCAAAAAACATGGACTCCCTTCCACTGACATTTGCGGAGAATGGGGTCAGGATCCAGGCTGGATATAAAAACAAAAACTGTAGCTGCTCCCAAACTTATTCTTCTGGTCAGATTAAAACGTACGCTTCAACTGATGTTTGTTTCTTTTTATTGCCTTTCTTCACAACTTCAAACACATTCAGTCACCATCAAACACCGTCAAACACAGTGAAAAACTGAAATAAAGTACAAAATATATTCTCACATGAGTATATAACACATAAGCATGTTCTTAAGAGTCCATGAGTATTCATTCATCTTGTTCACGCATTAAATTAGTAGCCTATTAATGGCCTTAAGAAACATTGCACTATTACATTACAATACACACATGAAATGCACAACATCACAAACAAACATACTGTGTGCGCCTTCTGACCAGAAATTGAGTTGCTATCACGATAAACTGCTTAATCTCTCCCTCTTTCTCTAGCACACCTAACTCTGTGTGCAGCGTAGCATCAAATGGATTACATGCTCATTTTGCACTGCTATTAGTTAGGCTGATCATGTGACCACAGTAACTTAAATGAAATGCAGCTTACTAGTTTGACCTGTAGGTGTCACTATTTCTGCAACCTTTGTAACTCATGTAGGCAAATTATTATTAAAATGTACATTACATTATTGTAATAACAAATAACAACATAAACAACTACTTTAAAGGCTTAAAGAAAGAAAAATACCCAGCTGTTATCAGCGACAGCTACAAAAACATTTTTTTTTAAAATTAAAAACAAAACAAAAACACCAAAAAAAAACCCTCCCCTTTTGTTGCTACCTTGTCGTGGTGGGGAGGCTTGTGTTCCTCTGTGACCCTGAAGACTATTTCGGCAGGGGTTATACCCCTGGCAGGTACTACTGTACCAAGCCAGGCAGTTTTTAGGTTAGAGGCCAGTTTAAAAGCAGCAGGATGATTGGATGAAGATTGGGCCGATATATTTATCATACATATGAATGGTGTTTCTGCCTATGCAAATTAGGACATATTCAATAATCTCATGTGCATATTTAAATTCATTTCAAAAGAAACTTGTAATACAAAAAAGTTACTTTTGGGTGTATTTTGGGCATATTCGGTTAGTGTACATAGCTCATTTGCATATTAAAATTAATTTTTAAAGACACTTGTACCCACTTTTCATGGGTCCTTTCATTGTGTTAAGTTTCATTTTGATAGGAGTAAAGGAAAAAAATAGCCCCATTGGGGTATATTGTTGCCTGCCCTTATTGGCACACATTTCGGATTGATGAGAAATTAACATATTTCCTCAAATAGGATTTTTTAGGACTTTTAGTATGTTGTTCTGGACACCTCATAGAAATGATCTATGCAAAAAAAATTTTTTTTTACAATTAGTCTGTCGGAAAACGCTACTTTGCCTGGACTATTAGGCAAGTCTCTCCACTCGGCGGCCATATTGCAACGCTTTTTGGGCACTCATCGGGCATCCTATTCGGCAGAAATGTGTGTGTGCAAGGCTTTACGACACCAACCTTGCTCCAGCGGCGAGTTCACAACACATGATTGGCACGATGTCTGCACAACACACCACATAATTGGCTCAACCCAGGTAAAAAAGTAGTATACTTTAGTGTGTTAGAAATATGATTAAAGTACATGAAGTATAAAGCAAGTATGCTTACACTTTTTGTACTTTATGTAAAGTATGTTTAATGTGTACTTTTAGAAAGTATACTTCAAAGTAGATGTTATTAAGTTCAACTTCAGTGTACTAAAATTAAATATACTTATTGTGCAATATTCACAGTGTTTTTGTAATGTACTTTTAAAAGTGTACTTTGTTGTTAGTGTATTTTAAATTGTAAAGAAGTTTATTTAATTTAAGTGTATTAAATTGCTAATACTTAGAGTTGTAATATAGTGTACTTATGGAAAGCATATTTTTTTGGTAGGCCTAATACATTGTTTGTATAGTTACATAGTCATCTCATCTTTAATAAAATACTAATGTGTGTAGCCTTTAGGCCTGATATACGACGGAGTATTAGGGCCACACATGAAGAAAAAAATATATTTTTGCCATGGCGAGATTAAACTCGACATGTTGACTTTAAAGTCGACATGTCGACATTAAACTCGACATTTCGAGAATAAAGTTGAAATGTAATGTCGACTTTAATCTCGACGTTTCGACTTTAAATTCGACATGCTGACATTAAACTCGCAATAGGCCCTACTGTTTAAACATAGCCTACACAGTTTAAAGGAACACGCCACCCAAAATCAGTAGTAATATATGTTCTTACCTTAACTTTCATGAGTTGAGTCATACCTCTCCCGCGCCGGTAGGTGCACTCAAACGCTCTGTCGCGCGGCGCGAATGTGTTAGCATGTTGCTATGCTAGCGGGCTCTGCCGTGGCCGTAGAGAGAGGAACATAGCAGTAATCAAACACCTCCATTTTTTCCCTACTTAAATACAGTTGCACGAGTAGTTGATAAAAATGTGTACGTCACACAACATGAAACGTGGCGATTTTCCAAGCGAATAAACAGGAGAACTACAATGTGTGGCGCAATAGCACTTGGGAGTACTTCGACCTAGCGTGGTAATATTATTAACACCTAATTGTAGATCCTATCCACCACAGAGTTTAGAATCCATGCTGGATCGACCCTCAGCCTCTCCCTCCCCTCTGAGCGAGAGAGAGGCACACACACTAGAGATGCGCTGATGGGCTATTATTTCAATCATAACTGCATAGCAAAACTTATCATCCATCAGCCATCCATCAGCACCAAAGTTTGTTGACCAATTTTCAAAACTGCACCCGCCCACCATCCGTTGGTTGTTTTAATGTAGGTTATATGGGTGATGCAGCGCTGCTGACGTGAGGCTAGAAAGCCCTTGCCTGTTCTAGAAAGACTGATCTAATGCAGCAAATATATTAAAAGGCTGAAGTCGTACATTGGCTAGGCCTATCCCCAGAATATCAGCAGCAAACTCAGTCTCTGTCGCGCAAAACAGTCTCCAAATAAAACGCACATCGGCCTGTTGCCTATTCTGCCAGCTTGTGACAATATATCGTCCAAAATGCTTGATTGCATTGCATTCTCCACATTTGTAGCTAAATTTTCATGTACCACATCAGCATTTTTGTTCAGTGAATCTTTTGTAAATTACTTTACAATTACCATCGGGCCCTTGTCAGCAGACTTCGGCTTGCCTCTTGCCACTTAGATGTGTAAGGCAAGCAAGCAAGTTTGGCGGCTGTTGAACTTGCACGTGTGAACATGCACGTTGCACTGTTGTGCGGTGGACTTTCAGAATGAATGGAGTCGGAGTTTCTTTAATATCGAGGCGTCATATTTGTCTGATGGCCTGCTATAAAATGAATTGCAATGTCTGTCTGAAAAAGACGCGCTCGTGCAGTCAAAATGAATGGGAGTCTTCAGAACAGGCTTGTCAGTCAACCTGACATATGTGTAAAGTAGCCTATAATGTGAATGACTTGTTATTTTATCAAGGATTTCTTTCTTTTTGCAAAAAATAAAGTACAATAGGCATTAATTAGTAGGCCAGGAGCATGCTGAAATTATGTGGCAAATTGCGTTTTTTATTACAATGATAAAATTGTAAAAGGACGTGACCGAAGCTGAGGCAAGCCAGGCAATAGGCCTATAGGCCCGACGGTAATTGTAAAGACAAGGAGTGAATAGTGGCAAGAGGCAAGCCGAAGTCTGCTGACAAGGGCCCGACGGTAATTGTAAAGCAATTTACAAAAGATTCACTGAACAAAAATGCTGATGTGGTACATGAAAATTTAGCTAAAAATGTGGAGAATGCAATGCAATCAAGCATTTTGGACGATATATTGTCACAAGCTGCATGGCAGAATAGGCAACAGGCCGATGTGCGTTTTATTTGGAGACTGTTTCGCGCGACAGAGACTGAGTTTGCTGCTGATATTCTGGGGATAGGCCTAGCCAATGTACGACTTCAGCCTTTTAATATATTTGCTGCATTAGATCAGTCTTTCTAGAACAGGCAAGGGCTTTCTAGCCTCACGTCAGCAGCGCTGCATCACCCATATAGCCTACATTAAAACAACCAACGGATGGTGGGCGGGTGCAGTTTTGAAAATTGGTCAACAAACTTTGGTGCTGATGGATGGCTGATGGATGATAAGTTTTGCTATGCAGTTATGGTTGAAATAATAGCCCATCAGCGCATCTCTAGTGTGTGTGCCTCTCTCTAGCTCAGAGGGGAGGGAGAGGCTGAGGGTCGATCCAGCATGGATTCTAAACTCTGTGGTGGATAGGATCTACAATTAGGTGTTAATAATATTACCACGCTAGGTCGAAGTACTCCCAAGTGCTATTGCGCCACACATTGTAGTTCTCCTGTTTATTCGCTTGGAAAATCGCCACGTTTCATGTTGTGTGACGTACACATTTTGATCAACTACTCGTGCAACTGTATTTAAGTAGGGAAAAAATGGAGGTGTTTGATTACTGCTATGTTCCTCTCTCTACGGCCACGGCAGAGCCCGCTAGCATAGCAACATGCTAACACATTCGCGCCGCGCAACAGAGCGTTTGAGTGCACCTACCGGCGCGGGAGAGGTATGACTCAACTCGTGAAAGTTAAGGTAAGAACATATATTACTACTGATTTTGGGTGGCGTGTTCCTTTAACATGCCTGGAATTACAAAAAAGCTAACTTGACTTGTTTCACTGTCTTCTAAGTAATATCTAGAATTTTACATTTATATTTGCTGGCTAAACCTGCTAAACATTTGTGCACCCAGCTTGGAAAATCTGTAAAAATTCACAATGTAACTCTCATTGGCAAACACATTATATGATGCCACAGCATTATTATCTGTGAACTAGATTCCCAATGCTCCATTACTGTTATAAATCAAGCTTACGGTCATTCCTTGCTTCATCACCCTCTTCTCCTGGCAAATCGTTTTGCTGGACTCACCAAAGGAAGACCATAAATCCTCTCCCTGGAGGAAAGCGATACGCTTCTCGACTAAGTCGTTGTAGTTTCCTTTGAAGACCAATTATTTACTTTTAATTACTTCATACACAGAGTTCATTGTAAATGCAAGAACATTCAATTACATTCAGAATTACAAACATTACGGTTCACAATTAACCTAACAGGAAACAAATAAAATATAAATTCAGTGTGACCTTTTATTAATTTCAAGATAGGAATGTCACTGTTATTTACTTCATTTGTATTTTATTAATTTTATCAGTATTGGCCATTTAATGTCCACATTTCACAGTCATTTCTAAATAACACATTATGGCCTTCGGTATGAGCTACACCAGGCGCGTAACTGAAGCGTTCTGTTTCCAACGGGTAAAATCCATTTTAAAGACCGGTCTATTCATGGGTTCAGGTTCCTTTCCACAGGTTTATTAATGAAGCACCATGCAGTCTGCATTGATAATTAAGGTGCTTGATTCTATACATCTGTGGAAAGGGACCTGAAGAAACCCATGACTTTTTTCCAACGTAGGCCTATGCGCCACTATCACGTCTGGTGTAGCTACTTACATTGATTAAAGTGGCAGCTAATTGTTGCAGCAGACGCTACGCGAACGGAACGCTTCAGTTATGACGTACCATATGGCAGGAGTCAATCCCTCTCTACATTGCACATTTCTCCTTTGACTTAACCAATTATCCGAATTTTCAATAAATGGACATGCTCCACAGCGAGGACAAATTCCACAATACCACTAAACTTTCACTAGAACTGATAGGCAAGGAGATAAGCCATCTCTAACAGTATGGGTCTGTAAAAGCTGATGTTGGAGCGTTCTCTACAGGAGGACTTGTTAATAATCACACTAAAGTACTTGAAGCCCAGCTTATCCTAATGTAACTGCCTCATATATATCCTATCAATGCGTCAGAAATCAGAACTGTATTTGAAGAGATCATTTTGCATCATGACAAGCCTAATGTTACATCAACTTCCACTATTTTCATAGTTAGCAATCTGGCATTAGCTAACGTTAACATTGCCGGCTAGCAACTTTCAACCCATACACTGAATGAACTTTATATACTGTCTATGTTTCAACCAGTTCATTATCAGTTACGTTAATTTACATGACAGTAGCCGGTAAATTACTGTTACAACGACTGTTTCAGAATATTTCCAGAATATTTGTGTTTTAGAACTTACCTGACAAGAAGAGCAGTTTGGCTGCGACCGGCTTTGGATCTTGCCTGCGTCTAGCAGGCAAAATCACCTCTATCCAGCCATGCTTGGACTGGAGGTCCTCCTTGCGTTTGACTGTAATGTCTACATTTCTATATACATCCTGAATAATAGATGTATTATCTACAATAACGGACCCGTCTACGAAATAAAACAACCCATACATTGTGCTAACTGAAGTTAACCTTACTCTGTTCCCGTCTGACTGATGAATTTCAAATATTAATCGTCAATGTATTTAGCTACGTGGTGTGGCCGCCCAAACTTCTACAAACTGATTGGATGCAGCTGCGCACACTGATTGGTTGTGGGTCCTTGGGTCCGTGGGTCCATTCGTATTGACCTCTCCAGAATAAGTCCCGCCTCCGTAACTTCCGTATCCATCCAACTTCCGGGCGTGGATTGTCTATGGGGAATAACATGGCGTTTTGAAATATCATACCGGTAAAACATCTGTAGGTAGCGAAGTTGAAAAAGCTGGTGGGCAGATTGGCCTACACACTTCTGCCATATAGTTTCCACTGGATTTTTTGATTGTCGGTGCTGTTTAAGTAGTATACTATAGACTATACTACTCAAACGGCACCGAAAATCAAAAAATCCAGTGGAAACTAGATGGCAGAAGTGTGTAGGCCAATCTGCCCAGCAGCTTTTTCTACTTTGTCACCTACAGAGTTTGACAGGTACGATCTTTCAAAACGCCATGTTATTTCCCATAGACAATCCACGCCCGGAAGTTGGATGGATACGGAAGTTAGGAGGCGGGATATATTCTGGAGAGGTCTATTAGTCTTGATCCTTGAATCTTGATCTGTGCACTGGTCAACAATATTTGCTCAAATATGCCACCTTTACGATCAAAGTACTTATTGGATAAGTAGAAGAAAATACCAAGGACAACAGCATACAGACACAAGAAGGTAAGCGGTATCATTTGTTTAAATTATTGATGTTTTTGTTAGCTTATTATTATTAATATTGATATTATTATTATTATTAGTAGTAGTAGTAGTATTACAGTGCATGCAAATGCACTGCATTGTTATTCCATTGGCTTCTTCCGACTTATCATTATATTTTGTTATTATTCTTCCAGGCCCTAATTTGGCTTGAACCGCTTAGTGTAGAAACTTGGTTCAAACTGTGACATGTTGCTCTTGAACAAAATGTTATTATGTCTACAACTTTTACTTTTTGAGATATTGAATAAAAACCAAAGATTCTAGAACAGAGCCCGCTCAAGAATCTTTGATAAAAACTAAACTTAAAAATCTCCATAGACTTAACATTGGCCTTATTACATCATAATAGCCTATTAAGGAATTAGAATGTAATCGACTGCACCTGTGCTCTCTCACTGACTGCCTGCAGAAACTTCAATGGAACCTCTTTTCTGTCTCTCTCCATTCAACTGGATAGCTCACTTCTCATCCCAACTTTCTTTCCCTTCTTTTTCTTCACTTTCTCTCTCTCTCTATTTCTCCCAATGTCAATAACGTTCAGCTACTTTCCCTATTTACACTTTTTATAGCATAGCAACCACTTTCATTACCCTAGGAACAGCCTAGCAACCATCTTAAGTACCATAGCAACAACCTAGCAACCACCTGAAGTACCCTAGCAACATTCTAGCAACCACTTTCTATAGCATAATAACAACTATAATTACCCTAGCAACACCATAGCAACCACTGTTATAGCATAGTAATCACTATAGTTTCCCTAGCAACACCTTAGCAACCACCTCAACTGCCCTAGCTACAACCTAGCTACAGCTTCCAAAACGTGAACTTACCAACCAACTTAGCAACCAGCATGATTACCCTAGCGACAACTTTGCATGCACTGTATTTCCTTCAGGGAAAGCTTTTCTAGTTATTATTATTATTACTATTATTATATTATCGATAACAATAACATGCCTATTATTATTATTATTACTACTAGTAGTAGTACTAGTAGTAGTAGTATTATGGTAGCCTAGTAGTTGTCCTACTACTTCTACCATAATAATAATAATAATAATACGAAGAAGAAGAAAAAGGAAAAAAAAAAAACATTAGTAGTAGTAGTAATGATATTAATACAAAATAGTAGGCATGATATATAGGATAATAGCAAGTACCAGGCCAAGCAATGGAGAAAGTTACCAGAAATGCTTGATAACTAGTAGGCAAGTTAAGTGTGGGCTATCTGCGCCATCTTATAAGCTATATCTATACTGAAATTGTCTTTTGTTTCAGGGAAAAGGCAGAAGAGGATACAAGCACTACCTTTACAGCACTGGTGTTGAAGTCCCTGACAGAAATTTAGAACATCATGACAGAGAAGTATTTCTTTTTGTGCTTATGACATTGTTTATTGCATGGATCACAAGGTGGTCATGGTGATGGTGGTGATGGACATTTCAGCCAAATTGATTTGACACACTACTTATCGAATAATAATAATAATAATAATATATATATAAATAGCAAAAATTGAGATAGTTCTACCGAACAACGCGTTTCACATACAGTGTCCTCAGGATAGCACTAGATTCAGTGACTAACTTCTACACACTTTTTTACCAACTTCAGAATGGATCAGCTGCTGAGGACGATGTGGTTGATATAGGAGAGCACCAGACCATGCAAGGACCAGGGGCTGAGAGACCCAACCCAAATCCGTCCCAGGTAAGATTACAGTTATTCAAAGGCCAGCATTTTGCATTACAGGTTGCTTTACTTCTAGTGCTTTAAGATCTCACTCAATATAAAAATAGCACTAGATTCAGTGACTAACTTCCACACACTTTTTACCAACTTCAGAATGGATCAGCTGCTGAGGACGATGTGGTTGATATAGGAGAGCACCAGACCATGCAAGAACCGGGGGCTGAGAGACCCAACCCAAATCTGTCACAGGTAAGATAACAGTTACTTACAGGCCAGTGTTCATCTTTGTGAGATTAGCTTTCCCTTACAGAAGTGATTTGCTATGTTGACTTCATGCAAACATTATCAGAAAAAATCATTCCTCTCCCATAGAATAGAGTAGAATAACATAGACTTTATTATTATGTCTGCCACTTCCATGTTGCCTAACAGGTTACGAGAAAACGGAATTGAGATCTCTGGGTGACATACTGTAAAGCCATGTCCAAAGAGTGCATCATGGTACAAGTTTCTCAGAAATCTTCATCATATACTGATAACTAAGCATTTTACTACATTTTACTATATTAACGAAGCATTTTACTATATGGTCTGATGTTTGAACCCAAAATCATTGAAATATCGTGGTGGATGCCCCAAAACTAACTGTACATACAAGGAATCCCTCAAATATCTCTAAATTAAAGTTCTGTGATTCAGTGATGACAATTTATCAAAACCCATCAGAGTACAGAGACTAATACTCAACCCAGGAAAGATCCAAAAATTGTTGCTCGATTCCAAGGGTTCCCAAACTAATGCATAGAAGGACTGTTCATATTGAATCATATAATATTCATATAATCATAATCATATTTAGCAAAAACATATTACAAATAATTCTTTAATCATGTCTTAGATTTTGCTCGGGTAGTAGAGCAGAAGTAATGCGTACTGTGTCATTCAGATAGGGCATTTTTAAATGATTTGAAACTTGACAAGATATGACAAAGTTGAATATGTACTGTTGAGAATCATTTGTCCATTGTACTGAATGTTTTACTCATCTCAATGTGTCATTTTTGTAGGATGTAAATGGTGGAGATGACCTTTTGTACCCTGGAGCACCAATTACCAAAGGTCAAAGTTTGCTCCTTCTAATGGCCTACGTCCTGAGGCATAACCTGACCGGGATTGCTCTGGACCATCTTTTACAGATTTTCCATGAACTTTTCCCTGCACTGATACCAACAACCTCTTATCTCTTCTATAAATCCTATGGCCAATATGGCGAGTATGTGCCCCATTTCTACTGCCATCAGTGTTCAAATTATATTGGAACAAAAGAATGTGGTTTGACACAGTGTGTTCTGTGTGAGGCAGAATTTGACGTGGATGCTAGTCTAGAAAAGGGTTCATATTTTTTGGTGATCAGTTTGTCTTTGCAAATTAAAGAGATTCTTGAAAATCCCAACATCAGATTCTAAAGACATACATCAACTCCAGGTTCAATTTGTGATGTGCAATGTGGAGGGGAGTATAGGAGGCTAAAAGACAGTGGAGAAATAGCTGATGATGATATCAGTCTCATCTGGAACAGTGATGGTATCCCTGTTTTTAAAAGCTCTAGATGCCAAATATGGCCTATTCAGTGTCAAATCATAGAGCTAAACCCTACAGACAGGAAGAACAACATATGCGTGCCTTGTCTTTGGTTTGGAGAGAGCAAGCCCAACATTCAGACTCTCTTAGTTCCATTTGTTAAACAGCTTCAGGAACTTGAAAGTGATGAGATCACCTGGGGAGATGGTTGCACTTCAAAAGTGCATGCACTTGTTTGTAGTGCAGATTCAGTTGCAAGGCCACTTCTGCAAAATGAGAAGCAATTTAATGGTATTTATGGATGTGACTTCTGTTACCATAGAGGTGGAGGCACATATCCTTATCTAAGTCCTGAACCCCGTCTGCGCACAGAAGTTGAGCATTTCAAAAATGCTATGAATGCTACACCCCAACAGCCTATCATGGGAGTAAAAGGCCCAAGTCAGCTGATGAAATTAGACAAATTTCAAATGGTGCGAGGCTTTGTCCCAGAATATCAGCATAGTGTATGCCTTGGAGTCACAAGACAGCTGACTTCTCTGTGGTTAGATTCCACAAACCACCAGCATGGTTGGTACATAGGCACCCAAACTGAGCAGATCGACGAAGTGCTCACAAAAATTTCACCACCAACTGAGATCACGAGAGTACCACGATCTTTGCGAGACAGAAAGTTCTGGAAGGCGTCTGAGTGGAGGTCATTTCTTTTGTTTTATGCTTTGCCTGTTTTAAATGGCATCCTCCCCATAAAATCATCTTTTCCTTTTGGTTTTTGCAGTGTATCATCTCCTGCAAGAAAGGATCAGAGAGGCCGAGGTGGTGATAGCTGAGCAGGCATTGAACAAATTCAGCAGGGAGTTTCAGGGGTTATATGGCACAGCTAATATGTCATTTAATGTGCACCTCATGACACACTTGGCTGCAAGTGTGAGGAACTGGTGACCACTGTGGGCCACATCCACATTTTCCTTTGAATCTTTTAATGGCACCCTGTTGACATATTTCAATGGCACAACTCATGTCCCTGTCCAAATAATGAAAAGGTACCTTAGGGTGAAGAGTCTCACAGAGAAAGCAGGAACAGTAATGCAAAATGCTAATGAAGATGTGAAAGATCTTTTCTCTGAACTACAGGGCAGAAAGTGTTCTACTGACAAATCAAGTGAAATCAGTGCCCATATCAGAGTTTTTGGAAAATCTGTACAGACAGATGTCTTGGTTTTACACATGCTTGCAATAGATGACCTACTCGGTGTCAGAGTGAAACAAGCCTCTTACTACAACCGTTTTATTGTGAATGCACTGGCGCCTTAATGCAGGGGCTTACCTGGGCTTCAGCCCAGGGGCCTTGACCAATGAGGGGCCTCCTAATAATAATAATGATAATCAATAATAATAAACGGCCGTGTCCTCAGTCATTAGCCTACTCTACATCGCACAATGACAATGACATCCTTGCAGAGACCCCTTTGTCTTCTCTTCTAAAGTGTTACAAAATGTAACAAATTTAATAAATCCCAACGGGTGTGTAGAGGAGCTAGAGGAGAGGCTGAAACTGACTGACAAACTTACAAACTCTGGAGATAATGTGGGTAGGATTGAAGCAACGATAACGAATGACGTGGATTCCTGTAACTGTCCATGAAAACAGAAGGCATATAGCAGGTAAATATTGTAGCAAATGCCTGGCAATGAAACGGCTTTAAAAACATGTATTTCACTTGTCTCACTGGAGTGAACGCAGAACATGGGCTGTTGCGCAAAGAAATTAATTAGTGATCTACATCTCCGTTCATCAAAAGCTAAGTTTGTGCTAACCCATTCGTTATGTTTTCTCCATTGTTAACGTGAGATATGTCTCCATGTAGGGTACGTAGTGATAATGCATAAGGTAGGCCAAGGCCGTAGCCAATAATGTCAACATTGGGGGGGACCAAATCTGTGGTGCGGTGTGAATTTCAATAACAGAATTTCAATACATTTCCTGCCATGCAAAAATATTATTAAAATCACAAACAAGTCATTAGTTAAGTCGGTCAATTGGGATATACCAAACTTTTGACGGACATAGGCACGGATGGATTATGAACCCCTGGGCATAGATGCAAAAAAACCCTCCCCAGTTAAGATAGGGGGGCCCGGGGGCATACTTCCCCGGAAGACTTAAATAAAATGACCCTTTATATTATGAAAACTTGTGAGTTTTGTGGAAATAGAAGAGAAGGGCGGAAAAGCAACTTCACACAGTCTTAGGCTTCAGGGCCCCCTGAGCTCTTGGGCCCAGTAGGTCCATTCAATAATCCATCCCTGGATATAGACCTGTGGTATGACTCCATTTGTCTCCAAAATGTATATTTTAAAAGAAAATACAAACTAGAGTATCTTTGATAACCTCTATATTACACTGAATGCTTACTCATAGTTTTGGACCTATAGTCCAATCATATTTTGTATTTTGATTTTATTATTTTGGCGGCTAATCACACAATTTTAAGGTAGTTTGAACGGGATGGGATTCAAGATAGGTTAGCCTACTAAGTCAGGTCCCTCTTCTGTCTTACTCACCTCAAGTTACCCTGGCCTATGCATTATAGGCTGGTTTCTGACAGAAATTACGTTTTGTGTTGACATGTAGAAACACAGCCTTTATTTGGTGAATGGAGGTGGAAATTCCTTTCTTTGGTTATTGTCCGCGATTCACATTAACTGTAGGCTATACCGCCATTGTAAAAGTTGTTTCAACTTTTGTGCCGTCGCCACATTTGAGTACGTTTTGCCTGCATGGATGCGCGATTGAGCGCGCATCTAAATGTAACATGCAAGATGCAACAACCATTTCTAAGAGGCTTATAAACCGGTTAATTTCTGACATTACTACTAGCATATGAATGCATTATTTATGTTGTAAGAAAGAAATGAATGACGCACGCACAAATTCAAATAAAAGGACACTACGTTTCACTTTCGCTATCATTGCGAGAAAATAGGCTACAATATGGAATTGCTTCAAAGTTCCCTTTGAGTCTGATCAGCTTCAAAAATGAATGGGGTTTCCTTAGTCAGTGCTACACCTTTCCAACAAGTTTTGTGAGAATTGTACCGGTATCTTTTGCGATATTGTTGACAGCCTGCACCGCAGCAGGGTTCAGGAAGCTTTTGATAGCGCACGCATCAAACGCAAAACCTCCAGGACAAATCACTCACAGTGTAGGCTACTCTCTCTGAAACCATCAACAGGTCACTAATTTCTACGTTATTTACGTTTGATTGCATTTCAGATGGCGGGACTTGTTGGTTTCCTGTAATAGCGTATAGCGTTTTTTTCTTTATTTATTTTTCTATGTCCAAATATTGGGGGGGACATTTTGGTCACGTCTGAATATTGGGTCTATGGTGACTACGGCCCTGAGGTAGGCCTAGCCAATGTTCACGTCACATGAGCCAGCTGCTTGTTCTGTAGGCTAAAAGTATTTCTGTCCCTACCAAACTGCGTTTAAAAAATGGTGTGTTATGTAGACAGAATTAAAAAAAATACCTCCTGGGGAACCCCCCGACACGACAAACACATGCACGTTTGAAAGCTTGAAACGTCCATATGTGTAACCCATCTTTTAACTTAGCCTGCTACAGCCAGTGTTGTAAAAGTTCAACGCTTGTTTTCGTGCAGTAGGCTAGCCCAGGGGCGTCGCTAGCTATTTAAAACATTCGGGGCTAGAGCCCAGAAATTAGAGTCCTTTTTGTACGGTGGTTCGCGGGTTTCTCCCCCGAGAGATTTTGAAAATCGGGCTGATGAACATGACATTTTAACCTACTTTGAGAATGAAAAGGAAGGCCAATCGTAATGACTCACGTCACGGCATTCCGAATATTTTGATGTTTAAAGACCGTGTAAGGAGAACGTCTCTTTTGCCAAAGTGCACCACATACAACACCCAAAATATGACATTAAAATAGCCTGTAGTAGAAGAAACATCGTCATGCACCTCTGTCAAGTGCACAGGTATGAGCGTTCGTCTCGGGATAAACATTTGGACGTCATCACCTTCAATTAATGGGCTATGGGTGCCTTGAAAGCAATACATTTGGGTTGTGTATCACAAACTTTTGCCCTAAGAAAAAGTTCCATTCTGTCAAAATCAAGCCCAGCATTCATTGCTTGGAAGCCCCCTCAAACGAGGTCAGGTTTATCATATTTACTGCGCATGTGACCATGATTCAATAGTAAATCACGATATATTGAAACTGCAGTCTTGTTTATTTCCGCTATGTATTTCAATTGATCACTGAAAGTATAAAGTAACGATTTGATAGCGACACAGACAATTGTCCAATCAAAAGGTTTATTAGCTGAGAACGAGAGCAGGGACACAGACACATAACACAATACACACGGGGCAGGTCAAGCAGACACACACACTACACATACAGGGGAGGACGCAGCCCCCCACACAAAAAGGATTACACACGAGGGAGAACTAAAAGGGAAACATGTCACAATAAAGACGCTAACATTACACTCAAAACTAAGGAGTATTAACGACATAAACCCCCCAAATGTTCGCTCTCGTATCCCAGGATGCCCTGCGCGGGAGAACGCTAACAGTCTTGTGCGCCGACGTTACAATAATATTGGACACAATTACTGGATTTGGTGAAGGGGAATAGCTTGATGTTAGATATTATAGCCAAAGTCCGTCTGTGAAAACCGCTCGCTCCTCATTCATTCAACTCTGCTCAACTTTTGCCGCTTGCTCCGCTCAACTCCCTGCTGAAGGTCACATTCGACCGTTTCTTGGAATCATACCAACGTCAGTGAATGAATAAGTCTGCACTGCTAACCTGTGGTAAAAAAGACTGGCGCAACTACTGTCATGGAAAACAATGTTTTGTTGGTGGTGAAGAATGTGATTCCATTCTACAGAACCAAACGTAAGTTAGTGTCTCTTTCTAGTTATTCAAACAAAGTGTCCTTCAAGTTAGTGAGGTGCAGTGGTAGCCTGATAGCTAGTAACATCAGACCAGCATTGATCAACGTTGTCTTTGAGGGCTGCGTTTCACGAACCTGAGCTGATGAAATGTCCTCCTGGGTTGCAGGAGATGATGACACACTGTAAGTTTCCACTTCTTGTCCCTGCTCTGCCCTTTTTTTTCTAAAGAAACTTCTAATATCCATTTGTCCTTCTGTACAGTTATTATGACCGCCGCGCAGCGAAGCGGCGGTCATATAGGTTTAGTCAGAATTTTTTTTTTTTTTTTTTTTTTTTTGCGCATGTCCAAATTTCCGTCAATGATTCCCGGGACACTGAAAGACCGGGGTAGACGAAACTTGGTGGGCATGTAACCCCATATGGATAGCATGGAACCATCGTTTTTCGTTTTGATCTGTAGCCCCCCCGCTGGACTGCACCCCCCGAAAGGAGGGTAGGGCAGACACAGTTTTCTGTGAATATCTCGAGAACCGTAAGGTTTAGGAGGACCATTTTTGTTGTATGTTGATCTCAAGGGGCCATGTCAACCCATTCCATAACCACTCATTTCATGTATAGCGCCACCTAGTTAAACACAAAAAAGTAAAAATGAGGTGTTGTAATCGCAGGTATCTGTGACCTAACATAGTCAAAACTGCACGAAATTGGAAGTGTAGGATCATTATGACACCCTCTGAATGCACGCCAAGTTTCGTGGAATTCCGTTCATGGGGGGCCACACAATAAATTAATTTATGTTACTATACACCAACTGGCCTGTAGGTGGCGGGAGACAGTTTTCTGTGAATATCTCGAGAACCGTAGGGCCTAGGAGGTCCACCTTTTTTTTGGATGTTGATCTCAAGGGGCCATGACAACCCATCCCATTACCACTTATTTCATGTATAGCGCCACCTAGTTAAAAATTAAAAAGCAAAAAAGTAGGTGTTTTCATCACAATATCTCTGGCTGACATGGTCAAAACTGCACGAAATTGAAAGTGTAGGATCATTATGACACCCTCCGAATGCATGCCAAGTTGTGTGTACTTTCGTTCATGGGGGGCCTTACAATAAAATAATTTATGTGTACATTTAGTGACGTACACCAACAAGGATTCCCGGGACACTGAAAGACCGGGGTACACAAAACTTGGTGGGCATGTACCCCCACATGGATAGCATGGAACCGTCTTTTTTCGTTTTGATCTGTAGCCCCCCCCGCTGGACTGGACCCCCCGAAAGGAGGGTAGGGCAGACACAGTTCTCTGTGAATATCTTGAGAATTGTAGGGCCTAGGATGACCATTTTTTCTGTATGTTTGCCTCCAGGGGTCATGTTAACCCATTTCATGTGCACACATGTGCACAAACAGATACACACACACACACATACATTCACAGTAATCATACGTATGACACATACTCACACAGTAGACATATATGTACGCTTGCATGCACAGGCACATACGCAGGCACACACACAAGCACGCACACACACACACACACACACTCACACACACACACACATAACATAAACATAACACAAACAATCAAGAATTTCTCAGAATTATGAACAGGCAAGATGGAGGTGGGGTTGTATAAAATGAATTTTACATGTGAAATCTATGAACTAATCATGTTTTGGTACTTGTTGTCTAGCAGATACCAGTGAGAATTGAGTGTGGATAATGCAATTTAGTGAGACAGTTAGAATCATATAGGCCTTTCAGCGTGATTTCTTTTTGTGGAAAAAATGTGCTGGACTGGGCGGCGGTCATATTTTGTACCGCTCTGCGGTACATCTAGTTTCGCTAAGGCTAGTTAATAGAAGCACGAAACAGCAATGCATAATAGTGTAGAGGAGAAGGTACTTGAAATTGCAACATTTTGCAACAAATGATTCTAAACCTGCCCAGATCACGTCAGATTTTCTTGCGCTGCTGTTAATGCACACAATGGACACAAAACACAAAAGTCTCTTCTACGGGGCTATTTATTTCATTCACGATTAGAGTTTTTGTTGTTGTTGTTGTTGACGGCCCATAGATCCGGGGCTATCCCCAGAGAATCCGGGGCTATAGCCCCGAATGCCCAGGTCTAACGACGCGCCTGGGCTAGCCTTTTTGATAAGGGCTTTCTGTTCCTGTTTATATAAATGTTTTACATAGGCTCAATAATTATAGGCTACATTGCATGTTAGGCTTTATTAACCAAAAGCGCACGTTATGTAAATAGGCGGGTCAGATCGCAGGCCGGGTATCATTTAATCATAATTAATATTTGCGGTTTGGGAGGGGGGGCCTTAAAGACATGTAGCCCAGGGGCCTCAGGTGGTATTAAGGCGCCCCTGTGTGAATGGAATACTGTATCACTCTGAAACAAACATCCGCCTTCAGTAAAAGAATCAACTCTGTTGTAGAGTTGCAGAATGGGACATTAGTCACAATTGTGAGTTTGGTCGTTTCTGGTGCAACACACTGTGTTTTGGTCAAGGAGCTTGTTAAGTCTGCAAGGAAGCTGTTCAGAGACACAACACTTAATATTACATCAAGCTTTGTGTATGAAGTGTCTGAGTGCAATATAGTGTATGCCATCCATCCAGAGTCATTGGCACGCAAATGTGTCATGGCTGAATCCAAGGAGAAGGTATATGTTATCCCTCTACCAAATAACATTAAACGAGACTAATGTGGATGGGCATCAATGAAATTGCTGTAAGCTGAGTACTGCCAATAAGTCCCGAGATTCTGATACCTATTGACTTGACATACTGTAAATACAATGTCTGTACAAAGACGTACTGTTCTTTACCTGTTACATAAAGTGACCCTTCTGTCAATCAAGTGTTTGTGCATTAATACATGATGGTAATAGTATAGACGCGTACTTGTTCGTAGGCTACACTACTTCCAGCGGAAAAAAGGCTGTCCGACTAGGTCCTTTGCCAAACAATTAACTAGCCATGATTGGAATCTTAATCAAAATAACAACAATTGCTGTATTGAAACAAGTGTCTTTTTCAGTCAGGTGATGGAAATAATAAACTCCATCCTCAGCACAGACGATGAACTATCAGCAAGAAAAGAGAAAGAGCTCTTCTCAAATCTGTCAAATCACTGATGATATTTCATTGTTATTTAAGCACATGCAGTGCACATAGGGCACCAAAAACATCTTGCTCATAAAAAATCATCATACTGCATATTGTGGCAGTGTCTGTTATTAAGCCTAGCCTACTTACTGTAGGCTGCGCAAACCACAGGGCTTTATTTTGGGCAAGCCTGCATCGAGGCAGGCCTTTATTTCATAAGGCTTCTGTTGAAGAATTTTATATAAAGCCTGCACTATCAGTTGTCCTCCTGTCGCCGCTACCACAGCTATGTGAGCACGTCCCTGGATAGTGTGGCATGCTCACGCGTTATGTCTCCTTCTTGCAAACTTCACTATAGCAAAACCATTAATGAAAGCAAAGCAACCAGTAACGTCTTCATACAATAACAACTTGCCAGATATGCCTTCATGGACAATAACGTAGCAAATTAAGATATTTTTTCGTTTTGTGCAGCGCCACCGGTATCAAAAGCAGATTCCGATTTTCGTTAACCACTGTGTAGCCAAGCCTTATTCCATACCCAAGTAGCCTCAAGTGAGGTTGAGGATTTGTAATTATGCGTGAGTTATTTTGTTATTTAATTCATAGGCTGGGATTACTCTCGGCAACAATTCTGTGTAAAGGTAGCCTCCTGCTTTTTCAGAAAGGGGGGCAGGCTACTGACAGAGCGACGTACAGCGGCAGAGCGACGCACAGTGGCTGATATTGGTACTAAAGTTTCACGCAGCTTCACACGTGACGTAATGCGCGAATTAAGTGGCCATTTCAAAGTAATGAATCAGCCTAACAATGTTAACACACTTTCCATTAGTAGGCTACAGTAAATGAATAGATTTCTACTAAGAGCATTTGCATTTCACCATGTTTTCTGAAAGTGCTTTCATATGCTAATACAAGTTCACTTATATTGTAGTGCACTTTGTTTACAGGGTACTAAGATCACACTATCAATTAGGTGAAATCAGTATACTGTACACTTTCAAAAATTATACTAACTCTGTATTGCAAATAAATGTACTTACTAAACCTACACTAAATTACCACTATATTTTTTTGTATTTTCATATTTTTTATGAAAGTGCTCTTATATACCCCTAAAAAAATATTATTTTTAGAGTGTACTGTACAGAAGTAACACTTCTAATAAAGTGAGATGATAGTACACTTTCAAAAAGTATATTAACACTTGATTTCCAAAAATTATACTTTCCATAAGTACACTGCATTGCCACTCTAAGTATGTCAAATGTAATATACTTTAAAAAACAAGACTTCTATACAATTGAAAATAGACTCACAACAAAGTACACTTTCAAAAAGTACAATTGAAAAGCAATTTGATTATTATAAAATTAGTGTACTTAACTTTTTGGACTCTGAAGTTTAACTTAATTACATATATTCTAAAGTGTACTTCATAAAGTACACATTAAGTAGACTTCAAATAAAGCACAAAAACCAAGAAGCATACTTGTTTTATACTTCATGTACTTTCTGCATATTACTAATACACTTAAGTATACTACTTTTTCACCTGGGAAGGCATTGCCAATTTCTAGCACATTTTCCTGCTTGGCCAGGTGGTGGTGCTATGCCAGGCAGGCCCATTGGGTGTCTGGAAATCATCATAATTATAATATCTATTAACCTAAGAAGTTTCAGACCATTCAATCAAAGCATAGAACATTTCTAGCACATTTCATGCTTGGCCAGATGGTGGCGCTATGCTAAGCATGTGAATTGCATATATGAATATCATCACAATAATGATATCCAATATTTTATAAAGATTCAGATCAATCACTTAAGGCATTGTCCATTTCTGGCACATTTCCTGCTTGGCCAGGTGGTGGTGCTATGCCAGGCAGGCCTTTTGGGTGTCTGGATATCATCATAATCATAATATCTATTAACCTGAGAAGTTTCAGACCATTCATTCAATGCACTGTGACTTTATGACACATTTCCTGTTTATGTGGTGAGATATTAAAACCATACAAACCATATTAAAAACATATAAAAAATCAGGCCGTCCCGGCTCCGAGATCTGTACACAAAAACAATTGCTACCAACAAGGCTTGGCAACCCACTCAAAGGCAAAATAAAGTGTTTCAACCAATAACCGACGAGATGTGCGTTTAGGAGAGTTTTAATTGCACGGGAGGGAGGGGGAGGGAGTAGCGAGCTAGCACTCTGTTTTGTTTGAACATCAACAGAAGTGACGTATCCCCGCTATCGCTGATACAACTTTTAAGGTTGAGTAAAGTTAAGTTGCTACGGTAAAGTTACGTTGTTTTTGACATAGTACAAATAAGCAAAACTGTCGGGTATACTACGAAGCACGTTAAGCCCTCCTTACACTGACAGACTTTGGAAAGATTTGCAAAGATTTGGAAAAGATTTTTGAAAGACTACAGTCTCAGACCCTCTAACATCTAAAGACAAGTAGGCCTAGTAGAGTTTTAAGTCACAGACTATAATTTTGCAATGACTAGGGATCTTGCAGGGTCACTAATTACAAGACTGCAACTAGATTCCTTTAAATTATTACCCATCGTGCAATAGATAAACAGGAACTGAAATGATAGCCTACTAAACTCAAAGTCATATTTTTGTGTTTCTGCAGCATTGTTTCATGCGTGACATCCCTAACCGATATAAAGTTGTTCTGTCACATGGAAGAGCCGACTAAATATGTATAAGAAATGACAAATATTATAAGAATAAAAAATAATCATATAGGCTACAGCTGTCGCCTACTTTGCCCCTTCCTGTTTGGTGTTGGAGAGAGGTCACTATTGGTTTTTATAGTTCACGTCACTATTTGCATGAGCCACGACTAGAAAGACTAGTCAACATACAGAGTTTTTGTGAAAAAATAGGACTAGACAAACATACAGAGTTTTTGTGAAAAAATAGGGTGCCTACTCTAGCCCGTTAGTCCTCTAAAATGTTATATAACATTGAAAACATTTTGAAATGATTTAGAAACGCAAAACGGCGGATATAGAACATACCATATATATATATATATATAATTTACATTTTTTCACCATCGCTTTGGCGCCCCCATGGTGCATATGGCGCATAACCACTTTTTGCGCCACTGCCTCCCAGTTTGGCAAGTACAAATAGGCCTCCCTAGCTTTCACCAAATGCTGTTACCCTCTGGTCAGAGCACTGCTTTGACAGATACAGACAACTGTTATGTCTTATTGCTGCTTAAAAGGTGCTATATACACCTGTTAATTGTAAATTCTCAAGGAATACTACAAAGGATTGCTGTTGGTAAGGTCATTTAAAATAGGTACTGATATTTTAAGCTGAAATTAAATGACCAATGTGACTTAAATTGTACAATGGTGTTTTACAGAACTCTCATACAATTATCACTAATGAATGTCATTGCTTAATTGCAGGGAATGATGGAGAATAAATCTTTTACATCCATCACACTTATTAATTATGAAGCGATGAACCAACATAAATATTTGTATTTCACAATTTTTCTTCTAACATACATTGTAACTATTGTCTTAAATACTTGCTTACTTGCAATAGTGTATAAGAAAAGAGCCCTACATGAACCTATGTACATTTTCATTTGTAATTTAGCATTTAATGGAATATACGGCAGCACATCTTTATTGCCACATATTATGACTAAACTTTCTACACAGTCACACACAATCTCTTTGGTCAACTGTTTAATTCAGATATTTTGTTTGCACACTTGTGCTATTGTTGAACTGATGACACTTGCTATTATGGGATATGACAGATATGCAGCAATATGTACCCCCTTACACTATCATTCCAAAATGTCTCCAAGAAAAGTTGAAATTTTCATTGCAGTGGCTTGGCTTTTTCCTTTCTGTTCCTTTGCAATATATTTATCACTTACAATTCGTCTGACCTTTTGTGGCAGTGCCATTCACAAAACTCATTGCACAAATTTTGATCTTATTAAGCTTTCCTGCCATGATACCTCTGTAAATAACATTGTTGGAATCCTTCTCATGGGTGTGTATATGTTCCCACAATTCTTTGTCATTTTGTTTTCATATGCTCAGATTCTGAGGATCTGTTTACATGCATCCAAAGAGTGTCAAAAGAAAGCACTTCAAACGTGCATACCACATTTGTTGACTGTTTTAAACTATTTTTTTGGCATTTGTTTTGAGCTGATTCAAGTGCGTATGAAGGCAACCCAGATTCCATATGGAATGGCAGTATTTATGTCTCTTTATTTTTTTATTTTGTCACCGCTGTTAAATCCTGTGATATATGGTTCTAGTGCACTTAAAGTACATATTCTTCAAAGGAGGAAGTTATCACCAGTGTCATGATGAACAGCGTTGTCATTTGAAAAATCATGTAAGCACCAATGCATCAGTAATACTCAATCTCTGGCAACCAAGAAGAGGCTCACATCTAGGTAGTCTTGAGAATATTCACCAGTGTTTTGATTTTGGCCTACAGAACATTCGGTAACAATCCTACAAATCGCTCCTTTAAGATTCTTTTCTCAATAGAGCTGTTTTTTACGCTCTTAAAAAGTATGGACCACCAATTAAAAGGGAACAGTCAGATGAAGCAATTTCATTAGCCTGCCTAGTGCCTGCTAAGAACAAGGGAATAAAGGCTAGTGCTGTTGCCCCGAACTATACTGCCAGGCAGGAGTAGATAGATAGAAATAGAAGATGCATAGAAAAATTGCTAGGGAATGTAATGTTAGGGGAATTTTGCTTTCTACTTTGCAATGACAAAAATCAAGTGATAAAATTACCAGATGGGTCGTCTCTGCTACAAATTTACTTTTATTATTATTTTTAATGACACTACGATACAAAATTAATATTATAAACTGTTTATTTTTCAACATCTACTTAGTTACATAGTTTTGCTAACAGACATTCCCCAAGAAAGTGGTTGGCCTTTTGCAAACTTTGTAGCAGTAGTGTTTGACATTAACCCATTTCAACCAATCGGTCACAATTGTGACCTAAAAATAAATGTACTCATAAGCCTCTAAAACTGTAACTGGGGAATATCCCAATAGTCTTTCAGTAAATATTGAAACGATCGAGTGTTTCAATGAAATGTTTGCAGTGTCAAATAATTTGAGTGTATTGTCACATGACCAGAGCTGTTTACTTCCTGGTTGCACCTTGAGAAGAGGATGACTGCCTCACAGCTCCCAAATTTTTTTAAAGTTTAAAGTTTTTAAAGTACAACCCCAAAACAGAAAAAGTTGGGACGTTTTGTACAATGTGAATAAAAAACAAAATGTAATAATCTGCAAATCTCTTAAACTCATATTTGGTTGCATAAAGAACACAGACAACATATCAAACGTTGAAAATGACAAATTTGACTATTTTATGGAAAATATATGTTAATTTTGAATTTGATACCAGCAACATGATTCAAAAAAAGTTGGGACAGGGGTAACAAAATGCTGGGAAAGTTGTGTACTGATAAAGAAAACAAAAGGAAGAATGTTTCACAACTAATTAGGGCAACTGGCAACACGATTGGGTATGAAAAAGAGCATCTCAGAGAGGCATGGTCTCTTAGAAGTAAAGATGTAGGGGTATTCATCACTCTGTGTCAACCTGTGTGCACAAATGATAAAACAATGTAATTGTAATGCCTCTTAACATGAAATTGTGACGTATTTAGGGAGTTCATAATCTACAGGACATAATATTATTAAAACATTCAGAGAATCCAGAGAAATCTTTGCAAACAAGGGAAATAGCTAAACAAATTGGATGGCAGTGGTCTTTTGGACCTCAGATGGCACTGCATCAACACCAGTGACCTGTTTCCAGACCTGTCATTGTATGGGCTCAGGAAAACCTCTCACATTGTCTGTGAGCCCAGTTTGATACTCAATTCCAAAACTGCAGCCAAAATTGTAACAGCTAAAATTGTATTGAGTCATGATATAGAAAATACCACCCTCTTATCTGGGCCTGATCTTGTTTAAAATGGACTGAGGTAACAAGAAAAAAGGTCCTGTGGTTAGACCAGTCAAAGTTTGCCATTCTTTTTGGAAATGATGGATTCATCTGGGCAAAAGAGGAGAGGGCCTATCCAAGTATTCAACCTATCCAACTTGTTTTAGTGCTCAGTTCGAAACCCAACATCTATGACGGTGTGGAGGAGCATTAGTGCCTACAGCATGGGCATCTTGCACATTTGGCAAAGCACAATCAATTCTGAATGATGTATACAGTATAAGTATTAGTATAAGTATATATACTCTTTTGATCCTGTGAGGGAAATATGGTCTCTGCATTTATCCCAATCCGTGAATTAGTGAAACACACTCAGCACCCAGTGAACACACATTTAGGTGAAGCACACACTAATCCCGGCGCAGTGAGCTGCCTGCAACAACAGCGGCGCTCGGGGAGCAGTGAGGGGTTAGGTGCCTTACTCAAGGGCACTTCAGCCGTGCCTACTGGTCGGGGTTCAAACCGGCAACCCTCCGGTTACAAGTCAGAAGTGCTAGTAGGCCACGGCTGCCCGTATACAGGTTTTGAGCAACATATACTGCCATCCAGGCAATGTCTTTTCCAGGGACGGCCTTGTATATTTCAGGAAAACAATGCCAAAATGAATTCTGCACATATTTAAATAGTATTTCTCCAAAAATATTTTTGTGCACACATGGTCTTCAAGGTGTCTAGTTATGATATATACATTTATAATAGAGTACTGAAGCCATGACGTAGCGTTGTCAAGGCAGCGATTTCACTGGATCTAAACAAATCAATCTACCATTAGAAATCACCATAGCGGTGGCTTTCTTAATATATTTCAATCATTTTACAACGTTTCTAAGACATTAGTATATTTTTTTTACACTGTAGGAATCACATATTACAACATATATTCATACCAACACAATCAAATTTGTGACTACAGAGTTTTATTTTAGCATGGGTTTCCTCCGTAAAGGAGACCTTCATGTAACTTCTCAGCATGTGGTTAAAATCCTTAAATTCACGGACGTGTTTTGGCTTTATTTTTTTGGCAAAAAACGTCACTCTTAACAGCCGCCAGTCTTTGAGAAGACGTGAAATATCCACTGGAATTTTGTTTCTTACTATTACACCTGCCAGGGAATCCGTGTTATGTGGCTAAGCTGCTGCCTAGCAGGTAAAGCACGTTTAAATGGCTATAGCCTACATTTAAAACAATTTATTAGCTAGAAATGATGCCACATGTCTACATTCAATGTTATTTAAGCCACTTCAAAAGTTTGTTTAGATCCAGTGATTCTGCCGTCATGGAAACGCTACGTCACACTTCGGGACTCTATTATTCAAATGTCTTTGGTGTGTTTGCAGAATGAGTAACCATGTTAACGGTCACAATAGTGACCGGTGGGATAGAATGTTGTATCTAGATGCACACATACTTCTACACCTACAAACACACACACATACACATACTCATACATACACACACACACACATACATACATATATACTGTACACACTCACACACTGTATACTGTACACACTCAAAAAATCCTGGTGTGAGACTGCAGCTTTATTCACGACGCCGGGAGCATGTTACCCACATGAAATGTCAAAGTAACAAGCCCACACATCTGTGGGTGAAGCCAATTCTTATACCTTACCCCACACCCATGGAAACACAAGTTGTCACCCTCCATTAATTACTTAGCCATCTGGTATTTTAACAGAGATAAGAAATGTTTACAAACCCCCATCCTGAGGGTTACCCACAGTGAAATGTTTACAACCCCCCATCCTAGTTGGTGACACAGGGGTTACTTTAACTAAACATTCCCACATAGGATTTTCAGAACACACAAGGGTCAGAGTAAGGAGATGGCAATAAGACATACAAGGTATATAAGGTATACTAAACATTCAATGAGAAAAGTAAAAAATATCCTACACACTCACACACATTCACATATTCACACACACAGACACACACACTCACAGACTAGGGCTGTCACTTTTGTGAAAAAATCCTGTTTGATTTTTGAGACATAAGTAATCATTGAATCGATTGTAAAATCGATTTTTCATGTCTAAAGACGTTTCCATTTTCAACGGCAAATATAGGCCAATTCACAAACAACGAACAGGCATTAGGACGAACGTAAAGAGCGCGATTGTAGAAGCAAGCCAGCAATATTTCTGATGATTTATTGGCGTGAAGTTTCGTGGCTGCAGTACTGCTACTGCAGGCTTCAATGTAGCTGTGTCTGTGTTTAAGATTAAAAATGTCAAACAAATTTCGCCTACGTAGAACTCGATTGCACAGTTTGCATAGCCTACCGCTTTGTTCTTCTCCATAGTTTGATATACCAAAAATCCGAAGTAGGCCTACTTCCACATCGAACTCCTCAAGTTATTAGGGCCTATCACTCGTCTCTCTCATGTCGCACAGGTTGATCGTGTTGTCCTCCATTTCTTGGCAAAACACGAGCAGCACTGATTGAAACAGCTGTTTCCGGTGCGTAAAATTGGTGGGAATTTTCTTTTTAGCTTTCGCAATGCTTACTGCACTTCGGAATTCTTTTATATTCTTGTTTGTGAATTTTGTTACATCTATCCTTTTTATTTGTTTAATTCGTTTAAAATGAATAGTGTACATATTTGGTTAAAATCGATTCCCTATTTTAGTTTTCGAAACTTGTGTTGTTTGGTCCAATCGTTTGTGCAATCGATTTTCGAACGTAAAGTGACAGCCCTATCACAGACACAGACATACACAGTCACACACATACACACACACATATATTTACACACACAAATATATACACTCACACACACAGACATACACACTCACACACACATTCACACAAACACACACACACATACACACTCACACACACACACAAATATACACACACACAGACATACACTCACACTCACACAGGGACGAGCAAGAGGAGGAGTACAGGAGCCTGGTGGAGGACTTTGTGCAATGGTGCAAACTCAACCACCTTCAACTCAACACTTCAGAGACCAAGGAGATAGTGGTGGATTTCCGCAGGTCTAAGCCCGATCTGCTACCAGTCTTCATTGATGGGGTCAGTGTGGAGGTGGTAAGCACCGACAAGTATCTGGGTCTCCACCTGGACAATAAACTGGACTGGTCAGCCAATACTGATGCACTCTACAAGAAAGGGCAGAGCAGGCTGTACTTCCTGAGGAGGCTGCGGTCCTTTAATGTGTGCAGCAAGCTCCTCAGGATGTTCTACCAGTCTGTTGTTGCCAGCGTCCTCTGCTATGCAGTGGTATGCTGGGGAGGAAGCACAAAGAAGGGTGCTGGGCAACTTGACAGTCTGGTAAGGAAAGCTGGCTCTGTAGTGGGAGCTGAACTGGAGTGCATCACTTCAATATCTGACAAAAGGACCCTGAACAAACTGATCAACATTTTGGACAATGAGTGTCATCCACTCCACAGCACTATTACAAAGCAGAAGAGCCTGATCAGCTGGAGACTTCTCTCACTGCCTTGCACAACAGACAGACTGAGGAAGTCATTTGTCTCCAGGGCCATTGAACTGTTCAATGCTTCACTTAAGGGAAGAGGAGAGATAGACTTCTCCACATATACACATGTTTGTGTACTGTCTGTCCACTAGCCACTTTTTACCACTGTCTTACTGCTTCACTGTGTGCGTGCTATATTAACACATACTGTATGCATAACCCCTCCCTCCATCCCACAGCCGGATTGTGGTCACACTTATACCTTTACCTAATATAGCTATATATATATATATATTATTTTTTTTATATTACCTTGCCTACTCTTTTATATGTCCATATTTATTTGATGCTGGTCTCTAGACTTATTCTTGCACTGTTGTACTGTTGGACTAGGGTCATTCCGTGTCAAATCACCCAGTGGCTTGCAGGTGACCCTCTCCCAAAAACTCTGAAAAAAATCACAGGTGTTTGAAGAGGTCATGTTCATGCATTAACTTTGGTTGGTATCATTATCATATTTTCAGAGCATTTTTTTTAAATTGGGCTTGATTTTCAAAAAGCCCATTTTCATCTTCTCATTTCACCACGTGGACAGTTAACAGGATTTTTTAAAAATTGTATCATATATCATTCTGAATGTGGGGATCATTTGCCCAAAATGTTGGCTTCTTGCTGAGTTTCTTTATTGTGATAAGATTTTTGAAAAATATTGTATATAAATCCACTGAATTTGTACTTTATCTGCAGGACCACTTTGCACCACATGTGGTGCTATTTTAATACAATGGAAGTCAATTGAATTGAATTGAATTGATTTGAATATTCAAGAAAAAAGTGTTTTTTTTAAATTCAGTGCATTGTCAGATGCAGAAAAATCAATACTAACAAGTTATCTTCTTTTTATGAATGCCTCCTGGATCCACATGAGCCCTCATACCTTGTTATGAATACTTTCATGTGATGGAAACACAAATGGTCATGTTCATTAAGTGAAATATCTGATCTCCACTGAAGTAACGCTTCAATCTGACATGCACTGAATTTTAGAAACCCCTTCCTCTTGTTGCATGTATGATTACCAGTCAGTCTTATGTGTGTATAATTTACTTGATCAGTTTATTATTTCTAAATAATATTTATTTATGTGTGGTATGTTGTTCATGTTGCAATAATTATTTTGAGCAATTCAACTATGAACCATAAACTGTGTGATTAGATCTGTGAGATCTAGATTAGATATGTGCAGCAAACAAATTACTCTCTTACTCTTACATTGACTTCCATTGTATTAAAAGAGCACCACGTGTGGTGCAAAGTGGTACTGCAAATCAAGTACAAATTCAGTGGATTTATAGACAATATTTTTCAAAAAACTTATCTCAACGAAGAAACTCAGCAACAAGCCCAAATTTTGGGCAAATTATCCTCACATTCAGAATGATATATGATACAATTTTAAACAAATCCTGTTAACTGTCCATGTGGTGAAATGAGAAGATGAAAACGGGCTTTTTGAAAATCAAGCCCAATTTTTAAAAAAATGCTCTGAAAATATGGTAATGATACCAACCAAAGTTAATGCATGGGCATGACCTTATAATCCATATATGAGCGGGGGGGGAAATCTGATGAATTTGTGTCACATACTTTTTGAAAGAGAAGCCCTCAAAGGTGATGATGTCTTTTCACATAATGAATTTATAGCCTTTTTCAGAGCTTTGCACAGGGGAAAGTACACAAGATACGTCTGATCCGATTGGACTGTTTAATTCAGTGGTCCCCAAACTTTTTCTTCCAAGGGCCAGCTTACTATGCCTGGCTGTAAGAGAGGGCCAGAGACTCGGAGTATATCAGTAACCATAAATAGCTTAGTGCTGTGAACAACAGCAGTCTACCTTAGTTGAATATTCCATTACATTTAATCTATAGGCTTTTGCAATTTGCAATTTAATACCATTGTTAGCTGTGTTTATATTGCCATCATGCCATATCAGTGTAAAATGTAACTCAAATTAAATAATACTAATAAAAAGACTTTTGCATTCCCAAAAGTATTAGCACAGTGGTCCCTATTTTTGTTGGAATTTGATTTTTTAAGTTTGTTTGAACGTGCGTCCCAAACCCCCCGGGCCTGGCTTGCGCGGCGGCTTAATAAGAAGGTGAGATAAGTTGCCGAAATAATGTGGTTACTGTTTTAGACTTGATTTAGATTCAGTGTTATTTAGTATAATTTGTATTTTAGTATATTCTTTATCTTCTACTGTCCTTATTGCTTGTTGTGTTTTTTTATATACTTTTAATTACTTTTTCTGCTGTTAGTGAATGTTGTGTGTGATGTCTGTATGCTACTGAGACCTTGAATTTTCCCTTGTGGATCAATAAAGTATGTATCTATCTATCTATCTATCTATCTATCTACATACACACACACATACACACACAAATACACACATACACACAGATATAGACTCACATACACAGACATACACACTCACACACACACACAGAAATACACACACATACACACTCACACACACATATTCACATACACTGTACACACACACACATATTCACACACACAGACACTCACAGATATATACACTCACACACACATACCCACTCACACAAATATACACACTCACGCACACAGATACACACAGGCATACACACTCACACACACACACACACACATACACACACAAATACACACATACACACACACACAGATATACACTCACATACACAGATATACACACTCACACACACACAGCAGCAAAATAGACCTTTGCAGTCGCCTCTGTCATGAATGACAGAGAAGAAACAGAGGGCAAGACAGTCTTCAGATAGTTCTTCCTCAGAAGATCTGAATCGACTGTGGCCCTCTGATCCTGCAAAGGAACCTCCTGACCCCAACACAATGGTCATAAAAGAGGAGCTGGAGTCACAGAAGATCGTTTGATTTGGGGCAGCCGTGGCCTACTGGTTAGCGCTTCGGACTTGTAACCGGAGGGTTGCCGGTTCGAACCTCGACCAGTAGGGAAGGCTGAAGTGCCCTTGAGCAAGGCACCTAACCCTTCACTGCTCCCCGAGCACCGCTGTTGTTGCAGGCAGCTCACTGCGCCGGGATTAGTGTGTGCTTCACCTCACTGTGTGTTTACTGTGTGCTGAGTGTGTGAGTGTGTTTCACTAATTCATGGATTGGGATAAATGCAGAGACCAAATTTCCCCTCACGGGATCAAAAGAGTATATATACTTATACTTATACTTACTTATACACTCACACACACACAGACATACACACTCACACACACACAGATATACACTCACACACACAGATTTACACACTCAGACACACGCACACACAGACATACACACTCACACAAACACACACAGACACAGACAAACACACACACATTCACACACATACATATATATATATATACACACCAGGCTTGTGCACAATTCAGAATTGAATTGAGAATGACTCCTAAATTCCAATTCAATTCTTGAATTTGAATTGAATTTGAATTAAGGTCAAAAACAGGATGTAGAATTACAATTCGAATTTGAATTAAAGGAAGTAGAATTGAAATTCAATGAAATTCGAAGAAATTCATATAATTTAAGGGTAGTGTTTTACAATGAACCCTCACAGTATATGTCAGATATGATAGCATTAAACACACAACTTGTAACTTAAAACAGTAACAAATTATATTTCCACACTGTAAAACATAATAGTTTTACTTACTTAAAATGTTATAGTAAGTAGAATTCAGGTTTTGTCTTTTGTTGAGATTACTTGCGTAAAATGAGTGTTACTTCATTTTGAGGTAGAAAAGTCAACAGTCAAGTAAACTATACTTGAATTGCTGAAGTTTGTGCTACACTGTAAAATTAGTTTATAATCTTAGTTAACCTGTTAACAAAAGCATGCAAACTGATTTTCTATGCAATTCCCATTCCAGATTTGTCTGTAATGTCAAGTTGTGCAAACAAATGCTCACTTAGTGTAGTGCACTTACAGTACAGTACACAGAATTGCTATTTCAACTAACTTGGTCATTACAATTACAAGTAAAGTATACTGTATGTTTATTTAACACAAAAGGTGTATTGAAGTTGTGCTAATGAAGTTGTGCTAAACTAATGTCACAGTTCAGCTAACTGATATGACAAAAATGCATTTCCAGAATACCACAGACCCCGCCTACATATTGTTTAAGGGATCACATATTAAGTTACAATAACAAAGTGACAGTGGGCTGTATTTTGGGTCACCAGCGCATGGCGTAAAGTTCGTTATTCACCGGCGCGAAGTTGAATTCGTTATTTTGCACCTTTATTTTTTAAGCATTGCGCCCAGGGGTGTGGCAATTAACAACCTAGGGAGGGACCTGGCGCATTGTCTAAAAATCGCTATCATACACCACCTAAACCTGGTCAGAAGTCAATGGCGAGTTGTTCATATGCTATTTTAAGAGCGCATGTCAACAGTCATATTGGCAGGTGCACGCACCATCCTTCTATCATTCATGAATCCACACCAGCGCACGTCCATGCAAAGCATTACAAATTGCACGATTACAATGGTAAACATAATTAGAATAAAGATATTACGAAATACTGTACATCTCATGATGAGTAGTTATTCACCATCATTTGCAAAGTGATTAGGGGAGAGGCGAGAGACACGTATGGAGCACAGCTGAAGACGCACTGTCACGAGATATAAGCAACTCCTCTGCAGGATAAATGTTGTTTTATTCAGTCATTTGAGCAACATTAGGGTAAGTGTTGCATTTTCCAGCCTATGTTTTCGATGGTAACCCATTGTCAGTCAATAGTGAAAGTAACTGCATATAACTGTCTTGTCGTTGACTGACTCCTTGGTGAAGTTAGTTTCACTTTGCCAATGAGTTCAAATAATAGACGAGTGCAAATGCGTGAAGGCTATGCTAGACTTTAGTAAAGCATGGTTTAAGAATGACTATTCCATACGGTCTCGCAAGCAGCCTCCTTCAAATGCGCCGTTGAATGCCAAAATACCGATGCATTTATTTGACATATCGCGCGTTGCGCCGTTAAAGGGAATGACAGATGTCATTCTCATTGGTTTAAAATGATGTTACGCCCCAAACACACCCATATGACTGATTAAAAGACCTAGGAACACCTTGTTACGCCATGCGCTCCACTTTTGAGAACGAAACCCCTCCCAATGTGAACTGAACATCCTACTAAATTTGAATAGACTTTTGACGAGTGACGATGCACTTTAGAATGTCATGATAGGGCCCAGTGACACTAAAGGCTATATATAGTGTTGTTGTGTAATTGATATGTGATTTATATTGATACATCACCCCATCAATGACTATCCAAAAAAGACCAAACCTGTGAGTAGAACTAGTGCTGACAGTTATAGACAGACACAGATCTGTAGCTGGAAACCATACATACAGGTACCCTGTCTCTGCTAAGTTACTGAGGCTAAATGTGAGCTTGATTAGGATTTTTATGGGTGCTCTCCTTGCAAACTTATGTTGCTATTTGACATGGTGGTGTTAGTGGCTGTCCATTACATGCACTCTCCTCTCTGGTCAGGATATTAATATCAACCCCAATGCCTTCACAACATCATGGATACACTGAAATGCCAAAATCAGGCCTTTGAATGAAGTGGTAAAACAAAGTCCTGACTCACTGTGGACATCAAAGATTAGGGGGTTCCCTGAACCGCTGGACAAACCCAGGTGTGTGCCACATATTGGTGGGACATAGTAAGGTCTCCCCTTCATTGTGCAGTACTTTCAGAGTGTAGTAAAACAAAATACCAATGTAACATGTTGCTGAAGTTCTACCCACAGCATTAGAGTGTTTTGGATAGTCATCCACATAAATTACACACCAACAGTATATATTTGTATATTTGTCACTGTCACTTATAATTTAAGATTGAATTTCAGTAAGGATTAATATGTGATATCTTTACAAATATGTGGGCCAGGGCAGTGGCATTCTGGAAGTGCAGAATGTAACATCAGTTAGCACACCTTGTGTTTACACAATATACTTTACTTGTAATGACCAAGTTAGGTTAAATAGGAATTCTCCTTAGTGTAAGTGTACTACACAAAGTAAGCATTTGTTTGCACAACTTGGAATTCCTATCCCAGATTAGTCTGTAATTTCAAGGCAATCGGTTTGCATGTTTTTTTTTTTTAAACTACAGTTAACTAACAGGTTAAGTAAGGTTAACTAACTAACTAACTTCACAGTGTAGCAAAACTTAAGCTATTCAAGTATAGTTTACTCGATTTAAATTATCATGTTCACTTAAATTACTCCTTTTAGCCAAGTTATCTCAAAAAGCAAAATCAACATAATCAACAAAAGACAAAAACTGAGTTATACTAACTAAACAGTAGTAAGAATAGCTATTCAATTTTACAATCCAAAGTAACTTTCCCAAAACTGAATGCATGTGATATTCAACACATTCTTCCTGTTGTTTGACTGTGGAATTACATTGAATTGCCATGAATTTAATTCCACTTCCTGTCATTCCAATTCCAATTAAAATTCAACTTCCTGTGGGGCGGAGCCAATTCAATTCAAATTCCAATTCGTGAATTGAATGGAGATCCATTCTAAAATTCGGAATTTTGCACAAGCCTGATACACACACACACACACACACACACACACACAAAGACATACATACTCACACACACACACAATATGCACACTAACTCTCACACCCCATGCAGATACACACACACAGGCCATATACTGTACACTAACTCTCACAGCTACATTCACAGACACACACTCGCACACAGACATACACACTCGGGGTTCTATTTTAACGAGCCGAAGCTCCTGGTAAATAAACAATGTCAACATATTTTTCGTATTTATTATTGCCATTGGTCTCAGTGTTCATATCAGTTTGAAAAGTCCAAATCAACCAAAACTCTGATTGTTTGCACCTCCAAGTGTGTGATTTAGGTCTGTGACGCGAGTTTGTGTGGAAGAATAGGGTGCCTATGTAACCTGCGTTGTGTTGAACCTGCGCGATTCAGCCCTGCACATGCCTGGACTCGAACCCGCGAACAGCAGCACCTCGGATAGGGAGGCGAGCGTGCTAACAATTGAGACAATAGCCCAGGCTACTGGTTTGCATGCCAGCAGCACTCTTGAGGCGTCGGGGAGTGAGGTTTACCAACGTTCCACAAGCACAGCTAAGCTAGCTGGCATCCGTTACACCTACTCTAGCCTGTTAGTCCCCTAAAATGTTATATAACATTGAAAACATTTTGAAATGATTTAGAAACGCACAACAGTAGATATAGAAAATACCATATATATATATATATATATATATATATATATATATATATATAATTTAAATTTTTTACCATCGCTTTGGCGCCCCCATGGTGCATATGGCGCATAACCACTTTTTGCGCCACTGCCTCCCAGTTTGGCAAGTACAAATAGGTCTCCCTAGCTTTCACCAAATGCTGTTACCCTCTGGTCAGAGCACTGCTTTGACAGATACAGACAACTGTTATGTCTTATTGCTGCTTAAAAGGTGCTATATACACCTGTTAATTGTAAATTCTCAAGGAATACTACAAAGGATTGCTGTTGGTAAGGTCGTTTAAAATAGGTACTGATATTTTAAGCTGAAATTAAATGACCAATGTGACTTAAATTGTACAATGGTGTTTTACAGAACTCTCATACAATTATCACTAATGGATGTCATTACTTAATTGCAGGGAATGATGGAGAATAAATCTTTTACATCCATCACACTTACTAATTATGAAGCAATGAACCAACATAAATATTTGTATTTCACAATTTTTCTTCTAACATACATTGTAACTATTGTCTTAAATACTTGCTTACTTGCAATAGTGTATAAGAAAAGAACCCTACATGAACCTATGTACATTTTCATTTGTAATTTAGCATTTAATGGAATATACGGCAGCACATCTTTATTGCCACATATTATGACTAAACTTTCTACACAGTCACACACAATCTCTTTGGTCAACTGTTTTATTCAGATATTTTGTTTGCACACTTGTGTTATTGTTGAACTGATGACACTTGCTATAATGGGATATGACAGATATGCAGCAATATGTACCCCCTTACACTATCATACCAAAATGTCTCCAAGAAAAGTTAAAATGTTTATTGCAGTGGCTTGGCTTTTTCCTTTCTGTTCTTTTGCGATATATTTATCACTTACAATTCGTCTGACCTTTTGTGGCAGTGCCATTCACAAAACTCATTGCACAAATTATGATGTCCTTAAACTTTCCTGCCATGATACTTCTGTACAGAACATTATTGGGCTCTTTCTCACGGTTGTGTATGTGTTCCCACAATTCTTTGTCATTTTGTTTTCATATGCACAGATTCTGAGGATCTGTTTACATGCATCCAAAGAGTGTCAAAAGAAAGCACTTCAAACATGCATACCACATTTGTTGACTGTTTTAAACTATTTTTTTGGCATTTGTTTTGAACTGATTCAAGTGCGTATCAAGGCAACTCAGATTCCATATGGGATGGCAGTATTTATGTCTCTTTATTTTTTGATTTTGTCACCGCTGTTAAATCCTGTGATATATGGTTCTAGTGCACTAAAACTACATATTCTTCAAAGGAGGAAGTTTTCACCAGTGTCATGATGAACAGCGTTGTCATTTGAAAAATCATGTCAGCACCAATGCATCAGTAATACTCAATCTCTGGCAACCCAGAAGAGGCTCACATCTAGGTAGTCTTGAGAATATTCACCAGTGTTTTGATTTTGGCCTACAGAACATTCGGTAACAATCCTACAAATCGCTCCTTTTCTCAATAGAGCTGAATTATAGCTTCACTAAAGTCTTCAGCAAAAGCTGATATAGCATGCTTTATAATTCTTTTCTCAATAGAGCTGTTTTTACGCTCTTAAAAAGTATGGACCACCAATTAAAAGGGAACAGTCAGATGAAGCAATTTCATTAGCCTGCCTAGTGCCTGCTAAGAACAAGGGAATAAAGGCTAGTGCTGTTGCCCCGAACTATACTGCCAGTCAGGAGTAGATAGATAGAAATAGAAGATAGATAGAAAAATTGATAGGGAATGTAATGTTAGGGGAATTTTGCTTTCTACTTTGCAATGACAAAAATCAAGTGATGAAATTACCAGATGGGTCGTCTCTGCTACAAATTTACTTATAACCAGACAATTTTTTTTTTTTATTATTATTTTTAATGACACTATGATACAAAATAAATATTATAAACAGTTTATTTTTCAACATCTACTTAGTTTCATAGTTTTGCTAACAGACATTCCCCAAGAAAGTAGTGGTGGGCCTTTTGCAAACTTTGTAGCAGTAATGTTGTATCTAGATGCACACATACTTCTACACCTACAAACACACACACATACACATACTCATACATACACACACACACAGACACACTGACACACAGATACACACACACACATACACACAGATATACACACTCACACACACACACACACAGACATACATGTACACTCACACACATTCACATATTCACACATTAACCCATTTCAACCCATCGGTCACAATTGTGACCGAAAAAAAAAATGTACTCATAAGCCTCCAAAACTGTAACTGGGGAATATCCCAATACTCTTTCAGTAAATATTGTAACAATAAAGTGTTTCAATGAAATGTGTGCAGTATTTTGAGTGTATTGTCACATGACCAGAGCTGTTTACTTCCTGGTTGCACCTTGAGAAGAGGATGACTGCTTCAAAGCACCCAAATAAAAGGTTTTTAAAGTACAACCCCAAAACAGAAAAAGTTGGGACGTTGTGTACAATGTGAATAAAAAACAAAATGTAATAATATGCAAATCTCTTAAACTCATATTTGGTTGCATAAAGAACACAGACAACATATCAAACGTTGAAAATGACAAATTTGACTATTTTATGGAAAATATATGTTAATTTTTAATTTGATACCAGCAACATGATTCAAAAAAAGTTAGGACAGGGGTAACAAAATACTGGGAAAGTTGTGTACTGATAAAGAAAACAAAAGGAAGAATGTTTCACAACTAATTAGGGCAACTGGCAACACGATTGGGTATGAAAAAGAGCATCTCAGAGAGGCATTGTCTCTTAGAAGTAAAGATGTAAGGGTATTCATCACTCTGTGTAAACCTGTGTGCACAAATGATAAAACAATGTAATTTTAATGCCTCTTAACATAAAATTGTGACGTATTTAGGGAGTTCATCATCTACAGGACATAATATTATTAAAACATTCAGAGAATCCAGAGAAATCTTTGCAAACAAGGGAAATAGCTAAAAAACAAATTGGATGGCAGTGGTCTTTTGGACCTCAGATAGCACTGCCAAAATTGTAACAGCTAAAATTGTATTGAGTCATGATATAGAAAATACCACCCTCTTATCTGGGCCTGATCTTGTTTAAAAAGGACTGAGGTAACAAGAAAAAAGGTCCTGTGGTTAGACCAATCAAAGTTTGCCATTCTTTTTGGAAATGATGGATTCATCTGGGCAAAAGAGGAGAGGGCCTATCCAAGTATTCAACCTATCCAACTTGTTTTAGTGCTCAGTTCGAAACCCAACATCTATGACGGTGTGGAGGAGCATTAGTGCCTACAGCATGGGCATCTTGCATATTTGGCAAAGCACAATCAATTCTGAATGATGTATACAGTATAAGTATTAGTATAAGTATATATACTCTTTTGATCCTGTGAGGGAAATATGGTCTCTGCATTTATCCCAATCCGTGAATTAGTGGAACACACTCAGCACCCAGTGAACACACACTTAGGTGAAGCACACACTAATCCCGGCGCAGTGAGCTGCCTGCAACAACAGCGGCGCTCGGGGAGCAGTGAGGGGTTAGGTGCCTTACTCAAGGGCACTTCAGCCGTGCCCACTGGCGCCTTAATGCAGGGGCTTACCTGGGCTTAAGCCCAGGGGCCTCGACCAATGAGGGGCCTCCTAATAATAATAATGATAATCAATAATAATAAACGGCGTGTCCGTATTCGTGGCGTCATTAGCCTACTCTGGAGCTAGTCTAAATAATTGAGCACATCGTACTGCTCTACAATTACATCCATGCAGAGGCCCCCTTTGTCTTCTCCAATTCTAAATTGTAACAAAATGTAACAAAACGTAATAAATCCCAACGGGTGTAGAGGAGCTAGAGGAGAGGCTGAAACTGACTGACAAACTTATCATACAAACTCTGGAGATAACGTGGGTAGGATTGAAGCAACGATAAACGAATGACGTGGATTCCTGTAACTGTCCATGAAAACAGAAGGCATAGCAGGTAAATATCGTAGCAAATAGCCTGGAAATGAAACGGCTTTAAAAACATGTATTTCACTTGTCTCATTGGAGTGGACGCAGAACATGGGCTGTGGCGCAAATAAATGAATTAGTGATCTGCATTTCCGTTCACCAACAGCTAAGTTTGTGCTAACCCATTCGCACATATTATAGTCTATAATGTTTACTCCATTGTTAACGTGAGATATGTCTCCATGTAGTGTAGTGATAATGCATAAGGTAGCCATGTTCACGTCACATGAGCCAGCTTGTTCTGTAGGCTAAAAGTATTTCTGTCCCTCCCAAACTGCGTTAAACTGGTGTGTTAAGTAGACAGAATTTCAAAAAAACTCCTGGGGAACCCCCGACACGACAAACACATGCACTTTTGAAAAGCTTTTAAACGTCCATATGTGTACCCATCTTTTAATTTAGCCTACAGCCAGAGTTCAACAAGTGTAAAAGTTCAACGCTTTTTTTCGTGCAGTAGGCTAGCCTTTTTGATAAGCGATGTCATGGGTAGGCAGACGTGATTCGAGGGCTTTCTGTTCCTGTTTATGTAAAGGTTTTACATAGGCTGAATAATGATAGGCTACACTGCATGTTATTAACCAAAAGCGCACGCTATGTGTCGGGTCAGATCGCGGGCCGGGTATCATTTAATCATAATTAATATTTGCGGTGGGGGGGGGGGCTTAAAAAACATATAGCCCAGGGGCCTCGGGTGGTATTAAGGCGCCCCTGGCCGTGCCTACTGGTCGGGGTTCGAACCGGCAACCCTCCGGTTACAAGTCAGAAGCGCTAGTAGGCCACGGCTGCCCCTATACAGGTTTTGAGCAACATATACTGCCATCCAGGCAATGTCTTTTCCAGGGACGGCCTTGTATATTTCAGGAAAACAATGCCAAAATGAATTCTGCACATATTTAAATAGTATTTCTCCAAAAATATTTTTGTGCACACATGGTCTTCAAGGTATCTAGTTATGATATATACATTTATAATAGAGTACTGAAGCCATGACGTAGCGTTGTCAAGGCAGCGATTTCACTGGATCTAAACAAATCAATCTACCATTAGAAATCACCATAGCGGTGGCTTTCTTAATATATTTCAATCATTTTACAACGTTTCTAAGACATTAGTATATTTTTTTTACACTGTAGGAATCACATATTACAACATATACAGCATAGAGTTTTATTAGGGCCCGAGCACCGAAGGGCGCAAGGCCCTATTGTTTTTGTAAGGATTATTATTATTATTATTATTATTATTATTATTATTATTATTGTTATTCTACTTTTTTGCTTTCCTGTTTTTGAGGTGGTTAACATGGTCGAAAACTCTTGAAATTTGGCACACACGTCAGGTGTCACACATCGCAGTTAGGTACAAGAGCTTGACCCCGGGCGTGGCCCAGGGACTCGCTAGCGCCCCCTTATTTGACTGATCCCGTGGTTGGCAAATATTTTGAGGTGGTTAACATAATCGAAAAGTCTTGAAATTTGGCACACACATCTAGTGATGCAGTGAATAGACAGGGATAAAAGCTTGGCACTGGGCGTTGCCCAGCAACTCCATAGCGCCCCCTTATGTCACTGTGACTTGTGGTTGGCATATAGTTTTAGATACACACACCAAATTTGGTAGGTGTATGTAACTCCCAAAAACAAACAACTTTTGTCTTAACATGCCATTAGCCACGCCCACAGGAAGTGAGGTAATTGAGATTTTGTGCGTTGTGGACATGATCAATTTTAACGTACTCCTCCTAGACGGTTGATCCAATTCATGTCAAAGTTGGTATACATGACGCCGAGATGTTCCTGATGATAAATTGTGAAGCGTTTTTTTGATATGTTGTAATTTGACAAAATGGCGAAATTATTAATTTTAATACCCTTCCACATAAACAATAAATGTGTCATAATTCACCATGCATGGCTTGAAATGTTTTAAATTTCACAGGTCATGGAAGACCATGTTAATGATAATATTCACATGCCCATAATACATGTTTGGCATAGCGCCACCAACTGGCAACAGAAAGAATGACAATTATACTGATGTCATATGATCAATTTGAACATACTCCTCCTAGACGGTTTGTCAGATTCATTTGAACTCTGGCAAACATTATGCCAAGATGTCGCTGATGTTAAATTGTGAAGGTATTTTTGAATGTTGTAATATATTTGATATGATTTTAATATCTCACCACATAAACAGGATATGTGTCATAAATCACAGTGCATTGAATGAATGGTCTGAAACTTCTCAGGTTAATAGATATCATGATTATGATGATATCCAGACACCAAATGGGCCTGCCTGGCATAGCGCCACCACCTGGCCAAGCAGGAAATGTGCCAGAAATGGAAAATGCCTTAAGTGATTGATCTGAAACTTTATCAAATATTGGATATCATTATTGTGATGATATTCACATGCGTAATTCACAGGCCTAGCATAGCGCCACCTTCTGGCCAAGCAGGAAATGTGCCAGAAATGCTCTATGCTTTGAATAAATGGTCTGAAACTTCTCAGGTTAATAGATATTATGATTATGATGATATCCAGACACCCAATGTGCCTGCCTGGCATAGCGCCACCACCTGGTCAAGCAGGAAATGTGCCAGAAATGGACAATGCCTTAAGTGATTGATCTGAAAGTGTACAAACATTTTGGATATCATTATTGTGATGATATTCACATGTGTAATTTCAATGCCTAACATAGCGCCACCATCTGGCCAACCAAAAAGTGTATCAGAAATGTTTTTTGCTTAAAATGAATGGTCTGAAATTTCTCAGGTTAATATATATTATGATTATGATGACACCCAATGGGCCTGCCTTGCATTACGCCCCCACCTGGCCAAGCGAGTAAATGTGGCAGAAAATAAAATACAAAAGCAAATAGCCCACGCATCAAATATGTACATTTCACACACGCACCACGTCGGGGCTTTGTTGGATTCCGACATGTCACGGGTTGCGGCCCGCAGGTGCTCGGGCCCGCCATTGCCGCTTGCGGCTATATTTTTAGCTTGGGTTTCCTCCATAAAAGAGACCTGCATGTAACTTCACAGCATGTGGTTAAAATCCTTAAATTCACGGACGTGTTTTGGCTTTATTTTTTTGGCAAAAAATTCTTAACAGCCGCCAGTCTTTGAGAAGACGTGAAATATCCACTGGAATTTTGTTTCTTACTATTACACCTGCCAGGGAATCCGTGTTATGTGGCTAAGCTGCTGCCTAGCAGGTAAAGCACGTTTAAATGGCTATAGCCTACATTTAAAACAATTTATTAGCTAGAAATGATGCCACATGTCTACATTCAATGTTATTTAAGCCACTTCAAAAGTTTGTTTAGATCCAGTGATTCTGCCGTCATGGAAACGCTACGTCACACTTCGGGACTCTATTATTCAAATGTCTTTGGTGTGTTTGCAGAATGAGTAACCATGTTAACGGTCACAATAGTGACCGGTGGGATAGAATGTTGTATCTAGATGCACACATACTTCTACACCTACAAACACACACACATACACATACTCATACATACACACACACACAGACACACTGACACACAGATACACACACACACATACACACAGATATACACACTCACACACACACACACACACACAGACATACATGTACACTCACACACATTCACATATTCACACACACAGACACACACACAGACACACACACTCACAGACTAGGGCTGTCACTTTTGTGAAAAAATCCTGTTTGATTTTTGAGACATAAGTAATCATTGAATCGATTGTAAAATCGATTTTTCATGTCTAAAGACGTTTCCATTTTCAACGGCAAATATAGGCCAATTCACAAACAACTAACAGGCACGAACGTAAAGGACGAACGTAAAGAGCGCGATTGTAGAAACAAGCCAGCAATATTTCTGATGATTTATTGGCGTGAAGTTTTGTGGCTGCAGTACTGCTGCTGCAGGCTTCAATGTAGCTGTATCTTTGTTTAAGATTAAAAATGTCAAACAAATTTCGCCTACGTAGAACTCGATTGCACAGTTTGCATAGCCTATCGCTTTGTTCTTCTCCATAGTTTGATATACCAAAAATCCGAAGTAGGCCTACTTCCACATCGAACTCCTCAAGTTATTAGGGCCTTTCACTCGTCTCTCTCATGTCGCACAGGTTGATCGTGTTGTCCTCCATTTCTTGGCAAAACACGAGCAGCACTGATTGAAACAGCTGTTTCCGGTGCGTAAAATTGGTGGGAATTTTCTTTTTAGCTTTCGCAATGCTTACTGCACTTCGGATTTTTTTTATATTCTTGTTTGTGAATTTTGTTACATCTATCCTTTTTATTTGTTTAATTCGTTTAAAATGAATAGTGTACATATTTGGTTAAAATCGATTCCCTATTTTAGTTTTCGAAACTTGTGTTGTTTGGTCCAATCGTTTGTGCAATCGATTTTCGAACGTAAAGTGACAGCCCTATCACAGACACAGACATACACAGTCACACACATACACACACACATATATTCACACACACAGATATATACACACACACACACACAGACATACACACTCACACACACACACATACACACTCACACACACACAAATATGCACACAAACATACACACAGACATACACACTCACACTCACACAGGGATGAGCAAGAGGAGGAGTACAGGAGCCTGGTGGAGGACTTTGTGCAATGGTGCAAACTCAACCACCTTCAACTCAACACTTCAAAGACCAAGGAGATGGTGGTGGATTTCCGCAGGTCTAAGCCCGATCTGCTACCAGTCTTCATTGATGGCGTCAGTGTGGAGGTGGTAAGCACCGACAAGTATCTGGGTCTCCACCTGGACAATAAACTGGACTGGTCAGCCAATACTGATGCACTCTACAAGAAAGGGCAGAGCAGGCTGTACTTCCTGAGGAGGCTGCGGTCCTTCAATGTGTGCAGCAAGCTCCTCAGGATGTTCTACCAGTCTGTTGTTGCCAGCGTCCTCTGCTATGCAGTGGTATGCTGGGGAGGAAGCACAAAGAAGGGTGCTGGGCGACTTGACAGGCTGGTAAGGAAAGCTGGCTCTGTAGTGGGAGCTGAACTGGAGTGCACAAAAAGACCCTGAACAAACTGATCAACATTTTGGACAATGAGTGTCATCCACTCCACAGCACTATTACAAAGCAGAAGAGCCTGATCAGCTGGAGACTTCTTTCACTGCCTTGCACAACAGACAGACTGAGGAAGTCATTTGTCCCCAGGGCCATTAAACTGTTCAATGCTTCACTTAAGGAAAGAGGAGAGATAGACTTCTCCGCATATACACATGTTTGTGTACTGTCTGTCCACTAGCCACTTTTTACCACTGTCTTACTGCTTCACTGTTTGCGTGCTATATTAGCACATACTGTATGCATAACCCCTCCCTCCATCCCACAGCCGGATTGTGGTCACACTTATACCTTTACTTAATATAGCTACATATATATATATATATATATATATATATATATATATATATATATATATATATATATACATATGTATGTATGTATATATATATATATATATATATATATATATATTTATATATTACCTTGCCTACTCTTTTATATGTCCATATTTATTTTATGCTGGTCTCTAGACTTATTCTTGCATTGTTGTACTGTTGGACTAGGGTCATTCCGTGTCAAATCACCCAGTGGCTGGCAGGTGACTGTAATAACTTGGACTGATCTTACACTGTTAATATATCCATAACAGTTAAGTATGACAGAGACAACTTTCACACGTCTGCATCTCTTTATTGGAACTCTCCGACTGCCAATGTAGTCAACATCCGGGGATTAATAAAACTTAGTCACCACTAGATGGCACTGCTTAACTACAAATAATATGAAATGCGCAGTTAAACATGTATAGTATCAATATACTACACTCCTTCCCCTTAAGCTGTGAAGTTCCCCCTAATAATAAACTCCAAACTTAAACAAAATCTTTGCTACAGCAAATTACTTTCCAATATTGTAACTAAATAATTACTGCCAACAACCTATTTGACCCATAATTGCCGTTTACATTTCAGTCTCAGGAACTCTTTTTCACATTTGTGTCTGAACAGGAACTCTTTTGTTTTAGGGGCAATGTTTCTCAGAACTGACTGATCATAAAGTCAGTCGTTTAGGAGGCGCCCTCTCTCTCGAAGGGTACCTGCGCCCAAGCACCTCAGGGGAAATGGCTGCTCGGTCGGCAGGTGTCACTGCCTTGTCACAGGCCACTGAGCCTGGTAAGGGTGTTGCAAGCGCCTTAGCCTGCATTTGTGTCAACGGTGTAGCTTCAGGTGAGTATGGGCTACCACCTACTGCTCCAGGTGTGCCTTTCCCCCCTAAGTCCGCATGAACCACTGCAGGGTAGTTGTTGGTGACGTCCATCTGCTCATCCTGAACCTCAAATGTCTCTGGACTGGACGGTCGGTTGTACAGCAGATGGTCGATGTGGACTGGGCGTCGGTTCACTCCATTCCACACCAGGTAGGTCACTGGTCCGAGTCGTTTTTCCACTGTTCCTTTCGACCACCTCTCCTTTCCTCCACGGAAATTCCGGATCAGAACTGAATCACCCTCAGACAGATGTCTCAGCTTGGAGGCGGTTTGATCATGGTAGTCTTTCTGTTTTTGTTGTTTGGCTTCCACCACTCTAGCAAGCTGAACCTGGTCCTGATCTGACGTTTGAGGAACAGTTCAGCTGGTGCACAACCAGTAACGCTGTGTGGTGTACTCCTGTAGGCCAACAGGAAGTTGTCTAGCCGGTGCTGCATTGTTATAGTGACATTATGTTTCTTCTCATCGAGCACTTGTTTCAGCAGTGATGCTTTCACTGTCTGGACTGCTCGCTCTGCGGCTCCATTAGAAGCGGGATGGTATGCTGGTACCAAGGTCTGCTTTATGCCGTTGCTTTGCAGGAATGTTTTGTACTCCTGCGAGGTAAATTGCGGACCGTTGTCTGAAACAATCTCCTCGGGGAGACCGTAGGAAGAACAGATGTTCCGCAGCACCTCAATCGTTTTTGCGGCTGTGGTTGTTGCCATGGGAATTACCTCAAGCCATTTCGAATGAGTGTCCACTAACACTAGGAAGTGGTGCTGATCCTTCTCTGCAAAGTCAATATGTAGCCTCTGCCACACCCTAGCAGGCCACTGCCAACAGTGTAGTGGTGCTGCTGCTGCTGGTAGTTTCCTCACACTCTGACAAGCATCACATTGCTGTACTGCATGTTCTATCTCACTGTCTAGCTGGGGCCACCACAAGTAGCTCCTGGCTAAGTTCTTCATCTTGGTCCCTCCATGGTGCCCTTGGTGTAGCTCATGCAGTAGTCGTTCTCGGTGTGCTGGCGGGATGATCACTCGAATTCCCCACAGAATGCATCCTTGTTCCACAGACAGTTCATTCCTTCGGGTGAAGTATGGTTTCAGTGTGTCATCCTTGATGCAACTTGGCCAACCGGACCGAGTCAGCTCCAGTACCTTGCATAGGATGGGGTCTTTTAGAGTGCTCTGTGCAATCTCTGTAGCCTGCACGGGGAGCTCATCTACTAATGAGAAATAAAAGATACTACTCTCCTCTGCTGTATTATCCTTTTCCCTCCCTGGCAGTCTAGATAATGCATCTGCATTTGCATTTTCCGCTGACGTCCTGTACTCTATACTGTAGTCATAAGCCATCAGTCTCAGGGCCCATCGCTGCATTTGCAAAGCGGCTAGTGTGGGGATTTCAGACATGGGTCCTAAGATGGCAAGGAGGGGTTTATGGTCAGTTATTAAACTGAACTTGCGGCCATACAAGTACTTATGAAATTTGGTCACGCCAAATATTATGGCCAAAGCCTCCTTCTCTATCTGACTATAGTTACTTTCTGCTGAACTAATACTGAGCTCTTCACTAGCTGTTCTTTTGCATTTTTGAATGCTGCTGCGCACTCAGGTGTCCATTTCCAGTCGACTTCGTTCTTTAGAAGTTGGTGTAGCGGCTGCAGAACGGCCATAATAGTTCAACAGTCCTAGAAACGACCGTAGCTCTGTGACATTTGTAGGCTGGGGTGCATTTACTATGGCGGCAATCTTTGTCTCAGTGGGGTGCAGTCCCTCTTTATCTATCAGATGCCCCAGGTACTCTACCTTCTCCTGCATGAAGTCGCATTTTGCTCTTTTTACTCTCACCCCGAAGCTCTCCAGCCGGCTTAGTACCTCCTCTAGGTTCCTCAGGTGCTCAGCTCTTGTTCTGCCCGTGACCAGTATGTCATCTAAGAAGCAGGTCACATGCTTTAAGCCTTGTAGGATCTGGTCCATCACATTCTGAAACATAGAAGGTGCACTGCACACCCCATATGAAAGTCTATGATAGACATTGTGAGTATTTATTGTCAAATACTTCTCGGAGTCCTTCTCTAACTCAAGCTGTTGGTAGGCATGTGACAGGTCTAATTTACTAAAGAGAGTGCCCCCGGCCAATGTGGCAAAGAGATCTTCGGCGTTCGGTAGTGGATAGCTCTCCTCCTCGACACTCTGATTTACTGTGACCTTATAGTCGCCACAGATACGAATCGACTTGTCTGATTTGGGTACCACTACTATTGGGGCAGCCCACTGGCTATGTTCAATCTTTGAGATAATACCTGCTTTTTCTAACCTGTTTAACTCTTTCTCGACTGCGTCTTTTAGTGCATATGGCACTGGTCTGGCCTTCCTGAAGATCGGTTTGGTATCTGGCTTTACTGTGATGCTGGCCTTAAACTCACGAATAGTGCCAGGCTCCTCCGAAAACACTGCTTTATGTCTCTGCAACACTGCCTCTACATCTGCGTTATTACAACCCCCTGCTGGTATAACTGAGAATATGCTTGCCCAGTCTAACTTGAAGTTTGTGAGCCAGTTAAGGCCAAGGAGTGCTGGTCAGTCACCTTTCACTATCACTAGGGGTAAATCACCACTCTGGTTCCCATATTTCGCCCTGACAGTCACTTGTCCCATCAAGGGAATGTTCTCACCGGAAAAGGTTGACAGCCGCACTTTACTTTCTCTCAGTGGCAGATGAGAGAGATGTTTCTTATACACTATCTCAGAAACAAGTGTTACGGCAGCTCCTGTGTCAAGCTGCATCTCTAGAGGGGTTCCTTCTAACTTGACATTTACTCTAATGTCCTTTTTCTCATTTCCCACGGTATACGTGGTGTACACTGTATTCATGAAATAAGGCCCGAACAGTTCATCACCATTTCCTGCGGTGTCATTTGGACTGCTGTGTTCAGCCACATACTGTGTATGTCCCTGCCTATTTTTAGTTTTACACATCTTTGCTATGTGTCCTACCTTTGAACACTTGTGGCATGTCTCTGTTCTAAACCTACATACTTGCGCTGCATGATTGCTACCGCCACATCGGTAACAGGGTTGGTGCGTTTCTGTTCTCTGTGGTCTGAAATTGTCACTTGTGGTCTTGCTTTTCCACGCACCCTTGCTTGCTCTCTTCTTGTCTATCTTATTCACTGTGGCAGGTCCTTTCATTTTGCTGGCAAATTCCATCGTATTCTTCGATGCCATTTCCATTGATAAAGACAGTTCACATGCTTTTGCAAATGTCAGATTTTGTTCAGTATTAAGCAACTTTCTTTGAATAGCCTCCACCCTCAAACCACTAACAAGTCTGTCCCTCAGTGCTTCGTCTAAATGGGGACCAAATTCACAATGTGTGGACAGGTGCTTCAACGCCACCACATACTCCGACACTGACTCATGTTCATGCTGGTTCCTTTTTTGAAATTTAAACCTTTCCGCGATAACTAATGGCTTGGGCTTATAATGGGCTGTTAGTTTCCCGCTCAGCACTGCATATGTAAGGCTACTTGGCTTATCTGGTATGCAGAGGTTTTTTAACAGTCCATAACATTCTGCGCCTATTACAGACAGGAGAACGTTGGCCTGTTTCTCTCCATCCACTTCATTTACGATCATCCATTGCTCAAACCTCTCGAGGTATGACTCGAAATCTTCTTGACCTTCCTTGTACTCACCAAGGTTTCCGATGAAGGCTGCTGACATGCTGCACCGTTAGCTACACGAGCTTGGCTCGTCTTGCTAGCTAGCTATCTTGTAGAGTCACGTCGACGTTACTTTCGTCTAACACTTTAATTCACAAGATCTGCAACTGGAATCCCCTTTTCACTTAAAAAGGATCCCATCCTCGTCGCCACTGTAATAACTTGGACTGATCTTAACTGTTATGGATATATTAACAGTGTAAGTATGACGGAGACAACTTTCACACGTCTGCATCTCTTTATTGGAACTCTCCGACTGCCAATGTAGTCAACATCCGGGGATTACAGCATAACTTAGTCACCACTAGATGGCACTGCTTAACTACAAATAATATGAAATGCGCAGTTAAACATGTATAGTATCAATATACTACAGTGACCCTCAGTTTAAAAACTCTGAAAAAAATCACAGGTGTTTGAAGAGGTCATGTTCATGTGCATTAACTTTGGTTGGTATCATTATCATATTTTCAGAGAATTTTTTTTAAATTGGGCTTGATTTTCAAAAAGCCCGTTTTCATCTTTTCATTTCACCACGTGGACAGTTAACAGGATTTTTTAAAAATTGTATCATATATCATTCTGAATGTGAGGATCATTTGCCCAACATTTTGGCTTCTTGCTGAGTTTCTTTATTGAGATAAGATTTTTGAAAAATATTGTATATAAATCCACTGAATTTGTACTTTATCTGCAGTACCACTTTGCACCACATGTGGTGCTATTTTAATACAATGGAAGTCAATGTAAGAATAAGAGAGTCACTTGTTTGCTGCATATATCCAATCTAAACACAGTTTATGGTTTATAGTTGAATTGCTCCAAATAATTATTGCAACATTAACAACATGCTACTCATACATAAATCTTATTTAGAGAAAATATACTGATCAAGTAAATTATGCACACATAAGACTGACTGGTCATCATACATGCAGCAACAGGATTTAGCATAATTGGCATCTTTGTAACGAGTTTTCAACGCCAGCTTCCACCTATCAGTGCCTATGCGAGTACTTTAATAATTACTAGCCAGCTGGTTAGGCAAAGTCTATATGCATGGTACTATGTAGTCCTCTGTGAGAAACAGGCAAAGAGCATCAAGATGGAAATCAGTGCTTTGTCTCCATGTGATCTGGGAAAGAAGTTGTAAAATGAATATCATAAGGGAACATATCATCTATTTCAGTGCTCCATTAACTGCAGCACAGTCCCCCAGTTGTGGAAACACTCAATGCTGATTCCCATACCCAAGAAGGGTACCACCAAAGTCCTGAACGACCTCAGGCCTGTGGCCCTAACCTCCTTGGTAATGAGGACCATGGAGAGAGTCATAAAGGACAATATAACCAAGGTGACAGACCCAATGATGGATCCACTCCAATTTGCATATCGGGTGGGCAGGGGGGTCGACGATGCAAACATTTTCATCCTAGACAATATCCACAAACATCTGGAAACCCCCAATTCCACAGCTAGACTTCTATTTGCCGACATCTCGTCTGCATTTAACACCATGCAGCCACACATCCTGGCAGAGAAGCTCATCACCCACTTTCACTTGGATCATCAGCTTACCCTGTGGATTATAGACTTTTTGACCAACAGGACACAGAGGATTCTGGTCAACGGCACCTTCTCAGATGTCCGGATCACTTCAACAGGTTCGCCACAAGGGTCTGTCCTCTCTTCCCTCCTATACGTCCTCTACACAGACGACTGCAGGTCTACTCAGCCAAACTGTCATATGGTGAAGTTTGCTGATGATACAGTTGTCCTGTCTCTGCTTTCAGGCTCCCTCCATGATCACAGCTCAGCCATGCAGGATTTTGTGAAGTGGTGTGAACTGTCCTGTTTAGAGCTGAATGTGGATAATACCAAGGAGATGATAGTGACCTTCTCCCCTAAACAGAGACAGTTGGCTGAGGCAGTCACTACCACCATCCAGGGAAAGTCAGTAGAGGTTGTAGGAGAGTATAAATATCTTGGGACTATTTTTGATAACCACTTGAAGTTTTCCTCCAACACAGAGGAAATTCTGAAGAAAAGCCATCAGCGGCAGTATATGCTCAGGAAACTAAAATTATTTGATGTAAGCAAGGACATTCTGACCACATTTTACTACTCCGCTTTACTACTTCATTGAAAGTGTGATAACCTTCTCCTTCACCTGTTGGTTTTACTCCATTAGTCTTCAAAACAGGAACCGCTTACACCAGACTGTTAAAGTATGCTCCAGAATTATTGGACACCCCTTGAGAGCTCTGTCCACCTGGTGCGAACAGCAGACCCTGAGACTGCCTGTAGGTTCTTTCGAGATCCATCACATGTAATGTTTCCTATGTTTGAGTGGCTCCCCTCACGACGCAGACTCCGTTGTCATGGCTGTAAGACCCAAAGGAGGAAGGTGACCTTTGTCCCCAGGGCTGTCCAGCTCCTAAATGTATTATTCGTATTTAGTCGTCAGAATCTTTTGTCCCCAGGGCTGTCCAGCTCGTATTTATTATTGCCATTGGTCTCAGTGTTCATATCAGTTTGAAAAGTCCTGTCAGAATACCTTTATTTTAACAAAAAAAAAAATCAATTTGAGCAACCTTTAATTGAGTATTTGCATATTATCAGTATAGGTAATAAAACTCACTTTTTCATCTACTTTTCTACATTTAAAAAAAATAAATATATTGATTACTTCAAATGGTTGGTAATAACACATGGTTTGCATATTTGCATGTCTGGGGAAAATGTGGGCTTAAATGGATTAATAATATTATAGCCATTGTAAAAAACAGGTGGAGGTGTCAAATGTTGAGTTTCTCCAGTCTAGATTTTTTGACGTTAATCACTCCTATGATGTATTGCTATTGTTCTATCCAAAGTAAAATACCTGTTTCGAAGTTAACTGATGGTCAAATCAACCAAAACTCTGATTGTTTGCACCTCCAAGTGTGTGATTTAGGTCTGTGACGCGAGTTTGTGTGGAAGAATAGGGTGCCTATGTAACCTGCGTTGTGTTGAACCTGCGCGATTCAGCCCTGCACATGCCTGGACTCGAACCCGCGAACAGCAGCACCTCGGATAGGGAGGCGAGCGTGCTAACAATTGAGACAATAGCCCAGGCTACTGGCTCGCATGCCAGCAGCACTCTTGAGGCGTCGGGGAGTGAGGTTTACCAACGTTCCACAAGCACAGCTAAGCTAGCTGGCATCCGTTACACCTACTCTAGCCTGTTAGTCCCCTAAAATGTTATATAACATTGAAAAAATGTTGAAATGATTTAGAAACGCACAACAGTAGATATAGAAAATACCATATATATATATATATATATATAATTTACATTTTTTACCATCGCTTTGGCGCCCCCATGGTGCATATGGCGCATAACCACTTTTTGTGCCACTGTCTCCCAGTTTGGCAAGTACAAATAGGCCTCCCTAGCTTTCACCAAATGCTGTTACCCTCTGGTCAGAGCACTGCTTTGACAGATACAGACAACTGTTATGTCTTATTGCTGCTTAAAAGGTGCTATATACACCTGTTAATTGTAAATTCTCAAGGAATACTACAAAGGATTGCTGTTGGTAAGGTCGTTTAAAATAGGTACTGATATTTTAAGCTGAAATTAAATGACCAATGTGACTTAAATTGTACAATGGTGTTTTACAGAACCCTCATACAATTATCACTAATGGATGTCATTACTTAATTGCAGGGAATGATGGAGAATAAATCTTTTACATCCATCACACTTATTAATTATGAAGCGATGAACCAACATAAATATTTGTATTTCACATTTTTTCTTCTAACATACATTGTAACTATTGTCTTAAATACTTGCTTACTTGCAATAGTGTATAAGAAAAGAACCCTACATGAACCTATGTACATTTTCATTTGTAATTTAGCATTTAATGGAATATACGGCAGCACATCTTTATTGCCACATATTATGACTAAACTTTCTACACAGTCACACACAATCTCTTTGGTCAACTGTTTTATTCAGATATTTTGTTTGCACACTTGTGTTATTGTTGAACTGATGACACTTGCTATAATGGGATATGACAGATATGCAGCAATATGTACCCCCTTACACTATCATTCCAAAATGTCTCCAAGAAAAGTTCAAATTTTCATTGCAGTGGCTTGGCTTTTTCCTTTCTGTTCCTTTGCGATATATTTATCACTTACAATTCGTCTGACCTTTTGTGGCAGTGCCATTCACAAAACTCATTGCACAAATTATGATGTCCTTAAACTTTCCTGCCATGATACTTCTGTACAGAACATTATTGGGCTCTTTCTCACGGTTGTGTATGTGTTCCCACAATTCTTTGTCATTTTGTTTTCATATGCACAGATTCTGAGGATCTGTTTACATGCATCCAAAGAGTGTCAAAAGAAAGCACTTCAAACATGCATACCACATTTGTTGACTGTTTTAAACTATTTTTTTGGCATTTGTTTTGAGCTGATTCAAGTGCGTATAAAGGCAACTCAGATTCCATATGGGATGGCAGTATTTATGTCTCTTTATTTTTTTATTTTGTCACCGCTGTTAAATCCTGTGATATATGGTTCTAGTGCACTTAAAGTACATATTCTTCAAAGGAGGAAGTTTTCACCAGTGTCATGATGAACAGCGTTGTCATTTGAAAAATCAAGTAAGCACCAATGCATCAGTAATACTCAATCTCTGGCAACCCAGAAGAGGCTCACATCTAGGTAGTCTTGAAAATATTCACCAGTTTTTTGATTTTGGCCTACAGAACATTCGGTAACAATCCTACAAATCGCTCCTTTAAGATTCTTTTCTCAATAGAGCTGTTTTTTACGCTCTTAAAAAGTATGGACCACCAATTAAAAGGGAACAGTCAGATGAAGCAATTTCATTAGCCTGCCTAGTGCCTGCTAAGAACAAGGGAATAAAGGCTAGTGCTGTTGCCCCGAATTATACTGCCAGTCAGGAGTAGATAGATAGAAATAGAAGATGCATAGAAAAACTGCTAGGGAATGTAATGTTAGGGGAATTTTGCTTTCTACTTTGCAATGACAAAAATCAAGTGATAAAATTACCAGATGGGTCGTCTCTGCTACAAATTTACTTTTATTATTATTTTTAATGACACTACGATACAAAATAAATATTATAAACAGTTTATTTTTCAACATCTACTTAGTTACATAGTTTTGCTAACAGACATTCCCCAAGAAAGTAGTGGTGGGCCTTTTGCAAACTTTGTAGCAGTAGTGTTTGACATTAACCCATTTCAACCCATCGGTCACAATTGTGAACGGAAAAAAAAATGTACTCATAAGCCTCTAAAACTGTAACTGGGGAATATCCCAATACTCTTTCAGTTAATATTGAAACAATAAAGTGTTTCAATGAAATGTGTGCAGTGTCAAATATTTTGAGTGTATTGTCACATGACCAGAGCTGTTTACTTCCTGGTTGCACCTTGGGAAGAGGATGACTGCCTCACAGCTCACAAATAAAAGGTTTTTAAAGTACAACCCCAAAACAGAAAAAGTTGGGACGTTTTGTACAATGTGAATAAAAAAAAAAATGTAATAATCTGCAAATCTCTTAAACTCATATTTGGTTGCATAAAGAACACAGACAACATATCAAACGTTGAAAATGACAAATTTGACTATTTTATGGAAAATATATGTTAATTTTGAATTTGATACCAGCAACATGATTCAAAAAAAGTTGGGACAGGGGTAACAAAATGCTGGGAAAGTTGTGTACTGATAAAGAAAACAAAAGGAAGAATGTTTCACAACTAATTAGGGCAACTGGCAACACGATTGGGTATGAAAAAGAGCATCTCAGAGAGGCATGGTCTCTTAGAAGTAAAGATGTAGGGGTATTCATCACTCTGTGTCAACCTGTGTGCACAAATGATAAAACAATGTAATTTTAATGCCTCTTAACATGAAATTGTGACGTATTTAGGGAGTTCATCATCTACAGGACATAATATTATTAAAACATTCAGAGAATCCAGAGAAATCTTTGCAAACAAGGAAAATAGCTAAAAAACAAATTGGATGGCAGTGGTCTTTTGGACCTCAGATGGCACTGCATCAACACCAGTGACCTGTTTCCAGACCTGTCATTGTATGGGCTCAGGAAAACCTCTCACATTGTCTGTGAGCCCAGTTTGATACTCAATTCCAAAACTGCAGCCAAAATTGTAACAGCTAAAATTGTATTGAGTCATGATATAGAAAATACCACCCTCTTATCTGGGCCTGATCTTGTTTAAAATGGACTGAGGTAACAAGAAAAAAGGTCCTGTGGTTAGACCAATCAGTTTGCCATTCTTTTTGGAAATGATGGATTCACCTGGGCAAAAGAGGAGAGGGCCTATCCAAGTATTCAACCTATCCAACTTGTTTTAGTGCTCAGTTCGAAACCCAACGTCTATGACGGTGTGGAGGAGCATTAGTGCCTACAGCATGGGCATCTTGCACATTTGGCAAAGCACAATCAATTCTGAATGATGTATACAGTATAAGTATTAGTATAAGTATATATACTCTTTTGATCCTGTGAGGGAAATATGGTCTCTGCATTTATCCCAATCCGTGAATTAGTGAAACACACTCAGCACCCAGTGAACACACATTTAGGTGAAGCACACACTAATCCCGGCGCAGTGAGCTGCCTGCAACAACAGCTGCGCTCGGGGAGCAGTGAGGGGTTAGGTGCCTTACTCAAGGGCACTTCAGCCGTGCCTACTGGTCGGAGATCGAACCGGCAACCCTCCGGTTACAAGTCAGAAGCGCTAGTAGGCCACGGCTGCCCGTATACAGGTTTTGAGCAACATATACTGCCATCCAGGCAATGTCTTTTCCAGGGACGGCCTTGTATATTTCAGGAAAACAATGCCAAAATGAATTCTGCACATATTTAAATAGTATTTCTCCAAAAATATTTTTGTGCACACATGGTCTTCAAGGTGTCTAGTTATGATATATACATTTATAATAGAGTACTGAAGCCATGACGTAGCGTTGTCAAGGCAGCGATTTCACTGGATCTAAACAAATCAATCTACCATTAGAAATCACCATAGCGGTGGCTTTCTTAATATATTTCAATCATTTTACAACGTTTCTAAGACATTAGTATATTTTTTTTACACTGTAGGAATCACATATTACAACATATATTCATACCAACACAATCAAATTTGTGACTACAGAGTTTTATTTTAGCATGGGTTTCCTCCGTAAAGGAGACATGCATGTAACTTCACAGCATGTGGTTAAAATCCTTAAATTCACGGACGTGTTTTGGCTTTGTTTTTTTGGCAAAAAATGTCACTCTTAACAGCCGCCAGTCTTTGAGAAGATGTGAAATATCCACTGGAATTTTGTTTCTTACTATTACACCTGCCAGGGAATCCGTGTTATGTGGCTAAGCTGCTGCCTAGCAGGTAAAGCACGTTTAAATGGCTATAGCCTACATTTAAAACAATTTATTAGCTAGAAATGATGCCACATGTCTACATTCAATGTTATTTAAGCCACTTCAAAAGTTTGTTTAGATCCAGTGATTCTGCCGTCATGGAAACGCTACGTCACACTTCGGGACTCTATTATTCAAATGTCTTTGGTGTGTTTGCAGAATGATCACAATGATCACATGTTCACAATAGTGACCGGTGGGATAGAATGTTGTATCTAGATGCACACATACTTCTACACCTACAAACACACACACATACACATACTCATACATACACACAAACACACACACACACACACAGACATACATGTACACTCACACACATTCACATATTCACACACACAGACACACACACTCAAAGACTAGGGCTGTCACTTTTGTGAAAAAATCCTGTTCGATTTTTGAGACATAAGTAATCATTGAATCGATTGTAAAATCGATTTTTCATGTCTAAAGACTATTCCATTTTCATCGGCAAATATAGGCCAATTCACAAACAACTAACAGGCATTAGGACGAACGTAAAGAGCGCGATTGTAGAAGCAAGCCAGCAATATTTCTGATGATTTATTGGCGTGAAGTTTCGTGGTTGCAGTACTGCTGCTGCAGGCTTCAATGTAGCTGTGTCTGTGTTTAAGATTAGAAATGTCAAACAAATTTCGCCTACAGTGCTGGCCAAAAGTATTGGCACCCATGCTAAAGTTGACTGAAAAGAGGAATATAAAATCATCTTTTGGAAATTGATCTTAATGCCTTAAGTGAAAAATGAGGAAATATCTAACCTTTAAGGACACCAATTTTCTTAGTGAATGAATAATGTATCATAAATAAATACATGTTCTTCCTTAAAATACAGGAGTCATAAGTATTGGCACCCCTATGTTAAATTCCCATAGAGACAGGCGGATTTTTATTTTTAAAGGCCAGTTATTTCATGGATCCAGAATACTGTGCATCCTGATAAAGTTACCTTGGCCTTTGGAATTAAAATAGCCCCACATCATCACATACCCTTCACCATACCTAGAGTTTGGCATGGGTGTTATTTCAGTTAGCCTATGCAAATCAAACCAGCTAATAGGCTAACTGAAATAGGTGCCTCATGGGTGCCAGCACTGTACGTAGAACTCGATTGCACAGTTTGCATAGCCTACCGCTTTGTTCTTCTCCATAGTTTGATATTCCAAAAATCCGAAGTAGGCCTACTTCCACATCGAACTCCTCAAGTTATTAGGGCCTATCACTCGTCTCTCTCATGTCGCACAGGTTGATCGTGTTGTCCTCCATTTCTTGGCAAAACACGAGCAGCACTGATTGAAACAGCTGTTTCCGGTGCGTAAAATTGGTGGGAATTTTCTTTTTAGCTTTCGCAATGCTTACTGCACTTCGGAATTCTTTTATATTCTTGTTTGTGAATTTTGTTACATCTATCCTTTTTATTTGTTTAATTCGTTTAAAATTAATAGTGTACATATTTGGTTAAAATCGATTCCCTATTTTAGTTTTCGAAACTTGTGTTGTTTGGTCCAATCGTTTGTGCAATCGATTTTCGAACGTAAAGTGACAGCCCTATCACAGACACAGACATACACAGTCACACACATACACACACACACATATATTTACACACACAAATATATACACTCACACACACAGACATACACACTCACACACACATTCACACAAACACACACACACATACACACTCACACACACACACACACAAATATACACACACACATACACACAGACATACACACTCACACTCACCGGGATGAGCAAGAGGAGGAGTACAGGAGCCTGGTGGAGGACTTTGTGCAATGGTGCAAACTCAACCACCTTCAACTCAACACTTCAAAGACCAAGGAGATGGTGGTGGATTTCCGCAGGTCTAAGCCCGATCTGCTACCAGTCTTCATTGATGGGGTCAGTGTGGAGGTGGTAAGCACCGACAAGTATCTGGGTCTCCACCTGGACAATAAACTGGACTGGTCAGCCAATACTGATGCACTCTACAAGAAAGGGCAGAGCAGGCTGTACTTCCTGAGGAGGCTGCGGTCCTTCAATGTGTGCACCAAGCTCCTCAGGACGTTCTACCAGTCTGTTGTTGCCAGCGTCCTCTGCTATGCAGTGGTATGCTGGGGAGGAAGCACAAAGAAGGGTGCTGGGCAACTTGACAGGCTGGTAAGGAAAGCTGGCTCTGTAGTGGGAGCTGAACCGGAGTGCATCACTTCAATATCTGACAAAAGGACCCTGAACAAACTGATCAACATTTTGGACAATGAGTGTCATCCACAGCACAGCACTATTACAAAGCAGAAGAGCCTGATCAGCTGGAGACTTCTCTCACTGCCTTGCACAACAGACAGACTGAGGAAGTAATTTGTCTCCAGGGCCATTGAACTGTTCAATGCTTCACTTAAGGGAAGAGGAGAGATAGACTTCTCCACATATACACATGTTTGTGTACTGTCTGTCCACTAGCCACTTTTTACCACTGTCTTACTGCTTCACTGTGTGCGTGCTATATTAGCACATACTGTATGCATAACCCCTCCCTCCATCCCACTGCCGTATTGTGGTCACACTTATACCTTTACCTAATATAGCTATATATATTTGTTTTTTTTTATATTACCTTGCCTACTCTTTTATATGTCCATATTTATTTGATGCTGGTCTCTAGACTTATTCTTGCACTGTTGTACTGTTGGACTAGGGTTATTCCGTGTCAAATCACCCAGTGGCTGGCAGGTGACCCTCTCCCAAAAACTCTGAAAAAAATCACAGGTGTTTGAAGAGGTCATGTTCATGCATTAACTTTGGTTGGTATCATTATCATATTTTCAGAGCATTTTTTTTAAATTGGGCTTGATTTTCAAAAAGCCCGTTTTCATCTTCTCATTTCATCACGTGGACAGTTAACAGGATTTTTAAAAAATTGCATCATATATCATTCTGAATGTGGGGATCATTTGCCCAAAATGTTGGCTTCTTGCTGAGTTTCTTTATTGTGATAAGATTTTTGAAAAATATTGTATATAAATCCACTGAATTTGTACTTTATACCGGATTAAAATAGCACCACATGCCGGATACGGCCCGCCACCTCATTTTGGGTGGCCCCCCAAAACATGTCCGTGGTATATAGCAACCGGCCCGCACAGGAGTACGACATCGTCAAACTATAACCTCCGCAATTTCCCCCATTCATTCTCTATGGCGAGTCTTAACAGTACACATGTAATACTGTTTTTGTCCACTGGTGGTTGTTTTGGCGCTGTTTCGCGTTTGCCATCAAAAAACGGAATGAAATGTAGGCCTATCTGCAAACAATGTAAGAGGCAGGCCCGGAGTGGGTAATCGGGAGAATCGGGAGAATTCCCGGTGGGCCGCTTCACTTTTGGGCCGGTCGAGGGAAAAATATTGGCATTTGTCACGTTTATCTATCTTCTCTTAAAGTTGGCTACACACGTTCGCAATCTATGCCTAACACCGCAGCCTCTGCATGGGTTGTTCTCCCCTCCCAATAAGAGTTAATTGGTTGGGTCCATATAAAAAAACATGTAAACAATACAGTAGTTCAATATGCCTCTTAGTGGAATTGTGGGATACATTTCAAATGCTTTATTTCTTCCTTCCTGATTTTGTTAACTTATCAACCTATCCTTGTGGAATAGTGGAATATTAGACTATAATAAAAACTACAGGATAGTAAGAGCTGAAATGTTGCCTTATTTATCCAATTTCCACCACCACTAAAAAAGTGGGCCGGTCTTGGGCCTGAAACTCCCGGGCTGAAAAGTGGCCCCACTCCGGCCCTGGTAAGAGGACTATGCTGACTGCATCAGTGCTCAAAGTATTCTAAAAGTTTATCAATGAATTGTTAATAACTAACTAACTTATATTCAAGTAATTTTTCTGGGACTTTCTGGGATAATTATTTTTATTTGTTCAAATGTTGAATGGTGGTCATTTTAGATCACTTCAGCACTTCATAAAATTCTCATAGTTTGAGAAATTTACATTTTCAGAGTTCACACATTTTTAATGAAATATACTTTTGGAACTACCTGCTAATACTTTTGGGAATGCAAAAGTCTTTTTATTAGTATTATTTCATTTGAGTTACATTTTACACTGATATGGCATGATGGCCTTTTTCAGAGCTTTGCACAGGGGAAAGTACACAAGATACGTCTGATCCGATTGTATTGTTTAATTGAACAGGAAAATGTACTTCTATTCACATAATTTCACTAATGTCTGTGAAATACCAAAAGAGCAAATAATGTTGGAGGTTGAACAAAAAGGATTGTTCACCACAATGCTTAAAATGACTTGAAGTTTCAAAGGGCTGTAGTTTTGCAAAGATTAGTTATACAGATATACTATTTAGGATCTATGCATGGATTTGGTCTACAAACACCTGTGAATTTTTTCAGATATTTTCAGAGAGGGTCACCTGCCAAATTTTGCTGAAATTGGGTGATTTCACACGGAATGACCCACTACTCATTTGCCACAGAGCACCTTTCCTCACTATGCACAGAGAATCACAGGCTCAGTCCCTGCCTCAGTCATTGCAAGCGTCTCATGCTAAATCACCCACTATGTGTGTTAGGGCCAATTTAATCTTAAGTTTATTTTATTGAAATTTACCTCCCCCTGCTGGCACTTTTACTTTGCATTATGACACCACCAGGAACTCCTATATATGGAGACAGGAAGTGAGGCCTGGCAGGTGACCGCATGAGAGAAGAAGCGCTAGCCACAGTTGGGAGCGATATCGTTTTTTGACCACAAACTCACGACTTACAAAACAACATTGAAGCTTTTCGTTTACATCTACATTGATACACGCATACATCTTTGGATTATACTTAGGTTGTATTCAGGCCCGTCGCTAGAAGGCAAGCAAACCAAGCAATTGCTTGGGGCCCCGAGCTGGCCAGGGGCCCCAAGACAACGACTGGTTAAGAATAAAATGCAACGACAAACTGTGAGCGCCCCTTTGATAGTCAATGCAGTAAAGTGCAACGACACTGTTACCGGCAATACCGGGATCCCCCTCAAGGGGGCCCCTCTCAGTAGTCGCTGACGGCAGCCAGCCAGCCAGGTTCGTGATCTCTGCTGCCGGGAAAATATAAAACCTCGAGCGGAGTTATGCATCCGGAAGCCAGAAGAGAAAGGAAGAGGATGACAAGAAAAAACAAGATAGTGGTAATTGATAAATTACACTGGATAAAATAGCTCTACTTGTCTTGTACAAATGGTGTAATGTCGCAGCAGGTAGGCTAGCCTAGCAAAAAATGTTTATGTTAACTACCTGCCTGACGGCCCATGCTGCTTGTAACCTGCTTGTAACAAACCAGAACAGTTAGCGCAACTTTTTTTTTCCGAACGGACGGAATATGGTTACATACTGTAATATGTTTATTAACGGGATAAGGAAGACGCAGATCTGTTCCAGAATCACTGTTTATCGTATTTAATGACATAACATTGCTATAGCTTTGTAATAGGTTTTGATGAAAGTGGCATCGCTTCTCTGCTATACTAACTATAATCTATTTACCAAATGGGGGTTAGGAAAACCACACGATAAATTCCGTGCATCAAAGCAGACTGGAACATTCATGTCTAGCAGTATTCATGCACGCCAGCTGTTTACTGTCTTTAAAGCATCAGGTGCGTCTGTCTAATGCTCAAACAGCAGAATGCTTAAATGCTATGTTAAGCTACAAGTAGGCCTAGGTCAATGTATAACATTAGCTTGGGATGTTTTTACAGTAAGCATTGGTAGTTGTGAAAGCAGCTGCATCCCTTCTAAATATCAAAATATGGAAATGCTAACATATCTTTTCTTTCTCCCTGAAGGTGCTTTGCTTAAATTTCTCAGCCCTCAGGCTCTTCCTAAGGAATCCTCCACTGATAAAGGTAGAGTGAATTTCTCTCACTGAGCTGAGCTGTTAATGACCTTTTCCAATATGCTAACAGTGAAATGGTCAAACGTACTTCACAGGTAATTAAAAAAAAAAAAAAAAATTATTTTCCCAGGTACACCATCAACTTCATCCTCCATTCATGAGGAAGAAGCTGACATTGGATTTTATGGTACGGTGGTGTTTTTGCAAATGTTCAAATGTTCAAAATGTTCAAAACTAATGCACAGTATCTATATGCAATGTATTTGCACTGCCAACATTTTTTATTTATATAAAGTGTGGGTGAACTTAAACTGTATGGCTATGCTGTGGTTCCTGTAGGCTTTGCGTGCGGTGGGTGGACAGGGGGGGGGGGTGTTCCATGTCCATTTTGCTTGGGGCCCCCAAATTCCTTGAAACGGCCCTGGTTGTATTTAGAAGGATAGAAGATCCTATTTTTGTTGGAATTTGAATTTTTAAGTTTGTTTGAACGTGCGTCCCAAATCCCCCCGGCATGGCTTGCGCGGCGGCTTAATAAGAAGGTGAGACAAGTGACAAGTTGCCGAAATAATGTGGTTACTGTTTTAGACTTGATTTAGATTTAGTGTTATTTAGTATAATTTGTATTTTAGTATATTCTTTATCTTCTACTGTCCTTATTGCTTGTTGTGTTTTTTATATACTTTTAATTACTTTTTCTGCTGTTAGTGAATGTTGTGTGTGATGTCTGTATGCTACTGAGACCTTGAATTTTCCCTTGGGGATCAATAAAGTATCTATCTATCTATCTATCTATCTATCTATCTATCTATCTACATACACACACACATACACACACAAATACACACATACACACAGATATAGACTCACATACACAGACATACACGCTCACACACACACACAGAAATACACACACATACACACACATACACACTCACACACACATATTCACATACACACACACACATATTCACACACACAGATATACACTCACAGATATATACACTCACACACACATACCCACTCACACAAATATACACACTCACACACACAGATACACACAGGCATACACACTCACACATACACACACACACACACACACATACACACACAAATACACACATACACACACACACAGATATACACTCACATACACAGATATACACACTCACACACACACAGCAGCAAAATAGACCTTTGCAGTCGCCTCTGTCATGAATGACAGAGAAGAAACAGAGGGCAAGACAGTCTTCAGATAGTTCTTCCTCAGAAGATCTGAATCGACTGTGGCCCTCTGATCCTGCAAATGAACCTCCTGACCCCAACACAATGGTCATAAAAGAGGAGCTGGAGTCACAGAAGATCGTTTGATTTGGGGCAGCCGTGGCCTACTGGTTAGCGCTTCGGACTTGTAACCGGAGGGTTGCCGGTTCGAACCCCGACCAGTAGGGACGGCTGAAGTGCCCTTGAGCAAGGCACCTAACCCTTCACTGCTCCCCGAGCGCCGCTGTTGTTGCAGGCAGCTCACTGCGCCGGGATTAGTGTGTGCTTCACCTCACTGTGTGTTTACTGTGTGCTGAGTGTGTTTCACTATTCATGGATTGGGATAAATGCAGAGACTAAATTTCCCCTCACGGGATCAAAAGAGTATATATACTTATACTTATACTTACTTATACACTCACACACACACAGACATACACACTCACACACACACAGACATACACACTCACACAAACATACAGACACAGACAAACACACACACATACATATATGTATATATATATATATATATATATATATACACACACACACACACACAAAGACATACGTACTCACACACACACAATATGCACACTAACTCTCACACCCCATGCAGATACACACACACAGGCCATATACACTAACTCTCACAGCTACATTCACAGACACAGACTCGCACGCAGACATACACACTCGGGGTTCTATTTTAACGAGCCGAAGCTCCTGGTAAATATACAATGTCAACATATTTTTTCGTATTTATTATGGCCATTGGTCTCAGTGTTCATATCAGTTTGAAAAGTCCTGTCAGAATACCTTTATTTTAACAACAAAAAAAAACAATTTGAGCAACCTTTAATTGAGTATTTGCATATTATCAGTATAGGTAATAAAACTCACTTTTTCATCTACTTTTCTACATTTAAAAAAAATAAATATATTGATTACTTCAAATGGTTGGTAATAACACATGGTTTGCATATTTGCATGTCTGGGGAAAATGTGGGCTTAAATGGATTAATAATATTATAGCCATTGTAAAAAACAGGTGGAGGTGTCAATTGTTGAGTTTCTCAAGTCTAGATTTTTTGACGTTAATCACTCCTATGATGTATTGCTATTGTCTATCCAAAGTAAAATACCTGTTTCGAAGTTAACTGATGGTCAAATCAACCAAAACTCTGATTGTTTGCACCTCCAACTGTGTGATTTAGGTCTGTGACGCGAGTTTGTGTGGAAGAATAGGGTGCCTATGTAACCTGCGTTGTGTTGAACCTGCGCGATTCAGCCCTGCACATGCCTGGACTCGAACCCGCGAACAGCAGCACCTCGGATAGGGAGGCGAGCGTGCTAACAATTGAGACAATAGCCTAGGCTACTGGCTCGCATGCCAGCAGCACTCTTGAGGCGTCGGGGAGTGAGGTTTACCAACGTTCCACAAGCACAGCTAAGCTAGCTGGCATCCGTTACACCTACTCTAGCCTGTTAGTCCCCTAAAATGTTATATAACATTGAAAACATGTTGAAAGGATTTAGAAACGCACAACAGTAGATATAGAAAATACCATATATATATATATATATATATATATATATATATATATATATATATCATTTACATTTTTTACCATCGCTTTGGCGCCCCCATGGTGCATATGGCGCATAACCACTTTTTGCGCCACTGCCTCCCAGTTTGGCAAGTACAAATAGGCCTCCCTAGCTTTCACCAAATGCTGTTACCCTCTGGTCAGAGCACTGCTTTGACAGATACAGACAACTGTTAATATCTTATTGCTGCTTAAAAGGTGCTATATACACCTGTTAATTGTAAATTCTCTAGGAATACTACAAAGGATTGCTGTTGGTAAGGTCGTTTAAAATAGGTACTGATATTTTAAGCTGAAATTAAATGACCAATGTGACTTAAATTGTACAATGGTGTTTTACAGAACTCTCATACAATTATCACTAATGGATGTCATTACTTAATTGCAGGGAATGATGGAGAATAAATCTTTTACATTCATCACACTTACTAATTATGAAGCAATGAACCAACATAAATATTTGTATTTCACAATTTTTCTTCTAACATACATTGTAACTATTGTCTTAAATACTTGCTTACTTGCAATAGTGTATAAGAAAAGAACCCTACATGAACCTATGTACATTTTCATTTGTAATTTAGCATTTAATGGAATATACGGCAGCACATCTTTATTGCCACATATTATGACTAAACTTTCTACACAGTCACACACAATCTCTTTGGTCAACTGTTTTATTCAGATATTTTGTTTGCACACTTCTATTATTGTTGAACTGATGACACTTGCTATAATGGGATATGACAGATATGCAGCAATATGTACCCCCTTACACTATCATACCAAAATGTCTCCAAGAAAAGTTAAAATTTTCATTGCAGTGGCTTGGCTTTTCCCTTTCAGTTCCTTTGCTATATATTTATCACTTACAATTCGCCTGACCTTTTGTGGCAGTGCCATTCACAAAACTCATTGCACAAATTTTGATCTTATTAAGCTTTCCTGCAATGATACCTCTGTAAATAACATTGTTGGAATCCTTCTCATGGGTGTGTATATGTTCCCACAATTCTTTGTCATTTTGTTTTCATATGCACAGATTCTGAGGATCTGTTTACATGCATCCAAAGAGTGTCAAAAGAAAGCACTTCAAACGTGCATACCACATTTGTTGACTGTTTTAAACTATTTTTTTGGCGGTTTTTTTGAACTGATTCAAGTGCGTATGAAAGCAACCCAGATTCCATATGGGATGGCAGTATTTATGTCTCTTTATTTTTTTATTTTGTCACCGCTGTTAAATCCTGTGATATATGGTTCTAGTGCACTTAAAGTACATATTCTTCAAAGGAGGAAGTTATCGCCAGTGTCATGATGAACAGCGTTGTCATTTGAAAAATCATGTAAGGACCAATGCATCAGTAATACTCAATCTCTTCCCAGCAAAAAATGGCAAAGCCCCATATTCTGCCAGCAATGGAAATCAATTGTCACTTGTCTGTTTTTTATTCAAAGTACTTCTGTGAGTAGAGTAATGCTTGCAACCCCATTGTAGACATTTTGACAGTGAGAAGGACCTATAATTTGTCTTAAATGTAAATATGTTTTGGTTTTTGTACTTTGATTCAATGTTCTTTAAATATATTGTGTCTGAAGACTGGTAGGTTACTTGTGTATTATGTAACCTGTGATTATCTCCTGATCTTGTAAAACATGCTGACATTCATGATAAGTTTACTTGAAATGTTCTTGCAGTTTCCTTCAGCAGGGCTATGCAGAGACCTTTGGAGGGTCTGGTGCTCAAAAAGGGCCACATGGACTAAGATTTTTAAACATGATATGGCAACATATTTTACAGTTTAAAGGGAAACTTGGCAGGATTAGCCATATTGCCCCCTCTACTGTAGAAGTTGTGCATTATGCTATTTCAAACTGTGGAAAAGTTTAGCATAAGTTTGACCGAACAATGTGGATGTTACAAGGTAAGAAACACAAGGTTGGTTTTCCGCCTGCGGGGACTTAGGGGGAGAGCTAGGGGGCGCTAGGGGGAGTGGGGAAAGTCACCATTTTCACTGGAACAGGTCATTTAACCATCCAAATTATTTCTAAACAGATTTATTAAGTTGAAATAGTTGCCAAGTCCCCTTTAATCTGTTATATTGCAACCCATCTTCAAACACAATTCAACATGGAATCTTAAAACAAACTGCATCATACAATATCATTGTATCCCATAGGTGAAATCTATATCTATTTGTGTGTGTGTGTTTGTGTGTGAGTGTGTGTGTCTGTGTGTGTGTGTGTAATCAGCAACCTGAATTGACATTAGCCTAATCTGGCTTTGAATCAGATTTCTATAGCTGTAAACTAGCTCAGTAATTGTTGTCCATCAGAATTATAGCTTTATAGTCTTCAGCAAAACCTGATATAGCATGCTTTAAGATTCTTTTCTCAATGGAGCTGAATTATAACTTCACTATAGTCTTCAGCAAAAGCTGATATAGCATGCTTTAAGATTCTTTTCTCAATGGAGCTGAATTATAGCTTCACTATAGTCTTCATCAAAAGCTGATATAGCATGCTTTAAGATTCTTTTCTCAATAGAGCTGTTTTTACGCTCTTAAAAAGTATGGACCACCAATTAAAAGGGAACAGTCAGATGAAGCAATTTCATTAGCCTGCCTAGTGCCTGCTAAGGACAAGGGAATAAAGGCTAGTACTGTTGCCCCGAACTATACTGCCAGTCAGGAGTAGATAGATAGAAATAGAAGATAGATAGAAAATTTGCTAGGGAATGTAATGTTAGGGGAATTTTGCTTTCTACTTTGCAATGCTAAAAATCAAGTTATAAAATTACCAGATGGGTCGTCTCTGCTACAAATGTACTTAACCAGACAATATTTTTTTTATTATTGTTTTTTAATGACACTACGATACAAAATAAATATTATAAACGGTTTATTTTTCAACATCTACTTAGTTACATAGTTTGGCTAACAGACATTCCCCAAGAAAGTAGTGGTGGGCCTTTTGCAAACTTTGTAGCAGTAGTGTTTGACATTAAAAATATTATTAGCCATTGTAAAATTTATATAGGCTACCATTGAAATTATGTATGCCTGTTGTGCATTGTTATTTGTTCTACTGTATGTTACGCATGTTTAATAAAGTCTTGTTTCCACTTTTTTGAATTGGGTCTAAACCGTCTGATCATTGA